>NC_064837.1:11465000-12078750 GCF_024166365.1 Elephas maximus indicus
ACACTTGGCATTTCTCAAGCTGAAAGAACTGAAGAAAAAACTAAAGCCTTGAGTTGCAATAGTGAAGGATTCTATGGGGAAAATATTAAACGATGCAGGAAGCATCAAAAGAAGATGGCAGGAATACACAGAGTCACTATACCAAAAAGAACTGGTCGATGGCCAACCACTTCAGGACGTAGCATATGATCAGGAACCACTGGTACAGAGGGAAGAAGTCCAAGCTGCTCTGAAGGCGTTGGCAAAAAACAAGGCTCCAGGAATTGATGGAATATCAACTGAGATGTTTCAACAAACGGATGCAGCACTGGAAATACTCATCCATGCCAAGAAATTTGGAATATAGCTACGTGGCCAAACAACTGGAAGAGATCCACATTTTTTCTATTCTCAAGAAGGGTGATCCAACAGAATGTGGAAATTATTGAACAATATCATTAATATCACACGCAAGTAAAATTCTGCTGAAGATCATTCAAAAGCGGCTGCAGCAGCACATCGACAGGGAACTGCCAGAAATCCAGGCTGGATTCAGAAGGGGACGTGGAACCAGGGATATCACTGCTGACGTCAGCTGGATCCTGGCTGAGAGCAGAGAATACAGAAGGATGTTCACCTGTGTTTTATTGACTATGCAAAGGCATTCGACTGTGTGGATCATAATAAATTATGGGTAACATTGTGAAGAATTGGAACTCCAGAACACTTAATTGTGCTCACACAGAACCTGTACACAGATCAAAAGGCAGTTGTTCATACAGGACAGGGATACTGTGTGGTTTAAAGTCAGGAAAGGTGTGTTCAGGGTTGTACCCTTTCACCACACCTAGTCAATCTGCATGCTGAGCAAATAATCTGCGAAGCTGGGCTATATGAAGAAGAAAGGGGCATCAGGATTAGAGGAAGACCTGTGTGATGCAGATGACACAACCTTACTTGCTGAAAGTGAAGAGGACTTGAAGCACTTACTGATGAAGATCAAAGACCACAGCCTTCAGTATGGATTACAGCTCAACATAAAGAAAACAAAAATTCTGACAGCTGGACCAATAAGCAACATCATGATAAATGGAGAAAAGACTGAAGTTGTCAAGGATTTCATTTTACTTGGATCTATAATCAACACCTGTGGAAACAGCAGTCAAGAAATCAAACGATGTATTGCATTGGGCAAATCTGTTGCAAAAGACCTCTTTAAAGTGTTGAAAAGTGAAGATGTCACCTTAAAGACTAAGGTGCGCCTGACCCAAGCCGTGGTGTTTTTAATCGCCTCATATGCATGTGAAAGCTGGATAATGAATAAGGAAGACTGAAGAAAAATTGACACCTTTGAATGGTGGTGTTGGTGAAGAATATTGAATATACCATGGACTGCCAGAAGAATGAACAAATCTGTCTTGGAAGAAGTACAACCAGAATGCTCCTTGGAAGCAAGAATGGTGAGACTAAGTCTCGCATACTTTGGACATGTTATCAGGAGGGATCAGTCCCTGGAGAAGGACATCATGCTTGGTAAACCAGGGGGCCCACAAAAAAGAGGAAGACCCTCAACGAGATGGGTTGACACAGTGGCTGCAGCAATGGGCTCAAGCGTAACGACAATTGTGAGGATGGCACAGACCAGGCAGTGTTTCGTTCTGTTGTACATGGGGTTGCTATGAGTCAGAACGGACTCGATAGCGCCTAACAACAACAACATGAATTCACTCAGAGTTTTATTAGGCACCTCCACATGGCTGGTTCTGGAAGCCACGGGGTATATCCTGCAGCTAATGGGAGAGTCGTGGCGGCATTAAAGCAAGGGACATGTCAAGCAATCAGGGGGCAGCGGTGGGTCAGTGGTAGAATTCCCACCTTCCATGCAGGAGACCCAGGCTGGATTCTCGGTGAAAGCACCTTAAGGACAGCCACCACCCATCTGTCAGTGGACGTTTGAGTGTTGCTGTGATGCTGAACAAGCTTCAGCAGAGCTTCCAGACTAGGACAAACTAGGAAGAACCTGACAATCTACTTTTGGAAAATCAGCCAGTGAAAACCCTATGGATCACAAGGGTCCAATCCTATTGTGCGTGGGGTCGCTTTAAGTTGGGGCTGACTTGGCAATAGCTAACGACAACAGTCACACTCATAAGAGTGGCATGAAGACAACAGGCAGGATGCGTGGTGGAGAATGGGGGACAAGGGTGGAAACCTGCTCAGATGTGCTGGCCAGCCCTGGAGGTAACATTTGGGATGAGGAGCCAGCCCTGGCAAGTGTAGAACAGGCGCATCCTAGGCCCCACTCGGTGCTGAGCCCCCAGAGTGGGAAAGGAGAACCCAAAAGGAGGTGAGGTCAGAGCTGGGAAGGGGGAGACTCCAGCCAGGGATGAGGCTATGGGGCTCACAGGGGGTCCCTGGGGACTTGCCAACCAGGGCAGCGGTTTGGATTTTAGCCTAGAAGAATATAGTACACACTAAAGTGTTAACAGTGGTGATCTCTGGGTGACAGACAGAACGTCAGCTAGTTTTTACAGTCTTGCTTTGCCTTAGGAAACCCTGGGGGCATAGTGGTTAAGAGCTATAGCTACTAATCAAAAGGTTGGCAGTTCAAATCCACCAGGCACTCCCTGGAAACTCAAATGGGGGCAGTTATACTCTGTCCTTCAGGGTCACTATGAGTTGGAATCGACTTGATGGCAAAGGGTTTGTTTTTTTATTTTTTGGCTTTGCCTTATCTCTCAGTATATATTCTTAAATTTTAAAGTTCGCCATTTTAACCATTTTTAAGTGTACAACTCCGTGACATTAATTACATTCACCGTGTTGTGTTCCCATCACTATTATCCATCACCCCAAACAAATCAAAAACTCAGTACCCCTTCGCCAGTAACTCTCCATTCCTTCCTTCCCCCAGTCCCTAGTAAGCAGGAATCAACTGCCGTTTCTATGCATTTGCCTGTTCTAGATATTTCAGGTAAGTCGGAACAGACGATATTTGTCCTTCTGTGTCTGACTTATTTCACTCAACACAATGTTTTCAAGGTCCATCCACGTTGTACTGTAGCATGTATCAGGACTTCATTTCTCTTTATGGCTGAGTAATAAAGCTTATCCATTCATCTGTCGACGGACACTTGGGTTGTTTCCTTATCTTTATTTTTAATTTTACTACAATGTGGATACAATTCGTGCATTTAACAAAAGCACTAAAAATATTCTTCAACGAATCCTTTCTTTGGTGAAGATGAAGAACACCTACTTATGGGGGGCCAGGAATCCTGTAACGAGGTGATGTCTGTATTCAATGAGGTGACGTGTGTATTCCTAATCCATGGGGCTTCAGCAGCTGGGCAGTGCTACAGCCTTCTCTGAGAGATGGTGGGTGTACGTGTGTGTGTGCCTGTGAGCGTGTGTGTGTGTGAGAGAGAGAGAGAGGGAGAGACGTTTTACTCTCTCCCAACCCCGCACATGTCAACACCAAGGAGGGTCAATGGAACAGCGAGCAGTGGGCCCACAGAAATTTACCGCATTTCAGCTGCGTGCACCGTGCCAGTTGCATGGGTAAGGGGAGGACAAACTAGATAGAGCTCCTTGCCTTCAAGGAGCTCCTAGGCTTGTCTGGGGTGAGGGGGCGGGGGGGAGGGAAAAATAATAAGCACAGGCAAAAATGGTTCCCGAGATAATTTCAGGTCCTGGGAACACTTTGGAGACACTTCACTGGGTGCTGTGATTGGGAGTGAAGACGCTGCTCTAACGAGGTGGTCACAAGGGTGAAAGCTGACCAGGGTGAAGGAGAAGGAGACCGGGCTGAGGAGCTCTGAGGGAAGAAGTTCCCAAGCAGGAAGAAGAGCTTGTGCAAAGGCCCTGAGGCAGAACAGTGCCCAGCATATTCCAGGGGCTGAATGAAGGCTGGGTGCCTTGTGCAGAGGAGCAGAAGTGAGTTACAAAGCCCAGTGGGCCGTGTGGGGCTTGATAAGGTTTGGATTCTATTTTAAATGCAAAGCCACCAGAGTTTCCGGGCCGGGCCTGGACCACCTGGGGCTGCTGGGTGTGAGGTCTTTAGTTGCACGGGGCTGAGGCTGGCTTTCATGTTCTCACTACCCAGAGTGGGTCCCCTGCGCTGACCAGGCCCACCCTCACACCTGAAGTCACCAGAACATGAGCCCTACTGTGTGTTGTGGTTACAAAGAGCCAGTTTCTAGGCTCTTAGAAGTCTAACAGCCAGTTGCCATTGAGTCGACCGACCCCGACTCCTGGTGACCCACGTGTGTCAGAGCAGGACTGTGCTCCACAGGGTTTTCAATGGCTGGTTTTTCAGAAGCAGATCACCAGGCCTTTCTTCTGAGGCACCTCTGGGTGGGCCTGAACCTCCAACCTTTTGGTTAGCAGCTGAGCATGTTAACCACTGCACCACCCAGGGACTCCCTGAGAAGCCTGAACTGGTCTGAGTAGAAAACTGCCATTTCCCGCAGGAGCCTCCCTCCGGGTAAAGGAAGGCGCACAAACGCCCTGGGTAAAGAAGCACAGACGTGCGTGCTCTGTCCTGGCAGACTCAAGCGCTGGATGCTCCTCCAGCATCAAGATGGGTTCCGGGGGCTCTGCTGCAGCCCCCACTACTGTGCGCCCCCCAGGGAACCCCTGTCCCCTTCTTTCTGTCCCTTCTCCAGTGTGGCCACCTTTACCTTGACTTCACAGACAGTTCCTTCGCTCTACCAGCAGAAGTAAGGCAGGTCCCCTGGCGTCCTGGAGGGCGCACAACTGTACAAGGGCACACCCAGGCCAGCGCTCTCCTTTCTGGGTGCTTTACTCTAAAGCCGCCTACTGTGACAGCCGCGACCGTCAGGCCTAGGTTTGATACGTCTGCTACTGCCTCCCTGACACCCATTCTCCTTTTTTTCCCAAATAGCAAACTCAAAGCTTCTAGATCAAGAAAGTCTCTAAAAACTCTTTTACAGCTCCCCATGGCCACAGAACCCACTTCTGGCCCAAGGATGCAAGTGGAAGTCTACCGAGTGGGGCTCCAGAGACAAGTCTTTCTTGTAAAAAAGGTATCACTGCACCAGCCCTGTGATCTGGGGCCCTTGGCCATTCTGAGCCTCAGTTTCCTCATCAGTAAAATGGGACAGCAGTGATAATGAAGAGTCCCTGGGTGGCACAAAGGGTTAGCTGCTTGACTACCATCCGGGAGGATGGCAGTTTGTACCCACCCAGCGGCACCTCGGAACACAGGCCTGGCAATCTGCTTTCAAAAAGTCATAGCCAGGAAAAACCCGGAACACAGTTCTACTCTGCACACATGGGGGCGCCATGAGACAGAACTGACTTGATGCAACTAACGACAACAGTGATAATAATAACTGTCCTACCCATTCACAGAATTTGGGGGTGAAGGACTATGGTGCCACCACCCATCTGTCAGTTTGTCAGACTGGTGGCAGGCATGTTGCTATGATTCTGAAACTATGCCACTGGTATTTCAGTTACTAGTAGAGTCACCCATGGTGGACAGGTTTCAGTGGAGTTTCCCAATTAAGACTAGGAAGAAAGACCTGGTGATCTGCTTCTCAAAATCAGCTCAAGAGAACCCTATGGGTAACAACAGAATATTGTCTGACATTGTGCTAGAAGATGAGTCCTCTAGGTCGAAAGGCACTTAAAATACATAGTGGCCACAATCACGGGCTCAAGCATACCAACAATTGTGAAGATGGCACAAGACTGGGCCACATTTCATTCTGTTGTATATGGGGTCACCATGAGTTGCAGCCGACTCAATGGCAACAACAATGACAACTAAGGTGCAGGAACAGAGACGAGGGTGGTCAGAGACAGTCTCTCAAGAAGATGGCCTCTCATCCAGGACCCGAAGGGGATGAGCAGGTGCTGCCAATCGGGTGTGGTAGGCTCAGAGAGTGAAGGGGGAACGAAGACAGGACAACAGGAGAGGCGGGGCCAGGCGGGTGGGGCTTCTATGGCAGGGAGAAGGGTTGAGTTCTGAGAAGGAGTCATTGGCCCTGGTCCTCAGCAGAAACTACAAACAAGCCAAGAAGTGGTTGGCGTGGCAGATCTGAACGATGAAGCCTGTCCCCCCAGTAGGTGTGCACCTGCCTCCAAGGCCCTGTTTGGCTGTGCTGTGGCCCCAGAGGCCAGGCAGCGGGGGAGGAAAGGTGCCCGGGATAAAGATGCAGCCCTTGTCGATGCCTGCAGCCTAGAGTCCTAGAACACTTGCTCCACTAACTCAGATGCGTCTTTTTCTCCAACAGGGTGAATGGTGGCTGAGTCCTTCCGCTTGCTGAGTGTCTGGACAGAACAGGACCTAACCCCATGGATACAGGGAGATGCAGAGACTTCACTGGGGCCATTCACAGGCACAGCCAGCACACCTCGGCCTCGAGTACCTTTCCTCTCGGGGAACCCCAGCGCACGAAAACCCGTCCCCGAGCCATTTCCCTGTGAAGCCGTCTCTCCCTTCCTCTCTGCCCCCAAGCACAGCTGGGCACCCCCGCTGTTCTCAGCACCCACCTCAGAGCCCAGAATTGTCTGTCTGCCTCCTCCCTCAGTGGTGAAGTGGTTCTTGTGCCCCAGCACCCAGTGAAGTGTGGGTGATGGTGGGTGCACTGCTGTATGCTTCTTGGACCCATTGAAACATAAGCACTGAGTTCTCCAGCACGATCCTGAACACAGCAGACTAAAACATGCTGGGTGCTTTGCCCCTGTAAGATACCAAGGCTGCCTGAACAGAAAACCCTCAGACACACGCTCCCCAAACAAATACATTGGTCAGCTCCCTTTGCAATAATTCTGGTGACATCCCTGAGCAAGGCTGGGTAAAGGGCTTATGCATCTTTTAAAAGCAGCTAAGCTCTTTCATGTTCAAACCCTGGTGACATGGTGGTTAAGAGCTCAGCTGCTAGGGAAAAGGTCAGCAGTTCAAAATCCACCAGGCGCTCCTTGGAAACCCTACAGGGCAGTTCTACTCTGTCCTATTAGATCGTTATGAGTCTGAATCGACGCAACAGCAACAAGTTTTTTTTTTTTTTTTTTAAAGCTCTTTTACAACAAAGAGGGCATGGGTTGGGATGGAGAGGGCTAGAGTGGCACCCGACATCAGGAGGCAGAAACCTCGGTCAGGCTCCACAGCCGATGCCTGAAAAGTGGCCTGTTCGAGCTCTGAATCGGAAGGCTCTCTGGCTAGACCTGGCCGGCTAACTTTGGGGTGTGGAGTGTCAGTGCGCAGACCTAGATGCCAGCATGAGAGGAGCCCGGGTGGCACAATGGTTAAGTGCTCAGCTGCTAACTGAAAGGTCTGCAGTTTGAACCTACCAGCTGCTCCTTGGGACAAAAGGCCTGACAATTTTCTTAAGTAAAAGTTACAGCCCAGGAAACCCTATGTGGCAGCTCCACTCTGTCCTATAGGGTTGCTATGAGTCAGAAGTGACTCGATGGCACCCAGCAACAACAGATGTCAGGACACCATCAGCTGCCCCAACTTTCAGGATGGGAATCCGGGAGTGGAGAGAACCCGGCAAGTCATGGGGTAGCAGCAGGCTCCGTGACTCGTCAGCCATGTGCCCACGTTGCTGGACTTCTTACACCTCAGAGTCCCCATCTATTAAATGAGGACTCGAGTTTGTAATCGTTTAAAGGTCAAGCAACATGATAAGCACTAAAAATTGTTACCTATTATTGTTTTTTTAATTTCTCAATTTGTCGTTCCCAGCACAGTAGACCACACGATTGTCTGATTCAGAATGGCCAATCCAGTCCATTTCAGCTCACTAATGCCTAGGATATTAACCTTTATGCGTTCTGTTTCATGTTTGACGACTTCCAATTTTCCTAGATTCATACTTTGTACTTTCCACTTTCCACTATTAATGGACATTTGCAGCTGTTTCTTCTCATTTTGAGTCGCGCCACCTCAGCAAATGAAGGTCCCGAAAGCTTGACTCCATCCATATCATTAAGGTCGACTCTACTTTGAGGAGGCAGCTCTTCTCCAGTTGCATTTTGAGTGCCTTCCAACCTGGGGGACTCATCTTCCGGCACTATATCAGGCACTGTTCTGCTGCTGTGCATAAGGTTTTTACTGGCCAATTTTTTTCAGAAGTAGATCGCCAAGTCCTTCTTCCTAGTCTATCTTAGTCTGGAAGCTTAGCTGAAACCTGTCTACCATGGGTAACCCTGCTGGCATTCAAAATACTAGTGGCATAGCTTCAGCACCACAACAACAAGCAAGTCACCACAGTGTGACAAACTGACAGAATACTTCAAGCTCTATGCTGAAGTACAACTCTGTCAGTGATAGGATAATATCCATATGCCTCAAGGAAGACCAGTTAATACGACTGTTATTCAAATTTATGCACCAACCACTCATGCCAAAGATGAGGAAACTGAAGATTTTTGCCAACTTCTGCAGTCTGAAATTGATCACACATGCAGTCAAGATGCATTGGTAATTACTGGTGATTAGAACGCAAAAGCTGGAAACAAAGAAGAAGGATCTGTAGTTGGAAAATATGGGCTTGGTGATAGAAACGATGCCAGAGACTGCATGATAGAATATTGCAAGATCAACCACTTATCCATTGCAAATACCTATTTTCAATAACATAAACAGCAACTATACACATGAACCTCACCACACGGAAAACAAGGAATCAAATGGATTACATCTATGGAAAGAAATGATGGAAAAGCTCAATATAATCAGTCAGAACAAGGTCAGGAGCCAACTGTGGAACCAGGCCATTAATCGCTTATATGCAAGTTCAAGTTGAAGCTGAAGAAAATTAAATCAAGTCTGCAAGAGCCAAAATAGGACCTTTAGTATAGTCTACCTGAATTTGGAGACCATCTCAAGAATAGATTTGATGCACTGAACAGTCATGACCAAAGACCAGATGAGTTGTAAGATGACATTAAGGACATCATATATGAAGAAAGCAAAAGGTCATTAAAAAAGACAAGAAAGAAAGAAAAGACTAAAGTGGATGTCAGAAGAGATGCTAGAACTTGCTCTTGAACATCAAGTGTTAGTTGTTGTTAGGTGCCCTTGAGTTGGTTCCAACTCATAGCGACCCTATGCACAACAGAGCGAAACACTGCCCAGTCCTGCGCCATCCTTACAATCGTTGTTACGCTTGAGCTCATTGTTGCAGTCACTGTGTCAATCCACCTCATTGAGGGTCTTCCTCTTTTCTGCTGACCCTGTACTCTGCCAAGCATGATGACCTTCTCCAGGGACTGATCCCTCCTGACAACATGTCCAAAGTATGGAAGATGCAGTCTCGCCATCCTTGCCTCGAAGGAGCATTCTGGCAGTCCATGGTATGTTCAATATTCTTTGCCAACACCACAATTCAAAGGCATCAATTCTTCTTCGGTCTTCCTTATTCATTATTCATTCATTCATTTCACATGCATATGATGTGATTGAAAATACCATGGCTTGGGTTAGGCGCACCTTAGTCTTCAGGGTGACATCTTTGCTCTTCAACACTTTGAAGAGGTCCTTTGCAGCAGATTTGCCCAATGCAATGCGCCTTTTGATTTCTTGACTGCTGCTTCCATGGCAGTTGATTGTGGATCCAAGTAAAATGAAATCCTTGACAACTTCAGTCTTTTCTCCGTTTACCATGATGTTGCTCATTAGTCTAGTTGTGAGGATTTTTGTTTTCTTTATGTTGAGGTGCAATCCATACTGAAGGCTGTGGTCTTTGATCTTCATTAGTAAGTGCTTCAAGTCCTCTTCACTTTCAGCAAGCAAGGTTGTGTCATCTGCATAACGCAGGTTGTTAATGAGTCTTCCTCCAATCCTGATGCCCCGTTCTTCTTCATATAGTCCAGCTTCTCATATTATTTGTTCAGCATACAGATTAAATAGGTATGGTGAAAGAATACAGCCCTGATGCACACCTTTCCTGACTTTAAACCAATCAGTATCCCCTTGTTCTGTCCGAACAACTGCCTCTTGATCTATGTAAAGGTTCCTCATGAGCACAATTACGTGTTCCAGAATTCCCATTCTTCACAGTGTTATCCATAGTTTGTTATGATCCACACAGTTGAATGCCTTTGCATAGTCGATAAAACACAGGTAAACATCGAGTAGCTAAAGCAAATGAAGAGATGATGAAATAAAAGAGGTGAACAGAAGATTTCAAAGGACAGCTCAAGAAGACAAAGTATTATAATAACATGTACAGACCTGGAGTTAGAAAACCAGAAGAGAAGATCAAGCTCAGCATTTCTCAAGCATAAAGAACTGAAGAAAAAATTCAAGCCTCAAGTTGCAATTTTGAAGGATTTTATGGGCAAAATATTGAACGACGCAGGAAGCATCAAAAGAAGATGGAAGGAATACGCAGAGACACTGCACCAAAAAGAACTGGTCGATGTTCAACCATTTCAGGAGGTAGCATATGATCAAGAACCAATGGTACTGAAGGAAGGAGTCCAAGCTGCACCGAAGGACTGACGAAAAACAAGGCTCCAGGAATTAACGGAACACCAACTGAGATGTTTTAACAAACAGACACAACGCTGGAAGCGTTCTCTTATCTATGCCAAGAAATTTGGCCAACTGACTGGAAGAGATCCATATCTGTGCCCATTCCAAAGAAAGGTGATCCAACAGAATGCAGCAATTACCAAACAATATCATTAATATCACACACAAGTTAAACTGCTGAAGATCATTCAAAATGGGTTGCAGCAGTACATCGACAGGGAATGGCCAGAAATTCAAGCTCGATTCAGAAGAAGACGTGGAACAAGGGATATCACTGCTGATGTCAGATGGATCCTGGCCGAAAGCAGAGAATACCAGAAAGATGTTCACCTGTGTTTTATAGACTATGCAAAGGCATTCCACTGTGTGGACTATAACAAATTATGGATAACATTGGGAAGAATAAGAATTCCAGAACACTTAATTGTGCTCATGTGGAACCTGTACGTAGACCGAGAGGCAGTCCTTCGAATATAACAAGGGGATACTGCATGGTTTAAAGTCAGGAAAGGTGTGCGTCAGGGTTGTACCCTTTCACCATACTTATTCAATCTGTATGCTGGGCAAATAATCCAAGAAGCTGGACTATATGAAGAAGAACAGGGCATTGGGATTAGAGGAAGACTCATTAACACTTTATGATACCCAGATGATACATCCTTGTTTGCTGAAAACAAAGAGGACTTGAAGCACTTGCTGATGAAGATCAAAGACCACAGCCTTCAGTATGGATCATACCTCAACAAAAAGAAAACAAAAATCTTTAAAATTGGACGAGTAAGTAGCATCATAATAAACAGAGAAAAGACTGAAGTTGTCAAGGATTTCCTTTTACTTGGATCCACAATCAACGCCCGCGGATGCAGCAGTCAAGAAATCAAACGATGTGCTGCATCGGGCAAATCTGCTGCAGCAGACCTTTTTAAAGTGTTGAGAAGCAAAGACGTCACTTTGAGAACTAAAGTGCGTCTGACCCAAGCCACGATATTTTTAATTGCCTCATAATCATGTGAAGGCTGGACAATGAATTGATGCCTTTGAATTATGGTGCTGGTGAAGAATCTTAAGCATACCACAGACTACCAGAAGAATGAACTAGTCTGTCTTGGAGGAAGTACAGCAGAGCACTCCTTGGAAGCAAGGATGGTGAGACTGCTTCTCACGTACTTTGGACATGTTATCAGGAAGGACCAGTCCCTAGAAAATGACATCGAGGTTGGTAAGTTGGAAGGTCAGAAAAAAGAGGAAGACCCTCATTGACATGGACTGAACAGTGGCTGCAACAATGGCGTCAAACACAGCAACAATTGTGAGGATGGCACAGGACCAGGCAGTGTTTTGTTCTGTTGTATACAGGGTCTCTATGAGTCGGAACTGACTCAACAGCACCAAACAACATTATTGTTTTTGGAGTCCCTGGGTGGTGCAAAAGGTTAATCGGCTCTGCTGCTAACTGAAAGGTTGTAGGTTCGAGTTCACTCAGAGGTGCCTTAGAAGAAGGCCTTGGCGATCTACTTCCAAAAAAGCAGCCATGAAAAGTCTATGGAGCACAGTTCCACTACGACACACATTGGGTTCCCATGAGTTGGAGTCGAGTCCATAGTAACTGGTTTTATTATTATTATTACTATAATTTAGGGGACAGAAAACTCATCTCATTGTGTTTCTGGCACATCCAATTTGTTTTGTATACCCAAAGATATTTCTCGCTCAAGCAGGCACTTACTTCACGCAACAATGACTGACCTTTGGCTATTCCAAAAGGCAATCCATCTTCAGAGGACCCGATTCCTTCACAGCACTTACCACTTATTTTTCAATTTGGTTTCTTCATTGTCTGTCTTCCTCTCTGAAGACAGGGACCAGAGTCTGTTTCACTGGCTCATCCCCAGGGCCCAGGACACACAACAAGCACTTAATAAGTGTTTGTTGAATGAATTGGATAAAAGGGGGACCTAGGGGTCCTGGTGGTGCAGTGGTTAAAGTACTTGTTTGCAAACCAAAAGGTCGGCAGTTCGAACCCACCAGCCGCTCCTTGGGAGAAAGATGTGGCAGTCAGCTTCCGTAAAGAATACAGTCTTGGAAACCCTATGGAAGAGCTCTCCTCTGTCCTGTGGGGTCACTATGAGTCGGAATCAACTCTGCTTCACACAACGACAACAGCCGCCACCACCGCGTAGCTGGCAAAGGAACGCACGGCCCCAGACAAGCCCTGCACTCCCTAGGCAAAGGGTAGAAGACGCAGACTCTGCAAAGAAGCCTGGCACCAAGAAGCAAGTCTGCATAAACAACAGGGCAGCAAAGGCCTAAAGCAGGATTACCGAAAAAACACAGAGAGCACAAAAAGGCAATTTTGGAAAACCCTGTTAAACACAAAAAGCTGAGGCTTAGAGACTGCAGCTCCTCCCACGGGGAATGCAGTGGGAGCCAGGGCATCTTCCCTCTCCAGGGAGCTTTGCAGGGCTCCAGTGTTTTGTTTGGGCTTTAATCATGCAGATTGTAAATCCACCGCTATCTGAAAGATTGGCGGTTCAAACCCACCCAGAGACACTTTGGAAGAAAGGTCTGGCCATCTATTTCTGAAAGGCCACAGCCATGAAAAGCCCTATGGTGCGCAGTCCTACTCTGCACACACAGGATTGCACTGAGCTGGAATCGACCTGACGGCAACTGGTTTGGGTTTCTTGTTATAAAAACACACGTGCGGGTCTGAAATCATTGGCCTTGGGTTCTGAGGACAGCTCTCACAGGAAGAGTCAAGGAGGTGCTGGGCCAGCTACCCTTGTGGGAACGAGAGTTCCTTCCCAGGTCGTCTGGCTCAGAAGCCCATCCTCATTTTGGCCCTGCCTGGTACACTGGGGTCCCTGAAGGAAAAGAAAACAGGGGTGTGCACAGGCCAGCTTTCCTAGGACTGGACAAGCAAACCAGCAAGACTTCCCACCCCTAGTGGGTGTCCCCGCCCCAGCCCCCACCTCACAGGGCAGGGCAGGCTGCAGCCTGGTTTGCGGGTACGGTAGCAAGCCGGAGAGGTCGGGCTGCGCTGACCCTGTAAGGCAGGGAAGCAGTCCGTCTTCTCTACCTGGAACAAGAGGGTGCAAATGAGCACCCAGCACGCTCTTTCTTCTTACTGAACAAGATGGATTGGAAAACAAATTGGTTCAAATAAAGCATGTAATTAGATTAAAGCCTCTTGCTCAGAGCCTTTGGGACTGAAAAAAGCCCTCTTGACTGGAGGCTGGAGACCTCAGCAGACTGAAACAGCTCTGGACATCCAGAATTTTCTCTGGACCCTCGGCTGCCCACCCCCAATCCTAGTGTCACCTACACTGAGGGGATTAATTCTAGCCCACACATCACCTCAGACCTGCTCTACCACCTGTCCCCATAGATCTTGGGTCACCCCATTTCCTGCCTGCAGATCTCAGCCTCGGAGGGCAGCTGTGTCTAATCCACGTGACCCACCAGGAGCTCAGCCGTCTCCAGAGGGAACACCTGAGATGCTGATGAGTCTACAACCCACCAGTAAAGCCCATTACCATGGAGTCAATTCCAACTCATGGAGACTCCATGTATGTCAGAGTAGGACTGTGCTCCATAAGGTTTTCATTGGCTGATTTTCAGAAACAGATCACCAGGCCTATCTTTCGAGGTACCTTTGAGTGGAGTCAACCCGTCCACCTATCAACTGGCAGCAAAGCACCACCCAGGGACCCCCTACACCTCTGAAAACCTCATTTGGGCTGCACAATGACCCCGTAAGTCAGCAGGGTGGGTATTATTAGAACTGTCACATCCATTACACACATGAGAAAACTGAGGCCTAAAACTGTGCTGGTGGGGCACTTTCCCCAACAGCAGCTGCACTTCACTCCAGCTCAGGGCCACTCAGAGAGGTCTCTGTCCCTGAAGCCATGGACAATCTGATGCCCACTGAGCACTGACTCTGGCCTCCCACACCCCAATGCAAGGGGTAGCCCCTTCTCATGGGCCCATCCTCTCAGCTTCCGTGTCCCCACTCCCATCCATCCCTACTGTCATACCCCTTCCCCGAACACCAGCTTCCACCTGACGCCCCCTCCCCCTCTCCCGCCAGCCATGCCCTCAGGAAACACAGCTGTGTTCACAGCCAGCCAGAGAAAGGAAGGAGCAGATAGGCCACATCCAAAGGACCCAAGATGTCTCTTCCCTCAGTGGTATCAGAAATGGCAGACCAGACTTCTGGCCCTTGGTGACTAATGAGAGCCCAGGCAGGCAAGAGGGAAAAGAAAAAACAGGAAAGCAGGTATGAAACTCAGGGTTCCTAGTTTGAAAGGCTTGATGATGAGCAACTTATCTCTGGAAAAAATGAAGATTGACAGAGGAAGTAATCACTGAGAGCAAGTACCAAGGCCAGGGAGAGTAAACAGGTAGCACACAGGCCACCAGTTTCCCTGTCCAATCTCATAGCAGACATCACTAATCAACTGCAGAACCCTAAAGGGACCCAGAATACTCGATAAGGTGCTCCTAGTTGCTTGATATTAAAGGTGACATGTTCTTGCCATCCCTGATCTATTCTGTCACTTGCAACTGACTGACGGACTGGACACAGGCCACAGAACCTACCAATTCAGAGTTGAAAAGGTTCTAAAAGGTCAGTTCACCTTGCACCTCCTGTTGTCACTCTTGCCACCTGAGTCTGCCTTACCACCTATCCTAGGGTTAGACAGGACTTCTGTCAGCTGAGTCTCCCCTGCCTTTCTATAACATCCCCCCGATGGCCTTGGTTCCACCTTCTGGAGCATCCCAGGATAGCCAACCACCTGCTTCACCCAAAGAATAGCTCTCAAGGTTTTTGGAGGAAGTGCCCCCCTTCTTCCAAGTTTCTCTGCTTCCTTCGTCAGTCCTCAGGGGTCATGGGTTTTAGAAACCTCATCATGCTGGTCACTCTTCTACTTCTTTTTTTATTTTATTGTGATAAGTATATATATAACAAAACATTTGCCATGTCATCATTTTCTTACATGTATAATTCAGTGACATTAACTACACTTAGCAAACTGTGCAACCTTCACCACTAACCATTTCCAAAGTTTTCTATAGTCCTTAAAAGAAGCTCAGGACCCCCAAACAATAACTCTGTCTTTCCCCTTCTCTCCTTCCTGCCTCTGGTAACCACTAATAAACTTTGGTCTCTCTATACTTGCTTATTCTAGGTATTTCATACAAGTAGGATCATACAGTACTTGTCCTTTTGTGACTGACATTTCACTTGGAATAATGTTTTCAAGGTTCATTCATGTTGTAACGTGTATCAGCACTTCATTTCTCCTTATGGCTGAGTAATGTAGAGATGGACCACATTTTGTTGATCCATTCATCTGTGGATGGATATTTGGGCTGTTTCCACCTTTTGGCTATTGTGAGTAGTGCTGCAATGCACACTGGGGTACATGTGTCTGTTTGCATTCCTGCTTTCAATTCTTCTCGGTATATACCTAGGAGTAGAACTGATGGATCATCTGGTAATTATGTGCTTAACTTTTTGAAGGACCTCCAAACTTTTCCACAGCAGCTGCACCACTTTACAGTCCCAGCTGGCCCCTCTTCGTAACTTCTCTGCTCCTCAGTTCTCTGATGTGAGAATTAAAAAGCCTCATCCCTCGCCTTTTTACCTTACAAACCCCAGTGCCGTCGAGTTGATTCCGACTCATAGTGACACTATAGGACAGAGTAGCACTGTCCCATAGAGTTTCCAAGGAGTGCCTGGCGGATTCGAACTGCTGACCCTTTGGTTAGCAGCCATAGCACTTAACCACTACGCCACCAGGGTTTACCTTACGGACATCTATATCGAAGGTGAAAATTCTTCAGATTTTTTAGAAGGTACAATGTAAATTGAATATAGTGCTCATGACTGTAAAATCTCATTTAACTGGAGGCCACTTGTCTGTTACTGTCAATCCTCTAGAACACAGATGAGAACCAAGGGGGAAGAGGGCTAAAGCAGTCAAACAGTTATCACAAAGGAAATCCCTTCAGGCCCTCACCCATAGTTTATTTACTCTTTGTTTACGAACAACGATAGTAAACGTTGGTATCACCACTTCTAGAACATAGTACATTAGAATCAATACAGTTAAAGGACAGGCAACCTTCTAGAGACAGACACATTGGCAGGAAGAAGGAACAGCTAGCAAACAGAGAACAAAGAAGAGCTTTCTGCAAGAAACTATGAAGAGCAGACGTAGAATAGCCAAGGGCCATTTTTTTTTTTTTATTAACTTTCATTGTGCTTCAAGTGAACGTTTACAAATCAAGTCAAACTGTCACATATAAGTTTACATACACCTTACTCCGTATTCCCACTTGCTCCCCCCCTAATGAGTCAGCCCTTCCAGTCTCTCCTTTTGTGACAATTTTGCCAGCTTCCAACTCCCTCTACCCTCCCATACCCCCTCCAGACAGGAGATGCCAACACAGTCTCAAGTGTCCACCTGATACAAATAGCTCACTCTTCATCAGCATCTCTCTCCTACCCACTGTCCAGTCCCTTTCATGTCTGCTGAGTTGTCTTCGGGAATGGTTCCTGTCCTGTGCCAACAGAAGGTTTGAGGACCATGACCGCCGGGATTCCTCTAGTCTCAGTCAGACCATTAATTATGGTCTTTTTATAAGAATTTGGGGTCTGCATCCCACTGATCTCCTGCTCCCTCAGGGGTTCTCTGTTGTGCTCCCTGTCAGGGTAGTCATCGGTTGTGGCCGGACACCAACTAGCTCTTCTGGTCTCAGGATGATGTAGGTCTCTGGTTCATGTGGCCCTTTCTGTCTCTTGGGCTCTTAGTTATTGTGTGACCTTGGTGTTCTTCATTCTCCTTTGATTCAGGTGGGTTGAGACCAATGGATGCATCTTAGATGGCCGCTTGTTAGCATTTAAGACCCCAGATGCCACATTTCAAAGTGGGATGCAGAATGTTTTCATAATAGAATTATTTTGCCAATTGACTTACAAGTCCCCTTAAACCATGGTCCCCAAACCCCCGCCCCAGCCAAGGGCCATTTTTAATAGAGGTGAACTGTCCTGAAAACAGCTGAATAAGCTGCAAGGGTACGACAGTGTTACAGCACAACTCCTTCTTAGGATGCCTGAATCATCCTGAAAGGTGAAATTATGTTCAGTGTATATTCCTTAATAAGGCAGGATAGTTGGTGAAACATTGGGAAAAGATTTCCATCCAAAATGCTTTTAAAAAAAAAAAAAGTTTTGTGGCATTTCAATCAATTAAACTTCATGTATCTGAAAGCCGCATTTATGGGGAACAACTCAGTCCGCAACAATGTCTGAACTATGGCAGGTACCGGAGTCCTCCCTGACAAGACCAAAATCTGCTACCTTGTCGTACGGAGAATAAAGGCATTGTGTTTGCTTCAGGGAAGTAAAGAATTCTCTACATACTCCAAGTAACAATAGACCCCACCACCCGACTGTCAGTCTGTCTGACTGTGGTGGCTTGTGTGTTGCTGTGATGCTGAAAGCCACACTACCAGCATTTCAAATGCCAGCAGGGTCACCCATGGCGGACAAGTTTCAGTGGAGCTTCCAGACTAAGCCTAGAAAGAAAATCTAGTGATCTACTTCCCAAAATTAGCTAATGCGAACCTTGTGGATCACAACAGAACACTGTCTGGTTTACTCCCTTTGGACACGTCACCAGGAGGGACCAATCGCTAGAGTAGAACATCATGTCTGCTGAAGTGGAGGCCCAGCGAGGTCAAGGGAGACCCTCACTGAGATGGACTGATACAATAGCTACGATGATGGGTTCAAACACACCAGCAATCGTGAGGATGACACAGGACCAGGCAACATTTTGTTCTGTAGTAGGTGAGTCCGAGTTTGAAGGCAACTCGACGGCAACTAACAACAACAACTTTATGCATCATTCTTGCGTAGTAAACCCTGAGTCCCCAAAGCAGGGATCCATGGTCTACTCATCTCTCTAACTCCAACGCCTAGCCCAGGTCCTCAGTAAACGTGTGGTTGATGAGTGAATGAACAGAAATGAATAAATGAACAAAGGCAGGAATCCTCTGATCAGGCTTCCCAAGATTGCTGGGAGTTGGTGGGGGTAGGGGGAAGTACTAAAAACCACTACCAAGCCTGGGTGAACAAGAAATCCCCCATTTTCAGCCTGTAGCCCGGGAAAGGCCAAGGGAAGGATTTACAGAGCACAGGATCAGTATTTCATAAACCCTTCCAAATTGCGAAAAAGGCTGCACCTGCCTCTGTCAGTCTGTGGCTGCTAATCTCCTGGAACGGCTCTGTGCCCTCCATTCTATCTCCCACTCGGCGGCAGAGTTATCCTGTATAGTCGCCTTTAATAAGCTGAAGCCCTTGGTGCACTGTATTCACTGGTATCTGCTCCCATCAGGCCAGCCCCATGGGGTCTCCCTGTCGGCTCTCTGAGTGAACAGGGGATTTTGTGTTCAGCGGGGAAAACAAAGCTGTCCCAATGGGGATCCAGTTGGCACATACTCCACCAGTGAGAGCCAACGGTGGACACAGCCTGGAGCTGCTGCTGACACTGAAGGGTGATTCAGCCGAGCAGAGAATGGGAAGCTAAGCTGGGGCTCCCTGGGGTGGTCATGAAAGAGAGGGATCCTTGCGTCCACCTGGCCAGTTCGCTAGCCGATTAGCTCAGCTAGTTCAGCCAGTACCAATGAAGTCATGCCCTGGAATCTGGTGTCACCTTTGCTTACTTCCCTGGGGGTCCCTACACCCCAGACCTAGTCAGCTGTCAGGCAGGGCACATAGCCCTGGGCCAAGACTGGGCTAGATGCTTCCTACACAGAGAAAGGCCCTTGAAGCTCACACATCACTTTCTAACACCTATGACTGGACACCATGGTGGCCACAGACACCGCTGGAGTCAGCTGAGTGAACAAGAGTCTACGACAAAGGCTACATATGGTCGGAGTCCTTGGCTGGCACAGATGGTTAAGCTCTCGGCTACTAACCTAAAGGTTGGAGGTTCAAACCCATCCAGAGGCACCTCTGAAGAAAAGCCTGGCAATCTGCTTCCAAAAAGTCAAAGCCTTGAAAAACCCAGTTCTATTGTGAAACACATGGGGTTGCCATGAGTTGGAATTGACTCGACGGCAATTGGTGTGGTTTTATATAAAAAACCCACTGCCGTGGAGTCAATTCCGACTCATAGCGACCCTACAGGACAGAGTAGAACTGCCCCATAGAGTTTCCAAGGAGCGCCTGGTGGATTTGAACTGCCAACCTCTTGGTTAGCAGCCATAGGACTTAACCACTACACCACCAGGGTTTTCGTGGTTCTATATATGGTCACCAAACACCATTTTATTTTCCTCCTTGGCATACAGACTGTATTACCCAGCACCCTGTGCAGTTGGGTGTGGTCATGTGCCTGAGTTCAGGACAATGGAATGTGATGCACAACAGGCCTGGCTCATAAAAGTCTCCCATGGGATCCTTTATGCTCTCTCTTCTCCATCTGCAGACAGGATGCAGAGAAACCAGCGGATGACTCTAAGTCCCTAGCAGATGGCAGAGCCACATGATGGAAGGGGCCTGGGCTCCTGACTCACTGCTTGGAAGGGAGCCGTTCAGCCAGGAGCACCTGCAATAACTGCTGTGTCAGCAAGAAACTGCTGAACTGTTGGGGCTATTTGTTACAGCACTTAGCCTGCCCTGACCAAGACAGGGCTGGTGCGAAGTAAAGACAGCTTGACTTAGGACAGCAGCAGCTGTTGTGTGGATGGAAGAGAAGGGCGATTTCAGCGATATCAGGAAGACTGAGTGACTAATTAGGTATCAGCAGGAGAGCACAGGACCCTAGGTATTTACCATCAGGTCTTTGCGCACTGTAGGGCTGATGCAGAGTAGACAAAACATAAATCCACAGATGGTTCCAAATCTCAATAAAATTTCCCTTCCCATCAAACTACTTACAGGTACAGCCTGGCCAACGTACTCCATGCGCAGCTACCACCTGTCTGTCAGTGGAAGCTTGCATGTTACTATGATGCTGAACAGACTTCAGGAGAGCTTCCAGACTAAGACTGACAAGGAAGAAAGGCCTGGTGACCTACTGCCGAAAATCAGCCACTGAAAACCCTCTGGATCACAATGGTCTAATCTGCAACCAATCATGGGGGTGGCTCAAGACCGGACAGCGTTTAGTTCTGTTGTACACGGGGTCGCCTTGAGTCAGGGCTCACTCGACAGCGGCTAACAGCACCATGCTGATAAATGCTTAACAATCAGCTCTCTGAGGAGAAAAAGGCTGGATTTGTAGCATTTGTCAGTTTCCAGAGTGTAAATATTCCCACCGTGGCCCAATTTCAAGCTACCTGTACGCTGCCCTGAACACAGAGCAGGGCAGAGAGAAGTGCCATCAGCTCTCACGAGTCAGCCAGTGCATCCCAGCTCCAACACATCCATTTCAGACCTTGGTTCGCTTCAAATCTCTGCCAACCAAAGGACTCTCTCCTTTTCTCATGAGACCACAAACCAGTGTAAATGATAGCAGCCACGATCTCCCCTGGAGAGGAGCTGACCTCCCCAGAAGGTCCGCTGGAGAAGATGGTCCCCACTGCTCCAAGAACTACTGACTCACTGCTCTTACTGAGGAAACCCTGGTGGTGTAGCAGTTAAAAGCTACAGCTGCTAACTAATAAAAAGGTCAGCGGTTTGAATCCACCAGGTGCTCCCTGGAAACCCTGTGGCGCAGTTCTACTCTGTCCAATAGGGTTGCTATGAATTGGAATCAATGCAACAGGTTTGGTTTTTTTGGTTTCTGCCCTTGCTGAAGTGGAAGCTCGGGCCTGAGTGGCAAAGATACAAGGGTCAAGACTGACAGGGTCAAATCTCAGCCATGTCTCGGGGCAGAGGCAGTAGGCTTGTTTCCTGTGGCCACCCTGTAGCTTCAGGAGAAGGGAGAGGGCAGCAGAGAGGAGAGACCTCTCAACAGGCGGTGGTGGTGCGGGAGGACATTCTAAGCATCCTACCAGCCGTGGAGGGAAGCAGCTGGTAGCCTCCCAGCCTCAGCACTGTGGTGGTCCCTTCCAACTCTGATGGTCTGCGTCTCCACCAGCGAGGCAACCCAGCATCTTCACCTCCCTGGAGCAGGCACCCTTCCTGACCCAAATCCCTCTGCAGTCCCCTCAACACAGCCCTGAGAGAGGCCCCCAGGCAAGTCCCTGGGTACTGTGGCTAAGCACCCAGGGCCCCTCTGCCCACCAGGCCCTGCCCAGCTGCTGAGCTGCAGACTGCACCCTGGGAGAATGGGAGGGCAGTCTTGGTAATCCAGTCGCCTCCAAACTGGTCTTCCCCAGTGCTCCAGCTGGGACTCAGGGATTCTGAACTGGGAGGGGGCCAAACAGATTGCCTAGCCCAGCCCCTCCATTCCATTGAGAAGACTGAGCCCAAAGCTCTCACAGGGCTTGTAGAGGCCTTCACTAGGGTGTGGGTAAAAAAACCTGGGTGGGGGTCATGAAATACTCAAAACTCACGACCTGAAGTAAGAGATTGAGTTTATGGCTGCTGTGGTTGTCGTCATTACTGTTATTACTTTAAGTTTAGAGTGGTTTTACATCTGGCAAGGTATTTAGGGTAGCAAAGAAACCATTGTGGGTACTGCCCACCCTCATCCCTAGGGTTATTGGTGGTGGAGGGTGGAGGAGCTTTACTTCCTCCAGGTCAGGGACTATTGAGGTTCTGCAGGGCTGAGACCAACAGCAGTTGGGGGCTGAAGGGGGCCACCTGTGCACTGGAGGTCCACAGGACACGATACCTGCATGGCCCAGCCACTGCGTGTCCCTCCCCACCACAGCCAGCCCAGGACCCTGGCAGGAGCCCCCAGAGTGTTTCCCAGCAGAGCTCTGGGGCAGAGGCCGTCCTGGGGGGTCTCTGCACCACCCCCGCCTCAGCCCAGCTCTGTAGACCACAAGCCCCCTTCTCATAGTCTGCCAGCAGGACGCTGTGACAGCTGCGTGACACGGGGCGGGTCCCAGGGATTGCGATCCTCTCTCTCTCGCTGACACCTGTCACTTTTTTCCCGTTCCCATCAACCAGCCCCCTGAGCCTCCAGTGGGAAGAGCTCCCAAGAAGAGCTAAATATTCCGCCCCCACTTGCTCCTCTGGCCTCCCTGCTCATCCCTTTATCCCCTCAGGGCGGAAGGCAGCTCCACCTGCAAAGGCCCCCAACAGGGGAACAATGGGGGTCCTGAAACCCCACAATGCAAATGGCTCCCTTTGTGCTCCTTGGGGTGACTGAAGCTCCTGGCCACGGGGCGGCGGGGGGCAGCATGCTCTCCCGGCTCCTGCTCACCCCCAGCCTGACCTCTGCCCCTGCCCTTTGTGCAGACCCCAACCAGAGCAGCCTTACTGGGGGGAGGGCGCAAAAAAGGGAGAATGGAGGGGGGGAGGGGAGGAGGTGTCCAGGGAGAGTGAAGGGGAGGTGGTGGGGGTGGAAGCAGAGAAGACAGACAGACAGAGCGAGAGAGAGAGAGAGATAGAGGAAAAGCAGAGACAGAGACAGAGCCTGAGAAAGTGACTGAGAGAAAGAGACAGAGCAAGAAAAAGAAAGACCAGACAGAAACTAATTCACGAAGGCTTTCCCGAAGCAGGGTCTCTTGGCCCAGGGGAAGCTAACATTAAGTTGGACCATATGAAACTGCCATTTTTGTGGGTCACAAATGATCCAGTACTGGCAATTACATATGGTTCAGCTTAATACCACGTGGGATCTGTCTGGGCTCAAGCCAGCGAGCTGTGAACAGGTTTCCCTTGCTAGAAAAGTCCCAGGCTCCCTTGGGTCAGTCTCTCGATGAGCTTTTCAAGATGAGAGCTCTGGGAAATGGGCTGAAGCCGGTCAGGGCAGCTGGGTTTAACCCAGTGCTTCTCAACCAGGGGCTGCTGTGCCCCCAGGGGACATTGGGCAATGTTTGGAGATGGTTTTGATTGTCACAACTGGCCAGAGGGCAGGGTAATGGCATCTACTGGGTAGAGGTCAGGGACTCTGTTAAACATCTTACAGTTCACGGGGCAGCCCCACAACAAGGAATTTTCTGGCCCCAAATGCCGCAGTGCTGAGGTTGAGAAAGCCTGGTTTAAATCCCTGCCCGTGATGGGCACCTTGGATGACTACTGAGTGTCTTTTATCTTCCGCACCCTCTGCTTCCACCGACAGGAGGCATGACGTGTATTTCTGATGGTGTCTTGCTCCCTTATCCCCTCTGCTGCAGAGGTGCCCCTTCTTCGGGGACATCAACTCTGAACAAGGCTGAGCTCGCACCCCCACAAAGCCACAGGCACCCGAGTTTTGCCTGGACGCGCACTGCCCCTTCTTTAGGAGCCTGTGGGGTTAACGACAGGAGCCCTGGTGGCACAGCAGTTAAACACCCAGCTGCTAAATGAAAGGTCAGTGGTTTGAACCCACCAGCTGTTCTGCGGGAGAAAGATGTGGCAGTCTGCTTCTGTAAAGACCTACAGCCTTGGAAGCCGTATGGGGCTGCTATACTCTGTCCTGTAGGGTCACTGCGAGTTAGTATCAACTAGATGGGAATGGGGTTAATGATGACAACATTAAGTGGGTACCACTTCCCATTTTATACACCACTTCACACCCATTATATTCTCAAAAGCAGCCATGACTGAGAGGACAGATGTATTTCTAAATACAATACTTCGTATGTCACACTATTGCACAATGTTTTAATAATTGAACCTCTGAACAAACCAGCTGTAAAAGGCACTTTTGGTAAAGCCAAGAAATTTTGAATACGGATTGGGTATTAAAACAAAAAACCCTTTGCCATCGAGTTGATTCTGACTCATGGCGACCCCGTGTGTGTCAGAGTAGAACTGTGGTCCGTAGGATTTTCAATGGCTGGTTTTTGGGAAGTCAATCACCAGGCCTTTCTTCCAAGGTACCTCTGGGTAGACATCAACCTCCAACCTTTGGGTTAGCAGCCAAGTGGGTTAACCTTCTGCACCACCCAGTGACTCCTGGAATTTTGATACATGATGCCAAATCAGCCATCATAAAAGTGGTACCAAGCTACCCTCCTACCACCAGAGTAGGTAAGTGCCTGTTTTCCAACCCTCTGTCCCTGGGTGGTGTAAATGGTTTGCACTTGGCTGCCAACCCAAAGGGTGGCAGTTTGAATTCACCCAGCTGCACCACAGAATAAAAGCCTGGAGATGTTTCCATAAGATTACAGTCAAGAAAACCTTATGACACACAGTTCTACTCTGAAGCACACAGGGCTGCCATGAGTCTAAATCAACTCAATGGCAATGGTTTGGGTTTTATTTTTTTCCAACATGGAGAATTATTTTTCATTTTCAATAGTACCAATCTCACATTACCATTCTTTTGTGCCATTGAGTCAATTCCGACTCATGGCAACCCCAGGTGTTACAGAGTAGAACTGCTCCTTAGGGTTTTCTTGGTTATAATCTTTAGGGAAGTAGATGCCAAGCCTTTTCTTTTGCTGTACCTTTGGGTGAGTTTGAAATGCCAACCTATTTAGTTACCAGCCCCAGGCAAACCATTTGCTCTACCCAGGGACCTTATAGGTTCTAAAAAATTGTACGCTTGTTATTTCTTTGATTATAAGTAAGCGTAATAATTACTATGCTTATTACTATGGTTCTTTCCTAAATTTCCAGTTCATTTTCTCAGCTCAGTTTTGTAGTAGGGTCTTTCTCCCTTATTAAAGTATAAATGCTCTTTATTTACTGAGGATATTAATCTTTGGTCTGCCATTTCACAAATATTTTTCATAGCTTTTTTGAAGTACAGAAGTTTCCCATTTTTATCTACTCAAATCTCTCCCTTTCTGATTTCTGACTTTTGTATCACATCTAGAAAGCTTTTCTCACCCCAGGATTACATTGATACTTATATATATTTTATTCTAGAACTTTTATGGATTCATTAAAAATATATATGTGTGTAGTCTGTTGAGGATTTTGTATATACCATGAAGTAAAAATCTAATTTTATTATATTTTTAAATAGCCAGTTTTCCCAACACTACTCACTGCCAAAAGAACAAACAAATCTGTCTTGGAGGAAGTACAACCAGAATGCTCCTTAGAAGCAAGGATGGTGAGACTGCGTCTTACATACTTTGGACACGTTGTCAGGAGGGATCAGACCCTACAGAAGGACATCATGCTTGGTAAAGTAGAGGGTCAGCAAAAAAGAGGAAGACCCTCAACAAGATGGGTTGACACAACGGCTACAGCAATGGGCTCAACCATAATGACAATTGTGAGGATGGTGCAGGACTAGGCAGCCTTTCGTTCTGTTGTACATGAGTCACTATGAGTCAGAACCAACCCGACGGCACTGATTAATTTATCCAACATTAATGATGAACTTATCCTTTTCCTCACTGATTTACCATCACAGCTCTACCATATACTCAGTTCTTGTGTTTACGTTTGAGCCTTTCTGGAGTTCCTGCTCAGCTTTAGTGATTTCTGTATTCCTAGGCAACTACCACACTACCTTAAATACCATGTTTACAATATTTTAAAATATCTGGTAGGGTAAGTCACCCTTTGTTATTCTTCTTAAAGTATTCCTGGCTATTCTCACTCATTTGTTCTTCCAGCTGAACTTTAGGATCATACCCCATCCTATTGGGGCTTGGACTAGAATTATGCAAAATTTGTAGATTGACTGTAGAACTGACATTTTACTGTGCTGAGTCTTGCCCTCCCACAACATGGGAAAACCCTCTATTTTCTCTAGTCTTTGTTAACCTCCATTGAAGTAGTATCTTTTTTTTCCTGCACAGGCTGTCCTTTTATTGCTACATTTATTTCTGTGCATTTGTTATTTGTCCCTATTAGAAGTGAGATTTTGTTTCCACTACAGGTGGTCCCCGGGTTACCAATGAGATCCTTTCCTAAGCGTGTGTTTAAATTGAATTTGTAGGTAAGTCGAAACAGGTACATATGGTTCTTATCTAACCTTACTTTAGTGGAGCCCTGGTGGCACAGCGGTTAAGAGTTCAGGCTGCTAACCAAATGGCTGGCAGTTCAAATCCACCAGCTGTTCCTTGGAAGCCCTGTTCCTGGAAGCCTTTTCAGTGATTTAAAATGATTTTCAAAGATTTCAAAGCTGCACAGGCACCAAGTGAAGGTGACTGCAGTGGAGAACTTGTTGCCAGCAGGGGTTGGTTCAATTGTTTCAAAGTGAGGGCAAATTTACACAACATTAAAGGGCAGGTTTGAGTTGCTGTAAGTCAGACAGACGGCGGTAACCCAAGACTTGCCCTATCATGAAACGATGTACGTTTACTGAGCTCGTTCTACAGCCAGGTAGCCCACTGTATGCTCTTGCCCACTTAACTAGTTACTGCTGACATGAAGAGACGTTGACCCCGTGTTAATTCTGTGATGGCCCCCTTGGAGAATTCGCCTATCAGTTCTAACAATTTCCAGTGGATTTTCTTCCCGTGTTTTTCCGTTTGTTCTTATGGCTCCCAACAAGTGCTGTCCTGTGTGTGTGTGAAGAGGGCACCATGGCCCTCCCGCCCCAGCCCGTCCCCTGCCAGCTTTCCGGTACTAGCTGATTCATCTGTCCCATCTGACAGGGCCCCCTTGTGACCAAAGGGACAGGCTGTGCTAACCGCTTTGCCCATGGCCTGAACTGATGGCCTCAGACACTCTAGTCTCCACGTCAGTACCCTGACCACACGCACACGAGCCACTTTAACGGGTACCTTCAGGAATACCATTTGCCATTGAGTTGACTCATCTCATGATGACCCCGTGTGTATCAGAGCAGAACTGTGCTCCACAGGGTTTTCAATGGCTGGCTTTTTGGAAATAGATCCCCAGGCCTTTCTTCTGAGACACCTCTGGGTGGACTTGAACCTTCAACCTTGGTTAGCACCCAGGGACTCTGGCACCACAGAAGATTCCAGCTTCTAACTGGTAACCCTTATCTCTACCTTGGTTTCTCGTCCCTGTGAACACACACGTTTGTCTTCTCTCTCGTTAGGACGTTACCACAGTATGGGTCAGAAATGTAAAAATTTACCCTAAACTGACTAAACAACACTCTGCTTCTTGACAGAATGACATGGTGGTCAATATCACTCGCAGACTCTGAGGCCAGGCGACGTGGGTTAGAATCCCAGCCCCACTGCTTGCTCGTGCTTAGTAACCTCTGTACCTGTTTCCTCTTACGTAAAACAGGGGCTGAAGTAAGCACAGTACTTACTTCATATGGGTTGACAAGATGGTTAAATAGTTACCAATGTAAACCATTTAGAACAGTGCCTGGCACAGAGCAAGCATTATATACAAGTTGTCTCCTCTTTCTTTTAGCCAGAATGTATTTATCTTGTATTAGATTTTATTAGATTGGTTCTGGCCCAATCTGTCCTTGGGATAAAGCTTGTCTGGTGATGTTCTTTACCTCACTAGCCCTCGCTGGGGAGGTAAACAGCCTCATACCTCGTTTCATTCCACACTCTGGAACCCAGTGTCTTGGTCAAGTAACAGACCACCTTCTTACAAGCAGCCAGCTGCCTGCATGGCCAGTGATCCTTGCTCCCTCCACCAGCCCCCTCTGCGGGCCCCACAGGTGCCTTTCTGCTATGCCAGGATTATTGAAGGCTCCTCTGCTTGGGCCCAGGGAACGGCACCTTCCCCAGATGACTCCAAGAGAAGGAAGAGGCAGCGAGCTGTGAATCTGGACTCTCCAGTACGGCATGAGGCAGTGCACCCACTGCTGTACGTCTGGAAGGCAACGGAGGGTGTCCACCATTTTGCCGGGTTGGCTGAGCTACTCCTGCTTAGGGACGAGGGGCTGAGAAACACCCGCTGTCCTGAAAAGGCTCTGGTGAGTGAGAGGACAGGAAGGCAAACATGTACCCAGCTCCTCCATTGTGGCCATGCCCCAGTGCCCCGTTACCACGGCCACTGCTCTCTACCCATCTCAGCCACGGACAAACCAGACTCGCTCCAGTCTTGGGCTCTGACCTCAAGCACTTAACCTTTTTAAAAATCATGGTAAAATATACATAATATAAAATGTGCTGTTTTAACCATTTTAAAGCATACAGTTCAGTGGCGTTAAGTACATCCACAACGTTGTACAACCATCACCACTATTTAGTGCAAGAACTTCTCATGGAACAGAAGTCAAATTCACAACAAAAGACCAGACTTAGTGGTCTGACAGAGACTGGAGGAACCCCCGAGACTACAGCTCCCAGACACCCTGCTAACTCAGAACTGAAACCACTCCCGAAACCCACTCTTCAGACAAAGATTAGACAGGCCTATAAAACAAAATATCACATGTGAGGAATGTGCTTCTTAGTTCAATCAAGTACACGAGACCAAACGGGCAACTCCTGCCCCAAAGCAAGACGAGAAGGCAGGAAAGGACAGGCACTGGACGAATAGGCACAGGGAACCCGGAGTGGAAAGGCAGAGTGTGCTGTCACATTGCAGGGATTGCAATCAATGTCACAAAACAATGTATGTATAAATTTTTGAATGAGAAATTAACTTCAGCTATGAACTTTTACTTACAGCACAACAAAATTAAACAAACCAAACAACAACAAAAAGAACTTTCTCGTCACCTCAAAAGGAGATCCTATACCCATTAAGCAGTCACTCCTTGCTCCCCCTAGCCTCTGGCAATCACCAATTTCTCTCTGGATTTGCCTGTTTTAGACATTTCATTAAAACAGAATCAAGCAATATGCCATCTTTTGCGACTGGCTTCTTTCAAGAAGCACGTTTTCAAAGTTCACCTCCATTCCTTTTTATGCTGAACAGTATTCCACCGAATAGATGTCATCTGGGGGGCTAGGCCTCCGAGGTCTTCCCTAGAGGCCTCATCCAGTTGACACTCCACACCTGTCCCCATGCTGACAACTCATCCCACCTCCCTGGATGGAGGAGCTGACATGATCTTAGACAGAGCTCAGTTCAACCCCTCGCTATACTGTTGTGTTTGTATTTTTCATTGGGTTTTATTAAGCAAGTACCTACCCACGATAGGCCCCCCAGTGGATCAAGGGCTTTACGTGGATCATCCCATTTGACCCTCTCCACAACCCTCCAAGGCAGCGCTATCATTGCCCTGTTTCACAGAGGAAAGAGGAAGCCACGGGAGATCAGGCAGAACTCAGGTCTTAGGCTCCCAATTCAGTGTTCTTTCCTCCCTCCTCTCCCTGCCCATGTCCCCCCTATATCTTGCCAATACTGCATTCAAGTCTTACTGGCACGACTTCCCGTATTTCGCAGCCTATTCCCTGCCTTGAGGGCAATGGTGGTTCGGTGGTAGAATTCTTGCCTTCTGTAAGGGAGACCTGGGTTTGATCCCCAATCAAATCACCTCGTGCACAGCTACCACCCGTTTGTCGGTGGGCGTTTGCGTGTTGCTATAATGCTGAATGCCAGATCCTGGTGGCACAATGGTTAAGTGATACGGCTGCTAGCCAAAATGTCAGCAGTTTGAATCCACCAGCTGCTCCTTGGAAACCCCACAGGGCAGTTCTACTCTGCCCTATAGGGTTCTATGAGTCGGAATTGACTCGACAGCAACAGGTTTGTTTTGTGGTTTGGTTTCTCATGCTTTATGATGTTCGGTTTATGATGGTTTATGATGCAGGTTTCAGTGGAGCTTCCAAACTAAGATGGATTAGGAAGAAAGGAAGTCCTAGCGATCTACTTTCAAAAATCAGTCAGTGAAAACCCTGTGGATCACAACAGTCCAATCCAAAACTGATCATGGGGATGGCACAGAGACTGGAAGCATTTAATTCCATTACGCATGGGGTTGCTCTGAGTCAACTTGATGGCAGCTGACAACAACAACTCCTTATCTTTAAAAACAAAAACCTAAAATTAGAGACTAATTCATGCTTATCCAGGTTGCAGGATCTGTATAAACAAGGGCTTTGACCTCTTTGCTCTAGTTCAAGCCCCTGCTGAGAATCTGCATTTCTTTTTTTTTAATTTTTATTGTGCTTTAAGTGAAAGTTTACAAATCAAGTCAGTCTCTCATACAAAAATTTATATACACCTTCCTGTATACTCCTAGTTGCTCTCCCTTTAACGAGACAGCATGCTCCTTCCCTCCACTCTATTTTCATGTCCATTCAACCAGCTCCTGACCCCCTCTGCCCTCTCATCTCCTCTCCGGACAGGAGCTGCCCACATAGTCTCATGCGTCTACGTGAGCCAAGAAGCTCACTCTTCACCAGTACCATTTTCTATCCCATAGTCCGGTCCAATCCCTGTCTGAAGAGTTGGCTTTGGGAATGGTTCCTGTCCTGGGCCAACAGAAGGTCTGGGGACCATAACCTCTGGGGCCCTCCTAGTCTCAGTTAGACCATTAAGTCTGGTCTTTTTAGGAGAATTTGAGGTCTGCATCCCACTGCTCTCCTGCTCCCTCAGGGGTTCTCTGTTGCGTTCCCTGTCAGGGCACTCATCGGTTGTAGCAAGGCACCATCTAGTTCTTCTGGTCTCAGGCTGATGTAGTCTCTGGCTTATGTGGCCCTTTCTGTCTCTTGGGTTCGTAATTACCTTGTGTCTTTGGTGTTCTTCATTCTCCTTTGCTCCAGGTAGGTTGAAGCCAACTGATGCATCTTAGATGGCCGCTTGCTAGCGTTTAAGACCACAGACACCACTCACCAAAGTGAGATGCAGAATGTTTTTCTTAATAGATTTTATTATGCCAATTGGCCTAGGTGTCCCCTGAAACCGTGGTCCCCAAACCCCCACCCCTGCTACTGTGGCCTTCAAAGCATTCAGTTTATTCAGGAAACTTCTTTGCTTTTGGTTTAGTCCAGTTGTGCTGACCTCTCCTGTATTGTATGTTGTCTTTCCCTTCACCTAAAATAGTTCTTGTCTACTATCTAATCTATTTCGTGAATACCCCTCTCCCTCCCTCCCTCCCTCCCCACTCTCGTAACCATCAAAGAGTATTTCCTTTTCTGTTTAAACTATTTCTTGAGTTCTTATAATAGTGGTCTCATACAATATTTGTCCTTTTGCAACTGACTAATTTCACTCAGCATAATGCCTTCCAGATTCCTTCATGTTATGGAATGTTTCATGGATTCATCATTGTTCTTTATCGATGCATAGTATTCCATTGTGTGAATATACCATAATTTATTTATCCATTCATCTGTTGATGGGCACCTTGGTCACTTCCATCTTTTTGCTATTGTAAACAGCGTTGCAGTGAACATGAGTGTGCATATATCTGTTCATGTAAAGGGTCTTATTTCTCTAGGATATATTCCAAGGAGTGGGACTGCTGGATCCTATAGCAGTTCTATTTCTAGCTTTTTAAGGAAGCACCAAATTGATTTACAAAGTGGCTGTGCCATTTTGCATTTCCACCAGTAGTGTATAAGTGTTCCAGTCTCTCCACAGCCTCTCCAACATTTATTATTTTGTGTTTCTTGGATTAATGCCAGCCTTGTTGGAGTGAGATGGAATCTCATTGTAGTTTTGATTTGCATTTCTCTAATGGTTAATGATCGTGAGCATTTCCTCATGTATCTGTTAGCTACCTGAATGCCTTCTTTAGTGAAGTGCCTGTTCATATCCTTTGCCCATTTTTTAATTGCGTTATTTGCCTTTTCTTGCTGAGTTTTTGCAATATCATGTAGATTTTAGAGATCAGACGCTGGTCAGAAATGTCACAGCTAAAAACTTTTTCCCAGTCTGTAGGTAATCTTTATACTCTTTTGGTGAAGTCTTTGGATGAGCATAGGTGTTTGATTTTTAGGAGCTCCTGGTTATCTAGTTTCTTTTCTGCATTGTTAGTAATGTCTTCTATACTCTTTATGCCATGTATTAGGGCTCCTAGCATTGTCCCTACTTTTTCTCCCATGATCTTTATCGTTTTAGATTTTATATTTTGGCCTTTGATCCATTTTGAGTTCATTTTTGTGCATGGTGTGAGGTATGGGTCTTGTTTCATTGTTTTGCAGATGGATATCCAGTTATGCCAGCACCATTTGTTAAAGAGACTGTCTTTTCCCCATTTAACTGACTTTGGGCCTTTGTCAAATATCAGCTGCTCATATGGGGATGGATTTATGTCTGGATTCTCAATTCTGTTCCATTGGTCTATGTATCTGTTGTTGTACCAGTACCAGGCTGTTTTGACTACTGTGGTGGTATAATAGGTTCTAAAATCAGGCAGTGTGAGGCCCCCCACTTTGTTCTTCTTTTTCAGTAATGCTTTTCTTATCCAGGGCCTCTTTCCCTTCCATATGAAGCTGGTGATTTTTTTATAATTTGCATTTCTAACAATATCCCAGGGAGTTATACATAAGAGTCACCTGGGGATCTTGTTAAAATGTAGATTTTGATTCAGTATATCTGAAATGGAAATTCTCAGTAGGGGTTCAAACTGGAATGAACCAGTTCAAAGCCCTGGTATAAACCCAGTTGTCTTAGATTTAAAAAACAGGGGTACTGAGAGACTGCCAGATGTGATGTCTCTAAGGTCACCCCTTACCCCACCACCAACACACACACCAGGTAACACCAGAGCTTGTTTGGGCTCAGTTGCCAGTCTGCCATGGGTTCTCCTGGAGGGCTGTGAGGGCTGCTCTGGAAGTCCCCCACCCGCACCCCCAGGCTGGGACCAATAGAGCAGATAGCAAAAGGTACTACATAGGGCTCCAAATGGGGTGAAGGTAATGGGGAGACAGGGCCATGAGAGAGGACCCAAAGAGGTTGGTGGTGCCCAGGAGTAGACTCTTCACTCTTGTACCTCAACCCCGGGTCCAGCTCCTACTCAAAAGGCAGCCTTACCCCTTCAAACCGAGGAGGTCAGCAAAAGATCAGCAGCTTCTCACCAGCAAAGGTGGCCCTTCATCCCTCTGAATTTCCTCATCTCGGTGTCAAAATTCCACTTGAGGCATCCGGGGTTTGGGGGGGAGACAGTGGTGGCTGGAGTCACGTGGGCTCCAAGAACCAATTATACATATCGTCTCAATTCCATGCTCAGTGACATCATGATGGGTAGCCTGAAGTTGGCCATGGAGGGAGTATTTACACCAGGGAAACTGGCATTCCCCTGAACAGCCAGTTGTTAGATACTTACTGGCGCACCTCTGCCCACTGAAAGGGCTTGCATATGGGGCTTGTCAGAGGCATCTCTGATGAAATCATCACAGAAGAAGAGGGTCATTCATTCCTACTGCATGAGAAAACTCACTCTGCCCCAGAGAACCAGGGGAGGGAGGGCTCCAGGGGGCACTTATTCCCACTCCTTCATGTATCAAGGGAGGTAGAAAGGCCCCCAGCCTCACAGCTAGTGAAGAAAAAAATAATAATAATAAGTCCACCCCAAATCTCTTGGCTCCTAGAACAGGGCTCCCTCCACTAAGCCAAGCACCTCCACCAAACGGAATAATGTGCAAACCAAGAACAACTGTTGAGCTAGCTGATAGACGGAGGGGAAGGGAAGGCATACGGCCCCCATCAGCCCCAAATGTGGAGGTCTCTCCAAGCACTAAGCGGGTGTGTGCTGGGAGCTCTGAGCACAATTCCTTTTGGGTGGGGGGTCTCTATCTCCCTTCCTGTCCAATTCCCCCACCTGTCCTTCTCCAGACCTCCCACCGCACGGTGTTCCTCACCTCCCTGCTGCATGATGGGCTGCCGACTAGCTTGGCGGGCAGGTGAGGACATTCCCCGAGTGAGCTGGCCCTTCAGGAGGAGGGGTTCAGGGTGAGGTTATGTCCATCAGCTTTCAGGACAAATTCTTGGTTTATTAATCCTCCTCCATTGCGCAGGCAAAAGTAAATAAGCTTTTCTTGGGCAGCCTTGCACAGAGCCTTCCTTATTCAAACCTGCAAGACTCGACAGGCTTGGAAGCACTGAGCTTCCTGGACCTGCTTCCCAGGGGGCCTCCTGGCCCCCTGCCGACAATGTCCTGGCCTGCTGAGACAAGGCCAGCCCAGCCGCTTTGTGGTGGGAGGCTGACAGAGCCCAGCAGCTGGGTCTTAGGATGGCCTGTGTTCCCCAGAGACACCAGGAGAGGGTCTGGGAATCTGGAGGCCACTGGAACAGGTCAGACGGGGTCTCTGGCCGGAGAGTCCTGGAGCTACAAGACTGCACCTGCTTCATCAGCCCCTCTGTGAGGAAAGCACCTTATAAGGACGTTGTTTATCCCAGGGTGGCGAAACAGTTAAACATCTGGCTACTAACCAAAGGTTGGCAGTTCAAACCCAGCCAGTGACGCCTCTGACGGAAGTCCTGGCAATCTGCTTCTGAAAGGTCACAGCGATGAAAACCCTAGGAAGCAGCACGGTTCTACTGTGACCTGCATGGGGTCGCCGTGAGTCAGAATTCAACTGTTTTTCGGTTTATTAACTGCTAGCTTCAGATTAAATTATGTTTTTCAAGGTTCAGAATAAAGAAAAGAAATTAACAGTAACAATCAAAAGGAGTCAGAAAAGCTAATCAGTCAGCAAAGGTGGCTAAGGAAAGCATTTCAGAGCAGGGAGCTACGAGGGTTTACACGCAGCTGCTCAGGAATCTTGGCTGGTTGAGCGGAGACCGTCCGAGCTTTATTCCCACTTGTAGCCTGTGCAGAAACTTCATGGGGCTTTTTCCTCCTGACCCCACCCCCCCACCCATGTCCCATTTTTGATTTGGAAGGGAAAAGGCAAAAAGCCATTGTAAGTTGGAAGAACCACGGAAACATTATGTTGAGTGAAATCAGTCAGCCACAAAAGGACAGATATACGAACCCACTTACATATCGAGAATGGAGCCCTAAGCAGCTCCTGTCCTGAGGTGGGACGAGAGGCACAAAGGGACGGGAGCTGGTTGAATGGACTCGGGAAACACAGGGTGGAGAGGAGTGTGCTGTCACATTACAGGGATTGCAACTAGGGTCACATAACAATATTGTATAAATGTTTGTATGAGGAATTAGCTTGAGCTGTAAACTTTCACCTAAAGCACAATTTACAAAAAAAAAGAAAGAAAGAATGGAGCCCTGACGGCTCAGTGGTTAAGAGCTCATCTGCTAATCAAAAGGTCGGCAGTTCGAATCCACCAGGCACTCCTTGGAAACACTATGGGGCAGTTCTAGTCTGTCCTATAGGGTCACTATGAGTCAGAATTGACTCGATGACAATAGATTTGGTTTTGGTTTTATATATCCAGAACAGGGAAATGCATAGAGACAGAGCTTATTAGTGGTCGCCAGGGAGGGGAAAAGGGGGACTCACTGTTTAGGGGACACTGCACTTCTGTTAAGGGTGATGAAAGAATTTGGAAATGGATAATGGTAATGGCTGAACATGATGAAAGTAATCAATGTCACTGAACTGTACTTGTGAAAAATGTTGAAATGGTAAATGTTTTGTTACATACATATTTGTTGTTGATATTAGCTGCCATCATAGCCCCCAATTCATGGCAGCCCCATGCATAACAGGATCGGACCGTTGTGAGCCACAGGGTCTTCACCGGCTGGTTTTCTGGAAGCAGACCACCAGGCCTTTCTGCCCAGTTTGTCTTATTCTAGAAGCTCTGCTGAAGCCTGTTCAACATAATAGCAAAACACAAGCCTCCAAAGACTGATGGGTGGTAACTGGGCATCATGTATATCGGATGGGAATCCAACGCGGGTCTCCCACACGGAAGGTGAGAAGTCTACCATTCAACCACCAACGCCCCCCTACATATATATTTACTACAATTAAAAAAAAAAAAACAATGTAAGAAGCTCAAAGTCAAGCTGCAAGAACTAGGAAAGTGGGTCGCGGGAGAGGTCTTAATGCCTGCCTAGTCCTTGGATGAGCCACGTACACAGCGCTGCTCGGAAGCGTCACCTGAACAAGGACGCACAGCCCCAAAGATCTTGTCCAGGTGAGTCCCGCTCAGGCAAATCACTGTGAAGTTAGACAATGACAGACATCAGATCAAGGAGAGCTAGGATTGAGACTTCATTTTGTGCATTATAGCTTCAAAACGGCTCTACCCTAGAAAAAATCAGTTTCTGTCCACTTGATTCTGATTCGTGACAACCCCATGTGTGTCAGAGTAGAACTGTGCTCCGTAGGATTGTTGATGGATGATTTTTCCAGAAGCAGATTGCCAGGCCTTTCTTCCGAGGTGCCTCTGGGTGGACCCCAGCTGCCAAATTTTCCATTAGCAGCCGAGCACATTAACTGTTTGCACCACTCAGGGACTCTGCTCTACCCTAAAGCTGACCTCATGTGGGATGGTTCTTCGAATCGTGGTTTTAGAGAGAGCACTCCTTCATTCTCTATTTTATCTTCTGTCGCCCAGCAGCCCTGCTCGCCCTGACGATGCTCCCTTCAGGCCACTCTCATTGATGTTTTTCCTGAAAGGAGTATCCCCTGCCACTCAACCAAAGGTGACCAACGACTCTGCAAACAACCCAAGACCAAAACACCTCTGGCTTTCCCCAGCGTGGCCTCGGGCACTCTGAAAACGCACGCTGTCCTTTCCGTTTGCGGGCTGTTTGCTGACTGCATCTCTGCAAGCTCTGAATCTGCTTTCTCTCAAATTCCCAGTGCACCGCCAATACTCACAGTATCCACAGTCTTTATGGTGAAATATTCAGGTGACCACAGGGCTTGCCAGCCCTTCCCCCAGCTCCTACAGTCCTATCTGGAGAGGGAAAGGCTCCCAGAGCTGGCATGAATGTCCACGCGGGGATGCCCACTGTCACTCTTTCTGCCCCCCTTCCCACGCCTACTCCGAGTCCCATGTGACTCCAGAAGCAGTGCTTTGAGTGCAGGCCTGGGCTGCTCTCAGCACGACGGCCCGTCCCCAGGCTCTAAGCCCTCTGCATGCCCAAAGCTAGGGGTGCGTGACCTCTTCTGTGCCAGGGGCCCCTTTGACAACCTGCTGAAGGCCTCGGCCCCCTTCTCAGAATAATAATCTTAAATGCATAAAAAAGAAGATATAGGTCTACAAAAGAAACCAATAATACTGAAATACAGTTATCCAAATATTTTTAAAAACTCAGATTTATGGTACCGTTTCATTATGTACGTGCTTCTTTATTAATGTGTTGTAAATCATCACCTAATGGTGGGTCTAACAATGTCTGTAATTTTGGAGAAATAACGAGCATAAACACTACTTCATGCTATCTGCAACAACTAGAATGTGATGTAAAAATTGCTGTGATTTCTACCGGCGGCCAGGTCACAGGTGCTGCTAATCCTGCTGTGGTTGGTGGCCCACATTCGTCATTGAGGAAATGCTAAATTTCAGTTAAAAAAAAAAAAAACAAACAGCTGCGGTCGAGTTGACCCCGACGCGTGGCGACCCCACGTGTGTCAGAATAAAGCTGTGTTCCATGGAGTTTTCAGTGGCGATTTTCTGAAGTAGATTGCCAGGGCTTTCTTCCACGGCACCTCCGGGTGGACTTGAACTACCAGTTAGCAGCCAGGCGCTTAACCATTTCTGCCACCCAAAACCCGTTGCCTTTGGGTTGATTCCGATTCATAGCGACCCTACAGGACACAGTAGAACTGCCCCATAGGGTTTCCGAGGAGCGGCTGGTGGATTCAAATGGTGGCCTTTTGGTTAGCGGCCGAGTTCTTAACCACTACGGCACCAGGGCTCCTGTGCCACCCAGGGACACCTTGGTCAAGCACCAAATTTCAGTTAGAGGTGAGTAAAAGCAGGGATGTGTTTTTTTTCCCTGTCCCCCTTCACTACCTCCCACCCACTGTCCTACCATGCATCCCTGTGTTCAAGAACTCTTTCTTCATTGCCATCATTCAGCCCCTTCCTTTTCTGTAGCCAAGTGGAGCCTTGGGAAGGAGTACGTGCCCTCAGCTCAGATGGCGTTGGGCTGGCGACCTTGATGGACACGTAGAAGGAGCTCAATTTGTGGGGCTTTTTGGGAGGCCAGTCTGCCGTGGCCCCAGCAACTTTCCCCTAGACCACCTAATCAGAAGCCTTGGCCCCAGAGCAGTCCCTGATAATGCAGGCTGAAGGCTAAGCTTCTCGCTCTGTCTCCCAATTTCTTCTCCTTATCAAGGAACCTCTCCCTGTTCTGGGTACAGAGTAAACTCTCTTCTCTGCTTTTGCCATGTGTGTCACCTGGTACTTGGTCAGCCCCGTTTCCATATCTGTTCCTGGCGGGGAAGGAATGAGTTCCTTCAACTGCTGCACGAAAGAGGGGTGCGTGTAGAACACCAGCCCTGCATCAACTGCAAAGTGAGACCCGCTGGCCACGGGGAACTGATGTCCATGACTGAAGCTGACCTTGCTCTGTCTCTTCTCTGTGTGAGTAAAGCCTTGTTCTAACCAGTGCCTGTGTGTAACTCATGTCTTTCCCAGTGACCTCAGACCTTAGCTCAACAGGTTTTCAGGCCTGGGGTAGAGGCTTGGCCTCTGACATCATTAATCCCCGCCGTCTTTTATTCTTGGAGGAGGAGTCACCAATGCCCTGTGGATCCATCCCTCCTCCACATCACAGCCTAGAGGGCACCACTCCAGTTGAGCAGTGCCGAGATGGTGGTTAGCGGAGGACCCCATCCTTACTAATGCCCCCCTCTCCGGCCCCTCCCCTACCCACCACAGAGCAATGGCAAGACATGAGAAGCTAAAGGGGAAACCTACCCTCAGGCTCCTCCACACTGCTGGCTGCTGTGGTCGGTGGTGCTACAGGAATCTCTTCGTGAGGTTCAGGATGGGAGGAAGAGAAAACAAGGTAAGAAAACATTATTTTTGACCTCAGAGAATAAGCACAGTGCCACCTCCTCCCAACCTTTCTGGGGTGGGCGCCTACCCACAGAAAATGTCGCCTATGGCAATTAGCTTTAAATTGCTGGACAATCTCTTACAGCTGGTGATGGAAGCTATGATGGCCAATAGAAACTGCTCATTGGCACCCCTCCTCAAGCGGCGCCCAGGGCACATGCCCCATCTGCCCTGCCTTGGTTGCACCTCTGCCTGGGGGCCCCCCTTCTCCCTTTCCTAATCGACAGCTCAAGAAGAGAAAGTCAGCGAGAAGAGCGAAGCCAGGAGCACAGCTGGGGACATGGCATGTGGTAGAAGCTGGAGCTATCCCTGCCGCTGGCTGGCATGGCAGCAGCCCCTGGTTGGTGAGGAGGGCTGGGAGTCAGGGAGAAGGCAGGGGCATGCCGGCACGTGGAGAGCTGCCCTTGCTCCTAGGCCAGCGAATTCCGTGTGTGTCTTACAGGGTCTCAACTATTTGGGTGTCAACAACAGGGCTCAGTCCCTCCAGCAGCAGAGAGGGGCTTCCCAAACCCACCTGCTCAACATGATGGGGTTACCTGGGCCCTGCTCACCTGTAACCTCCACTCATTGGTGGAGAAGGATCCCATGGCAGGGGTAGCCTATGAGGGGGATGGAAACCTGCCCAAATGGGCCCAAGTTTACCAACCCCTGGTCTAGAGAATCAAACTTCATCCCTGAGGTCTCCCTAGTTAGCTGGGACTCACTGCTTCTTCCACGCTCCTTTCTTGGTCTAGGTCAGCCCAGCAGAAGGAATCAGCAAGGCCAAGGGCAGGGGCCAGCTCTCAACCAGGCTTGATTCTTCGAATCAGGGCTAATCCTCACTGGGGTGACCCTACTGGTGATAAACTACTGAAACCCTTCTGAGTGACCCCTGCCATCTGGACTACCACCTCCCTACATTCCAGCACTAAAGGGTTAATGCCTGGTCTAACAGGGCCCCTAGGACCCTTCAGGGACACCCTTCAGAAGTAGCGACCTGGGAAGCGGGTGCCAGGCCCAGGAGCTCTGCCCAGCTCCCCTCAGAGGCCTTGGGTTTCCAGTTCTTCCTGTTCTGAGTCTGCTGGGGGCCGTAGGAAGGCTGGGATCCCACGGCAGTGGCAGCAGCAGCAGTAGCAGTTCCTAGTGCAGGCCGAGCCAAGGTCTGGGTCAAGGTGGAACGTGGGAAAGGACCCTGGGCTGAGACAGGGATTTGCTGGGCCAGGCTGGCTCAGCTGATCCCATAGCTCTTGCTACAACAATCCCACAGGCAGACAAACACGGTCTCATTGAGCACCAGGCACTGAACACAGAGATCCATGCTGATGAGTGCTCAACCCACTGGGACACCAGGGACAAGCGTCCTGAAGGGGTTGCCCCCAGTCCCAGCCAGGGACTTCATAAAGATGGAGCCACGTACTTATGCAGGGGGCGATGGGGGACCGGCTCTGCTGGTAGCCTTTGGCACAGCGGTTGCAGGTGATGCCCGTCACGCCATCCTTGCAGGGGCACTGGCCTGTGGTCTGGTTGCAGGTTTTGCCAGCGGCGCCCACGGGGTGGCAATCGCAAGCTGAGGAGAACACACAATGAAAGGGTCAGAGATGTGGGCAGGGGCCCCTGAGAGGCCAGCCAGGCCCAGGGCATACACTTCCCAGGCCCTTCCCCACCCGGGAGCGCCCAAGGGACCCCAGCCCAGTGGATGAGCAGCCAAGCCTGCACACATTCCAGAAACTCTGACCCTGGCCACCCACCTACCTGGAAATGGGGAATGAAAATCAAAATTAACAGACTTGAAAGGACTGTTTTTGTGGCAGGAACGTGAAGCTGGGGAGCCCTTCTGATGTTCCAGGAGGAAGGCCTACGTTCAAACATGTTTTCAGGAATGCAACGGACACAGCCCTGATGGTCAGCGCAGGAGTCAGCCTGTGGAGGTGCACTTCCCTGGACAGGGTAGATGCATGTGTTTTAATTCCTCCAGCCCATGGGTTTCCTTGCTGACCCTTTGGGTGGGAGTCATGGGGTCTGGGGCCTGATGGAGCCATAGCTGTAGAGTTCCGTCACGTCAGAGGGAGTCACAGGGAGGTGCGGCTCCCCCAGGCTGCTGCTCCCACCCTACTCTGCCTGTCCACCTTGCTTTGCAACCAGGGCACCCAGCTTCTGGATCATAAAACCCATACACTGTAGCAGTAGAAACAGCCACAGTGTAATTTATAATCTATAACCACAGGGATAAAATGTGCAAACTAAGATTGGAGACTTACAGGAACTTCCAGGGTCTCGGAGAAGGAGGGCCTAGCTGGAGCCGAGAGGCCCCCGATTCTCAGTGGGTGGCCACTGCATCAAGGGCAGGCTCCACGACCCTCCACCCGGATTCAAAGGGGTAGAGAGTAGGGGTTGTCCCTCATCACGCTGCCCCCCGAGGCTCCCTCCCTGTGTTTCAGGAAGCCCATCTGAGTGATGTGGTGGCCAGAGGGCTTTGGGAAGACGTCCCCACCAATACCGTGACATTCTGGGCAGGAACAGCTATGCCAGCAGGTACCAAAAAAAAAAACAGCTGCTGTCAAGTTGGCCCCGACTCATGGTAACCCTGTGTGTGTCAGAGCAGAACTGTGCTCCACTGGGTTTTCAACAGCTGCTTTTTGGAGCCCTGGTGGCACAGTGGTTAAGAGCTCAGGCTGCTAACCAAAAAGTTGGCAGTTCGAATCCCCCAGCCGCTCCTTGGAAACCCTATGGGGCAGCTCTACTCTGTCCTATAGGGTTCATATGAGTCGAAATCGACTAGAAGGTAATGGGTATTTTTCAGAATTGGATCATCAGGCCTTTCTTCCAAGGTGGACTCGAACCTCCAACCCTTCTGTTAGCAACGGAGCGTGTAAATTATTTGCACCATCTGGCAACTCCACCAGCAGGTACAAGGCACCAGAATTGCCAGCTAAAGCCTGCCTCCCTGTCTCCAGGCAGTGGCCTCCTCGCATGGGTGCGGGAGGGGACAGCAGGACTCAGGAGGCAAACCAGAGAGGGTGGGGACTCTCTGCAAGACGGCATTCTGCAGCAGTCTCGATTGGCGCCACAAGCCGCTATTGTCTCTACTCCAAATGGGGAAAGATATCCAAGAAAATAAGTGAGAGCAGAGATCTCACAAGCACTAAAAGAGAACTCCCCCTGCAAGCACTGCTCAGCGTGAGGGCACCAGTCTGCAGATGGAAACGGCCTCCCCAGCCAGCGGTGAATGCGGAGAACTAGGAAGAGGGAGGAGGGAGGAAAGCGGAAAGGAATGTGAACAACTGTTTGTTGAAGGTGTGTCTGGACCTGGGAGAGCTTCTGAAAACGCTCGTAATGAGGGTGCTAGCCATGGGTGCTCTGTCAGGTCAGGAAGGGGATGGGGGGACAGGCCCAGGGGACAAGCCCTAGGGTCCCCAATCAGGCAGCCTGTGTGACAGCTGGCTTCTCCCATTTGAGGATCCACATGGAATAAATAGAACCGTTTCATCTTGCCCCTCGTAGGCAGGAGTCATGCCTTTTTTTTTTTTTAATTGTAGTGAAAATACACATGACAGAAGAGACAAAGACTCAGTAGTTTCTATGCGGACGACTCAATGACATTGATTACATGCTTCAAGTTGTGCAACCATTCTCCCCCTCCTTTCCGAATCGTTCCACCACCATTCAATAAACTCACTGCCCCCGGGGCACAAACTGCCCCCTCCCCATATAAGAGAGCCCATACAGTATTTGCCCTTTTGTGACCAACTTATTTGGCTCAGCATGATGTTATCAAGGTCCACCCATGTTGTGGCATGCATCAGGACTTCGTAACTCTTTATGGCTCCATTAAGGAGCCCTGGTAGCACAATGGTTAAGTGCCAGGCTGCTAACCAAAATGCCGGCTGATGGTTGGAACCCAGCCAGAGGCTCCAAGGGGGAAAAGAGACATGGCGCTCTGCTCCCATAAAGAGTACAGCCTAGGACACCCTAGGGGCAGCTGTACTCTGTCACATGGGGTTGCTCTGAGCAGGAATATTCCACTGCGTATATATAAGGAGTAATACCATTTATTCGGAAATAGTCTGCTGAAATCTACTCAAAATTTAAGTTCATTCCCTGTTATTTTAAATTTAGTAAGAAGAAAAGGAGAACCCAGGAATTCCAAAGGTTCAGCCTTGAGTGTTCCTGGGGCATGCTGACAATGATGATGGCAGGAAGGGGTGGCGGGAGAGGGTGGAGAGTTGAGATGACTGCTTTTGACCTTTCCCTTCATTTCCAGTGGCCGTGGAGTGGACGCCAACTCCTGGCGACCCCGTGTGTCAGAGCAGAACTGTGCTCGGTAGGGCTTTCAATGGCTGAGTTTTCAGAAGCAGATCCCCAGGCCTTTCTTCTGAGGTGCCTCTGGGTGGACTTTAGTCTCCGACCTTTTGGTTAGCACCCAAGTGTGTTCACTGTTTTTACCACCCAGGGACTCCGATCTTTTCCTAAGGCCTCTTAAATCTGTCCCCATGACAGGAAAGGTGACTGAGCATGGGGGACATCTCTAGGCTGGCCGTTTGAAAGCAGAGGGCCACAGCTGTCCCAGGCCACTTGACATGGGCGTGGACACTGGGCGGATGTGGACTCCGAGGCTCGGGCCTGCTGACCTCCTTTGGCATGCTTCGCGAGCCTGCTGGTAAATCCTAAAATTCATGCCAAAACGCTCTCCCTTTGGTGCTGATGGGACACAGCTGTGCATCAGTAATTTCTGGCTCCTCGGACTTGGCTGACGGAGCCCTGGTGGTGCAGTGGTTAAAACTGCTCAGCTGCTAACCGGAAGGTCAGCAGTTTGAACCCACCAGCTGCTCTATGGGAGAAAGATGTGGCAGTCTGCTTCCGCAAAGATTTACTGCCTTGAAAACCCTATGGGGCAGTTCTACTCTGTCCCATAGGGTCATAATGAGTCAGAATTGACTTGATGGCAGTGCCTTTGGGTTGGACTTGGCTGAAGGGGGGTCACTAAAGGTTGCTCAGTCACTGAAGGTGTAGGACCAAGTCATACACGGGCGCCACCTTGGCCCTGTTGTCCCTCTTGGCAGGAACTGACCCAGAGCAGAATGTGGGTACAGCTTGGGGGGCATGCCATTGTTCTCACACACTACCCCCCTCCCAGCGGTGGCGACTGGCTCAGCTGCTGGTGAGGCGCTGGGGCTAGCTGAGGTCTGCTGGGGCTGAGGGCCACCCCCAGTGATGACAGAGCGGCTGTGGCTGCGTACTTCGTAGGGGCCCATCCTTTGATTAAATGTGAGGAGGTGCCAATCCTTTTCCCAAGATTCTATAATAATCTGAACAGTAGCCCCTTGTTGTTGTGAGCTGCCACAGAGTCAGCCTGGACTCATGGCAACCCCAAGCATAACAGAACACTGCCTGGTCTTGTGCCATCCCATGACTGGCTGTGGATCAGATCATTGTGACCCATGTGGTTTTCACAGGCTGATTTTTGGAAGTGGATTGCAGGTCTTTCTTCCTAGTTCATCTTAGTCTGAAAGTTCCACTGAAGCCTGGTCAGCATCATAGTAACACACAAGCCTCCAGTAATAGACGGACGGTGGCCGTACATGACTAGCCTTGGCTGGGAATTGAACCTGGGTCTCCTGCTTGGAAGGTGAGAATTCTACCACTAAACCACCAATGCCCCCTCTTACCTTGGTCTAAAAGAGGTGGCAAGTTGACTTGTTCCTCCATGCCAGCATATCATTGTTCCAGAAAAAGAAGCCATCAGAGTCCCAAAGGGTGGGTGGGTGGAGCCTCAAAAGGGTACTTGGGTCTTCTGCAGTGCAGTGTGACAGAAAACCCACCGACTTCATTTTGCCAGAGGCAGAGCATTCATCTAGCAAGTGTACTACCGCCCATATATTTGTAAACCGCCTTAGGGCAGCCATACTCTCACAAAAGGCATCTCTTCTGATCCTCCTAACAGCTGATGAAATTAGCATGACTCCACAGAAGAGAAAGCCAAGGACTAGTGAGGAAAACCATAGGCTGAAGGGGTGGGGAGTGCAGAGATGGAAAGAGCCTGGACCTCGGAGCGCCTCCCAAGGCTCCTTATCCAGTCTGCCTGCCCGCCCACCTCTATACTTTTTGTTCTGCCAGGAAAAATAAGCTCTTACTTGTTTAAAGCATGCTAGGTGGGTTTTCTGTTTCTTGCAGCCAAATGCAATCCTAACATATATATGCGTTAAACTCATCCTCAATTCCTAGCAAAATGACCCAAAGTAAGGATGTTTCCCAAACACTTGTTGTTAGGGATGGCCCAAATTATACCCTCTGTGCAAAGAAGGGTGAGTTCAAGGGGTGGAGGGAGTGGACAGAAGGTAACGCCTCATAGTGAGTTCCTCTACCACCTTGGAGAAGGGAATCTGCCTAGCAACGTCAAAAAAGAGTCCACGCCCAGTGGTTACCAAGGAAGCCCCAAACCCTGACCCCTCGGAAGGAGAAAACCAAAGGCATTCCATCCGGGTGCATCCCAAAACACACGAAGACACATAGAGTCACAACACACATACATTCCGACAAACTCACACACCACACAGTCAGACTTATGCATGCACGCACACACACACACACACAGGTTCACAGAGAGCCACAGTGGGCAGGGTTGCCGAGAGGTGGGGCTGAGCCAGGGAGAATGTGGGTTGAGGTGAGGCCTTTTCCTCTGCCGGGGTGTATGGTGAAGAGACAAAGAAAGCCTTCCTAATTCTTCTGAGAATACGCTCCAGGTCAGAGCGACTTCTGCCAGAGGAAGGGCCTTTGGTGACTCCCATTTCCCTGGAAGTCAGCCATTTTCTTCAGAGGGGTCAGTCCTTTCCACGGAGGTCACTCCTGGGTGGATGGAGCAGGCTGCACCTGGGCCTGGGAAACAGGCTACCCGAGCCTTTTCCATAAAGAGCAAGGTGAGAGCAGACGGAAGCCTTAGGTCCCTGAGAACTAGGCAGAATTAGGCTTCTCACAAACGCAGCCAGCTGGAGGCCTTCCCAATGAGGAGGAGAACCCAGACTGTCCTTACTCTGGGTCATCAGACAGAGACACACAGCTAGGAGACCCAAATGGTTTCAGATGGGGGTCAGGAAAGCCAGGCCTGGCCTCTGCTCTGCCAGTAATTCACCATGGGACCTGGATTAGTGCCTTCCCTTCTCTGGACCATGGGTGGCTCATCTGTAAGGAAAGGTCTATGCTCACTCAGGTCACTTCCAATCCATCAGTCTATGGTTTGCTTCCATATTGGCTCCAAAGGAACCAGGGTGGTGGCCTGCCCCCTGGACCATCGCCCCCACTTCCACTGTTCATTTTCGTGTCCTAGCCGAGGGGACAGGGAAACTAACTGTGCTGCAGGGCACATGAGGCCTTTGGCACACACCTACCGGTGGCCCTGTCCTGACACCGTGACCTGCCCTCATTGTGCCAAAATCTTTTTGTTGAGACTTGGTTTGCCAGTGAAGAAAAGCACATCCCAGGACTTCCAAGAGCCCCGGCAAAGCTAACCTAGACGCGTATTAAACCAAAACACCAAACCCATTGCCGACAAATTGATTCCAACTCGTGGTGACCCAGTGTGTTGCAGAGAACTGCCCCACAGAGTTTTCAGGGCTGTGACTTTTCAGAAGCAGATTGCCAGGCCTGTCTTCCGAGGTGCCTCTGAGTGAGTTTGAACTGCCAATCCTTCAGTTGTCAGTCAAGTGCTTAACTGTCTGCACTACCCAGGGACTCCAAAAGTACATTAGAAAACCTAAAAAAACAAAAACAAAAAACCAGTTGCCGTTGAGTTGATCCCAACTCATGGCAACTCCATGCATGTCAGAATAGAACTGTGCTCCACAGGGTTTTCAATGGCTGACTTTTGGAAGTAGATCATCAGGCCTTTCTTCTAAGGTTTCTCTGGGTGGACGAAAACCTCCCGCCTCTCAGTTAGTGGTAGAGCACGGTAAAACTTTGCACCAGTTGCCTTTTCTAGAATGTCTTAGAGATGGAACTGTACAGTGAGCAGTTCTGTACGACTGGTTCCTTCCACTGAGCACATGTATTTGAGATTCACCCACATTGTTGGGTGCCTCAACAGTTCATTCATCTTTATTGCTGAGTAATGTTCCAGTGTATGGATAGACCACACTTTGTTCATCCGTTCACCTGCTGACGGACATTTCTGTTGTTTCCAGTTTCTGGACACTATGAATAATGTTACTACAAACACTGGTAATTCAGGTTTTGTCATGAACATAAATTTCCATTTCCCTGGGGTAAGTACCTAGAAGTGGGATTGCTGGGTTACATGGTAAGTATATATTTAACGTCATAAGAAACTGTGAAATGGTCCTCCAGAGCGTTTGTACCATTTTGCACTCCCACCAGCAGTGTAAGAGAGCTCCAGTTTTTCCATATCCTCGCCAGCTCTTGGAATTGTCAACACTTTTTATTTTACACATTCTTATGCGGTGTGTTGGTATCTTACTATGGTTTTAATTTGTATTTCCCTAAGGACAAATGATGTTTCATATATTTTTTTGCTATCCATATACTTTGGGTGAAGTGTCTGGTCAAGTATTTTGCCCATTTCTAATTGTTTGTTTTCTTATTGTTGAATCTTGAGAGTTCTTTATATATTCTGGAGCCTCTGGGTGATACAAACGGCTAATGCGCCGGGCTGCTAACCAACAGGTTAGAGGTTCGAGTCCACCCAGCGGTGCCTTGGACGATAGGCCCCGCCTGAACGAAATCAGCAATTGAAAACCCTATGGAGCACAGTTTTACTCTGACACACGTGGGGTCGCCATGAATCAGAATCAACTCCACAGCAAATGGTTTATATATTCTGGATTCAAGTCTTTTGTCCAACATAGGATTTGCAAAAATTTTCTCCCCATCTGTGGTTTGTCTTACAGAAGGGGCTTCTTGCAAAGTAAGCCAGACAATGCCATTCATGTCACCCCTGTCCTTAAAGACCCCCAGCGGCTTCCAGTGGTCTTAGAATAGAACCCCACTTCCTCTCCAGGTTCCAGTGAGCTGACCCTGCCCTCTCTCCACCTTCAGACACCTGCTCCCTCCTTCGCATCCCTTCAGACCAAGGGCCCGCCAGGACCTTCTGCCTCCAGGCTTTCCCATTTGTCTTTCCCTCTGCCTGGACTGTTCTTCCCTCAGCTTCCTCACAACTGTTCGGTGCTCACACTCCAGCTCTGACTTCAGGCGTCCTTTCCTCAGAGAGGCCCTCCTAGACCCCCTCACAGAGACTATTGCCACCCTGTTTATTTCCTTCATGTAACTCACCACAATCTATAATTATCTTCTTGTTGTTTTCTTCTTTATTGTCAACCCTCCACCAGTAAGCAAGCTCCAAGGGAGCACGTCTGTTTTAGTCACCGCTGTAGCCCCAGCGCCTAGCATACAGTAGGTGCTCAGTATTTGCTGACTCCATAAGCAAATGGTCTCTATCAGTTCAGACATAATTCAGGGCAGATCTGCTGCCCTTCCCGTGGGGAAAAGCCATTTCAGTTACACCGTGCATCTGGAGGAAGGAAGTGAGGGGGCAGGAGGAGAGAGAACCCCTCATATCCTAGATCATCTGCAACCTCCACCGTGGCCGCTCTCTGCTCTTCCATCCTCCACGCTAATGAGGGAGCCGGGATAAGCTAAATCCACAGGTAATCCACAGACTTGGTGGCAGCTGTCCGTGTCAACCTCCTCCGCAGCTATGCTTTCTTTCCCCAGCAGTCGCTAACGAGGCACAAAAGAATAAACGTTTCAAGTTGCTCGACCTTTCCTTTCCCCTGCCACTTTCAGATCAAGGTGCAGACAGCAGGAAGTGAAGGGGGAGGGGAGCCCGTAATCCCAAACTGGGTTATTTGACCCTCAGTGATCTAGTTAACGAGAGTCTTCCTGCACCTGTTTCACAGCTGAGGCGTAAGGCACAGGTTGTACAGATGGTTCCCATAGTCGGACTGTGAGTGTGTGTGTCTGTGTGCGGGATTATGTGTGTGCCTGTGTGTGGAGGGATGTGTGTGTGTGCCTGTGTGTGGAGGGATGTGTGTGTGTGCCTGTGTGTGGAGGGATGTGTGTGTGTGCCTGTGTGTGGAGGGATATGTGTGTGTGTGTCTGTGGGGGGGTTGTGTTGGGGGAAGACACTTGTGCGTCTGTGTGTGGTGTATGTCTTTATGTCTGTGTATATCTACATGCGTGGTGTGTTTGTGTGTCTGTGCATGTGAGTGGTGTGTCTGTATGTCTGTATGTATGTATATGTGTGATGTGTCTTTGTGTGTACATGCATGTGTGTCATCCAGCTTCTAGCCCCAGGCTGGTCAGGGAGCCTCCTCAGAATGGTGTCTGGCTGCGCAGCTACCCTGCCACCTGTCCCCACCTCTGCCTGGGCCTGCAGGAGCAGCTGCAGGGCACTCGTCTCTGCCATCAGACTCCTTCGTCATTTGTGCTCTCAAAGCGTGTAAATCCTTTACCAGGACAGTGCAACGGTGTTAGGGCAAATCCCTGGGGCCCTGCCTGCTCCCGTGGGAATCGCGTCAAAGTGCGCCCCAGGACTGAGCCCTTCAGTGAGGGGGCCAGGTGGCAGTTCTCCCAGCACCAGAATTGCCTGCATTGTGTGTGTACGCTGGCAGTCAATGGTAGACTTGAGAGTTATTGTATTGTTCTTTATCTGAACAAGTAGTAATAGCCGTCCACATTCAGGGAGTGCATGCTATGACAGACACCCAGAAACTTCTCCTACGCCATCTCATTTAATCAGCACGGTAACCGTAGGAGGCAGGAGGATCTACTATCACCCCCAGTTTCAGATGCGAAAACCGAGGCTCCCAGGAATAAGTCACTTGCCCGGGGTGGAACTTAAACTCTTTCTGAGTAAGTTCAAGGTCCATGCTTTTAAAAGTTATTCACCCTGAGTCTGTTCACTGGGGCTGAGGTGCTGCTTTCCCTTATGTTACCAGTTCCCAAGTGAAACGCCCTCAGCGCTCTGGTGCTGAGCCTGGGGCCCCATTCACTGGGGGTAGCTCAAAGACCAGGGGCCTCTTCTCTCCAGTGCAAGGGACCCCTGGGATCCTCTGGGAATGTCCATGTGGAATCTAGGGGATGAGAGAGGACCCAATAGGCAGGAAGACTGACACCCACGGCGGGGAAGGCACTGGCCACGGGTGAGCTGCAGGGCTGGTCCTGGGAGATTCTGATTCAGAGTGGTGACCACGTGGGCTGAGTCTCCAGATCAGGGACTGTCATCATTTGTAAAGACCACGGGACAATACCACCTCCACCTGATTTCCCGTTCCCCAGCTTTTCCGAGTTATTGGACCACACACTTCACTGCTACAAGAAACAATCACGTTGTACCAGGGACTCAGAGAATTTGGAGAATTTTAAAAGAGCATGCAGAACACGGAGTGTCAAAGCTGGAAGGGAGGCAGAGATCGTAAATCCAGATACAATTTTATACATAAGGAGACTGAGGTCCAGGGAGGTCACATGGCTTCTCCAATGCCCTACAGGCTTTAAACATGGAGTCAAATGTGGAGACCAGGGTACTGACTCCCACATTCCCTAGGCAACAGGCAATAGATGCCCCAGCACAGGCGACAGCTGGAGTTGTGCTCTTTCGTTGACTGCAGGACCTGAGGCACTGCTTTCTCTTCCACGGGTGCTGGTCTTAGTCACACCCTAACGGAGTCCACCCCTGAGGTCATGGTCTCTGTCCTCTAAGCTGGGAGCCATACGAGCCACTGCGTACCTTCCTGCTTAAGATGACCAGCCCCTTTCTCTAGAGCTCCAGAAAGTTATGAAGAAATGGAAAAGTGGCAAGGGCCTCACAATGTGAAAGGCCACTGCTGAGGTTCTGAGGCCTTTCCAGGCTGTGTGGACACTACCTTGGAGTCAGGAAGGCCAAGAGGGGGGTCTCAGGTACTTGACTGTGCTATACCTAAACCCTCAACTGATCGAATCTGCACACGCATACACACACACAGGCACACCCCATACCTGCAGGCATACACACCACACGTGTGCTCACGCTCACATGCACACACGCGTACACATACATGGATAAACATACACGCACGTGTACACGAGTGTGCACACTACACATACATGTACATACACACCATATGTGCACACACGCATGTGTACACATGTACACTCACACGCGCACACTACACACACATGCATGCACACACGTGCACACACGTGTACGCATGCACACACTACACATACGTGCACACACACACTCGCACACAATCTGGCAGCAGTGAATCCTGATCCCAGGCCCTGATTTGGACACTGTAACACATATCAGGCCGCACTAGCGAAGCTCCCAGCCCTGCCGAGCAAGACTTGAAATTGTAAATACCCTGGTTTTCATCAACAGAGTCATAAAAACATTTAAATCCATTGCTAATAAATCTCTCCCCTCAAATCTCTTCCCTTTACCACCAGCACGAAGAGCAACTCAACATCCACATTTCTTATTCTTCAACTACAGTGATTCTCAACTTGGCTACACAACAGAATTAGCTGCGGAGTTTTTAAAATTCCCAACGCTCAGGTCTCACCTGGACTACGAATTAACCAGGGGGTGGGGACAGGAAGGGGGACCAGGCACCGGTATTTGTAAATCTCCACAGCCAAGGTCGACAGCCACGGCACAAGTCAGAGACAAATGCGCTGACTGTGCCAGGAGGTGAAGGTCAAGACTGCCAGAATGAGCAAGGCGTGGGGAGCTGCCACCACAGTTCAGGGAGCCAGAGGAGGCTAGGCTAGGGCTCACTTCCTCCCCAACCCAGCCCTTGGCAGACCGGCCAGAACTAAAGGCAGGAGAGGAGCTGTAAACACACACTGGCAAAGACAGAGACAACGATCCATGCTTCTGCTACTGACTGTGTCTTCTTGGGACTTGGGCATCTTTTTAGTGGCCTTCATTCTGCTCTGTTAACTGTCGACGTGAAGGGGGCAGGGCAGGGCCTGCGAGAAGCAGGCTGCTCAGTGGGACGGAACGTGAGCCCTTTGTACAGCGGTACTGGATGCGGTGGTTCATTTCTTCATTCTCATCGCAATTCGGCTCACGGGAGACTCCTGGAATGTCTTTATCCATCACAGATGGTTTGGGAGGATGATAAATTAATATGGCTATCAATGGAGACATGGCTGAAATGGTTAAATGGCCACGTCTTCAATGGCGGCTTTAAAGAGAAAGAGCCTCCAAAGTCCATAAAGAAGACAAATGGTAAACAAAACCTTCTCTCTTTTGACAGATTCCAGGACGAGTATCATTCACAAACCATTCTGCGGAGAAAAGGAAGAATTCCTCCCCTCTGACTCGGTATAGGAGGACAGCCCACACCATAATGAGGCCTTCCCAGCGCTGTGAAATCGTGCTGAATAGCCGGAGAGTGCAGCCGCCTGTTCCCTGGGCATGTTTATCACGGCCCTTTGTATGCACCAGCACCGCCAGCCTGGCTTGGGTATAAACTAGGGGAGGCGAGAAAGAACCAAACAAATTTGTTGCTATGAAACGTCCCAACTGAGGGCCTGTATAATAATATTTGGACCAAACGCCCTTGCTCAGAGCTGTTCTTGTCCAGGCCCGGCCCGGCTCTAAACTTATCAAGGTCCTGAACCAGCCAATTGCCAGCACTGAATGGGTGGCCTCAGCCCCCACCCTGGCCTCCCAGGCCCTGGGAAGTTAAGAGGTAAAGAGGGCCCAAGACTGTTCCCAAGCATCCTCAGGTCAACCGCCAACTTGGGAGTCCAGGGCCCCTGCCAGTCACCCCAGTTCCCCCGTGTAATTTTTCTAAAACAGAGCAAAGTGGTGCAGCTTTCACTTGAGGCCCCAAATAGGGACCCCTGGGACAACCCAAGGGGGCTCAGGCCTGGGCTTGCTCCATTCCCATAAGATTTGGAAGGCTCTGAGAAAAAAACACCTTTACATTGGAGACCGAGATGATGGGGCCAAAGTCTTCCACCAAAGGAGCCATTTCCTTAAGCCAGAGGTCCTGGAAGGATAAGGTAGAGGACCCTGTGATGGAGCGTGATGGACAAGCCCCGTGTGAAGATCTCAAGGGAACACAGCCCCCTGCTGGAGCCGGAACTTCTCCAAAGCTGTTCCAGTCAAGATCTCAAAGTCTCTCATTTTGGCAGGGGCTGTCCCCTGGGGGAACTTGGGATCCAAAGTCCCCATATCCCCCAAGGTGGTGACGTCAGAACAAGGACAATCTGTAACTTACAGGAGACGCCTTTCTTCACCAATCAAATGGCAGGACTTTTCAGGTCGTGTTTTTTTCTCAACAGTTACATAGCAGGATCTTTTAGGCAGTGTCTTTTCTCACCAATCCTGTGGGTAGGGCCTTTCCAGGAATCCTTTTTCTCACCCAGTCTGTGGTAGGACTGATCAGATGGTGCTTTCCTTCACCCACCAGGTGCCAGGGCCCTGGAAAGCATGTCCAGTCAGGTAATATTCAGGGTCTCACCTTTTCCTACATTTCCTCAACAGGGATGCAGGTAGGTCCTTCTAGAAAAATCCATCTTTAGGTTCTCCTCTCCTGCGGGTTCTTCTCCCAGCATTCTCGCCAAAGCTGGGGCAGCTGCTGTCCAGGGGCTGGGAAGGAAGACCCAGCCACCTAGGCTGGCTACAGCAGTGGAAAGAATAAAACAAGACCACATTCTCCTCTGCCCACATCTGTTCCTCTTGGAACCAGAGCAGGACATTTCCAAGCCACCAACCAAGTGAGCAGGGCCCTGTGGTTTCCCAGCATCTCCCACACCAAATAGTGAGAGGCAGCACTTCTCCCTTGCTCTTCGTCCCAGCGACAGAGGAGAGGGTGGGGAGCAGACGGCCCAATGACCCAGGCCCTGCTCATTCCTGCCTCTCAGGAGACATGCTTTGCTGGCACAGCAGGAGATAACCGGTGCCCTCCCATGTGGAATCCAGCAGCAGCTCAGAACATCTCACCCCTGGGCACAGGGCAACCCACCTCTGCAGAGCAGCCTCTGTTGATTAAAATTTCTTGGCCAATCCCCCCTGAAATCTATGTGCAGGCCAGTTGCTGACAAGACCGCAGCCTCAATTTTTTCTGTAAAGAAGAGGCAACAGACACTTTGGGCCCAGGCAAAGGAGCTGGAGGTGTTCCAGTTTCATCTGTAAAAACCCCAAACCTTCTGCCCTCTTCCTGCATGACTTCGGTCCCTTTGGCGGCACCGCCTTCCTGTTCTCTGCTCAGTTTCCCGGGGGAATTCTCGCCAGGCTCGGTTGTTCTCTGACATGGAAGTGTCCAGCTACCTTGATGCTCAAATTTCTCTTGGCATCCAGCAGAGGTAGAGGCAAGTCCACAGAGGTAGAAGGGGAGCTTGCTAGCCTTCTGGGAGCCACTCTACTCATCACCATTCATTTTGAATTGCAGGGATTTCTCCTGGAGGAGACAGATGGGGAATCTGGGTTTATTGGGAAAAGTGTCCCAAGAAGCAGGCGGCTACTTGAGTGGGCGACCTGTGCAGTTGCATGGGAACCTAAGCTCAGAAAGGCCTGCACGTGTTTTATCTTGAAATTCTTAATAATTTTTGCACTGAGCCCCACAAAATATGTAATCGGTCCTGTACACAAGTGCCCTTCCTCTGGGGGATTTCTTGTTAAGAAGATGACACTTTGCTTCCTCCAAAGGCTCAGCAGTGGCCACGAAGGGTTTCTCTGCTGCAGCTCATTGCTGTTGTTGTTATTAGCTGTGGTCGAGTTGGCCCCTGAGCATGGCGACCCTGTGCATAACAAAACAAAACGATGCCCAAACCTGCACCATCTTCATGATCGTTGGCATGTCTGAAGTCCACTGCAGCTGCCACTGTGCAGTGCCTTCCACCCTAGGGGGCTCACCTTCCAGCACGATATCGGACAATAATCTGTTGTGATCCACAGGGTTTTCATTGGCTAATTTTCAAAAGTAGATCACCAGGCCTTTCCAGTCTTAGTCTGGAAACTCTGATGAAACCTGTTCAGCATCATAGCAACACACAAGCTCCCAATGACAGACGGGCGGTGGGTGCGCATGAGGTACCTTGGCCAGGAATCAAACCTGGTCTCCCACCTGCAAGGCAAGAATTCTGCCACTCAACACCTGGGCCTAATTCTGTAACGGCAGGGGTCCCTCCCGTATCAGGGTGCACCCTGGTCCAAGTCAGGACCCCTTCTTCCCCATCCATGCTGGGTTGTGGCCTAAGAACTCTCTGAGACAAATACCATCTTGGGAAGCCGTGCTCACAGCAGGCCCTGGCCCTCGGCACAACATTTTGGACCAGGAAAGCCCTGGTTCCTCACATTTTCAAAAGCTGATGTGGGAATTCCAGGTCCCACTTCTCACACTCTCCCAAAATCATAAAAACCAAACCCACTGCCACTGAGTTGACTGCAACTCATGGCGACCGCATGTGTTACAGAGTAGAACTGTTCCATAGGATAGTCTTCGCCGAAATCTTTACAGAAGCAGGTCGCCAGGCCTTTCTTCTGTGGCGCTGCTGGGTGGCTGTGAACCGCCAAGTTTAGGTTCGTAGTCGAGCCCAAACCGTTTGCGCCACCCAGGCACCTTCCTCACCCCCAACATCACCTAACTCCCTGGCATTCCGTCAGCTCCTCTGAGTCATCCAACCATTGCTTTGGTTTTGTTGGTGGCAGAAAAACAAACAGCAGAACGTTAAAACATTAGTGCTTACTTCAGTGAACGAAAATGGTCTCCTGTCTCTTTTAATTTTTTGTCCCAAGAAGTAAACCTATTTGCAGATGGATTAAATGTTCCTTCTGCCACCCTGCCCCCTGAAGCTGCCGACCTGCTGCAACTGTATGTGTCTGTGTGTGTGTCTGGGGGGGAAAGGGGGGGCCACACATCCAAAGAAGTACGTCTGCGTGGGTTTGGTAAAAGAGAGTCCTTTGTCCCGACACTAAGCCTGGCGAACATGACTCCGGCTGCTCTGGTATGCAGCACACCTGTGCGGATGAGAAGCCCATAGGGGGAGGGGAGGTGTCGCAGGGGCCCGCGAGCCCTGCACCTTCGCAGGTATCACACCTTCTCCTTTCTTCTCCTTTGAGCCATTTCTCCATCGCCCCTTTGTTTTTGCTTGCACCTCCAAATACCAGGGAGGCTGCGTGTGTGTGTACCTGCTACGCTGATCTATATGAGGGCTAGAAAAAAGAAATAGAGAGGGAGGAGCAGAGAGGAAAGAGAGGGAGGACTGGTGTTCCCAAGGCCCCAGGCTTGGGGGCAGTGCCCAGCCCCCACGGCCCACCCTGAGCACCACCTACCTTTGCAGGCCTTCCGGTGGGTGATGGGCTTGCCCATGTCTCGGTAGTAGCCCTCCTTGCAGTAATGGCAGTGGCGGCCGGCCGTGTTGTGGCGGCAGTTGAGGCAGACACCCCCGCTCTTGCGCCCCGAGAGTTTGTAGAGCTCCATGTTGAAGCGACAGCGCCGGGCGTGGAGGTTGCAGTTACAGGCTGAGGGGGAGAGAGGGAGAGGCTGTTAGGCAGAGGTACTCAAGGGCACTGGGCGGGCAGGTACCCACGGGGTCCAAGAGACATCTCCCTTCCACTCCACTGCTGGACACAGCCAGGCTCTAGTGCTTCAGAAGCCTTCTACTTGGTTCCACTATTGGTGTCAGTACACATTTATTGGACAACTAGCAGGACGTACTGGGTTGGGTTTAGTGGGACCTGGACCATACCTGAGCCTCCTCTTCCCTCTTGTCATGGATTGAATTGTGTCCCCCGAAAATATCTGTCAACTTGGCTAGGTCACGATTCCCTTGTATGATTGTTTGGTTGTCTACCATTTTATCTTCGGATGTGATTTCCCTGTGTGTTGTAAATCCTATGACTATGATGTAATAAGACGGATTAGCGGCAGTTATGTTGATGAGGTCTACAAGATTAGGTAGTATTTTAAGCCAATCTCTTTTGAGATATAAGAAAAATGAGCAGAGAGACATGGGGACCTCATACCACCAAGAAAGCAGTGCCAGGAGCAGAGCACGTCCTTTGGACCTGAGGTTCCTGCTCTGAGATGCTCCCAGACCAAGGGAAGGCTGATGACAAGGACCTTCCTCCAGAGCCGACAGAGCCTTCCCCTGGAGCCAGTGCCATGAATTCGGACGTCTAGCCTACTCGACTGTGAGAGGATAAACTTCTCTTTGTTAAAGCCATCCACTTGTGGTATTTCTGTTATAGCAGCACTAGATGACTAAGACATCTCTCAAATGAAAGCTATTCATTTACTTCAACCCCACTTAGTCCCCAAACCTCCCCCATGCCACTTACACACCTCAGAGATGGGAGGTGAAGCTGGCACCCTCCTTGTTCCAAGTACTACTTCCAAGGTGCTATGGACAGAATTGTGTCCCCCTCAGAAATACACTGAAGTCCTGACCCCCGGCACTTGCCGATGAGACCTTGTTTGGAAATAAGGTTTTTGAAGGTATTAGCAGTTAAGTTAATGAGGTCATGCTGGTGGAAAATCTATTGCCGTCGAGTCGATTCTGACTCAGTGACCCTACAGGACAGAGTAGAACTGCCCCATAGGGCTTCCAAAGAGCACTCCTGAATCTGAACTGCCGACCTTTTGGTTAGCAGCCGAGCTCTTAACCACTGCACCACTAGGGTTCCATACTGGAGGAAGGTGGGTCCTAACCCAAAGAGGAGGAGAGACACAGAGACTGACACATGGGGAGGAAGGACAGCCATGTGAAGAGGCATCTACACACCAAGGTACATCTGGGCTATCCGAAGCTGGGAGAGACAAGGATCCCTGAGAGCTTTCAGAGGGAGCAAGGCCCAGCTGACATCTTGAATTTGGGCTCCTGGCCTCGAGAAATGGGAGGCAATCGATTTCTGTTGTCTAGGCACCTACTTTGTGGGACTTTGTTACAGCAGCCCTAGGAAGCCAATACACAGGCATTCATCTCTACCCTCACACACAGTCCCCACTTGATCAAGGCTCAGGCTGCCTTCTTCTGCTCACCCACTGAGCCCTCTGGACCCACAGCTCCACCTTCCCTTCCACATCAACTTGGACAATTCTCCCACCACATGGGTGGTCCAGCCAACACCTGGTCTCTGGGTCTCTGTCCTTCTCAACACCACCCTCTTCTGGTTCCCAATGGTCTCCCTCCCTGGGGAGTCTCTGGGTGGTGCAAATGGTTAACATGCTTGGCTGATAACCAAAAGGATGGATGTTTGAGTCCACCCAGAAACGCCTCAGAAAAAAAGCCTGGTGATCTGCTTCTGAAAGGTCATTTATTATTTTTATTTGTGACTTAATAAACACTTGCCTCTTTAATTTTTCTCTCTGACATTATGGTAAGCTTCTTTAAATGCTCTTCTGAAAGTCATCATCCAAATTTCTCACTTGTTAGTCATGTCACCAGCAGGAATGGATGTGGTATCAGAGGAGGTGCCGTGGGGGACACGAAAGACCGCGAGAGAAGGCTCAGCTCACGCCCTGAAGTCTGGAAGCAGCTGGAAGCCAAATTAGGCTGAAGAATGACTCCCAAGAGCTTCACCAAAGGTCCCTCAGCACCTCCAGCCCTTGGAGCTGAGTTCAGGCAGCTACAAAGAAGAACACTCCCTTCCCTCTGGCACAGAGGACTGTCCTGCCCACCCAAATTCAGTGTGTCTTTGGACTCACCCAAACAGACAAGGGTGATGGTGGGGTGCTCGGAGGGGTTAAATGACTAGCGCAGCCCAGGACCACGGAGACGATAACCGGGGGGGCCAGGACAGGAGGAGCTCGGGTCTTCTGCTTCTGGCCCACTGCCCCAGTGGAAAGGACCCACATCACCAGAAGTCATAGCTGGGCCTGGACTACAGCCAGAATCTGGATCTTTCCTACAAGCACAAGAGCCAGGGTGCCTGGCACATGGGCCTGCGGACAGGGGTCTAGAAGGGTCACTCGGTCTCATGCCCTCAGGCCTCCCTTGTACAGAGGGCAACCTCAGGAGCAGCATCTTCTGGTCTTTCTTGGAGGCAGACGCTACCATGTCCTCCCCTGTCAGGGCAACGCCAGCTGTCCTGCATCCCCCAAAGGGCTGGGCCCAGCCTCTGAGCCCCCTTCCCCACCCATGCAAGGGGGTGTTAGTGCTGGGGTCTCCCTTCCATACGCACTTTACATCAACAAAGGGCTCTTCCCAAACAACTGGTCATGCAAAGGAAACACAGAGGCCGAAAATAAAAGCCAGGGCTACCCTCCCTGCTCCCCTCCTCCTGGAGCTGTCAGAAGGACATCAAGTGGCAATTGCCCACACTCAGGCTTCTCCAAAGTATTTTATGGCTTGTTTTCTTTTCTCTTTGTTTTATTTTCTCGACACAAACGGAAAAATGCACCGGGCAGAGCAGCTCACATCTGGACCCATCAGCTGCACACAGAGTGTCACCCAACTCCTGGCTTGTCCCCAGCCCCTTCCTCGCACAGACACCTTAATCCCTCAGGCCTTCCTGTTTATCTCCAGCTTCTCTCAGAGGCAAAAATATTGGGTATTAGTTTCATTATCGGATTTCAAGCGGGGAAGGGAAGGGCAGCTCTGTAAGAACAGAGAGGTCAGGTGGCTAATCTCGCTCAGCAGCCACCGCCTGGCCTGGTCCTGCCAGAGGAGCAGCCAGGGGGCCAAGGAACAAGGGGACAGCAGGGCAACTGCTGAGGGACCAGCATGGGGCCAGGAAACGAGGGAGCGGCAGGGCAACTGCTGAGGGACCAGCGTGGGGCCAGGGAACGGGGTGGTGGCAGGGCAACTGCTGAGGGACCAGCATGGAGCCAGGGAATGAGGGGGCAACAGGGCAACTGCTGAGGGACCAGCATGGGGCCTGGACAAGGAGCTGTACCTGGTTTCTGCAGCGAATCCTGGGATCCCCCAGCCACCTGGCTAGATCTGGTCTGGTCCCTCCCTCAGCAGTCATGTGGGAATCAGTGAGGATGACTTCCAGGCACAGGGGCATAACAAGGAGCAGGGAGGCAGGAGGAAGGGATGCTCCCCACCTAACTCCCTACCTAGAAACCAGACGGGGAGAGGGACCCACTTAAAAGGGCCCCCTCGTCCTATTCTAACAAATGCACATCACCAATTCTGAGCTCCCGTTGATCCTTGGGCTTTTCTGAATCTCCCCCACCAAGCTGAAATTGCCCAACCATCTACCACCCCCAGGTCAGTTAAGTTCAACACACACTTGCCTCTGGGTGATACAAATGGTTAACACACTTGGCTGGTAACCCAAAGGTTGAGGTTCGAGTCTACTCAGAAGAAAGGCCTGGCAATCTAGTTCCAAAAACTCAGCCAGTGAAAGCCCTGTGGAGTACAGTTCTACTCTGACACACATGGGGCTGCCGTGAGTCAGAACCGACTTGATGGCAACGGGTGTCTGGTGCGAGCTAGGTGCCAGGCACTGTGCCACTTACTAGGGGGGATACAGAGAGGAGGCACACTCTCAGCTCTCCAGGGGCCCCATCTAACACTAGCAAGCTCCTAGATCAAGTGGGACAAGTGCTCTCATCAACTGAGTTGGTGCCTTGAGGGCAAGGACTGATTGTCCTTATATCCTGGGCACCTGACCCAGAGCAGCCTCAGTAAATTTTTGTTGTACAAATGAGCAGGGCTTCGAACAAGTTCCCAGGAAGGTATACATAAGAATCACTGGGGATCTTGTTAAAATGTAGATCCTGATTCAGTTTATCTGGGGTAGAAATGCAAGTTCTCAGCAAGGAACTTGTTAGAAATGCAAATTCTCAGCAGGGGTTCAAACCGGCTGAACCATGTTGTTTGAAACCCTACAAATGAGACACAGAGAAAAACCAATGAGAGGATGTGAGTAAGAGAGAAGGCTAGATACAAAGATAAAGATAGGTGAGTAGATGGTGGTTGGGTGGGTGGATGGATGAGTGGGTAGGTACATGGATGGGTGGGTGGGTAGGTGGGTGGGTAGGTGGTTGGGTTGATAGGTGGGTGGGTGGGTGGATGGGTGGGTGGGTAGGTGGGTAGGTGGGGTGGGTAGGTGGGTGGATGGGTGGGTAGGTGGGTGGACGGGTGGGTAGGTGGGTGGATGGGTGGGTGGGTAGGTGGGTGGATGAGTGGGTGGGTAGGTGGGTAGGTGGGGTGGGTGGATGGGTGCATAGGTGGGTAGATGAGTGGGTGTGTAGGTGGGTGGATGGGTGGGTAGGTGGGTGGATGGGTGGGTAGGTGGGGGGGTGGAAGGGTGCATAGGTGGGTAGATGAGTGGGTGGGTAGGTGGGTAGGTGGGGTGGGTAGGTGGGTGGATGGGTGGGTAGGTGGGTGGATGGGTGGGTAGGTGGGTGGATGGGTGGGTAGGTGGGTAGATGAGTAGGTGGGTATGTGGGTGGATGGGTGGGTAGGTGGGTAGATGAGTGGGTGGGTAGGTGGGTGGATGGGTGGGTAGGTGGGTGGATGAGTAGGTGGGTATGTGGGTGGATGGGTGGGTAGGAGGGTGGATGGGTGGGTAGAAGGGTGGATGGGTGGGTGGGTGGATGGTTGGATGAGTCAGTAGTTGGATGGATGGAAGAGAGGAGGAAGGAGGTTAGACAGGAAGGACAGATGGGACAGTCAGAAATATATACTGCCTAAACCACACCCTGGCAAGATGAGGCCTTAGGATATTTGTGATATTTCTTTTACTATTATTTTGAGCTACTTTAAACTTGCCTTGCTGCTTTAACTCAACCATTCGCCTCTGTCTGCTCAAGCAAACTGCGGTCCTTTAGGAGAAAAACCCGCATCTAAGGTGTTCTGGGCTCCTCCTTGGACACTGAGTGGAGCCTTGCACACAGTAGGGACTGGGTCTGTTGGACGCTGAGTGGAGCCTTGCACACAGTAGGGACTGGGTCTGTTGGACGCTGAGTGGAGCCTTGCACACAGTAGGGACCGGGTCTGTTGGACGCTAAGTAGAGCCTTGCACACAGTAGGGACTGAGTCTGAATCCACAGGTTTGATGAGCTTATCCAGCACAGATGCTGGCCTTCTCCCAAAAGATCCTGACGAACTAAGCCCCAATCCGCCAGGGCTACCCCAGGCCCACAAAACACGCAGCAGGCATTGGTGAGCCATATTCAGGCCCAGTCTCTGGGGCTCTGACCCTGGCTCCCTCAGTCACACTTCACGTGGCCAGGGGTGCTCTCAGTGGAACACGGAGACCATAGAGCCCCTCCTATCCTCAAGCGCACAGGCCCACTCCCACCATTCTTTCCTCCCTTCTGGGGCAGGGCCTTGAGAATGGGCCTGTATCATTTCTGCAGCATAACAGGGAACTCGGGACTGAAGTGTCTACAGCTTAACCAAAACCAAAACCACTGCCATCGAGTCAATTCCAACTCACAGGGACCCCATAGGACAGAGCAGAACTGCCTCATAGGGTTTCCAAGGCTGTAATCTTTACAAAAGCAGACTGCCACATCTTTTTCTCCCGTGGAGCAGCTGGTGAGTTCAAACTGCCAACTTTTGGTTAGCAGCCGAGCGCTTTAACCAGTGCAGCTGAACTGTCCAAAATATCTGCAGGCTGGGGCTCTCTATGCAGGAAACCCAGGCTACCTGGGCGCCTGGGCAGGCACAGCTCTCAGGCCTGTCTTGATGCGCAGCACTGTCGCCAGGTCCAGGTCACAGGGTAGGTTGGGGCGCACTGGGCACTTGAATGCTTGGGAGAAGGGCCTGCTGCTTCCCTTACCAGCTCCTTTCCTAGTTACATCTGTGGCCACTTGGTAAAGGCCACAATATCTACTCACTCCTGCTGCCTCATTCTTTCTGCCTAACCCAAGGCCATCGAGTCGATTCCGACTCATACAGGGTCGCTGTGAGTCGGAATCGACTCCACGGCACTGGGTTAAGCAGAAAGAATGAGGCAGCAGGATTGGAGGAAGACTCGTTAACAACCTGCGATATACAGATGACACAATCTCACTTTCTGAAAGTGATGAGGACTTGAAGCACTTATCAATGAAGATCAAAGACCACAGTCTTCAGTATGGATTATACCTCAACATAAGGAAAACAAAAATCCTCACAAGCGGACCAATAAGCAACATCATGATAAACGCAGCAAAGGTTGAAGTTGTCAAGGGTTTCATTTTACTTGGATCCACAATGAACACTCATGGAAGCAGCAGTCAAGATATTAAACGATGCATTGCACTGGGCAAATCTGCTGCAAAAGACCTCTTTGAAGTGTTGAAAAGCAAAGATGTCACTTCGAGGACTAAGGTGCACCTGACCCAAGTTTGCTGTTTTCAATCACCTCATATGCATGTGAAAGGTGGACTATGAATAAAGAAGATCAAAGAATTGATGCCTTTGAATTATGGTGCTGGCAAAGAATACTGAATATACCATGAACTGCCAGAAAAACGAACAGATCTGTCTTGGAAGAAGTACAGCCAGAATGCTCCTTAGAAGCAAGGATGGCGAGACTTCCCCTCACATACTTTGGACATGTTGTCAGGAGGGGCCAGTCCCTGGAGAAGGGCATCATGCTTAGGAAAGTAGAGGGTCAATGAAAAAGAGGAAGACCCTCAACGAGATGGATTGACACAGTGGCTGCAACAATGGGCTCAAGCATAAAAGGTTGTGAGGATGGCGCAGGACTGAGCCGTGTTCGTGCTATTGTACATCAGGTCACTATGAGTCTAAATCAACTCGACAACACCTAACAACATCCACAAAGTGCTCTTACAACTTCCCCAAAGTGGGACTGGAACTATGGTCCTCAACGAGGGGAAAAATCACCCCAGTGGATATTTGGCAATGCCTGGAGATATTTTGTCTGTCACACTACGAGGTGTGCTAAGGGCGTCTAGTGGGCAGAGGCCAGGATGCTACTAAACATCCTACTCTCCACAGGACAGCCCCTCACCACAGAGTTATCCAGTCCAAAATGTCAACAGTGCTGAGGTTGGGAAACCCTGGGTTAGAGAGACTGTGACAACCCCTCGCCCCAGGGTATTTAAATTTTTATACCCTTTTGCTGCTGCCTGGGAGTCCCCAAGTGGTGCACATGGTTAACTCGATCAGCTGCTAACCAAAAGGTGGCAGGTTTGAGTCCACCCAGACGTGCCTGGGAAGAAAGGCCTGGTGATCTATTTCCAAAAAAATCAGCCATTGAAAACCCTACGGAGCACAGTTCTACTCTGAGACACATGGGGTCACCACGAGTTGGAATCCACTAGACGGCAACTGGTTTTGTTTTTTTCTGTTTGTTTTTTGCTGCTAAGATGGCTGTCTCCAAGTGCAAACTCTGCAGCCACCCTTTGTTGTTGCTATTGTCAGCTGCCATTGAGTCGATTCTGACTCATGGTTGACCCCATGTGTGCAGAGTAGAACTGTTCCATAGGGTTGCTTTTTAATTATACTTTATCGTGCTTTTTGGTGAAGGTTTACATAGCAGTTTAGGTTCCCAGTCAACAATTTCTACACAAATTGTTCGGTGACATTGCCTACATTCTTCACAATGTGTGAGCATTCTCATTATTTCTGTTCTGGTTGTTTCCTTTTCCACAGGGTTTTTAAGGCTATACCCTTTGGAAGCAGATAGCCAGGCCTGTCTTCCAAGGCACGTCTGAGTGGGTTTGAACTGCCAACTTTTGGTTAGTAGTCGAGCACTTAACCGTTTGTGCCACTTAGGACTCCTTCCGAGTCCAGTTTTGAGCTTCTCCTGAAATGACCAGCTCTTGCCAACACTTGAAATGGTAGAGCTGGTAACATTCTGAGCTGGGCTTTTGTCATAGATTGAATTGTGTCCCCAAAAATATGTGTCAACTTGGTTAGGCCATCATTCCCAGTATTGTGTGGTTGTCCTCCATTTTGTGATTGTAATTTTATGTTAAAGAGGATTAGGGTGGGATTGTAACCCTCACTAAGGTCACATCCCTGATTCTATGTAAAGGGAGTTTCCCTGGAGTGTGGCCTGCACCACCTTTTATCTTACAAGAGATAAAAGGAAAGGGAAGCAAGCAGAGAGTGGGGGACCTCATACCACCAAGAAAGAAGCACCAGGAGCAGAGTGTGTCCTTTGGAACCCGGGTTCCTGCACAGAGAAGCTCCTAGTCCAGGGGAAGGTTGAGAACAAGGACCTTCCTCCAGAGCTGACAGAGAGACAAAGCCTGCCCCTGGAGCTGACACCCTGAATTTGGATTTCTAACTACTAGATTGTGAGAAAATAAACTTCTCCCTGTTAAAGCCATCCACTTGTGGTATTTCTGTTATAGCAGCACTAGATGACTAAGACGGCTTTCAAAGTTCTCCGTTTAGGAAAGGGGTCAAGCCCGAGCTGAATTGAGCATTTCTGGGACCTGGACCCTCTCGTATCTACAGGTGAGCTGTCGTTGGGAACTTCAACCCACCCATCTGTCAGTCTGTCATACTGTGGTGGCTGGCACGTAGCTAAGATGCTGGAAGCTGTGTCATCGGTATTCAAACACCAGCAGGGTCACCCATGGTGGACAGACTGCAGCGGAGCTTCCAGACTAAGGGACTAGGAAAAAGGGCTGGTGATATATTTTAGAAAATTAGCCAGTGAAAACCCTAGGGTTCCAACAGAAACCATTTGCACCACCAAGGGACTGCCAATGTCACTGAACTGTACATGTAAAACTGGTTGAAATGGCAAACATCTTGTTATGTGTATCTTATCACAACTTAAAAAAAAAAGAGGACATTTGGCTCTGATGATCTCTCCGTTCCTTTCCAGCCTTGAAGGTTCTGTAACTGCACAATGCCTAAACTCTTACGGGTGAAGGGACAGGTTCCCGTCAGCAGGGAAGCCTCCAGGAGGGTCCTGGGCATTCAGGAGGGGTGGGCAGGGGTGAGGTAACGATGCTGTGGACAGGTCACGGGGTGGGACTGCACGTGGCAGTGACAGGGCTGAGAGAAGAGCAGTAAGACTCCCTCCAGCCTGCAGGGCTGATCAGAGATGGGGCAGGATGATATTATAGCCCCGAAGGGAGCCCTGCACACTCTCCATGCTCCAGGCAGGAGGTAACAGGCCTGCCGCAGAGTAACAGCGTCAGAAGGGACACAAGTCAACAGGACTGGGGCCCACCTGTGTCCTGGAGAGAGAGGGTGTGGCTGGCTAGGACACCGGGTAGACGGAACCATTTTCTTCCTCCCTCCCTTCCTTCTTTTCCTTTTTTATTGTGGTAAATACACATGTAACAAAACATTTGCCATTTCGCCAACCTTCACACACACACTCAGTGACATTAATTATGTTCGTCATGTTGTCCAACCGTCACCCTTATCTGTTCCCAGTTTTCTCTGTCACCCTTCACAGAAGCTCAGTGTCCCCCAAGTGCCGTGTCTTCCTTTCCCCCTCCTGCCCGCCCCTGGTAACCACTAATAAACTTTGGTCTCTGCACTTGTTCGTTCTAGATAGTTCACGTACATGGGATCTTACACTATTTGTCCTATGACTGACTACTGCACTCGGCATAATGTTTTCAAGTTTCATCCATGTCGTAGCATGTATCAGGACTTCCTTTCTCTTTATGGCTGAGTAATATTCCATTGACTGTACGTACCACGTTTTGATTATCCATTCATTTGTAGCTGAGGAAGAAAAAATAGTCTGCTTTTGACAGGTGAAAGGCTTGGTGAGAAGGTTTTCAGGAGGACAGTTGGCAGCAGGAAGCTTCCCTGTTCAGCCTGGAAGCCCCTGAAGCCAAGTTCTTACAGAGATGCCCAAACCCAAACCAAACCCATTGCCATCAGGTAGATTCCAACTCATAGCAACCCTGTAGGACAGAGTAGAACTACTCCCATAGGGTCTCCAAGGAGTGGCTGGTGGATTTGAACTGCTGACCTTTTGGTTAGCAGCCGAGTCTTAACCACTGTGCCACCAGGGCTCCAGAGAGATGTCCACCTGTCTCTAAATCGCTCTTGGACGGCGCCTCCTCTTGGCAGACAGAAGATATGCAGAACCACACATTTCTTCAAAAGCGCCAACTTCCCAAACAAAGTCTCTGACCCCCCGGCCTGTGCTTTATCTCCGCTATCAGAAACAAAATCGACAAGGGGTGGACCTAGGCAGTAGGGAAATGAAAAACCGGGAAACGCTTTCAGACCCCAGTCCCCAGCGTCAGCCGGGGAAGCTGGAGTTTCCCTGCTTGCCAAAGACAGGCTTTAGATGGTTTCTGATAAAGTCCCTGGAGATAAGTGGCCTGTGTTTGTCGAGGGCTTAGAGAGCTTCAGCCAAGTCTGAACACAAAGGGGCCCTCTGTCAACAGCCCTCCCGGCCACTCACAGGGCTGAACAAACACTACAGTAACAAGTTCTTCACACCTGTAGGGCTTGGGAAAAGCCCGGGCCCCTTTGTCAAGATGTCAGACAAAAGCGCTATTAGGGGTGTGGGCCCCCATCTAGCCAGACCCTCCTGGGCTTCTGGCGAAGGGGTTGCAGGAGGGATAAGTCTCGAGTTTGGTGGGTCTTGCCTTCTTCTTCCAGCAGAAATGTGAACTTGAACTGGGCAGGGAGGCCGACCCTATTAACATCGTCTCCACAAAGAGTCTGCTGGAGAGCAGACAGCACAGGGAATTTCAGGGGGTTGAGATCAGGCCCCCAGGCAGGATCAGGGGAGTGGGGTCAGAGGCCACGCCTTCCAAAAAAGCACAGCATGGCCTTGTTGCTCTCCTGCTGTGTGGGGTACAGCCCCACCCCCGCTGGATGCAGGGCCATCCCCCAAATCCTCTTGCCCTCACTGTCATTTTTTCCACTGACTTTTTTTTTCTCTGTAAACATCTTAGCCTTTCTTTCCCCTGCCCTTTTTTGGCTGCTGCATCTCCCCCTACAGCTTTGAAATCATCCCCTCCTAACGTCTCCCAGGCCCTCGGCTGCTAAGGAATAACTCAGGGCTTCTGCTGCACAAACACCCTCATTTCGCCGGGCGGGTAGGCCCCTCTCAGCGGAGGAAATGCTGAGCAGGCTTTGGTAAGCCCTGAGCAGTCATCAATTCGTTGTCTGCAGCCTTCCTCAGATCCTCCCTCTGTGTTCCCTTCCCAGAGCCCCGCCCCAGGCAGCCGCACCCTGTCACCTCCCTCAGACTTCAGCCCTGGCCCCACTCTGTGGCATTCCCGACTCGAGGCTTCCCTTACCCCTAGTCGGCCCTCCACCCCAAATCCCTCCCTAAACACTCTTCTCATCTTGTCACTCCAACGTTCTGGAACCTTTTGTGGTCCTCAGCCTGTCACTCCAATGTTCTAGAATGTTCCGTGGCTGCCCATGGCCTACAAGATACAAACTCTCTTCCCCTCAAGGATATTGGTTTCAAAATGGAGTTTTGGATACAGGGGTCTTGCTTCTTCCTTAAAATTGGTCCCTAAGTGAATACTCCACCCCATCCCCATCCAGGCCCCAAGATCTATCAGCCAAATAGGGGATGGGGAAGTTGCCTGCTGAGGACAAAAAACAGGATCTCAGTGCTGGTGCGACTTCAAAGTTTTCCTAGCTCACCCTCGCGTCATAGAAAAGATGAGAAAAATGAGGCCCCTAGAGGCGGAGCCTTTGCCGAGGACCTGGAGCTAGTTAGTGGTGACTCCCAAAACGGTGCTTTCTGTGACCTCCAGCGTGGCTAGGGTGGCCCAGCCTTGGGCAGCAAGAAGCTTGGTAAACCCCCCTGGCTGTTGGAATTCATTCCTGGAGGCAGAGAATTTTCCAAGTTTAAGGCGTATTTGAGCAAAGCTACCCGGCAGCCTGTGCTGCCCGGAAATCATCTCCGCCTTGTGACTGGTCCGCCCAGGCCAGATGCCTGCTTCGCAGCAGAGGGGCCCCCTTCCAATCTCTTTTCCCCAGAAGTGGCGCACATGCCGGCTGTGCTTTATTAAACAGACATATGAGGGCTGTCTTGCCAGCTGAGCAGGCCAGGCCTGGCTCCCAGCTCCCTGGAGTCATTTCCCATTCTGTAAAGGGTCCCGTCACTGGGTGGGGTCCATGCCAGGCAGGTGGCGAGGGAGGCCTAACGACTTGCAGTCGATTCTGTTCCCCTGACACCAGCCAGGGAAACATGCAATTCCCGGGACACCTTCCCTACGCCCACCCTTCATTCCCCACTGTACCTACCACAGGCAGCATCCCTCTCTGCTTACTTAATTCTTTAAGTGACTCTGGGTCGGAGGCCAGACAGCTTTTCTGCCCATCAGTGCTATCTGAGTTGGGTTGTTAAGTTCCAGAAACCAGGGCACCAGGCTAAACTGCTCCCAGGATCCAATACTGCACATGGGGTCACCAACCCAAGAGACTGAGGTTCCTGATGGGGACGGGGACAGGTGGAAACCCAGGTCCTGGAGAGCCACTACAGGTCAACACCAATTCAGATTCCAACTAGGTTTGCCAGATTTAGCAAGCAAAAATACAGGATGCCCAGGGAAATTTGAATTTCAGGTAAACAGTGAATAATTTCTAGTATAAGAATGCCCCAAATATTGCATGGCAACCCTCTCTCTAATGCCTTCCAGACCCCCATCAAACATATGCTTAGCCTACAGTGTACAGTTTTTTTTGAAATTTATTTTTGTTGTTGTTGAGAATCTACACGGCAGAACATATGCCAATTCAAGAAATTCTACGAATACAATTCATTGACACTGATTACACTCTTCAAGTTGTACAACCATTCTCACCTTCCTCTTCTGAATCGTTCCTTCCCATTGTCATAAACTCACTGCCCCCTAAGTTTCCTATCTAATCGTTTGAGTTGCTATTGTCAATTTGATTCCAGATAGATAGTTCTTAAAAGAGCATACTGCTCAAGACAGACATTCCTTACTATTTAAGCTAAACTATGGCGTATTAAAGACTTCAGGGGATATTTTTGGTTTAGGGTTTAAATATTATCTCAGGGCAATAGCTTTGGGGGTTCATCCAGCCTCCATGGCTCCAGAAAGTCTGGATTTCAGGAGCTTCTGAACTTCTGTTGTGCATTTTTCCCCTTTTGATCAGAATTCTCCTACAGAATCTTTGATCAAAACATTCAGTAATGGTAGCCGGCACCATCCAGTGCTTCTGGTCTCGTGGCAAAGGAGGCATACAATGTGTGATTTGACAAGATGGTTTTTATCAAAGTAACTCTAATATTCATGACACCTCAAATCCCAGAAGAGGTTAAATAAAAGGGTCTCTCAATTCACCAGGGCAGGAGGGAAGAGGCCTATTTGGGTTTTCTGAACTCAAAGCGTTGTGATTCAGTTTCTGTCTGGTAAATGCCAACTTGTCATTTCCTAATTGCTTCCCTTTCTCCAGGTGCTAACCAACCAGCTGCTATTCAGTCAATTCCAATTCATGGAAATCCTACGTGTGTTGGAGTAGAGCTGTGATTCGTAGTGTTTTCAAATGGCTGGTTTTTCAGAAGCCAGGCCTTTCTTCCAAGGTGCCTCTGGGTAGATGTGAACCTCCAATCTTTTAGTCAGCAGCCAAGTGTATTAACTATTTGCACCACCCAGAGACTCCCCACCTGCTAAATGGGAACAAATCCCATGCCTGAGAGGCTGTCCTGATGGAAGAACTGTATCCTGAGTGTTTCTGAACCTGAATCCTGTTACTTCGCTAATAAACCCCATAACTGTGAGTATTGTCTGTGAGTTCTGTGTGGTCACTGCAACGAATAATCAAACCTAGCACAGAAGTACAGAGTGCTGTGGGAGGGGCAGTTGGTGTCAGAACTGGTAAAGATGGTGGAGAGAGGAGGCATGTCTGACCTCCGTCTCCTGGGAATCAGCCTTGGGCTGTTATCTTGATTCTCCTTCCCCTTTGTGAAGTGAGAGGTCAGATACCGTCCCCATGCCATTCTTACAGATTACAATGAAAGACTTCAATTAAAAATCATATCACTGTAGAACTTAGGTGGCCTACCACAGAACAGAGGGAGTGATAGGAGACAGCAGATTCCAGGTCACTCCACGGGAGTTGAGCTGACCAAGAACAGAATGTGCCACCCTGGGAGAGAATGTTCTCTCTGACTCTGGGCACATTCAAGTAGAGGGCCACAGGACAGGGGGTTCCAGCTCTGGGGAGGAGGGCCCCTCTCAATTCAAGAGACTTAGAGGAGACACACTGCTTTGCCCCTGTGCTGAGACGCTCCAGGCTGAGGCTTCCAGTGGCCATGTTAACATTCTTATACAGGAGTTAGTGAAAGGGATGTCCCGGCAAAATCGTCCACTCTCTGTTGTTGTTGTTAGGTGTTGTTGAGCTGACTCATAGCGACCCTACGTACAAGAGAACGGAACACTGCCCAGTACTGCACCATCCTCACAATCGTTGTTATGATTAAGCCCACTGTTGTAACCACTGTGTTAATCCACCTCGTTGAGGGTCTGTCCTTCTTCAGGGACTAATCCTTCCTGATAACACAGGTCCAAAGTATGTGAGACGTAGTCTCACCATTCTCGCTTCTAAGGAGCATTCTGGCTGTACTTCTTCCAAGACAGATTTGTTCATTCTTTTGGCAGTTCACAGTATATTTGATATTCATTGCTGACACCACAATTCAAAGGTGTCAACTCTTCTTCAGTCTTCCTTATTCATTGTCCAGCTTTCACATGCATATGAGGCGATTGAAAAAAAACCATAGCTTGGGTCAGGTGAACCTTAGTCCTCAAGGTGACATCTTTGCTTTTTAACACTTTAAAGAGGTCTTTTGCAGCAGATTTGTCCAACGCAATGGTCGTTTGATTTCTTTCTCTTTTTTTTTTCTTATTGTACTTTAGATGAAGGTTTACAGAACAAGCTAGTTTCTCGTTAAACAGTTAGTATACATACTGTTTTATGACATTGGTTAACAACCCCACAATATGTCAACACTCTCCCTTCTCAACCTTGAGTTCCCTGTTACCAGCTTTCCTGTCCCCTCCTGCCTTCTAGTCCTTGCCCTTGGGCTGGTGTGCCCCTTTAGTCTCATTTTGCTTTATGGCCTGTTCAATCTTTAGCTGAAGGGTGAACCTTGATAGTGACTTCATTACTCAGCTGTAAGGGTATCTGGGGGCCATACTCTTGGAGTTTCTCCAGTCTCTGTCAGGCAAGCAAGCCTGGTCTTTCTTTTTGAGTCAGAATTTTGTTCTACATTTTTCTCCAGCTCTGTCTAGGACCCTCTATTGTGATCCCTGTCAGAGCAGTCAGCGGTGGTAGCTGGGTACCATATAGCTGTACTGGACTCCGTCTAGTGGAGGCCCATTAGTCCTTTGGACTAAACTTTCCCTTGTGTCTTTAGTTTTCTTCATTCTTCTTGCTCTTGAAGGGGTGAGACCAGTGGAGTATCCTAGGTGGCTGCTCATAGGCTTTTAAGACCCCAGAGGCTACTTACCAAAGTAGAATGTAGAATATTTTCTTTATAAACTATGTTATGCCAATTGAGCTAGATGTTCCCCAAGTCCATGGTCCCCACAGCCCTCAGCCCAGCAATTCGGTCCCTCAGGGAGTTGGGATGTGTCTATGGAGCTTCCATGACCTTGCCTAGTACAGGTTGTGCTGGCTTCCCCAGTATTGTGTACTGTCTTACCCTTCACCAAAGTTACCACTTACCTATAATCTATTTAGTGTTTTTCCATTCCCACCTCCCCCCGCTTTGTAACCATCCAAGATTGTTTCTTTTTGTGTGTAAACCTTTTCATGAGTCTTTACAGTAGAGGTCTCATACAATATTTGTCCTTTTGTGATTGACTTACTTCACTCAGCATAATGCCCTCCAGATTCATCCACGTTATGAGATGCTTCACAAATTCATCCTTGTTCTTTATTGTTGCATCGTTTGATTTCTGGATTGCTGTTTCCAGTGGCATTGATTGCGGGTCTGAGTAAAATGACCCTAAGTCTTTGGGGTAGGGACTATCTACATTGGAAGAAGACAGGTAGAGAAGCTTCCCTGCAGGCAAGTATGGGGGATTTGTTTGTGGAAAACAAATGGTCCTTCTGGAATGATGTCCTAAGTTATCAGTTACAGCCAGGGAAAAGCCTTCGGATTACTGAAAACGCTTTCTCGTGGGCAGATAACGGCTCTGCCACTGAGCAACTACCCAAACAGCTTCTGGGCCTTCTGAAAGGACAGTGACGGAGAGGGGGTACGGCTGAGACAGAGGGACAGCAGTAGCTTAGTTAAAAAAAAAAAAAGGCAGTCACGCTTTCAGAGTTTCAAATGCTCTAGGCCAGGTGACTCTCCTGGGAACGCCACAATATGGCTATACACAGCTGGCATCTAAGTGACAGGGTGGTGCCATGAAGTACCGGCTGTTAAATATTTTGAACTTCTCCTTGGCTTCAGAGACCACAAGCTACCCCAATCCCTAGTCCTGCCATGCTGAGACTCCCAGGCAAGCATCAAAGCAAGGAACTGACCCTTCCAGGGAATGGATAGGAGAGACCCTGATGAGTTGGTCCCTGTACCTTCCTCCTCCAAAATGTCTTAAGTGCCAATAGCTTGGCTGAATACCTAGCTCGCTAACCATCAAAGGTGGGCTGCTGCCTTGGTCCCTGGCTGAGCCACCCAAGGCATGGCTGCTGGATTTCCCCCAGACAAGTCCAAAGGCTGGCGGGTCCTTCCAGTTTGCTAATTAATGGGCAGAAGATTTTGGGAGGTAGGAGGTGACCAGACTCTCCTGCCCAGATCCAGCAGGACCACCTGTGCTAGAGCTCTGCGGGGTGCAGAAAGAGCAAAGGGGCTCCATTGTCTTCCAGATGTGGTAGGCGGTGGGTGGGAAGGAGAGGGTGGGTGACGGGAGCCAAAGGAGGCTCTCAAAGATGGAACCACTGCCGGAGCATAACCCAAAAGAACTTACAGCAGGGACTCAAACAGATATTGGACATTAATGTTCACTGCGGCACTATTCACAACAGCCAAAATGTGGAAACAACTCAAGTGTCATCAAGAGATGAGTGGATAAACAAAATGTGGTATATACAGACAATGGAATGTTACTCAGCCATAAAGAGAAATGAAGTGCTGAGACATGCTACGATATGAAAGAGCATTGAAGACATTATGCTGGGTGAAATAAGTCAGTCACAAAAGGACTAATATGGTATGGTCCCACTTCTATGCAATATCTAGGGTAGGCAAGTGCCTAGAGGTAGGAGTTTATTAACAGTCACCATGCACTGGGAGAGAGGGCAACAGAGAGCGCTTGCTGAAGGGGCACTGAGTTTCTGTTTGGGCTGATGAAAATGTTTTAGAAATCAGTAGTGGTGATGGGTGCACGACATGGTGAATATAATTAATGCCACTGAATCGTATACTTCAAAACAGCTAAAACGGCAAATGTTCTGTTATACAGAATTTACCATAATTGAAGGAAAAAAGATGGAGCAGCTCACACCTGCCCATCTCTGCTCACCTTAGCCAATGAAACAGTAACAAGCTACCTGCTGGAGTCATCATGGTGTACCAGGTAGCCAGGTAAGTACCTGACATACACAGTTTCAAGTCACAACCTCCCCATGAGGCAGGGATGGTGGGTGTCTGCACCTCGAACCTTACTAAGCTGCTTCCCTGTCACATCCTCATAAAATCCACGCACCACCACCCTGAAGGTATGTCACGAAGGTAAATGAGGGTGTTGTGAAAGGCTATGGGGCCCTCCCGAGAGGTCTCCCAAACTTTAGAGCTCAAGCAGCCCACCTAATGACCTGGCAAAGGTGATCTCCGTATCCCTCTTCCTCTCCAGAAGTTCAAACCGTGCCACGGAATGCTTGCATAGAAAGCTACTACAAACCTATCTGCCCTGCTAAACACTCCACGCTTTTCAACTTTGCTTTCTCTCACAAAGGAAAGCATTAAAAACCAAACAAACAAAAAAGATAGAGACACCCCACCCAGTATTCTCCCAAACACCTGGTGAGGAAGGCACTATGATCCCATTTTGCAGATGAGGATGTTGAGGTCCAGGCTGAGCTCACACTGCTCACAGGCGGTGGGTGGTGGTGCGGGAAGGCTCAACTTTGGCTCCAAATCCTGACCCCTCCCCTCCTGTTTGGCTACGAATGGAGAGGCGTGGTCCTCCCCCAAGGCATCTTCACCAAGAACTCAGCTGGTTTTATAACCAGAATAGAACTATTTAAGGCTGCTGGGTGGGGGCTGTTTAATGACAATAGTTCCCCTCGGGTAAAGTTTTTAGAAATGTTTTTTCTTGCCCTAAAATTAGGGGGTTTGGGAACCAGACAGGCCCCTTGTAAATGCAGAGGGACCCATATGTGAATGCCCCACACTTCCTGGCCTTGGTGCTTTTGGCTGCTTTGGGTTTGGCGAATTCCCCGGGCATCTTCTGTCATTCCACAGTAATATGGCTTTAATTGTCCCCAAAGCAGAACGCTCTTCCTTTATTGTGCAGCAAATTTCCCTGCAGAGTTCAGGTTTCATGCGCCGGCACAACTGCGCGGGCAAGCGGGCAGCCGGCCGGCCTGGGTAGGAGGCACCGCCTTCCTCACTGCCTGGCCTCCAGCCCTGGTCAGTCTGGCCCCTTCTCCTCCCTCCAGTCCTCTCTCCATTTGGGGCCATGCAGCAAGCTGTCTGCAGGGCAGATGTCACAGCCTCAGGGGAGGCACACACTCGGAAAGGAGGTAGGGACACTGGTCTGTGGTTCTGTCTGGAAAACGCATTAAGATGACAAATGCAAACAAACTGCAACAGTTGGGCTCGTGAGGCCGGGCATCAGGGACGGGCTTCATCCACTGGCTTGTGCATGTCACCAGCAAACACATCCTAAGGCAGAGGGGTGGGACATGGAGATGGGGCCCTGGGGCATGCGCCAGCCAACCTTCCACCTGAGCGGCCAGGGCTAATTGCCTGGCCTCCCTAAGTCATTACAAGCACCTCGTTATCACATGAGATAAAGCTCCTATTAAACACTTACCCAGAGCTTGCACCCTCTCGACAAGTGCTGTTGTTGCTAGCTGCCGTGAGCTGCCCTGACTCATGGCGACTCCATGCACAACAGAACGAAACGCCTGATCTGGCTCCATCCCTGTGATTGGTTGTAGACTGGACCGCTGTGATCCAGGCCGTTTTCACTGGCTGATTTTCAGACGTAGTTAGCCAGGCCTTTCTTCCTAGTCTGACTCAGTCTGGCAGTTCCACTGAAACCTGGTCAGCATCTTAGCAACATGCAACCCTCCACTGACAGATGAGTGGTACTGCACACGAGGTGCCTTGGCCAGGAACTGAACCTGGGTCTCCCACAAAGAAGGCAAGAATCTAACCACCAACTTGGAGACGAACAGGTTGAGCCTGGAGTGGATACATGAGTTCAAGTCCAGTCTGTCACCACTAGCCACCATGTACTTGACCTTGGGCATGTTTGTTACCCTCTCTGTGACTCTGCTGCCTTATCTGGGAGTGAGGACAATGATGGTGCCCACCCATTAACAGTGGCTGACACAGGGGAAAAGCTCAGCTGAAATTATTGTTGTCGTTACTGATAGCAGCGCTTCAGGCATCTGAATAGATCTACTGGATGCTAGGGACACAGAGTAAGAAATAGTCTATGCCCTGGATGAGTCCGTTATGGAGGGACAGAGACAAAAGCAGGTAACAATACACCCAGAGCAGCACCACAACCATGGTTCACCTCAGGGGAGGCCCTTGACTGTCCAGGCCTCAGTCCCTGAGGAAGTAACCCCAGCTCATCTCTCAGGGACCTCCAGATTTAAGACATGACTGTTCTAGCATTGGCCTGACACGGCTTGTGCCCACAGTTTTAAGGGATTCTCATTGTGACAAGCTTTTCTTTCCAGAATGTAAACCATCTAGAACAGAGTCAAGAACAGAAAGTAAGAAAAGAATCTCTCAATATATGTCTATACGTCTATAACCAAAACCAAACCCCTGACCATTGTGTCAATTCCAACACATGGTGACCCATGTGTTACAGAGTAGAACGGCTCCAAAGGGTTTTCTTGGCTATAATCTTTACAGAAGCAAGCTGCCAGGCCTTTCTTCCTCAGCACCACTAGGTAGGTTCAAACTGCCAACCTTTAGGTTAGTAGTTGAACATAAACCATTTGCACCGCCTAAAGAAAACGCCCAACTTAAACCAACCCTACAGGACAGAGTAGAACCACCCCATAAGGCTTCCAAGGAGCAGCTGGTGGATTCGAACTGCTGACCTCTTGGTTAGCAGCCTAGCTCTTAACCACTGCACCACCAGGGCTCCCCATTTCTCTATAACCCAAAAACCAATTTGTATAAAGAGACAGTAAAAAAATCAGTGGTTGCCAGGAGCCTGGGGGTGAGGGGTGGAGGGAAAAGGGGTGACTAGGGGGAGCACAGGAGATTTTACAGAGGTGAAACTGTTTTGTGTGATACTGTAATGGTGACATCTCTCAAAATCCATAAGACTGTACAACACTAAGATTGAACCCTAGTGTAAACTATGGATGTCAGGTAACAATGTATCAATATTGGTTTATCATTTGTAATAAATGTACCACAACAATGCAAGATGTTACAATAGAAGAAACCATGTGCAGGGGAGAGAGGGCATATGAGAACTCTCTATATTATCTGCTCAATTTTTCCGTAAACCTAAAACTGCTCTAAAACATAATCTAGTAACTAAAAAAAAAAAAAAATTCTGAGCTGTCGAAATAGTTGTCACCAATTTTCCATACTAAGATTGATGCTACAAAAGTAGTCCTTCCCCAGGCTCTCTTTACTCTTACTTCACATCATAGCAAGAAGGAGGGAGAGTTGAAGTCTGGCAGGCAAAGAAAGAATCAAAACTAGCATAGCAATGTGAGGGCAGAAGAGGGCAAGCTGCCTAGCATACCCCAGTATTCCTCTGTTGCAACAAAATAATTGATATTTACAGAGTGGTGGAGCTGGGCACACTGGCAGAGACCTTAGAGAATGGTCCCATGCACCGCTGACATTCCAGCTGAGAAAAATGCAGCCCTGGTATGCTACCAGGAGATTTCTTCTCCCATCATGGGCTATGCTATTCCACCCCCTCCCAGTCACATTCCCTCACAGCCTCTTGGTCATGCCTCTGCTTTCTCTCCACTCCTTGCCCTACCACCATCTTGGGTCATAAAAGCATCTACATGAACAAACAAGTCAGTGCTCAGATGCCTTCAGTCCATGGCCCCTTCATCTCCATGACCGGTCCCTCCATAGATCCATGACCACGTCTCCCCAGCCAGCCACGCATCACTCCCCACCTCCTCACTTCTGAGTTGTCCCATCTCAGTGGGGCAGGCCCTGACCACCCCATTTAAGATTACAATCCCACCACCGCAGCCCTCTCGAATGCCTCCTCTGTTTTATTTTTCTCCATAGCCTCTCCAAGGTGTGTAACCACCTGGCAGAAAGTCATTTGGCCTTTGTTCTCGGTTCTTTCAAACCATACCAACACCTGAGGCTAATGAGTGGGGGCTTACCAGACCGGGGGAGTCCAGTGGTGACTAGCCTCATAGCCATGATGTAATCTATCACAGTCATGTGGTGAGGATGATAAAGGCCTCAGAAACCAGAAACTTGGGGAGCTTCCTGGTGGTGACCATGTTTGAAATAGGGTGGCACTTCCCTCTTTGGGACATGGAAGTTCTGCAGTGACCCCTCCCAGACCTCACTCTTTGTGTCTCTTTGTTTGTATCCTTTTTGGTTGTAATAAATCTGTAGTAAGTATGGTATAAAACCAAAAACCAAACCCGTTGCCGTCGAGTTGATTCTGACTCATAGTGACCCTACAGGACAGAGTAGAACCACCCCATAGGGTTTCCAAGGAGCAGCTGGTGGATTCAAGCTGCCAACATTTTGGTTAGCAGTTGAGCTCTTAACCACTGCGCCACCAGGACTCCAAGTATGGTATAAAAAAAATACTCTCCATGAATTCTGTGAGTCATTCCAGCAAATTGTAGGACCCAAAGTAGTAGCATGAGCTGGCTGATCTGAAGTGGAGGGAGTTGTGTGGACTTCCAAGCTTCTGGCTGGTATCCAGTGATCTAGCCCCGGGTGCCTAGGGTCAGAGAGAAGGGTTGTGCGGGCAGCTGGGGTCTGAACTAAACAGGGAAAAGAAGCTGAGATTTCCACAGGTCTCAGTTGGTGTGTGGTGTGGGATTTGTTACCCATCACAGAATGTGGCGTCAGGGTGGGTTTAGTCTCCCTGAACTGGTTCATGTAAGATCTGTCATCTTACAGCATGCACATACTGTACGTACTAACTTTGTTATATCATCTGGCAGCATACTCATACCTTACACACTGGTTTTGTTTATTATGCCTCCCCCGCTCTGGAACGTAAGCTCCATGAGGGCAGGGATGTTTTATCTATTTTGTTCACTAATACATCCCCAAGGATGAGAACAGTGCCTGGCATACAGCAGGAACACAGGGATATCTGTTACATTCATGAATGAATGGCTCAGTCCTTGAGTTTTCTTGGGAATCCTGCTTGCTTCTCTTGCCAACTCTCTCTCCCATCACCTCCCTGTAAGACTACCTGTTTCAAACCGTTCCGCCCTCTTCAAGCCTCCAGCTCAGCCATCTTCCTCCTCAATCTGTACACGTGCAATTTACGGCCCCACCTCCCACTTCTCAGAGGAACTGGCAGCCGTTAGACAAGAACTCTGACAACCTCCTGATACCCAACCTGGAAGCCACTTTCACTAGGACCCCAGGCTCCTTCACCCCCAGCTTAGGGCCAGTTGCCCACTGTGTTTTGGGCCCCACCCCTTCCTGCCTCCTTCAGAAACAGACGCTACGTTCCCTGCTCTCTCTCACCGACTCAGTCTCTCCCTTTCGTTTGCTCTAGCCCACTGGCATTTAATTTGCTCAATTTGTGGTTGTTGCCGTCAAGTCAAGTCCAACTCATGGCAACCCCATGTATGCTTGAGTCCACTGTTGTGGCCACTGTGTATTTTAACCATCTTCTAACCTAAGGGGCTCATCTCCCAGCACTGTGTTGGACAATACTCTGTTGTGACCCATAGGGTTTTCACTGGCTCACTTCCGGAAGTAAATTGCCAGAACCTTCGTCCTAGTCTGTCTTAGTCTGGAAGCTCCACTAAAACTGTCCACCATTGGTGAACCTGCTAGTATACGAAATACCAGTGACATAGCTTCCAGCATGACACCAACACTCAAGCCACCAAAGTATGACAATGTGACAGTCAGGTGGCGGACACTCCAACTGCTCCCCTCTTTATAAGTTCTTCCCCCACCCCACATAAGCTAAGCCTCTCCATTGCCTCATCTCTTGCTTCTCTGCTGCCATTATTCCGCCAGAACACCCATGCTAAGGACACCCTTGATCACTGCACTGCAAACCCAGTAGATGTTTCCATCTCTCTTGCTGGATCTCTCAGCAGTTTTGACACGGCTCACCACATCTCTTCCTGCAATCCTCTCTTCCTTTGGTGTTCACGGCAGCACAAGCACTTGGTTTTTCTCCTGCCTCCGTCTCCCTTACATGCTCACCCTTCTCTATCCCATAATGAAAGCTGGAGTCCCTCCAGGAGAAGCTGGGCCTCTTCTCTTGCTTCACTATCTCCCTTGGTGATCTCATGCAGTTCACTTATTATCTTCTTGCAGAGAAATGACTCTCAAATTTATCTCCAGACCAGGAATCTCTGAGCTTCTGGTACATATATCTAACTGCCAACCCCACATCTTGGATCTCTTAAAGACAATTCAAACTTCATATGTTCCAAGATCAAACAAAGTCATGATAGCCCCTCCCAAACCAGTTGTCTTCCAGGAAATGACGCTTTCATCTACCCAAAAGTGCAAGCTGGAAATCTAGGAGTCACTTTTGTCACCTCCCACTCCCTCTGCCCCGTTAGCTGAACCATCAACAAGTCCTTTATATTGTCAATTCTCAAATTTCTCTCCAAGCTGTCCACTTCTCTCCATCTGCACTGCCACCACCCTAGTCCAAGCCACCATTATGTTTAATCTGCACAAAAAACAGTTGTCATGGAGTCACCTCTGCTCATGGTGACCTCACGTGCCTCCGAGTAGAGCTCTGCTCCACAGGGTTTTCCATGGCTGATTTTTCAGAAATAGATTGCCAGGCCTTTCTTCCAAGGTGCCTCTGGGTGGACTTGAACCACCAACCTTTCAGTTAGCACCTGATCGTGTTAACCGTTTACACCACTCAGGGATTCTGTTGACCTGCACAGGTACCACGAACATGGGCCTTACACCCACCTGCAGGCTGGCTCATGGCTATGAATAACCAAGGGGCATCATCTTTTCTCCTCCACTTAGCTTGAAGGTCAAAACAACCTGCGTTCCTTGCTCTCCCTTCTGCAGGGCAGATGTGTTTCTCATGTACGCTTACACTGAGAGTGTGGCAGTCTCCTGGTAGACTTCCTACACTGGGGGAGCCCTGGTATTACCTCAGGTCTCTGAGATCCACACAGCCATCACACAGAGCCTCAAGGTCACAAGGGGTTGACAACCATCTTCCTGTTGAAAGCCAGCTCCAGGACTTGCTCCATGAAATCTGCTTTCCCTTTTTGGACCTTGTGATGGGTTGATTTGCGTCCCCACAAAAGATACGTTCAAGTCTTAATCCCCAGTACTTGTGAATGTGACCTTTTTTGGGAACACAGTCTTTGCAGATGTCATTAGTGACGTTAACATGAGGTTATATTTGAGTGGGGTGGGCCCTAATCCAATATGAGTGGTGTCCTCATAAAAAGAGAGGTCGGCAGGTGAAGATTCCTCCCTTGGGCCTTCTGAGGGCGGATGGCTCTGCAGCACCTTGATTTTGGCCACTGGTCTCCATAACTGTGAGAGGACAAGCATGTTGTTTTAAGCCGCCCAGTTTCGTTACTTTGTTATGGCAGCTCTCAGAAACAAACGCAGGCCTCAACGGGTTCCTTTACTCTCCTGCCAGCTCAGTGGTGCATTTTTTAAGCTTCTTTTTTTGTTTGTTCATTTAAAAATATTTCACCGTGTTCTTTGATTCGGCAGTTGGCAAAGGCAGGGAATCCACTCTACCACGCTGCCAGAGGTGACGGTGCCAGTATCAGCCGGGCAAGCTTGCCTGGTGACCCAGAAAACACACGGTGACCACAGCACATGGCCTCCACCAGCCCGCAGAGACGTTCCGCGCACACAGCTCTCCCAGCCTGTCTGCTGCGTGGTGTGAGTCCCCTAGCATCAACTCTCAGTGCACCAGGGCTTATCAAACTGCAGGTAACAGGCCACCGGGGGGTCATGGGATCCGTTTTGTGGATTATGAACAGCATGAAAAAAAAAAAAAATCTAAAACCAAACCTGTTGCCATCAAGTCAACAGAGTGATTCAGACTCAAAGTGACCCTAGAAGACAGAGTAGAGCTGCCCCACGGGGTTTCCAAGGACCAGTCGATGGATTCGAACTGCTGACCTTTTGATAAGCAGTCTGAGCTCTTAGAAAATGTCAGAGTGGACCATACATACCCAAGGGCTTATTAAACTTTTATTTGGATAAACAGATAGACAGACAGACATAGACAGATAGTTGCTGTTGTTGTTAGGTGCCATTGAGTCTATTCCAACTCATAGCAGCCTTATATATAACAGAGCAAAACGTTGCCTGGTCCTGTGCCATCCTCACAATCGTTGCTACGTTTGAGCCCATTGTTGCAGCCACTGCGCCAATCCATCTTGTTGAGTGTCTTCCTCTGTTTCACTGACACTCTACCTTACCAACCATGACGTCCTTCTCCAGGGACTGGTCCCTCCTGATAACACGTCCAAAGTACTTGAGACAAAGTCTTAACATCTTCACTTCTAAGGAGCATTCTGGTTGTACTTCTTCCAAGACAGACTTATTCATCCTTCTGGCAGTCCATGGTATATTCAATAGTCTCTGCCAACACTATAATTCAAATGCATTAATTCTTCATTGGTCTTCCTTAGTCACCGTCCAGCTTTCCCACGCATATGAGGTGACTGCAAACACAATGGCTTGGGTTAGGCACACCTTTGTCCTCAAAGTGACATCTTTGTTTCTAATACTTAACAGAAGTCTCTTGCAGCAGATCTGCCCAATGCAATGCGTTGTTTGACTTCCTGACTGCTGCTTCCACGGGCATTGTGGACTGATTGCGGATCCAAATAAAATGGAACCCTTGACGACTTCAGTCTTCTCTCTGTTTATCATGATGTTGCTTATGGATCCACTTGCGAGGATTTTTGTTTTCTTTATGTTGAGGTGCAATGCATACTGAAGGCTATATCTTTGATCTTCAGTATGGATAGACTTAAAAAAAAAAACAAAAATCACAGTTGCCCTTGAGTCCACCACGACTCACAGTGACCCCATGTGCACAGAGCAGAGCTGTGCTCTGTAGGGTTTTCCAGGATGTGACCTTTTGGAAGCAGATCACCAGGGCCTTCTTCTTGGGCACCTCTGGGTGAGCTCGAACCTCCAACCTTTCAGTTAGCAGTTGAGCACATGAACTCTTCGCACCACCCAGTGACTCCAGATAGATACACAGATGCATATAAACCCTAAACCCACTGCTGTCGAGTCGACTGCAACCCATAGCAACCCTATAGGACAGAGTAGAACTGCCCCATAGAGCTTCCAAGGAGCGCCTGGTGGATTCGAACTGCCGACCTCTTGGTTAGCAGCCATAGCACTTAACCACTATGCCACCAGGGTTTCCACAGATCCATATATTACTGGGTCATGATTCGTAACAGTATATATATTTTTACAGTGGATTATGGTCCAAAAACGTTGCATTTAAATTCCACTGAATGTGGTTATGGTTTGTCTTTACGGACAAGTGCCATGTTTTTTTTTTTTTTCTCTCACTAAACGTAGAAGCATGCTGGGCTCACAGGAGGTTCTTGGCAATACTGAGAGACACTGGATTGATTGGGTTTCTGGAGAAGGTGAAGGAATCATTGGAAAAGTGAAACCTTGGTTTGAGGGGGAAGAAACCCTGGTTTGGGGAAGGGGGAAACTGAAGCCTGTTGGGTCCCAGCAAATGTACCACCTGGACCTTGCCAGGTGAAGGGAAAGTCTGTGTTCTCAACTTTCGACTCTGAAGCCAGGGTTCAGTGAAAAATGGTTTTCCTCGGTGTCCTGCCTGGGTAGGAGGCTGACAGCTGTAGGGCGCAGGTGCTAGGCTGAGAGACTGGGGCTGCCTGTAAAAGGCCCCTCCCTGTCTGCCCTCATTTGGCCCACAGATGGGGTGTCAGGCCTTGGCCACTCGACAGGTCTAGGTCATCTCTCTGATCAAGCTGCTTATCTGGTTAGAGACCTGCCCTGATTCCACAGGGTCTAAAGGAAATGTCTAGATTCCTTGGCTTGGCACGGGAGGCTCTCCACAATCTCGCCCCAACCAACCCTGCTGGTCTCATCTCCCACAATGGCTCTCCACTGAAAACTGTGTTGCAACCACGCCCGCTTCTTCACTCTCCCCTGAAGACTCTTTCACCAAACCCTCTCCAGGCTGTTCAGAGACTAGCCCAGAGCAGCCTTCCAAACCTCCTCCACTGCATGCCACACCAAGAAATGATACTATTTGAACAGCACATTCATGTTAACCCAAGGGACCTGAGCCCTAGGTCCGCTTGCTGCTGGAGACCAGCCAGGCTCCCCAAGACACCCCATGGCCCTGAGGGCTGAGGGAACCAGCAACCTGCAGCACACCTGGGGGAAGCTCAGCTCTCAAGGGGTCCAAACCTATCTTCAAGACCCTCCTCAAACCCCCGTCTTCAACCCGGCATGGCCTCAGGCCCAAAGCTCGGTCCCCCTCCCCAGAGCTCTTACTGCCCATCCCCTCACCAGGTACCTAACACAGCTGTCTTGTCTTGTCTGCACTGCCCGTAAGTCAGGGTCTTATCTCCTGTGTCTTATGCTTCTTTGTCAGCCAGCACACACACAGCTGTCAAGACCTGGGTGCTCACGCAATAAGTAGGTGTGGATGGACTGACTGACAAGGGGGATGCCAGAGCCCAGGTGGGAGCGAGGGTCTGTCTGGCCGCTGTCTCCCGCCCAGGCAGGGCCGTTAGTGACAGCATGCTGGGGAGGGGAAGGGACAGGCTGAGGTCAGGGAGGGGCAGCATCTGGGGTACAGCCGTCGAGCCACATACGACACAGGCCTTCTGGAAGCACATTCTTATCTTCCTCCTGAGACTGCCTAGCCACAGCCCTTACAGAGAGAGGCACGTGCTCCGGTGAGACTGACCCCCTCACAAGGCATCTGGGCTGTGCTGCCATGACAAGGTCTATTTGCGCTTCCTATACCCAGGGCAAGATCTTGCCACTAAAATTTATGCAAATGAAATAATGAGCAATTTGGAGAAAGGAATGAAATGCTGAGCAGTGATCCAAACCACCCCACACACCCGCCTGGAGGGGTTTTCAAGTTGAGCAATCATTTCAAAGACGATTGAAAGTCAGTCACTCGCTGGAAAAAACACACCAGGATTCATGCAAATCAGCAGGCCTTGTGGCTTCAGGAGGCCACCTGCCTCACTGTTGGGAGCAGAGGAGGCTGGGCTGGGGAGGGGACGAGGGACACACCTTGTTGCCCATTCTACTCCATGAGTGGACAAGCGTGACTTCAGTGGAACCTGCCCTGGGCTTACTGCAGGGACATGAGCCCCAGCCTGGGCATCCTGCAACACCCACCTCATTCCTGGAGTTAGACGCAGGCAAAGCTGCTGGGCCAGCCCAGAAGGCTCCAAATGCTCACCAACTTTTACTAGTCAAGACCTGCCTGCCCCAGGGCAAGGGCACCGTGTGTATTTGCTCATTCATTCATTCACTCATCACATCTTAACCGAGCGCCGCCGCGGGCAGGTTCCAGGCTAGGTGCTGGAGACACAAAGAGAGCACATTTACTCAGCAAACACCCACCATGCACTGCTCCACACTAGACATTGACCTAGGAAGAAGGGCTGGGGGTACCAAAGCGAGCGGCACAGCCCTGCACAAAACAGTGTGACAGTTCCCCAAAAGGCTACCCAGAGAACTGCCATGTGACCCCGCAATTCCGCTCCTAGCTATATACCCAAAAGGACTGAAAGCAGTGACTCACACAGAAGCTTGTACAGCCATGTCATGTGTAGCCCTACTCAAAACAGCCAACAGGTGGAAACAACCCAAGTGTCCATCAACAGATGAATGGACAAACAAAATGTGGTGCGCACATACATACAATGGAATACTACTCGGCCAAAAAGAGAAACAAAGTCCTGATACATGCTACGACGTGGCTGAACCATGAAAACATGCTGAGTGAAATAAATCAGACACAAAAAGACAACTATTGTATGACACCACTTAAATATCTAGAATAGGCAAATGCATCAAGACTAAAGTTTACTGGTCAGTTATCAAGGGCCGGGGTAGTGGGCAGTGGGGGTTTTCTTTAAGGGGTACTGAGTTGAGGGTGATGAAAAGCATTTGAAAATGGACAGCAGCGATGGTTGCCTAACGCAGGGAATGTAATTAATGCCACTGAATTGCTCCCTTAAAAATAGTTACACAGGCCCATTCTATGCTCTACATATTTTACCCCAATAAAATAAAAAAGTGAATATGAGATGCCATCTGTCGCTGCCTCCGCAAGTTTACAATGTGATGGAAGGGAATGCAAGTGGGCATAACTCAATTCCAGGCAGATGGTGGACCGTCCTGACGACGTGAGAGGAGGACTTGGAAAATTGAGAGGCCATTTCTGAAGGGGCATCAAGGAAGGCTTCATGGAGGGGGTATCACTTTAGCCAGGCCTTGCAGGACACATAGGAGTTGAGTGCCTGATGGAGGGGAGAAAAGCATTCCAGCCAAGAAAACAGCACAGGAAAAATGAAGACCACCTCCTGAATAAACTGAATGCTTCGAAGGCCAGCGTAGCATGGGCAGGGGTCTGGGGACCATGGTTTCAGGGGACGTCTAAGTCAATTGGCATAATAAAATCTATTAAGAAACATTCTGCATCCCACTTTGAAGAGTGGTGTCTGGGGTCTAAACACTAGCAAGCAGCCATCTAAGATGCAGCAAAGGAGAATGAAGAACACCAAGGACACAAGGTGATTACGAGCCCAAGAGACAGAAAGGGCCACATGAACCAGAGACTACATCAGCCTGAGACCAGAAGAACTAGATGGTACCGGCTACAACCAATGACTGCCCTGACAGGGAACACAACAGAGAACCCCTGAGGGAGCAGGAGAGCAGTGGGATGCAGACCCCAAATTCTCATAAAAAGACCAGACTTAATGGTCTAACTGAGACTAGAAGGACCCCGGTGGTCATGGCCCCCAGACCTTCTGTTGGCCCAGGACAGGAACCATTCCCGAAGCCAACTCTTCAGACATGGACTGGACCGGGCAATGGGTTGGAGAGGGATGCTGGTGAGGAGTGAGCTTCTTGGATCGGGTGGACACTTGAGACTATGTTGGCATCTCCTGCCTGGAGGGGAAATGAGAGGGTGGAGGGGGTTAGAAGCCGGCGAAATGGACACGAAAGAGAGAGTGGAGGGAGAAAGCAGGCTGTCTCATTAAAAAAAAAAAGTCTCATTGGGGGAGAGTAATTGGGAGTATGTAGCAAGGTGTATATAAGTTTTTATGTGAGAGGCTGACTTGATTTGTAAACTTTCACTTAAAGCACAATAAAAATTATATTAAAAAAAATAATAATGAAGACTACCACAGGATTCCTGACCATCAGACTTTCCATGTATCCCCACAGTGGATGATTTGTCTGAGAGAAGGGCCCCTCTACTTGCTTTTCCTCACCCTCCAAGTGCATTCCTTCACATTCACGGCAGAGACCCGGGCTGACTGTAAAGGGCTGCTCTCTGTCCTCGTTCGGCCCACAGGTGAGAGGAAGAGCCTCAAATTCCACAAGGAATGTGTGACGGGAGCAGAGGTGAGGGCCTGGCCTTTGGTTCCCACGTCCTTTCCTCTCTCCTCAAAGTGTGTTCCCACTTTGCAACGCTGGGGTGGGGTTGTGGGGGAGGGGCTTCATAAAGACCAGTTTCTTTAAAAAAAATACTGTTAAGATCTGGTAAAGCTGGTGGGCAGACAGCATTCATCACACTATCCCTGATCCTTAACTATTTCAGAATAAAATAAATTTAAGTTCGGTTTGGTCTTGTTTTTTCAGATCTGAAATATGAGGGAAAGCTCTTGTCCTGCTGACCCCAGCAACTGGCCTGAGGCCAGAAAATTTCCTGCCCACTCCTTGCAGGGCAAGCTGTCCCTTCCACGGCCTGTGACTCAGCTTCCCCTCAATGGGGGCTGGCTCTAGGAAGATTCCAGAAAGCAGTGTGACTCAGAACACCAGGAAGATGGGAAGAAATGGGCTCAGAGTTTCCCAGGAGGGAGTGAGGAGGACAGGTATCATGTGCTGCATGGTGTGTGCGCACACTGCACTCTGTAGCTGGGGGTGTTGGCACTGCATGTGTGTTTGCACATGTGTTCACGTGTGTTCATGCATGTTCACACATGCATGTTGAGCTCAGTCAGCAGGTGTGAAAAGGAGCTCAGAGAGTTAGTGGGGGGACCAAGGACTGGACCTCTGGTCCCTAAAAGCAAGGCCAATGTCCTGTCCACTCTGAAAGCCAAATCCAGATGACCAGGGAGGGGATTTAGCAGCAAAGACTCCACTGTGAGTACCCCAGGGAGCTCCAAAGCCTTAACCTGCAGGTGAGGCACTGGCCCCACAGACACAGGAGTCCAGTCTCTGCAGAAAGAGCAGGCTCCACATAAACCATCTGAACTCCACCGTGCCAGGCCATCTTTACCATCCAGGAGGAAGATGATGGGCCCCCAGGGAAGAGGACTCTGGCTAATCCTTGGCGTCAGGGATCAGGAGAGGGTCTGATGGTCAAGCAGGAAGGAGCTGACCCCTGCCAGTGGCTGACAAGCAACTGCTGGGAGCAGGAGGCAAGCCGAGTCTTCCAAGAAGGGACACGCAAAGGCTCAGCAGCGAGAAGCGGCAGTGCATGGCGGAGAACCACGTCGGCGCAGCCTGGTTGGTGTGCGGGCTACACCGGGCGGCAGCTAGAGACGGGCGTGGAGGTGGCCCCATTTCAGACTCAGAAGACAGCTGCTCTCCAAACCTTCTAGCCAGGACAGTGACCCTCTGGTAGGAATACAGAAGGGGCCAGCTAGGCGACGAGGGTGAAGATGCAAAGAACAGACAAACGTAGGGGACAGCAAAGACCTCAGTCAAGCCGGCAGGGGAATGGAGGGACTGCTGGGGAGAGTCAGCGATGAAGGGAATTGTGCCTTACTGAGTCCCCTGAGGGGACTGGGTGCCAGTTTCAGGGGTAAAGAACTCCGAGGGTTTGATTTAGGGCATGAGAGTTAGAGGGTCGGGGGGCATGTGGATGGGGGTGCCCACCCAGGAGGCAGCACTCCTGAGTCTGGAACCCAGGGGTAGGCTTCCTCACCTCTCTCAGGAACCAAAGTAGGGACAGAAAGGAAAAAAAAAAAAAAAACCAGGTTCCATCAAGTCGGTTCCAACTCACGGTGACCCATGTGCGTCAGAGCAGAATTTTGCTCCACAGGGTTTTCGGCAGCTAAATTTTTGGAAGTAGATCACCAGGGCTTTATTCCAAAGCATCTCTGAGTGGACTTGAACCTCCAATCTTTTGGTTAGCAGCCGAGTGCATTAGCCATTTGCACCAACCAGGGACTCCAGCGGCAGGAAAGGACTCTTTATGGAGCACCAGAGATGGCTGAGTCCTGGCTAGGTTCATTTCAGGTCACCAAATAAAAATATCTATCAAGCTACCACCATTAAAAAGGCCCTAGGCCTCAGGCTTAAGCACTATGGGCTCAAGGATGCAGGGACTGTGGCTGACGTTCACCTTGCACCTGGAACGTTCTTGGCAGGGCAGTGAGCCACAAGTGCCTTCGTGTGAAATGGAACCCCCAAAAACACAGGGCTGCACAAAAGGAATACCTGATTTGGAGAGGAGAGCAGTTGTCTATTCTGGCCGTTCTCTGCCCTGGCTGCACATTAGACTCACCTGGAAAGCTTTAAAAAGGAAAGCATACGGCCCCACCCCCGGAGTCCCTGATTTTTTGAGAGGGGTCCAGGCATGGGGAGTTTTAAAAGCTCCCAGGTGACTCTAACACACAAGGATGAAGAAGCCCCCATCTAACCGAGCTTTGTTTTGCACATGAGATCACTGGTCTGGGGGAGAGATGGAGGCGACCTCAGCAGTGCTAGGAACACAAGGGGGTGCACGTGAGGCTGGGGAAAGGTGAGTACGCAGGTACTCAAAGGAGGGACTGGCAGGAAATCAGTCAGCTGGGCTTCAGGAGGCACTGAGCGCTCACTCCCCGGGAACAGAGGGGTCCCACAAACAGCCTTTGAGGAGATTCTCATTTCTGTGATGGGCAGGGCTTTTAGACATTCACTGGGAAGGTCCTCGTGAAAAACAGAAGACCACGGCCCACCTGCTTTCCAGCTAGGGCAAGAATGAGCCAAGGGGACCTTGCTTACACACCCCCAAGGCTGCTGCAGGAGGAAACACAACCTGCTGAGGGAATTAGGCCTAGGGTCAGAAACAGCAGTTGCCTGGGGGCAAGGTGGTGAGCTTGCTCTGTGCCTGCTGGGCTGTCCAGGTCCTTTCACACAAACTCAAGTAGACATCCGACCTCCTGGCCACAGCTCAACAGGTCCAGTGAGTGAGGAGAACTGCAGCCAAGCCACCTCTCTGGAGGGGTGCCTCAGGATAGAGGACCGGAGCTGCCAGCTCAGTGTCCTATGCCTGACTTCTCAGAGACCTCCTGTGGATTCTTATCAGACCAAGGCAATTAGCCTTGTGCCTGGGACTCACCCCTGGAAACATGCAGCTTCAGAGCACTTTGAAGGGAAGGGAAGGTGTTGTGGAATGAACTGTGTCCCCCCAGAATATATGTTGGAATCCTAACCCCTCTACCTGTGGATGTAATGTAATACAATCATCTTCCACAACGCAATTTAATAGGATAGAATCTGTCATTTGCGGTCATACTGGTGCCGGGTAGAAGAGCAGCACAAAGACAGAAACACGCACCAGCAGACAGTGGGGAAGACAAATACTATCTAACCAACTCCAAGAGCTGTGGGCTAAGACAGAAATAGGAAGCAGATATAAACCAAGAAGCACTTCCCCTTCGGGCCACACCCTGAATTCAGACTTCTAGCCTCCTGAACTGTGAGAAAATAAATTTCTACATTTTAAAGTCACCCACTTGTGGTATTCCTGTTACGGCAGCCTAGGTAATGAAGACAGAAGGGAGTGAAACAGTTGCCCAGGGCCTGGAGAAGTTGGCATGGCTCCCCTGGCCATCGCTGGGTGAAGGCGTGGTCAATGGGTAAGGGGGAGAACCTCATCTCGGACTGCGAGCTTTTACAATCGGGATGTGGCCGGAACCCTTAACCAAAGGCATTTAAAATGCTCTAGGGGTCAGGCTGAGCCACGTCACTCTGACCCTCAGTCAGTGGAGCTTTGCAGTCAGCGTGGCCAAAACGTTCATTGCTTTGCTGACTCGCTACACACCCAGGACAACCTCACAGGTGAACAGGATGGTGGCTGCACTTGGAAGGTTCATATTCTAGCAATGGAGACAGGCCTGGTGTGTGGGAGCAGGCCCCTGCTGGGGGGAGGTACAGGGTGTGTACTGGGGACGAGGGTCCAAAGCAGGTAAGGACCCATAGGAGTTTTCCAGGAGGCCAAGGGCGAGTTGTTCCCCGCAGGTGAGACAGTGGGAGCAAAGGCCTGGAGGTGGGACCACAGGATGTTCCTGAAAGCGCATGGATGGTTAGCGCTCAAAGCGCAGGGGTGATGAAATAAGCCCAGAGCGTGAGCGTGACCACAAGCGTGACCACGAGCGTGAGTGTGAACGTGAGCACGAGCAGTGTGTGTGAGGAGTGTGTGGGGCTGAGGGATAGGGGGGAGCAGCTGCTTAGGCTGTGGCAGGTTATAAGGGGTTGAGAGAGTGCTATGCAGAAACCATCCCAAATGCTAGCCTGTCAAAGACCAAAGTGATGTGGCCAGACTTGAATTTAGAGACAGGCTTCAGATGGAGGCTGAGATAACAATTCATTCATCAAAAGGGAATCAAGGACCAGTCTGAAAACATTATATACTGGAGCTGGCAAAAGCAAAACTACAATAAAAAGTTCAGTGGTTGCCAGGAGTTCAGCGGGAGGAGAGAGGGGTGAACAGGTGGAGCACCGGGCAGTGACACTACTCTGCAGGATGCTGTAAGGTGGACACGCAAGCATTATGCGTTTGTGAAAACCCATAGGATTGTACAAAACCCTAATGTAAACTAGGAAACTCTGGTGGCATAGTGGGTAAGAGCTACGGCTAATAACCAAAAGGTCGGCAGCTCAAATCCACCAGTCATTCCTTGGAAACCCTATGGGGCAGTTCTACCCCGTCCTACAGGGTCGCTACAAGTCAGAATCGAATCAAGGGCAGTGGGTTTGATATGGTTTGGTTTAATGTAAACAATATGTGGGCATTCGGGTGGTTCAGTGGTAGAATTCTCGCCTTCCATGCGGGAGACCTGTGTTCAATTCCCAGCCAATCCTGTCATCGGAGGCTTGCCTGTTGTTATGATGCTGACCAGGTCTCAGTGGAGCTTCCAGACTAGAAAGAAAGGCCTGGCAATGTACTTCTGAAAATCAGCCAATGAAAACCCTATGGACGAAAACAGAATACTGCCTGACAATAGTGCTGGAACACCAGCCCCCTAGGCTAGAAGGCACTCAAAATATACATTGGCCACAACAATGAACTCAAGCTGCCAGGAATCATGAAGATGGCAAAGGACTGGGCAACACTTCGTTCCATCGTGTGTGGGATCACCTGAGTCAGGCCGACAGGGCGGCAGCTAACAGCAACAAAAGACATACATTTCCCCGCGTTTTGCCACCTCTAGAACCACCGTCAGCCAGGGAGAAATAGCTGCTGTCTGCACGTGTACAAAAAGGAGCCCTGGTAGCCCAGTGGCTAAGCACTCGGCCGCTAACTGGAAGGTTGGTGGTTGGAATCTGCCATCCATTCCGCAGGAGAAAGATGTGGCCGTCTGCTTCTGTGAAGATTTACAGTCTTGGGAGCCCCGGGGGCAGTTCTATTCTGTCCTATAGGGTCACTATGAGTTGAAATGGACTTAATGGCAACGGGTTTGGTCTTTTTTTTTTTGGCACATGTTCATCAAAGGCAAAGCTGAAAGAAGACAGGGAGGCAGCAGCGGAGCCTTCTTTTAGCAAGTTGTGTTACCTGCCCTCTTGACGGCACGGAGGATGACAGGGCATAGAAATGACAGGCATCGCCAACTCGCACCAGGGGAGTCAGACGTTGAATGTGCCACAGCTGGGGGATTCCTTATGTTATTTGTATCTTCCTTTTAATACACACACAAGTAAAAGAATCTTGCTGTTGTTGTTAGTTGCCATCAAGTCAGCTTCGACTCACAGCAACCCCACGTACAACAGAAGGAAACGTTGCCCGATCCGGCACCATTTTCACAACTGTTGGTGTGTCTGAGCCCGTTGTTCCAGCTATTCTGTCAGTCCAGCTCGCGGGGAACCTCTCTTGTTTTCACTGACCCTCTACTTTACCAAGCGTGATGTCCTTTTCTAGCGACTGGTCTTTCCCGTTAACGTCTCCAAAGTAAGCAAGCCAAAGTGTAGCCATCCTCACTTCTAAGGTGCGTTCCGGCTGTACTTCCTCCAAGGCTGACTGGTTCATTCCTCTGGCCGTCCACAGCATATTCAATATCCTTCGCCAACACCGCAATTCAAATGCAATTGTCAACTCTTCTTCCACCTTCCTTTTTCATTGTCTAGCTTTCACATACACGTGTGCCGACTGAAAACACCATGGCTTGGGTCCAGAACATCTCAGTTACCAAAGTGACATCTTTGCTGTTTGACACTTCATAGAGATGTTTTGCAGTAGATTGTCCCAAAAGAATAAGTCATTTGATTTCCTGACTGCTGCTTCCATGGGCATTGATTGTTGACCCGAGTGGAATGAAATCCTTGACAACTTCCATTTCTTCAGCAGAAATTCAGTATTTTCCTTAGAAAGTTGGCCTTGAAGGGACCCCTTCCTCCCAGAGAGGAAAAGTGATAAAGTGAATGAAAATAACTAGTGAGCAACAGCACTCGGACCAGAAGCCACACTGGAAACCCACCGTTGAGCATTCTTTCCACTACATCAGACATCAGGCGCTCACCTCCCCTGGCTCAGGGCCCCTGCCTTCCTTCTGACTCTGCTCACCCAGCGCAGATGGCTCTCTGGGGCCCTTCAGGTAAAGTGCCTTTTAATGAGGCCCAAGGAGTCCCAGAGCTTTATGAGCAGTGGAGTCTTGCGATGGGGTCTCTGACGGGCCCACTGTAAACCCAGCTCCACGCTGGCCTGAGTGTTTTTCAATTTCCTCAGGTCTGAGTTCTGCAAAGACGTAATGGAGGGTGTTAATCTCCGCCCTCTCTTTTTTGCTGGACGAGGTAATGAAAGTCATCATTGCATCGGATAGTGTTACCACAGAAAAGGACTTGCAGATCACAGAGCCAAGCCCTAACTCTGCAAGTGACGAAACGGAGGCCTTGCCCCAGGTCCCGTGTGGCAGCGGCAGTAATGGAATGGCAGTGCAGACCCCTGGGTTCCTTTTTAAATTGTTTCTTCTGTTCTCATAGCGGCTCAATGGCAACGGATTCAGTTCGGTTTGGTTTCTTCTGTTCTACATCACCTCAGATGAAAGGCAAATGGGTTTTTAGCTTGACTCTGGGGGCTGTGTCTTTCTGCTCTCTCAGGGCCAGGACATCCCAGGAAGATTCCTATCATGGGGACTTTGTGGTAGGGTAGGGGACCTCCAGCCAGGCAGCCTGGGGATGGGGGAGGGAGCATTATAAGGGGTGGGAATACCAAACGGACCGGCCATGCCAAGGACCTTGGGTCTTTCCTCCTCTCAAGATCCGAATCCAAGGAAAACATCCACATGCAGCCTTGAGGTTTAGAGGAGAAAAAAGACAGTCAGGCGGGGGGAGGTGGGGGCAGTCTCAGTGCTTTGCTCGAGGGGCTGAGGGAGCCCGTGGCCCAGGGTAGATGTCAGGCTGGGGAGCCACCTCCTGCATCCCTCCAGCTGTTGCCCTGGGCCCAGGGCTGACTGCTAGCAGCGGCATCCTCTCTACTTCACTGGTGAACCACAGGACAGTTCTGAGGCGGGGCTGGGTCAGATCAGAAATTCCTGTCCCTGACCCCCGGAGGCCAAGGGTAGCCTGGGATGTCCTTAGACAAACGTGAGCGCTCTATTCCTGAATCAGTCCTAGAATTAACCCCACCCCAGCCATTCATGACCAGTTCATTAACAGAATCACTGGCTGTGGCATACAGTTTCTGAGAAGACATTCCCCGGTTCCCAATCCAGGGCCACGGCTCAGGACATCTAGGGTACCTGGGACTTGGCCCCCCAGCCCCTGTGCCCACAGTGATTTTTAAGACCAAGTGTGCCCAGTGCAGGCAGAGTGCCTCCAGGGCTGGCAGCTGGTCCCTCTCTCTGCGTCTGCCACCCCTTTCACTGTCCCCTCTCCTGCCCTCCCCACGGGCCTGGGGCCACCTCCTAACCTGTCGCAAAGACGAACAAAGAAGCCATTGCTCCCGTTCCTGCCACAAGACCTGTGTCCTCCAACAAGTGGCCACAAAGCTCCAGCATGGAGTGGGGAGGAGGACCCATGGGACCTTGTCTCTTTCCTTTTGCCCCCATGAGTAACCCACCATGTTGTGGGGGCATCACCTCCAAAGTATATCCCAAATGTGCCAACTTCTTTCCACCATCCTTTCTACATTAGCCACCCTCCCCTCTCCCTGGCCACTTGCAGGGCCTCCTCACCACTCTCCCAACCCCCACCTGCCTCCTAAGTCCATTCGCCATGGGGCAGCCCAAGCAATCTTATCAAAACTGAAACAGGAGCATGGGGCTGCTGGCTTAACGCACGTCCCTCCCGTCCCTTCACACCTGGAACAAAGTCCAAACACCTCTGGCTTCACATGGTTTAGCCCCTGACTACCTCTCTGACCTCATCTCCCAGGCTTCCCTCTCCCACTCTGCTCTCTCCAGGGCTATCTTCTACAGGTCCTTCTCCCACATGTGCCTGGGACACAGGATAGCATGCTACACACATCCACCCCGGAGGTGAAGACAAACCCTTACTCAAACACCCATCCTGGCTCCCCATTGCCTCGTCGGTCAGACACAAACCCGTCGCTGATATGTGACTCTATGCTGTCTCTCAAGGCCACAACTCCCCAGTACGCCTGGTTTTCACCCCCGTGTGTGCTTCACTCTGTGACTCCTGACCACACACCTCCTACGTGTCATCAGAGCCTAACTCCAAGCCCTCCTCCCTCCAGGAACCCTTTCAGAAAGCTCTGGCCACACTGAGCAGGGCAGAGCAGGCCAGGCAAGAGCGTTGGCCTGGGGAGGGGCGGGAATTGAGTGTTTTAACCCCTTCCATGTACCAAGCACTTTCCACACCCTCTCTCTCCTAATTTCTACAGCAAACCCAAGGGCAGTGAGGTCTACTCAGCTCCAAAAAGCCTAGGCCCCTCCCTCCTGAATACTGTTAGCCCTTCCCCTGTATGCCACCTCTTCACTGGGTTCTATTAAATCCATGAGGTGCCACATGATCTCCAATGTTTGAAATGCAGTTCTCTTGCTTCCCCAGCAAACTGATCCCATCCAGCACCCACCACTGCCTGTGTCTCGCTATAAGGGAGGGAAAGAATGGGCTCTGGAGTCAGGGCAACTGGTGACGAGTCTTGGCCCTGCCACCTGTCCGCAGAACAACCTTTGCCAAGTTACTGAAGCTCCTTGAGCTTTGGGTTTCGCATCTGTAAAATGGACATAAGATCTAATGTAAAGGCTTTGTGAAAGATTAAATCGGATGTGCCAGAGTCCACCACAGTAAGTGTTAAGAATCATTCTGCACTCATTTTATCAATTCAGTATACATCCGCTGAGTGCCCACTGTGTGGAAGGGTGAGCGATGGTGAACACAAAAGAGTACAAGGTTCTCAAGGCTAGACACGCTAGAGGTGTAAGACATATGTGCACACAATGACAACAACCACTACAACAATACCAGCAAACACTCGGCGTGTGCCCAACCAAAACTAGTTGCCAGCGAGTCAATTTCCACTCACGGCAACCCCAAGTGTGTCAGAGTAGAACTGTGCTCCACGGGGTTTTCAGTGACTGAGTTTTTGGAAGTAGACCAGCAGGCCTTTCGTCCAAGGCACCTCTGAGTGGACTCAAACTTCCAATCTGTCTATTAGCAGCTGGGTACATTAACTGCTTGCACCCAGGGACTCCTAACCAGACACTATAAATGTCCACATGTTACCTCACATAATACTTACATCAGCCTTATGGACCATTATCCCCATTTTACAGATGAGGAAAGTGTGGCACTGAGTTTCATATAGCAGTGGCAGAGTCAGGGTCCAACCTGAGGCAAGGTCTGAGTGATCAGTCACTTGGCTCTACTGTCGTATCTAACAGGACTCCAAAGAGTGAAGGGAAACACTGAGGAACAGGTTTCTTTTACCATCTATCACAGTTTAGGGCACAAAGTAGGCAGGTGCTCTGTGAATTAAATGATGGTCTGTGAACAGGAGGCCCAGCCAGGATTTCCAGTCCATCACCTCTACCACTGTCTGGTCACCATTGAGCACATCATCACCGTCGTCCTCAGCATTGGAAAAGCAAGCTCCACCAAGTGTGGCCTGAGAGTGGCCCAGGCCCTGCACAAGGTGTGGCCGACCAGCCCTTGGAAGTCTGGGTAGACCACCCAGCAGCTTCCCACCCACGAGCTCCCATCCAAGTTCCGGAAGTGGAGTCCAGAGAGAAGCTGGTGGGAGGAGGGCACAAGCTAGAAACCTCTCAGTCTACGGTCTACGGGCCTGCCGTCATGGCAACACCCTGGGGCGGGAGCAGCGAAGGGGCGTTTAGCTTGCTCAAGCTCGGTGTCCTCCACCACATTTCCACCCCGAATTCCCACTTCGAGAAGGAAAAAACAGGGACCGTGCCCAGCACACCCAATTATGGAAGAAAAGACTAGGAGGCAGAGAACATGAGTCAGCAGAGTGGGGCTGCTGATTTTTTAAGAAAAACGGATGTGATCATGAGATGCGGTGGTGGGAGTGGGGATCCATGCTGACGCAGGCCCAGCCTTTCCTGGGTGTCGGGGCAGCGTGCTTGTCGGGGGGGGCAAGCTAAACACGCCAACAAGACCTGACCACTCCCTGGTTCAAAGGGCGAAGTTGCTCTACCCAGGACCCTTGAAGAGCTTTAAAAATCGCAGACTATTTATTCCCATGAGGAGGGCCGAGGGGTGACGGTAATCGCTGTAAGTGTATTCAAAGACTTGGGACAAGGACATTAATATTCCTTTACGTTCTGCCTGGTGTTTTATGTTCACACAAGTCTCTTGAAGAGACCACAAGAATCAAAACAGCATGAACTGGCATAAGAATAGAGAGAAAACTCAATCAAATCGTAAATCCAAAATGAGATCCACTTATATGATAAACTGAGGAAAAACTGGGGGGAAAATGACAGACTGGGTAATACTTAGTGCTGGAGTAACTAGATAACCATTTGAGAATAGTTATATTCTACCTTCGTACCTTATACCAAGAGATTTCAAACAGATTAAAAAGCTTAAGTGTAAAAATGGAAACAGGGAAAATTACCAGAAGAAATTATAAGTCAATATTTATATCATCTTGGGATCAAGAAGGCCTTTCTAAAGGATGACACCCAAAGCAAAAACCATAAAATGCATATCTGAATAGACAACAATTTTAAGCTTCTATATGTCAAAAAGTATCCAAATTTTAAAAAATCAACAACAGCTTGGGAGAAATATTTTTAAGACCAAAGATGACCAAAAAGTTTACACCCTTAATAGATAGCAACTTCATTAAGAAAAAAGGTGAACTCTTAATAGACGAATATATTAATGCCCCAAACAGATAATTCATAAAATATAACTTCTGAAAAATGTTCAACCTTGCTAATTAGCTATCAAAGAAATACAATTTAAAATGATCAAGTGTCACTTTTTGCCTTTTAAACCAGCCAAAACTTTTTAGGGTGATGGAGCCCTTGTGGCGCAGTGGTTAAGCTCAGCTGCTAACCAAAAGGTCAGCAGTTCGAATCCATCAGCCACTCTTTGGAAACCTTATGGAGCAGTTCTACTCAGTCCTACAGAGTCGCTATGAGTCAGAATCGACTCGACGGCAATGGGTTTGGTTTTTTGTGGTACACGTGAGGATATGACCAAAAAACCAAACCAAACCCAGTGCCATTGAGTCAATTCCGACTCATAGCGACCCTATAGGACAGAGTAGAACTGCCCCGTAGAGCTTCCAAGGAGCACCTGGTGGATTTGAACTGCCGACCCTTGGGTTAGCACCTGTGGCACTTAACCACTACGCCACCAGGGTTTCCGTGAGGATACGAGGCACTGGTAATTCAGTGATAGAATTCTCATCTTCCATAAAAGAGACCTGGGTTCGATTCCCGGTCAATGTACTTCATCTGCAGCCACCGCCTCTCTATCAGTGGAGGTTTGCGTGTTGCTGTGATGCTGAACAGGTTTCAGCAGAGCTTCCAGACTAAGATGGACTAGGAACAAAGGCCTGGCAATCTGCTTCCAAGAATCAGCCAGTGATCCTGTTGTGCATGGAGTCACCATGGGCAGGGGGTCCAACCCCACAGCAGCTAATAACAATGAAGTACAAAAAGGTCTAGGAGGCAATAAACGCCGTAGTGTCATTAACTGTGACTTGCATTTTCTTATTTTTTCCTAATTTTTATTTTCTCATTTTTCTACAATGACCAGGTATTACTTTCATAATATGAAAAATAAAACAATAAAAATAGTTTAACCAGAAACAAAAACACAGGATTGTGGGGGCTGGCATCGTACCTTGACACCCAGCCACTCAATGGTGTTTAACGCCCTCCTAGACCCACCTGCTCTGGGTCAAACTTCACAGCACAGAGAAGCATGAAAGTGCTGCAGGTGGACACATCAGGTGGGTGGCTAGAGGTCGTAATTTAAATTCCCCTGAGGACGAGCTAGTCATAAAGGGAACTCAGTCCACACAGCCCACTTGTTAATGAAAACCCCCCAGTGGCGGTAAAATGCCCTGTCTGGTCAAGAGTATTACTGGGAAATAAAAGCCATTGCCCTAACCCCAAAGCCTCCAATCCAAATATTCATTTGCTAGTTATAAACAAAACCGTAGGGGCTCTGAGGTGTGGGGAGAGTGTTGCTGCTTTAAGAAAAAAAAAAGCAATTCTGAAACTAACTCTCTAGAACCTGAAAAGTCTATAGAACAAGAAAGATACTATCCCCTTTGCAGGGACTAGATCACATTCCAGCTTTCCTCTTATCAAGAGGGGTGCTGACAAATTGGAGGGTGTCACGAAGGTAGCTGAGACAATGAAAGGTCTGGAAATGGTCCCCCAAAACCAAACCAAACCAAACCAGCTGCCATTGACTCTGACTCATGGCAACCCTATGTGTGTCAGAGTCGAACTGTGCTCCACAGGGTTTTCAATGGCTGATTTTTGGGAAATAGATCACCAGGCCTTTCTTCCAAGGTGCCTCCAGGTGGACCCGAACTTCCAACCTTTCGGTTAGTAACTGAGCACGTTAACTGTTGACAGCACCTGGGGATTCCTGAAATGGTCATAGGAGGACTGATGTGAGGAAGTAGGTGTAATTACCTAGGGAAGAAAAGATGGGGAGGTGTGTGTGTGGTGGTGGGGGAACAGGGGGAGGGACTCTACTGTCCAAGGGAAGCCAGTCCCTGTCCAGAGCTGTGTACCCCTGGATGGGGCCTTCGTGTGGCCCATTAGCTGAGCTGCTGGGGGACGCTGCAGACCACATTCCTATGGAGGGCTGGGTGGGTGGAGAGGGACCAGCTGGATGGCTCACAGGCAGTAAAGAAGAGGGGCAGCCAAGCCTCTACAGAGTGCCAGTACGATAATCACAGATATGCACAGAAGTGCCGCGAGGGTCCAGAGAACAAATAAGTGGCTGCGCTGAGTGGGGAAAACCACAGAGGAGGCGTGCTCTGAGCAGGCACGGAGTAGCAGAGAAGATGGGGGAGGAAACCAAAAATAGGATGAGGCACAATTGCCTGATATATTATACCGCGGCAGGAAAAAGTAACTACCCCCGCACAACCAGGAGAGGGAGGCCAGGGAGGTGCTAGTTCAAGGGGAAAAGAAGTGAAAGGCACCATGAACCTAAATCTGAATATAAATGGCTTCTAGGAAAAGAAGAGAAAATGGTCCTTTGGGAGGACATGGCATTTTATCACCACTGGGGTGTTTTCATTAACAAGTTGGCTGTGTGGAGGAGTTCACTCTGCAACCAGCTCATCCCTCAGGGGGTTTAAATGATGACATCCAGCTATCTCCCTGACATGTCCATCTGTGCCACCTGCTTCCTTCTCTGTCCTTGAAGTGCCCGGCCCTGTACTAACACAGGGACAACCCTACCCCCTTGTCCCACCACTTGGAGTGACATTCACCCAGGTGGTTTAATCAGCAAGGTCCCTGGTATGATTCCTCCCTTGAGGCTCACATCAGGTCTCCGGGGAGGGCCGGAGGAAAGACCGAGGTGAAATGCTAGGGTCAAACCACGCCTGAGTCCGATCATCACCCAGAACTTAATTTATCGATTGATAAACCCGAGTATTTTTAAGTAAAAAGAGAAGGAAAAGGAAAGCTCCTACAGAGCCAAAGGACCACCTCAACAGCAAGCAGCTGCTACAAAACAACACAGAAAGGATGGGAGACCAGGGGAACTGTAGCCACAAGACAAAGTCACCATGACCGGTTGGAGGGGCTAAGGGGCCAGCAGAAGGGGGACGCAGCAGAACATGTACAGTCCTGACAGGCCCCCATCAGCACCGCACATGGCGATCCACACTCCCCTCAGCAGCCTCTTGTGGGTGCTCGAGGATGGACAGAATCCAAATACTGAGCAACACTGACGTTAACACCAGGGGCAACCAGGTGTGGGCAGCCAGGTGTGCCCTACTATAGGGACTTCGCAGAAGGCAACGTGGAAAGGGTCAGGTAAGAGACTGGCCTGCAGGTGGGGGCCAAAAGTCCAGCCTCTCCCCTAGAGGAGGACTATCTGAAGAAAAGGTGAACTACCCACCCCAACATGTTGATGCATTTATGTAGGCCCCCTCAAACCTCCGGCACAGGTAGGTGGAAGCTGGTATCCCAGGTCCTGGAGAATTTTTTTTTTCTCATTTATTTATTTATTTTTTATTGTGCTTTGCTTTAAGTGAAAGTTTACAAGTCAGTCTCTCATAAAAAATTTATATACACCTTATATAATCCTAGTTGCTCTCCCCCTAATGAGACAGCACACTCCTTCTCTCCACCCTCTATTTCCACGTCCATTCAGCCAGCTTCTGACCCCCCTCTGCTTTCTCATCTCCCCTCCAGACAGGAGCTACCACATAGTGTCATGTGCCTACTTGATCCAAGAGGCTCACTCCTCACCAGTATCATTTTCTATCTTATAGTCCAGTCCAACCCCTATCTGAAGAGTTGGCTTTGCAAATGGTTCTTGAGTTGGGCTAACAGAACATCCAGGGACCATGACCTCCGGGGTCCTTCTAGTCTCAGTCAGACCATTAAGTCTGGTCTTTTTACGGGAATTTGAGGTCTGCATTCCACTGTTCTGCTCCTTCAGGAATTCTCTGTTGTGTTCCCTGTCATGGCAGTCATTGGTTGTAGCCAGGCACCACCTAGTTCTTCTGGTCTCAGGCTGATGTAGTCTCTGATTCTGGATAATCTTCCTAACAGGAACTTACACAGCACTTCCCAAGAGGAAGGCATTCCTTCTAAGCACTTCCAAGAACTCACTTACCAATTTAAAACATGGGCAAAGGATCTGGATAGACATTTCACCAAAGATCTACGAATGACCAATATCCATATGAAAAGATGTTTAAAGTCATCAGATATCAGGGAGGGACATGCAAATCAAAACCATAATAAGATAGCACTTCACACCCACTAGGATGGTTGTTATCAAAAAGAGATGATAACAAGTGTTGGCCAGCCTGTGGAGAAACTGGAACTCTCAAGCATTGTTGGTGGGAATGGACAATGGTGCAGCCACATTGGAAAAGAGCCTAGTAGCTTCTCAAAAGGTTAAATACAGAGTTACCATATGACCCAGCAATTCTACTCCTAGATATACACCCAGGAGAAAAGAAAACATACATCCATCCAAAGACTTGAACATGAATGCTCAGCAGCATTATTCATAACAGACAAAAAGCGGAAACAACCCAAATCTCCTCAATTGAAAAATGGGTAAATACACTGTGGTATATCCATACATTGGGATACTATTCAGCCATAAAGAGGGATGAAGTACTGATACACACTACAATCTGGATGAGCTCGAAAACACCGTGCTGAATGAAAGAAGTCAGTCAAAAAAGACCACATATTATATGATTTCAATTATCTGAAATATTCAGAATAGGCAAATCCAGAGAGACAGAAAGTAGTCCTGGTTGTCGGGGGCGGGGGGGCATTGGGAAGAAATGGGGAGTGACTGCTAAGGGGTGTGAAGTTTCTCTTGGGGGTGACAAAAATGATTGGGATGATGGTTGCACAACTCAGAATATACTAAAAACCACTTTAAATGGGTGAATTATACGGTATGTGAATTATCTCTCAATAACACTGTTTAAAGAAAAGAATGAACTTAATCTTCACATCCCTTTGAGGCAGGTACTGACATTATCCCCCTGTTAAAGCTGAGCAGAGGGAGCCCTGGTGGCTGGTAACCGAAAGGCCAGTGGTTTGAACCCACCAGCTGGTCCACGGAAGAAAGATGTGGCGGTCTGCTTCCGTAAAGACTTAAAGCCTTGGAAACCCTACGGGGCAGCTCTGCTCTGCCCTCTAGGGTCGCTATGAGTCAGAATGGACTCCACGGCAATGGGTAAAGTTGAGGAAACTAAGGCACATGAGAGGAAGTAACCTGCCCAAGGTCACACACTTAGAAAGGCAGAGCCAGGATTTGAAGCCGGACAGTGTAGTTCCACAGCCCATGCTCTCAAGCACCCCTGGGAACTCCTCGCTTCTCTTCCAACATGGGGGTGGTGAGCAAAAATGGCAGATTCCACTCATCTCAGGCCTTTCCAGTGAAGGTCTTGGGCAAGATGGCTTCCCTTCCACAACGGTGAACTATGCCCTCCACCCCAAAGGCTTGAAGGTGAAGGGGGATGAGGGGGTGGGGGACATAAGCCCTGCACAGCTGAGGCTTCGCAAGTCAACAGTTCACACCCTCTGGGCGCAAATCAGCAGTCCCTGAGTGGTGCAACAGTTAATGCGCTTGGCCACTAACCAAAAGGTTGGCAGTTCCAGTCCACCCAGAGGCACCTCAGAAGAAAGACCTGGGAAGCTACTTCCAAAAAACTTCAGCCATGAAAACCCTATGGAGCACAGTTTTACTTTGACACGCATAAGACCACCATGAGTGAGAATCGACTTGACGACAACTGGTTTGGTTTGGTTTTCTTGGGCTTGGGCACAGACCAGGGGCCGGTCTCAGATGGTCTGGCCTGTGTCACGGGCCATTCCACGGTCCTGCACCACCACCCTCGGCCATCCTCCCTCCAGTCGGCAGCACGGCCAGCTGCCAGGCAGCTCCTGCTCCTGGCTCCCCATACCCATCTGCTTCATATCCTTTCTGCCTCCTTCTATTCACACAGTTTCCCTAGACGCTGCAGTTTTTCCTATAACATCATGTCTGATGCAGACTTCCCTAAAAGCACCCTTTCACTCCTAGCGGATTCACTGGGTGTGTGTCACTCACCCACCTGGACCCATAGCACTGGTGCCCCTCCTGTGACAAGGGGGCCACCCAGCCCCTTGCCCACACCCCATTCAGGGAGTCACAACACACACTTTCATCTCAAAAGCCACCCCTTGTGTCTTGGCTACAAACCTTGAAAGCAGGCAAGGTATTTGCAACCAATGATAATTCAAATAAATAGGAAGTATTCAAAATTTAAAAAAAAAAAAAAAATTTTTTTTTTATTCAAAATTTTAAAATATTTATGCCCCATATTTGGATTTTAATATAATGGAATAGTCCTCCACCTGGTCGGCCTTTAAAACAGCATGTTTCTTATCACCTTTTCTGGGGAGAAGAAGGAATTCGTGCACAAGTTCTGTGAAAGGGCAGACCCCAAGCAACACAAACAAGACTCTGTATGGAGAGGCAAACGGAGCTGACCTTCTCAGGGTTCTAAAGAGACAGTGAGAACGCAGTGGATGAGAGCTCTCTCTGGCCCCACTGTTCAAGCTGAGGCAACACCATCTTCAGCTCCACTATCCATGGAAAGGCTTGGGATTTAAACTTTGTAAAGCTTCTTACGAGTGAGGATGGAAAGACTTCGTCTCGCTTTCTTTGGACACGTTATCAGGAAAGGCCAACCCCTAGAAAAGGGTACCATGTTTGGTAATGAGGAGGGTCAGCGAAAGCAAAGGAAACCCTCAACGAGAGGGACCAACACTGTGGCTGCAACAATGGGCTCCAACATAACAACCGTGAGGAAGGTGCGGGGCGGAATGCTGTTTCATTCTGTTGTATGTAAGGTCCCATGAGTCGGAGCTGACTTGACAGCAACTAACAACAACGATGAAATAGGGGAAGTCAGAGAGGTGTGGGAAGACAAAGGGGGCAAGGGGAGGAAGGACCCTCAGGAGGAAGCACCCCATCACAGCTGCCCCTTAATGATTCACAGAATCAGACAGCTAGTAGGGACCCCAGAAATCACCCATTTGACCTTCTGGAACAAAAGATGGAGAACGTAAAGCCCAGTGACGTGAAGGAGCGTGCCCGAGGCCACACAGCTAGTTGGTGGGGGGGTGGATCCTGGACCACTGCTTCCCGACTCCTGTGGCGGCTCTGCCCACTTGCCACACTGCTTGTCCTCACCAAGGAGCACCTGTTCCATCAGGATCACAGGGTATTCCCAGAGCCACCGGCTTCTGTGGACAAAGGTCTGAAAGGCTCCCAGCTGCTCCTCCAAGGATAACAGAGCCCACGCCAGCACCAAGAGGCGGTGAGCTCGGTTAACCAAACAAGATGACGAGACCCACACACTGCTCGCTGGGCCTCTAAGGAGTTTTTCTGCCGTCAGCCCCCTGGAAGAGGCGAATGTGCAGAGGCTGAAGAAACGGCCACCCAGCCTGTCCCTGGGGCCTCCACCCTGTAAGCTCATGTTTGTGTTACTGATGAGAGGAAAATCCTCAATCTGTTCACAGAGGGGGAGACATGAACCTCCTTCCTCTGCGGCTTGAAAACGCCAACGCCTGGGCTCTACTTGCCTCGCAGGCTCCCCTCCCTGCGGGCAGGCCGCTCAAGGGCAGCAGGCTCCGTCCAGTGCTACCCAGACACCTCCGAGAGTGCCCCACCACAGCCCACCTCTCTGGGAGCTGTGGCCGTGCCACGTCAGGGACCTGTGTCACTGCTCCTGGTGGCAGGAGGAGTCAGGCACAAACTCAGCTCCTGCCTGCCTTCTTCCTTTCTTGTGATGTCGCCTGATGGTGTCCCGGAAGCTGATTTTTAAATTAACTCTGGTCCACATGGATGGGAGCGTTCATAGCATTTATCGAATTGTTCTCCGGATTTCAGCTGGGATCTGTCCAGCTCCAGGAACCTCCCGTGGACAAGGATGTTGTTTCAGCCTGGGACACAGCTTTCTTTTCCGGACAGTGGACTCTGAGACAGAAAACTTTTCTCCCAGTCAACGCAGCTCACGTGCAGCCACCACCTGTCCCTCATTGGGGGCTTGTGTGCTGCTGTGACACTGAACAGGTTTCAGCGGAGCTTCCAGACTAGGACAGACTAGGAAGAAAGGCCTGGTAATCTACTTTTGAAAATCTGCCAATGAAAACCCTACAGAACACAACGGTCCAATCCACAACCAATCGTAGGGATGGCGCAGGACCAGGCAGCATTTCACTCCATTGCACACGGGGTTGCCAGGAGCTCACACAGACTCGACAGCAACTAACAACTACAAAATACACATAACAGGAAATGTGTCATTTTAACCATTTTTGAGCATATGATGTAGCGACATTACACAAGAAGGACTTTTTTTTTAATAATTTTTATTGTGCTTTAAGTCAAAGTTTACAAATCAAGTCAGTCTGTCACTTATAAACTTATATACACCTTACTCCATACTCCCACTTACTCTCCCCCTAATGAGTCAGCCCGCTCCCTCCTTTCAGTCTCTCCTTTCGTGACAATTTTGCCAGTTTCTAACCCCCTCTACCCTCCCATCTCCCCTCCAGACAGGAGATGCCAACACAGTCTCAAGCGTCCACCTGATACAAGTAGCTCACTCTTCGTCAGCATCTCTCTCCAACCCATTGTTCAGTCCCTTCCAGGTCTGATGAGTTGGCTTCGGGAATGGTTCCTGTCCTGGGCCAACAGAAGGTTTGGGGACCATGACCGCCGGGATTCCTCCAGTCACAGTCAGACCATTAAGTCTGGTCTTTTTATGAGAATTTGGGGTCTGCATCCCACTGATCTCCTGCTCCCTCAAGGGTTCTCTGTTTTGCTCCCTATCAGGGCAGTCATCTGTTGTGGCCGGGCACCATCTAGTTCTTCTGGTTTCAGGATGATGTAGGTCTCTGGTTCATGTGGCCCTTTCTGTCTCTTGGGCTCTTAGTTATCGTGTGACCTTGGTGTTCTTCATTCTCCTTTGCTCCAGGTGGGTTGAGACCAATTGATGCATCTTAGATGGCTGCTTGTTAGCATTTAAGACCCCAGACGCCACACTTCAAAGTGAGATGCAGAATGTTTTCATAATAGAATTTATTATGCCAATTGACTTAGAAGTCCCCTTAAGCCATAGTCCCCAAACCCCCACCCTTGCTCCGCTGACCTTCGAATCATTCAGTTTATTCTGGAAACTGCTTTTGGTCCAGTCCAGTTGAGCTGACCTTCCCTGTATTGAGTATTGTCCTTCCCTTCACCTAAAGTAGTTCTTATCTACTATCTAATCAGTAAATAACCCTCTCCCACCCTCCCTCCCTCCCCCCTCTCGTAACCACAAAAGTATGTGTTCTTTTCAGTTTGTACTATTTCTCAAGATCTTATAATAGTGGTCTTATACAATATTTGTCCTTTTGCATCTGACTAATTTTAGTTTTTTTAATTTCACTCAGCATAATGCCTTCCAGGTTCCTCCATGGTATGAAATGTTTCACAGATTCGTCACTGTTCTTTATCGATGCGTAGTATTCCATTGTATGAATATACCATAATTTATTTAACCATTCATCTGTTGATGGACACCTTGGTTGCTTCCAGCTTTTTGGTATTGTAAACAGTGCTGCAATAAACATGGGTGTGCATACATCTGTTCGTGTAAAAAAAAAAAAATTTTCTCTAGGGTATATTCCGAGGAGTGGGATTTCTGGGTTGTATGGTAGTTCTATTTCTAACTTTTTAAGAAAATGCCAGATAGATTTCCAAAGTGGTTGTACCATTTTACATTCCCACCAGCAGTGTATAAGAGTTTCAGTCTCTCCGCAGCCTCTCCAACATTTATTATTTTGTGTTTTTTGGATTAATGCCAGCCTTGCTGGAGTGAGATGGAATCTCATCATAGTTTTAATTTGCATTTCTCTAATGGCTTTTTTTTTATTATTATTAATGGCTAATGATTGAGAGCATTTTCTCATGTATCTGTTAGCTGCCTGAATATCTTCTTTAGTGAAGTGCATGTTCATATCCTTTGCCCAATTTTTGATTGAGTTGTTTGTCTTTTTGTGGTTGAGTTTTAACAGAATCATATAGATCTTAGCGATCAGGCACGGGTCGGAGATGTCATAGCTGAAAATTTTTTCCCAATCTGTAGGTGGTCTTTTTACTCTTTTGGTGAAGTCTTTAGATGAGCATAGGTGTTTGATTTTTAGGAGCTCCCAGTTATCTGGTTTCTCTTTGTCATTTTTAGTAATGTTTTGTATTCTGTTTATGCCTTGTATTAGGGCTCCTAACATTGTCCCTATTTTTTCTTCCATGATCTTTATCGTTTTAGTCTTTATGTTTAGGTCTTTGATCCACTTGGAGTTAGTTTTTGTGCATGGTGTGAGGTATGGGTCCTGTTTCATTTTTTCGCAAATGGATATCCAGTTATGCCAGCACCATTTGTTAAAAAGACTGTCTTTTCCCCAATTAACGGACACTGGGCCTTTGTCAAATATCAGCTGCTCATACATGGATGAATTTATATCTGGGTTCTCAATTCTGTTCCATTGTTCTATGTGCCTGTTGTTGTACCAGTACCAGGCTGTTTTGACTACTGTGGCTGTATAATAGGTTCTAAAATCAGGTAGAGTGAGGCCTCCCACTTTCTTCTTCTTTTTCAGTAATGCTTTACTTATCCGGGGCTTCTTTCCCTTCCATATGAAGTTGGTGATTTGTTTCTCCATCACATTAAAAAATGACATTGGAATTTGGATCGGAAGTGCATTGTATGTATAGATGGCTTTTGGTAGAATAGACATTTTTACTACGTTAAGTCTTCCTATCCATGAGCAAGGTATGGTTTTCCACTTACGTAGGTCCCTTTTTGTTTCTTGTACTAGTACTTTGTAGTCTTCTTTGTATAGGTCTTTAACATCTTTGGTAAGATTTATTCCTAAGTATTTTATCTTCTTGGGGGCTACTGTGAATGGTATCGATTTGGTGATTTCCTCTTCGATGTTCTTTTTGTTGATGTAGAGGAATCCAAGTGATTTTTGTATGTTTATCTTGTAACCTGAGACTCTGCCAAACTCTTTTATTAGTTTCAGTAGTTTTCTGGAGGATTCCTTAGGGTTTTCTGTGTATAAGATCATGTCATCTGAAAATAGAGATAATTTTACTTCTTCCTTGCCAATTGGGATGCCCTTTATTCTTTGTCTAGCCTAATTGCTCTGGCTAGGACCTCTAGCACAATGTTGAATAAGAGTGGTGATAAAGGGCATCCTTGTCTGGTTCCCATTCTCAAGGGGAATGCTTTCAGGCTCTCTCCATTTAGAATGATATTGGCTGTTGGCTTTGTATAAAAAAAAAGATGCCCTTTATTATGTTGAGGAATTTTCCTTCAATTCCTATTTTGCTGAGAGTTTTTATCATGAATCGGTGTTGGACTTTGTCAAATGCCTTTTCTGCATCAATTGAGAAGATCATGTGGTTTTTGTCTTTTGTTTTATTTATATGGTGGATGACATTAATGGCTTTTCTAATATTAAACCAACCTTGCATTAAAAAAAAATGTATAAATCCCACTTGATCGTGGTGGATTATTTTTTGATATGTTGTTGAATTCTATTGGCTAGAATTTTGTCGAGGATTTTTGCATCTATGTTCATGAGGGATATAGGTCTGTAATTTTCTTTTTTTTTTTTTTTGGTGTCTTTACCTGGTTTTGGTATCAGGGATATGGTGGCTTCATAGAATGAGTTAGGTAGTATTCCATCATTTTCTATGCTTTGAAATACCTTTAGTAGTACTGGTGTTAACTCTTCTCTGAAAGTTTGGTAGAACTCTGCAGTGAAGCCGTCCAGGCCAGGGTTTTTTTTTTTGTTGGGAGTTTTTTTATTACCTTTTCAATCTCTTTTTTTGTTATGGGTCTATTTAGTTGTTCTACTTTTGATTGTGTTAGTTTAGGTAGGTAGTGTTTTTCTAGGAATTCATCCATTTCTTCTAGGTTTGCAAATTTGTTAGAGTACAATTTTTCGTAATAATCTGATATGATTCTTTTAATTTCAGTTGGGTCTGCTGTGATATGGCCCATCTTGTTTCTTATTCGGTTTATCTGTTTCCTTTCCTGTATTTCTTTAGTCAGTCTGGCCAATGGTTTATCAATTTTCTTAATTTTTTTAAAGAGCCAGCTTTTGGCTTTGTTAATTCTTTCAATTGTTTTTCTGTTCTCTAATTCATTTAGTTCAGCTCTCATTTTTATTTTTTGTTTTCTTCTGGCGTCTGATGGATTCTCTAGTTGCTCACTTTCTATTTGTTCAAATTGTAGGGACAGTTCTCTGATTTTGGCTCTTTCTTCTTTATGTATGTGTGCATTTATTGATATAAATTTGCCTCTGAGCGCTGCTTTTGCTGTGTCCCAGAGGTTTTGATAGGAAGTGTTTTCATTCTCGTTGCATTCTATGAATTTCTTTAGTCCCTCCTTAATGTCTTCTATAACCCAGTCTTTTCTGAGCAGGGTATTGTTCAGTTTCAAAGTATTTGATTTCTTTTCCCTGATTTTTCTGTTATTGATTTCCACTTTTATGGCCTTGTGGTCTGAGAAGATGTTTTGTAATATTCTGATGTTTTGGAGTCTGCAAAGGTTTGTTTTATGACCTAATATGTGATCTATTCTAGAGAATGCTCCATGTGCACTAGAAAAAAAAGTATACCTTGCAACTGTTGGGTGGAGTGTTCCGTATAAGTCTATGAGGTCAAGTTGGTTGACTGTAGCAATTAGGTCTTCCGTGTCTCAACTGAGCTTGTTACTGGAAGTCCTACCAAGAAGGACTTTTTTAACTAGTCAGAGGGAAGCCTGAGTACCCCAGCCCAACCCTGGGGAGACACGCTAAGCTGACACCAGCATTGTGGTTCTTCAAAGAACACCCCTGAGCTGCCTCCATTTCCTACTTCTCATCCCAAACCCGAAGGTTTTTCTCAAAAGCCTTAACTCTCAAGATGCCTCTGGCTCACTGGAAGAGCAAGCTCAGGTCTGTGGGTCTCTCATTCCCCTGCTTCCGTGGGAACCTCACGTGCACCCTCGGGCTGGAGGAAAGGGAGCCCTCACGGCTAAGCTGGTGGGTGGGAAGACGCAGCGTGTGGGGCTGTGGGCTAAGCCAGGCCAGTGCCGTCTTCCTGCACCTCTCCCACCACCAACCCACCCAAGCAAAATGCACGGGGCATCTCGCCTGAGCCTCCCACTGTGGCAGGCTCTGGAAATGTAGAGAATGCTGTCAGGTGGGTACAGTCTGCAGAGACAGGTGGGCACAAACACAGATGTTGTCACGTGCCATCGAGTCGGCTCCGACTCACACTGTGAGTAACAAACAACACGTGAGACAGGACGAGACGTGCCCGGTCCACGCCAACCTCACGACTGTAGCTGTGTTTGAATGCAGTCACTGCATCCGTCTGTCTCACTGAGCATCTCCCTCTACCAGGCACAATGTCCTTTTCTAGTGATTGGTCTTTCCTATGATGCGTCCAAAGCAAGGGAGCCGAAGTCTCACCATTCTCGCGTCTAAGGAGCACAAATAGGTACAGCAATGTTGCCAGTCGGGTCCGAACCAGGGTATGAAAGAACCTCAGAGAAGGAAGTGCTTCCCAACAGTTTGCCATGCTCATGGTTTTTTTCCTTATGCCTATTTTTTTTTTTTTTCTTTTAACCCAAGTAACACATGTTATCAGTCAGGATAAATCCCTGGAGAAGGACATCACGCCCGGTAAAGTAGAGGGTCAGCAAAAAAGAGGAAGACCCTCGACCAGATGGATCTACACAGTGGCTGCAAGAATGAGCTCAAGCATAACAAGGACTGTGAAGATGGCACCTAACAACAACAGTACATCAATACATTTCTGCAAAAAATAAAACACTGCAGAAATCTATGCCTTTTATATATTACAAGTAACTTTCACTCCTACCTTAAGTACTTAAAATAATCATCCAGCCCTTTTTCTAAGTAAACACGCGTACATTTTTTTAAAAAAGAAATAAAAATTCTTACTGCTTCTGTCTCTTATTAAGTCAATAAATAATATACAATACTTTTATGAATCATACATGGTTCACTGTGTGGCCATGTTAGAGTTTATGTAACTAATCTCCTATTGTTGGACCATTTTTTTTTTTTGCTATCATAAACAGTGCTGTAACAAACATCCTTAAAGAAAATTCACTCCTTATGGTGTGCTGTGTGAATTTTGATCCTGGACTTAGATTTTCGTTTTCTTGTCATCTTTCCCTATATTCCATCTCCAGTCCCAGTTCATGCAGCTGCCTTTTAATCTCAGATCTCTACTAAGGGATGTCTGCTTTAGCTTCACAGAGTACGCGTCTTTTCTTGCAATTTGAGGGTACCGATCTCCTGACATTTTCTCCTAGTTCAGCAGTGTAATCATTTTTAGAGGCGGGCTCTTTCAGATGGAGCCCTGGTGGTGCACTGCTTAAGCGCTTGGCTGCTATACTAAAAGGTCAGCAGCTCAAATCCACCAGCTGCTGCTTGGAAACCCTAAGGGGCAGTTCTACTCTGGCCTGTAGGGTGGCTATGAGTCGGATATCAACTTGACAGCAACGGCAATGGCATTTCTTTCAGGTGCCATTCTCTTTCCTGTGTTCTGCAGCATTTTTCCGTGGGTCCCGTTTATCTTCCCTTTGCTTATCCTCAAAAGGGCAGGATCTGTACAAACGAAATGTCTGCTAACAGAGTAGTCGGCCGGCACCTGTCGCCACTATAGGCCACTCTGCAGGCCTACGATCACTGCTCAGCTCCACAGAAACGTGAAAAACCACAATGTCCAACATGTCCCCCACTCCTCTGTGGAGGGACTACAGCTCCCAGAATACACTGCCTCTCCCAGGAGGCACTCCTGCTCCTCCACAGCACTGGACCCTCCCCCGCCACACACACACAGACACTCTGCTTTTAGCCTGGTCGTTCTCTGGGATGCATAGTTTTTGCCTAGTGTAATAGGTTGAATAAAAAAACAAAAACCAAACCAGTGGCCGTCAAGTCGAGTCTGACTCATGGTGACCGCATCCATGTGTGTCAGAGTGGAATCATGCCCCCTAAGACTTTCGATGGCTGACTTTTCCAAAGGAGACCGCCAGGCCTTTCTTCCAAGGCACCTCTGGGTGGATTGGAACATCCAATCTTTCGGTTAGCAGCTGAGCACTTTAACTGTTTGCACCACTCAGGGACTCCTGGTACGTTGAAGAATGGCCCCAAAAAGATATGTCCAAGTCCTCACTGCAGGAACCTGTGAGTGTGACCTTATTTGGAAAGTGGGTCTTTGCAGATGTAATTAAGTTAAGGATCGCAAGATGAGATCATTCAGGAGCTAGGGTGGACCCTAAATCCAACGACAAGTGTCTTTAGAAGACACAGGCAAGGAGAAGACACGGAGATACAGAGGAAAGAAGGCCATGGGAAGAAGGAGGAAGACATTGGAGTAATGTGTCTACAAGCCAAGGAACACCAAGGATTGCCAGCCATCACCAGAAGCTAGGCAAGAGGCATGGAACCCATCTCCTTAGGTTTTGGGCTTCTGCCCTCCAGAACAGTAAGAAATTGCACTTCTGTTCTTTTAAGGCTGCCAGTTTGCGGTCCTTTGTTGCGGCAGCTCTAGGGCTCACTCTACCTAGACAGCGAAAGAAGCAGGAGGTGGCAAAGGGGAGGAGGGGGTCTTGGGTTTTCTCACTGACACAGACCCTGAGGTTCTAAGTCAGGTGCATCTGGGGAGGAAGCATTGCTGTGGCCTCATTCAAGCACTTGCACGAAATAAAATCAAGTCAGGGAACACAAAGGGCAGCAGGAAAGAGGACCGCACCAGACTGGGAGAAAATATAGGCACCATGTATAACAGACAAAGGGTTAGTACCCGGAATACATAAAGAACTCCAACAAATAAGAAAAAGACAGCCCAATAACACACACACACGCTACACATATGCATGTTACAGACAAGGAAACGTGAATAGTTGATAAACATTAAAAGATGCTCAGCCTCTCTAGCAACTGGGCATATACAAATTAGAACAACAATGCAATGCAAACTTAACCTACCCATCAGACTGGCAAAAATGCACATGTTTAATAATACCAAGTGTTAGCTAGAATGTGGGGAAGGAAAACTTCCATGCAGAGCTGGTGGGAATTCGTGCAATCCCCTGGGAGAGCAGTGTGGCAGTCACCAGCCAAGTAGGGTAAATGGCACCAACAGTGGATTCAAACATACCAGCAATCATGAAGACAGCGCAGAAAGAGAGCGGAGGTGGCAGCTCCCTTGGTGGCTTATTCTAGGGGTGGCTTGAGGAGTCTGTTCCTGAAAGATCAGCCTAGAGTCTTTTTCTTCAGTCCCTCCCAACAATTCTGAGAGCTAGCTAAACTCTTCAATGAATCCCTTTCTGCTTCAATTAATGGATTCTGTTATTTGCTACTAACACCCCTGCCTTCTGCAAAGGTACTGAATATTGCTTTTTATCAAGCATATGATCTGTGATTATAGTTTTTTTCTTACGAGTCCACAGTCCTGGAGCTACCATTTCTTACCACTATGATCAAAACATGTTTGCTGGATGAATGAACCAGTGAATAAATGAATGGATTTTAAACATTTAGGACAGATAGCAGAAAGAAAACTTATGAAACATTATCCAAAAAGGTGATATAAGCCAGGGGATGGCAAACGTTTTTCTGTAAAGGGTCAGAGAGTAAAGATCTTTGGCTTTGCAGGGCAGTCTCTATTCCATCTACTCAACTCTGACACTGTAACATGAAAGCATCCACAGACAACAACACATCAACAAATGGTGTGGATGTGTTCCAATAAAACTTTATTGACAAAAACAGACATGTGGCCAGATTTTGCCTATAGGCTTTAGTTTGCTGGCCATAGCCTGGAAGAAAAGTCGGAAGAAGTCAGCTATACCCTGGGCATTTATGTCACATCCACAGCTGAAAGTCCTCTGAGTCTAACCCTCTGTCTTCATGTTCACAGAGGGCTTTTTCCCCAAACGTCCTGTCTCTCTTAAAATGTACAGTCTGAATCAGTCATAACTGGGGAGTGAGCACCCATGTCCTTCACATTTCTGCAAGAGCATAAATCACGTTTATTTGGGCTTCTAAGTCTCTTTTTTTTCCCAACTGGCTGAGATACACAAAATTCCCACTTCGGTCTTTAATTAAAATACATATGGAAGCTTAAACTGATACAGATATTAGTGTTTGTGTTATAAAACGTCTTGATACACTTCAGCATATGGTAATAATAATAAAAAAAAATCTGGCACTTACAGGCTAACTCTGCCCCAGAATCACAGAACTGGGAGAGAGTCACAAATACAAAATGTTCTACTCTTTGACCTAAGCTCCCGGAGAGAAGGTAAGTGTGCTGCTTAGCTTACCTGGATAAGTGAGATGTAGATAGGTCCAAATTCCATCTCTCTTATGATCTAAATGAGTGGCTGTCAGCAAGTTACTTATCTGCCTGAGCCTCAGTTTCCTCAAGTTTAAATGAGATTAATATGTGGTCGGTGTGACAAATGAGACAACTTAAGTGTTTGGCCCGGGGCATGGAGGCCACTTAAGTGTTCAATAAATGGTCAGGGCTGTGAGGATGATGATGAAGAGCATGATGACGCAAAGAAATATGTTTGAAATGCCAGTGGCTAGATGGCAAAGGGAGTCCCTTGGTAGCACAAATGGTTAAGCGCTCGGCTACCACCCGAAAGGTTGACGATTTGAATGCACCCGAGGCACATCTGAAGAAGTCCTGATGAACTGCTTCCCAAACGTCCCAGCCATTAAAAACCCAGTGGAACACAGTTCTACTCTGACGGACGTGGGGCCCACTCAAGGGCAACTGGTTTGTTTTTGTTTTTTTAGATGGCAAATTTGTGACCAGAACCAAACCCACAGCATTTAGGGTATTTAGCTCTGTGTGTTAACTCCGAGGAAGCCTGGTGGCGCAGTGGTTAAGTGCTATGGCTGCTAACCAAAGGGTTGGCAGTTCGAATCCACCAGGCGCTCCCTGGAAACTCTATGGGGCGGTTCTACTCTGTCCTATAGGGTCACTATGAGTCGGAATCGGCTCGACGGCACTGGGTTTGGTTTTGGTTTTGGTTAACTCTGAGTCAGGTCTACAATTTCACAAGTCTATCATCTTCCCATGATGACAGCTCACATAAAAATTCTGTCCTCAAGATACAAAATGCAAATGGATTCACCCAGGCACAAATCCTTAGTACCCAGAGTCAGGTACTACTGCCCTATCTCATCTACAAGGCAGGTGAGGTCGTGGACTAGAGTCCCACCTCTGCAATTTACCACCTGAGTGACCACAGACAAGTCACTTCCCATCTCTGTTGAGTGCTTCTCAAACTTCCATGTGCAGCAAATCACCTGGGATCTTGATAGAGTGCAAATTCCGATTCAGCAGGCCTGCGGGGGGCCCAAAATTCAGCATTTCTAACAGGCTCCCAGGTGATGCTGATGCCACTGGTCCTTGGACCACTCCTAGTGAAGCAAAGGCCTGGAGCAGTGGTCCTTAAACTTTAGAGGTCTTGTGATCCCCAAAGGGCTTATTAAAATACACTAGAGTTTCTGATTCAGTAAGGCTGGGGTGGGGCCCAGTGAGCATTTCTAACAAGTTCCCAAGTGATACTGCTTTGGGAACCAAGGGCTGATATGATCTCTTGTCTCCCCCAAGGCTAGCAAGCTTTGATAAGGACACTAGGACAAGTCTGTTCTCCATTTACTTTCTTTCTCCTTCTCGTCAACCCCTTTGCCCATACCTTTGGGTCTTTTCCATCCCCACCTAGGGGTTTGGGGGAGGGTAAGATTCTCAGTTCCTAAAGAACCAGTGGTAACCAGTAATAGCCAACTGGCTGTTCTTTACCAACAGGATGACACAAGAAAGCAAGAGAGTGTGCCCAGATTCAAAGGAACCAAAACCTTTTTGGGGCAACCTGGCTTTTCCTTAGCGTGGAGCCCCCACCCCACTCTCCCTGCACAAGCCAGAGGTAATATCACACACACTGAGGAACTCCCACGCCTCACAGATTTATAACAAAACTGTCTGTCATGGAAAATTATTCTGGATTAATGCCTCCTACGTCCCACCTGCCGGCTGCAGGCATTCTTTTCTCAGCCCCAAAATGTTCCTCAGCCTTCCGGGGCCTCCATTCACACACACTAGGCTCCAGGTAGAAAAGGCCTGGGGAAGTGACTGGCTGCCTAAAGAACAAGTCTGGGGTTGGGTGGTGGAGAGGGAAAATCTGATTTGTTAGGGCTGGGTAGACAGCTCGGGCTGAGCTGACCCATCTGAGCTGGCCTGCAAGTCCAGGGGCAGAGCCTTCCTGGTTTCTCCCTCAATGCCATCTGTTTGAAGGCAGCTTTTCTGGGAACCCTGTCCCAGTTGGCAAGAAGGTTAACATCATACCTCCCATATCTAAGTGAATTCTCAAAACAAGGCACTTGGTCACAAAGCTCCCCAGGGTTCTGGCCCCAGAGAGGCAGCATGAATGCTTTCCCCAATGGGGCTGGAGAACAGGTGTTTCCCCAAGACCCCAGAGTGCTGGGTCTCCGACAGGCCTCATGTAGTTAACAGGGTCTCCTACCCATAGTGAGGCCCAGGACCGGTACCCCCCACCTGCCCCACTTACAGGTCCTGGCTGTAATCTGGGGCCTGGGGCCTGGGGCCTAGTGTAGTAACGCTCCGTAAGTGTTCAGGAATTTGAATCTGACTCTGAAATGTCCTCTGGGCAGCGGGCCCTTGGATGTCAGGCCAGGACTGTGGTCCCAACTTCTCACGCCACAGAATAAAGCCCACGTGGGAAATTCAGCCCTCCCACAGGCCAGATCACCTCATCTGAAGTCTCCCCGGTCTCCAGGACATGCCCAAGATGCTGCAGCAGGTTTAGAAAGCACCCAGACCAGGGCGTTTTGGTGTTGAATGTTTGGCCCAGATATGCCAGGGAGAGAAAAGTTTCATTCTAGCTGGCATTAGCACCTTCAAGTGTGCCAGCTTCTACATGTCAGCCTATTTGCTTGGCTGTTCTGATGCCATTCCTGCCTCCAAGGTCAAATCAGGCACTCCCCACCCCGGAAGGTTTTCCTGGGTCCCTCTGCCCCTAGAGCCCGTCCTGGGCTCAGCAGCAGCACTTTCTGCTGACACTTCTCACCAGTCCCTCAGTGTTGTCGGCGGCCATGGAGTGGCCTCCAACTTATGGTGACCCTACACACAATGGACTGAAACACTGCCTGGTCCTGTGCCATCCCCATGAGGGGCTTGGGATCCAATTGTTGTAATCCGTAGGGTTTTTACTGGCTGATTTTCTTAAGTAGATTGCCAGCCCTTACTTCCTGGTTCTCCTTAGTCTAGAAGCTCTGCTGAAACCTGTTCAGTATCACAGCAACACACAAGCCTCCATTACAGACCGGGGGTGGCTGTGCATGAGACGCAACGGCTGGGCATCGAACCTGGGTCTCCCACATGGAAGGCGAGGATGCCACTGACCCATCAATTCCCACCCCGCCGCCCAGTCCCTCAGGAGAGCTGGCTTTGTGCTACCGGTCGCTTGACAACTTTCTAGTAACATATAACATTCGTCAGAAAATTGCTCAGAGATGGGCACTGCTCAGAGAATTTCCACTGACAGGACCCACCCAAGTAATCAGCACCCAGATTAAGGAACAGAACATTACACAGCCACCCCCCAAAAGCCCCATCATGCTGTCCCTTCCACAGTCACTACCCCCGGCCCCATCCCCAAACAGGGTAACCTGACTTTCAACCACATACATTAACTGGGCCTGATTTTTTTTTTTTTACCTTACATAACTTTACTGGTTTTTAAATGGAATTGTAGAGTATGCGCCTGGCTTCTTTTACTCAACTACAGGCAACTTTGCACATAGTTATGGGTTCTCTTTCTTATTATTGTATGGTATTCCATCACACGATATATGACAATTGGTTTTTCCATTCTATTGTTGATAGGCATTGTTACGGATTGAATTGTGTCTCCCAAAGAAATACGCTGAAGTCCTAACTCCTGTACCTGTGAATGTGAATGTCTGGGGAAGTGGGGTCTTTTTTTGAAGGTTTTATCAGTTAAGTCACACTGGAGTAGGGTGGGTCCTACTTCTAACCTTTCTGAGTGGTGTCTTATGAAAAAGGAGAACAGACACGAAAATAGGGTCACAAACAGGAGAAAGATAGCACACAAGGGTCTGTCTACGAGCCAGAAGCTGGAAGAGACAAGGCAGGATCTTCTCCTAGACCCAACAGAGAAAGAGCATGGTCCTGACAACGGACACATGGGATTCAGACGCTGGAACTGAGAGAATAAATTTCTGCTCTGTAAAGCCACCCACTTTGTGGTATTTGTTATGGCAGCCAAGGAAACTAAGACAGGCATTTATGGGTATGTCCAGTTTGGGGCTATTAGAAATATTGTTGCTATGTACATTCAAATGCATAACTTGTGGTGAGCGTGTGTACACACTTCTAATGGGTACATGCCTGGGAGCGGAATTGCTGGGTCATAGGGTGTGCGTATGTCAACTCTAGTAGATCCTGCCAAACAGTTTTCTACAGTGGTTGTACCAGTTGACATTCCCACCAGCAGAGCACTTCACCAACACTTGATATTCCCTCTCTTTTTTTCTTTTTTAGCTCTTCTGGTGGGTATGTATTAGTAGTGCCTTGTGGTTTTAATTTGCATTTCCCTGATGGCTAATGAAGTTGAGCACCTTGTCATGTTTATTATTTCCTCTTATGTTTTAGGCACAGGTCACAAGCCCCCAATAAAAAGGTACAGCAGAGGTCTCAACATCTTACATAGCTGGGTCTCCCCAAGCCTCCCACCCAGCCAGGGATTGGTAATGAAATCCAGTCTTGCTCTGTGTCGCATAAGATGAGGCTAGGTTCTCCACTCACCTGGCCAGGTCCCTGTCACAGGCTCTGGGCTGGACAAGACATGGCTGGCCAGCTCCTCAATCACTCTGTTTGCCTACAACAGTCTCCCAGGGATCAGGCCTTTTGCCAAGAATGCCAGATATCACTGACTGTGCACCAGCTTATGCAAAAAGCTAAGGACTCCATAAATAAAAGTGTGCAATTTTTAAACAACAAGTTCCTTTTTGGAACAGACATCACAAGCAATATGGAGAATTCCACCACCAGTAAGGAGCTCTGTCCCACCAACCAACCCCCTGAGCTAGACTTGATCCTTTGGTCTACCCAAATTCAACTTGATTCAATCTAGTAAATATTTACTGAGCTCCTACTACCTGCCAACCACTGAGCTGGATACCCGAAACCAAACCTGCTGCCATGATTCCAACTCACAGCCACCCAATGGGACAGAGCAGAACTGCCCCATAGGGTTTCCATGAAGCAGCTGGTGGATTCGAACTGCCAACCTTTTGGTTAGCAGCTGTAGCTCTTAACTACTGTGCCACCAGGGCTCCCTGAGTTGGATGCTACTAGGGTAGTGGACATGGAAGACAGTTCTAGACCTCAGAGAGTTTAGAGTCTACATGGACAAAACTGTGCTATAACGCAGAATGTGATAAATGTTATAAGCAATGTACAGAAGCAGACTGCCACATCTTTCTCCCACAGAGCAGCTGGTGAGTTTCAACTGCCAACCTTTTGGTTAGCAGCTGAGCGCTTTAGCCACTGAGCTACCAGGGCTCCAGTAAGGTATGAACATAATACAAAACAAACAAACAAACAAACCCACTGCCATTGAGTCAATTTCAACTCATAGCAAACCCTGTGGGACAGGGTAGAACTGCCCCACAGGGTTTCCAAGGCTGTTGTTTTTATGGAAGCAGACTGCCACATCTTTATCTCACAGAGCTGCTGATGGGTTCGAACTGTCGATCTTTCGGTTAGCAGTCGAGTACTGTAACCAGTGTGCTACCAGGGCCCCTTGAACATAATACAAGCAGAACCTAATGAATAGAATGAAGAGAGAGAAACTGACTGGCTATAGAAAGTTAAGGAGGCTTCCTGGAGGAAGAGGAACTTGATACAGACTCCAAACATTGGCTAGGAGATCTCAACAGCGGGACATTTGTGGGGATGGTCCTCCAAAAGAGAGGAACAACGTGAACAAAGACAAAGAGGTAGGAAAGTAGAGACCAACTAGAGAAAGTTTCAGTTTGCCAGTAGACCGACAAATGCAAAACACATGAAAAAAACAGTAACTGGTTTGACGGCATAAAAATTAAAACCTCTGGATTAAATTTAATACAAACAAACATAATTAAAAGGCAAATACCACACTGGAAAAATTATTTGCAACACTTAATATATTGTGACAATCTTTGTAAATAAGGAAATACCAATCCCTCCCTGGATTGACACAGTGGCTACAACAGTGGGGTCTAGCACAAGGACTGTAAGCATGGTGCAGGGCTGAGCAGTGTTTCGTTCTATGGTGCGTAGGGTCGCTATGAGTGGGAACTGACTTGACAGCACCTCGCAAGAACAACAACCACAAGCCCTCATTATTCCACTGAATGCACACAACGTAATTTACTTGAACAGTCCCCTATGCACTTAGGATTTTCTGGTCCTTTGCTATAACAAAAACAGCTGTGGTGAACATCCTTATAAATATAAGCCTCTGCTTACATTTTAAAAACGATCTCTCCCCCTCTTTCTATGTGTATATGTACATATATATATCTTCTAATTTTCTGCTGTTCATCTTCTTATGCTGACCTTACCAAGAAAGAGAACAGGTAAGCTACATAAAATTGAATGTAAACTAAGAATAAATAAGTTTTAAAAGGGGGGGAAAAAAAAGCACTAAACTGTGTGAATAGCATGCTTCTATCAGTGTAAAAAAATTGAAGATACACATATTCATGTATGTCCTGGTACACACATAGTATACACCTGGACGGATATAAAAAGTCACTTTAGTGGCTGGTTTTTCAGGTATGAAAAGCATTTGGTGTGGGTGGAGCTCTTTTTATTAGAGTGTTTGAATTTTTTGCTTTTAAATTTTTACTTTTGTAGTGTCTGAAATTTTTTCCATGTTCACAAATTGTGACTTCAATTAAAACATCAGGTTAAAAAAAGGAAAAGGGGAGGATAACTTTTAGAAGTTGACTCAGTGACAAAAGCAATAATTGATAACGGAAGGCTCGGCAGCAAAAGAAAAGATTTAAGAAAAGTTTCAGTAAGTCAGTAATGCAAAAGAGAGAGAATGAGAGAAAAACATAAGTCTGGGACCCACTGATTCCTGATGATCGTGCTGTATTATATTACAATTTTAAAGTATATCTTAACAGCGCCTTCTGAAGCACCAAAATAAGATTAGGTTGCATTTAACACTCTTTAAGAAATTTACAACAGTAGAGACATTTCCACTTGAGTCAGAATTAAGGCAAAGATGCCTGCTATCACTCCTACTACTTGAAATTGTTCTGGGTGTTCTAGCCAATGCAATAAGACAAGAAAAGGGAACCATACAGCAGAAATGTTAGAAAGGAAGAGACAGAACAATTGTTATTTGAAGGTGTTATAATATTATACCCATACAACCCAGAAAGACAGTCCATCAGTTCAGTGAGAAGACCAGTTACTAAATAAATATGTGAAAACCAATTTATTTGATATATATCAGCAACAAACAATTAGAAAATACACTGGGAAATGACTCCATTTAACATGGCTGCCAATTCAAAATGCCTAACTTTAAACTTAACAAGAAACACACAGAGACCCACATGAGAAAACTACATGGACTTCTGATGGACACACTAAATTCCAGATAACCTGTTGCCGTTGAGCTGATTATAACTTATAGCGACCCTGTGGGACACAGCAGAACTGCCCCACAGAGTTTCCAAGGAGCACCTGGTGGATTCGAACTGCTGACCTTGTGGTTAGAGGCTGTAGCTCTTAACCACTACACCACCAGGGTTTCCAAGTTCCAGACAAGAAGATTCAATATTATAAAGATTCCCACTCCCTCAATATTCATCTATAAACTTAATGTCATTTCAATCAGAATCAAAAGGAATTTGTTGTGGTTGACCAAATAGCTCTAAAATTCATCTGGTTTAAAAAGAGAGCAAGAGAAGAGGCAAGAAATTTTTGCAATCACGGGATTCATGACTTAAAATAATTAAAATATTAAAACAGTGTGATACTGGCAAAAGAATATAGGTTCACAGCATCGAGCAGAAAGAACTCCAAGAACAGACCCAAGATTATACACGAGAAAGGGGGCGTTCTGAACCAGTGGGAAAACAGAGACAATGTTGGGAACCTACAAGGTCAGATTCTTTACCTCACACTAGACATCAGATCATTTTAGAAATGGATTCAAGACGTTCATGTAAAAAAATCAAGCTACTGGAATTGCTAGAATAAAATATAGATGAGTATCTATGACATCTTAGAGAAGCAAGGTCGCTAAGAGTGACCACTGAAGCAGATGATACGAAGAAAATACTTTGAGATGTCTCCACATAAGAAACGCTTTGTTTTTAAGGACAAATACTGTATGACCCCGCTTATATGACCCCACGTACATGAATTATCCAGCACAGGCAAACGCATGAAGACCAAAGTTCATCAGTGGTTGCCAGGGACAGGTGGGAGGGGAAGAAGAGAAGTGATTGCTGGAGGGGCGCTGAGTTTCTGAGAAGGATGACGAAGAAGTGTGAAGACGGAGAGTGGTGATGGTTACACGATACGATTGTTATGTAATTAACGCCCCTAAACTGTGCACAGAAAAACGGCTGAAATCCCAAATGCTCTGTTATATTTATTTTACCACAATAAAAAAAAAGCTTTTTTTTTTTTTTACATCGACAAGCAATAGAAGCAAAACCAAGAGGCCAAGGACAGACTTGGGGAAATTATTTGCAACAGGTTTAACAAATAATTTATATCCTAAAGATACAAAGAATCCTTACGTATTAATAAAATATTAATCCCCCATAGAAAAATACAGAAAGTTCATGAATAAGCAGTTCCCAAAAGAAAGAATACAAATGGCTGACATATATACAAAAAAAAGTTGAAATAAATGTATACTTTTTAAACCAAGGTGCTCTTTTTTACCATTTAAACTGACCATTTTTTTAAATGACAACGCACAGTATTAGTGTGGGTATGGAAAGCCGTTACTCTTCAGTGTACCAATGAAAATACACAAACAAATAAAACTTCTCTAACAAGAATTTTGCCGGTATGTATAAAAGACTCAGGGCATTGGTGGTTCAGCAGTAGGATGCTCACCTTCCACAGGGAGACCTGGGTTCGATTCCCAGCCAACACGCCCTCATCTGTCCGTGGAGATTTTCACGCTCCTGTGATTCGGAACAGGATAAGAAGGAAAGGCCTGGTGATCTGCTTATGAAAATCAGCCAACGAAAACCCTACAGATCACAACGGTCTGCTCCACAGCCAATCGCAGGGATGGTGCAGGACCAGACGGCCTTTCATTGCTTTGGCATGGGGTTACCTTGAGTCAGGGGCTGACGTGATGGCAGCTAACAACAACAATAAAACACATAAATAAACCCATGCTGTGGAGTTGATTCTGACTCACAGCAACTCTACAGGACAGAGTAGAGCTGCCCCATAGAGTTTTCAAGGAGCGCCTGGTGGATTCGAACTGCCGACATTTTGGTTAGCAGCCACTTAACCACTATGCTACCTGAGTTTCCATAAAACACATATGACATAAAATTTGTCATTTTAACCATTTTGAAGTACAATTCGGTGTCATTAATCACAGTTACCACGTTGCACAACCATCACCACTATGCATTTCTGAAACTTTTCTGTTGGGCCCGGGGTCGCCATGAGTCGGGGGCCTACTCGATGGCAGCTAACAGCATAAAAGACTCAGAAAACTTTAGGACGTACATAGGCCCTGACCTATCCGGTGTGGTTCTAAGAATCTATCCCAAAGAAAGAATTAAACATGAGCGCTGAGGGCTAGCTCCAAGGACGCACTTCACGTGCTGTTGGTAATAGGAGAAAACTTGAAGGAAAAAAAAAAGAAACCTTAAGTGTAAAGCTGGTTAGAATTTATGGTACATTCATGTAACAAAATGCTAAGCAATCATTAAAATTATGGTGCAGTAGGATACTCAAGATATCAGTAAGTTCAAAAAAGTGGGTTACAAAATAATCCTTGTTTGAATATAAAATACTGTTTTTAAAAACTGAAGGTCTATGCATTGAAAGGTAAAAGGGAGTGTATATACCAAAATGTAAACAAAAGTTTCCCTGTATAACAGGATTGCGGGTCACTGTCTTCTTTTAGCTTATCTACGTTTTCTAAATGTTCTAAAATGAATATACTACTGAAATAAGAAACACATTTTAAAAAGTTATTGGTACCATGAGGTTCTTTGAGCTTTTTGGATTTGGTTTTGGTTTGGAGGACTAGGGTCATGGTTTCATGGGACATCCTAATAAATTGGCCTAGTAACACGCTTAGTGCTTCTGTTCTACCTCTTAGTTCACTGCATAGTGCCCGGGGTCTTAAATGCTTGCAAGTGGCCATCCAAGGCACAACAATTGGTCTTGTTTGCCTGGACCAACAGAGGAAGAAGGAGAGTCAGGAACAGAAGGAGGATATGGAATGTGTGGCTAACTGTCTCCATGAACGACTGCCTCCTTTGCCATGAGACCAGAAGAACTGGACGGTGCCCGGCTATCATTACTGAGCACTTTGGTGAAAGGCTCCATAGATGAATCCTGGTCAAAAGGGGGAAATATAGAACAGAATTTCAAAACCTCACAGACTCCAGACTTTCTGGAGCCACAGAGGTTGGATGAATCCCCGGGACTATTGCCCTGAGATAATCTTTAAGTCTTAAATCAAAAATATTCCCTGAAGTCTTCTTAAAACCAAGCAATAGTTTAGCTTAATCAGTAAAAAATGTCTGCCTTGAGCAGTGTGCTCTTCTAAGAACTATCTAAATGGGATCAAATTGACAACAGCAACTTGAAAGATTAAACAGGAACCGTAGGGTGCAGTGGATTTATGTTAAGCAGGGAGGGACAACTCAGAAAAGGAAGGTGAGATTGGTTGCACAACTCCACAATGAAATCGGCATCACCAAATTGTACGTGTAGAGGCTGTTGAATTGGTGTATGACTTGCTGTGTATATTCTCAACAACAACAACCAAATAATTTTTTTTTTAATTCACACCAAAAAGAAAAAAGTTATTTTGTCAAAGGAAGAGTGACACATAAAATAGTTCCCTCCTAAAAGCTTGGATTCTTTGGAAAAGTCACTTAGGAACAAAGGCTCGCTCACTGATAATGCCAAAGAAAGGAGGTGTTAGTGTAGAAGGTGAGACATGACCCCCACTCCAGAGACCTTTCATTTGGCACCGCCAACTCTGTAGCCTGGCATGCAGATCCTTCTCGAGCCAGCTCTTCCTCAGCCCATCTCCTTGGGTCGGCTTCACCCGCCCCTGCCCTGCCAGGCTCCTGGGCTGCACGGGTTCCGTGGGAGGATGCTGGGGCAGAAGCAAGCTCCTGCCAGCCCTGATCTGCCTGCTCCACCTCAGGCTCTGCAAACCCCAGAGAGCACTGAGCCTCCTCACCTCCTGCCTACTTCCCTGCCCCCTTCTCTTGGCGCCCAGTCTGCAGAAGCATTTGACTTTCTAATTCCCCCGTCCTTACAACAAAAAGCTCAATGTTCCTCAGGCACTTGGCCTGGTTTCTGTGCCCGAGCAGAGAGATGGCCAGGGAGGGAGGGCAGCGAGAAGCCAGTCCCAGCACAGTCTCCAGAGCAGCAGCCTCGCACCCATCAGGCTTCATGAACCAGCATCAACGTCCCCATCTCTCTGCTCAAAAATGGCCCCAAGCATTAAAAGGCTTCCTTGCTCAATGTCGACTGCTTTGGAAAGTGACAGAAATCAACAGTCCCCCTCAGGACGCCCATGCCCTCCCTGGTTCTCACCAAAAGATGAAGCAATGACTGAAGTTGGGAGGAGGCAGGTGTGAACACCAGGTGCTGTCCACCCACCCGTGGCCTGTGGTCAAATGCTCAACCCGCCCCCCCCGCCACTCGCTCTCAACCCCGCAGGGCAGACAGGTATGGGCGGACGCGTGGGCCTTGGATTTCTCAGGGATGGAAGATAGCAGTGTTAATTTTGCTTAGTAACCACAAGGCTGTGTTATAGCTTTGTTAGTGCATCAAAAAAAAAAAAGTCTATTTGGTCACTCTAACAAGTCCTCGCCAGAAACTGCAGGAGGCTGGTGGAGGGAGCCAGGTTGTAAAAGGGAGATGAAACCCCTGACTGGAAAAAGACTGTCACAGGCAAGTGGCTGGCTGCAGCTGAGGACACAAAGCTGTGTCTCCAGGTCTGCAGTGTTGGGGGTGAGCCGGAGAGAGATGGTCCCCAAGTGGCCGAGTCACCGACACGACACTCAGGGTGGCCTTTCCAGGAAGGAAGGAGAGGCGTTAGAGGAGGGGTCCTCAGAAGTGGCAATTAGCACATTCCGACCAAGAGTGAGAACCCCCCCGGGGAATTAGAAGAGGGTGCATCTGAGAAAACTTTAGCAAAGACTTCCATTACCTTTGGGGTAAAGAAAAACTTTAAGAAATGGTTAGTGGCGGTGGCTTACAACATGGTCAATGTAATTAATGCCACTGAACTGGACACTTCAAAATGGTGACTCTGGCAAATTTTATGTCACAATATTTTGTTGCTGTTGTTAGCTGCCATGGAGTGCACCCCCGACTCAGGTCAACCCCGCGTACAACAGAACGAGACATTTCCAAGCTACACGTGGGTTTGATTGTGCTCACTTACTAATCGGTACTGCACAACGTCACTTGGTTTTCACCACACTGAAAGCCAGGCAAAACTGTGCACTACAGATTCGTAAGCACAATTCAGCCTGTGCGTACCTTGATTACTGTAAAATGGTGCTTACTGGTTAATCAGCCCCTGTCCACAGGGTTTTCACTGGCTGGTTTTCAGAAGTAGATCTCCAGGCCTTTCTTCCTAGTCTGTCAGCTCTGCTGAAATCTTTTCAGCATCATAGCAACACGCAAGCCTCCACAGAAAGGCAGGCGGTGGCGACACATGAGGTACACTGGCCGGAAATTGAACCCCGGTCTCCTGCATAGAAGGTGAAAATTCTACCACTGAACCCCCAATATACTTTACCACAAAAAAAAAATTCCCCAAAAAAGGCACTAAAAAAACCCAAAAAACTCAATACGAAGTCAAATTAAAAGGCCATTTAATTAAAAAATAACACTTTCATTACTGTGTACTTTACCGAGAAACCGTCATCATCTAGAACATTGCTGCAATTTGTTTATCAAGGTAGAAAATAGAAAGTAACCAAAATACTTGTTGCTAATTTGTTAATAAAGAGTTAAAGTGGAAATGAGGCTCCCGATGCCTCGAGTTCTCAGTTCTCCATCACGGAGCAAAGTCTATCTCCTTGGCTAGTTATGTTGACTTCAAATCAGTCGCCACCATTCCGATGGCGGCCACCCAAGCGCCAGGCATGGTGCTGGGAGAAATTAATCAGCAAACCCAACCGTTTAAATAGTTCAGACACATCCCATGTGGCAGGGCTGGACAGGTGCGAGAGAGGGCTTCATGACGGTCGACCACAAGAAACCCAAAGCATGGCTGCTTCTCTGTGTTTAGAATTGCTCAAACTCTTGATACTGGAAGAAGAACAGATTTCCAACCCTGAGGTCCTCCATGCCTGCTTCCAACCAGCTCGGAAATAGACACCCGGTTCAGCCAAGCTGCCAGCCCCGTCTGAAAACCCACAACCTGCAAAGAAGATAATTGAAGCAGAAAAATCCTCCATCTGCGCTATCTGAACATGTTCCAGGCTTCTGGGTCTGCACCGAGGTCTCAGTCCTCAAAGGCATAATCCACCTGGGAGCGGTGTAGAGGCTGGACTCTGAGCCCATCCAACCATCTGTTCATCGCTGGGGTACTGGGAGTTCCAGAGAATTGTACAGCATCTCAGCTGGAGGGGACTCAGAGGACATCTAAGGCCAACCCTTCATTTCCCAAAACGGTGACCGAGGTCAAGAGAGGGAAGGGATTGGCCCAACGTCACACAGTAACTCAGTGATAAAGCCTAGGCCTAGGGCCCAGACCTGGTGCAAACAGTTAACACACCTGGCTGCTCACCTAAGGTTGATGGTTCAAGTCTACCAAGAGGCACCTAACAAGAAAGGCTTGGTGATCTACTTCCAAAAAATCAGCTACTGAAAACCCCATGGAGCATAGTTCCACCCTAAGGTCACCATGAGTCAGAATCAACTCAATGGTAACTGATTTTTTTTTTTTTTCTGTCGGTTTGTCATACCATGGTATTGCCATGATGCTGTAAACTCTGCCACTGGTATTTCAAATATCAGCAGGGTCACCCAGGGTGGACAGAGCTTCCAAACTAAGATCGACTAGGAAGAAAGGCCTGGTGATCTGCTTCCAAAAATCAGCCAATGAAAATTTTATGGATCACAGGCTACTGTCCAGACTTCAACTCACTTATCTTGAACACATCATTAGAAGTAACCGACGGCTGGAGAAGGACATCACGCTTGGTAAAGCGAAGGGCCAAGGGGGCTGAGGGAAACCCTTACTGAGATGGATTGACACAATGGCCACAACAATGGGCTCAAACATACCAAGGATTATGAAGACGGTGCGGGACCGGGCAATGTTTTGTTCTGCTATACATGGGGTCACCATGAGTCGGAGCCAAGTCCACAGCAACTAACAACAATGGGACCCAAAACTCCTGATCCCAACGCACCAGGGATTCTTCCAAGTCTTCAAGGGCAAGACAATGGGAAACTTCAAGTCATGAAACACTCCTATGGTCAAAAGACCCCTGAATTCAGTTGACCTGCAGACAGATGCCCACCTGGGCACCCACCAACTCCCTCACCCAGGCCTCAGAAGCTGCTGTAGTTTTCTCCTGCCTCTTGCTTCCCACCAATGCCAGCTTGATGGAGTTGGGGACCAGGCTGACCCACTCCAGTATGGCGATGTGGCACTCGGCTCTGGATGTGGCAGCCTCGTTTTCAGGAAAATCACAGAAAGCTATGCCACAGCCTGAGGGAAGGAGGGGACAGAAGAGTCTTCCTTCAGCCTCTTGGTAGAGCCGGTGTTTCTACATCTGCCCCTGACTAGATTATGAGCTCTCTGAGGGCAGTAAGCCCAAGGAGCCATCTTTGTTACCTGGAGAACTTAGGAATTTCCAACTATGGACCTCTCGGCCCAGACCCTAACCCTTTAAGAGGAGTATTTAGGATCCACTCCACCATCCCTGAACCCCAGGACCAGGTGTGAGAAACCAAGCTGCCACAGCGCAGCAGCACTCAGGGGAGGACTCTGACTTAAATCCTCTGATTCTCCATACCACAGGATCAGTCCCAGATAGGATCAAGTCTAGGAAGCACGGTCTGGCTGAATGTGTACCTTGTCTTTAGCCTTAAAAAAAGAAAATAAATAGGAGACAGAGGCTATCGCTTTCTTGAGTAGATCATGAATTCACTTTAAAGCTATCAGGGAAATCAGCACGGGTCTAGGGTCCCAAACAAAGTCAGAGGCAGCAGTCCTGAGCAAAGAGTGCAGTGAATACTGCCTCCCAGCTTGAGTTCTGGGCATCTGAGGGGACAAGCCCCTGGGGGGAAGCGAAAGATGGCCGTATTTGCAGAGGTGACCCCTTCCTCTTTCAGCCCCAGGGCTCTCAGATGAGGAAGGGAGTAGATGGTTCAGACCCCAACTGCTATCTTCCTGCCTCTGTCTCCTCTCCTCAGCTCAGTGTCCACTGAGCAGGCCAGTCATCTTTCTACAGCCAAATTCAGTCATGTCCTCTTCTCCCATCCCTCACTTAAAAACTCTTTAATTATCTTCTTCCTGTTGTCATCAAGATGGAGTCCAAATGCTTGATATGGCGGACAAGGGCTTGAAGGATGGGACCATCCTCCACCCGCCAGTCTCATCTCTCACCCCTTACCCTCTGCAGTGCAGCCACCCAGAGCCTCTCTGGGTCCTAACCTGACCCCAGCTCTGTCATCCTGGGCCTCTGTGCTGAGATCCCCACTCCCTGGAATGCTTCTGAACCCCTCCCTACCTGACCCCAACCCACTCAGCCAACTCCTGCTCATCCTTCTACTGTGGTAGGTAAAAACAAGGCTTGACTTCTAAGTCTGACCCTAAGAAACCTACTGTGACCCTTGGTCAAGCTACTTAACTTTTATGAGTCTCATCTTCCTCATCTCAAAAATGAGAATAATTACAGGATCATGGGGAGCAATAAGTGGGAGAATGAAGGCAAAAAGCTTTGCACAGTACCAAGTACATTGTAGTAGGTACCCAATGAATGTTAACTGCAATGATGATGGTGATGGTGACGATGATGATGGTGACAGTGATGACAATGGTGATGAAGGCAAGCATGATGACAACAATGATGATGATGGTGATGGTGATGATGGTGGCAGCGATGACAATGGTGATGAAGGCAAGCATAATGATGATGATGGTGATAGTGACTCTGATGGGGACAAGAACAGTGATGATGATGTCAGTGGTGGTGATGATGGCGATGACAATCGTGGTGATAATGACAGTGGTGGTGATGACTTATCTGATGATGATTTCACTTCCTCCAGTAAGCCTTCTCTGACCCAGTCCCACGACTCAGGGGCCTCCTCCTCCTGCTTCCATAGGACCACCTATGGCACTTATTATCCTAGATTTCATTATAATAGCTGGAGTGTGGTCCCCCCTAGAGTGTCAGTTTCTTGAGGGCAGGATCCACGTGGTGGTCTCCACCGTATTTCCATCACCATGCACCGAGATTAGCATGAGACGATGCTTAGGAAATAGTAACTGAATTTTTTTAATGTCTGTTAGTTTGTTTTTGGTTATGAAGATGCCATGATAACTTACCACCCCACACCTACTTCCACTTGATACCAGTAAATAATAACAACCTTCATGAAAAAAATGGGGGAAAACTGTCATTTTTTTTTTTTTAATGAGAAAAAAATGAGATGCTACCTGGTGTTTATTAAATAGCTTTATCAGTTGGGGTGGAAATGCATCTCCCTTAGGCTCCATTACTTACTGCAAGGGACCACCTGGAAGGCTACTGCAGACAGCCCTGACTTGGAAATCACGCGTACCGTAACAGGGAGAACCGGGAAGGAGAGTGGCTAGGAGAGGAGACAGTTCTCCTGGAGTGTGAGCTGCCTGTCTCCCCACGAGAAAGCTAGCCCCATGAGGACTGGGGCTTTGGTCTGGTTTGTCCACTGCTGAGTTCACAGTGCCTTGAACGTGCCTGGCACCTTGTAGGTGTTCAAAACTTATTTCTTCATTGACTCAATGAAAACAGCTATACTGGCAGCTATCACTTGACTATGCAGCTATGTGTGGGGCACTGTGCAAAGTCCTTTCATATGTGTCATTGAGATTGGTAGTTTTATCATTCCCATTTCACAGAAGAAGGAACTGAGGCTTAGAAGGGTTAGGGCTAGGGCTGGAGGGACTGTTAATGATCCTATGGACTTTGTTCTATACATGCAGGAACTGCGTGGGGCTCTGTGGCAGAGACAGCTAATTGTCCCCAGTATCCATTCCTTCCCTTCTTTTTAGTTATTGGGGGAACGTGGCCACCAGCTAGATCTAGACCATACTTTCCAGGATACCTTGCAGCTAGGTGTGGCCATGTGTCTAATTTGGAGGCAACAGACTATGAGGGGAACTGACATGTGCAACTTCCACATCACTTCTTTAAAGGAAATTGTTCTTCTACCACTTCCTCTCTTTCCCTCTTCTGGCAGGCTGTAAGGAAGACGGTACTGGTGGACCAGCTTCCACCATGAGGATGAGGACTACATCCTAGAGGGTGGCAGAGCAACAGGGTAATTGTTGGGTCCTGCAAGACATCATGGAGCAGAGATGACTACTCACTCAGCCACCCCCTTTTTGTTAGGTGCCATCAAGATGGTTCCAGCTCATACCGACCCCACGTATAACAGAATGAAACACTGCCTGGTCCTGCATCATCCTCACAGTGATTGGTATTTTCAGACCGTTGTTGCAGCCACTGTGTCCATCCATCTCATTGAGCATCTTCCTCTTTTTCACTGACCCTCTACTTTACCAAGCACGATGTCCTTCTCCAGGGACTGGTCCCTCCTGATAACATGTCCAAAGGATATGAGACAAAGTCTCATCATCCTCACTTCTAAGGAGCATTCTGGCTGTACTTCTTCCAAGGCAGTTTTGTTTGTTTTTCTGGCAGTCCATGGTATATTCAATATTCTTTGCCAACACCATAATTCAAAGGCATCAATTCTTCCTTGGTCTTCCTTATTTATTATCCAGCTTTCCCATGCATATGAGGTGATTGAAACTATCATTGGGTCAGACTCACCTTAGTCCTCAAGGTGACATCTTTGCTTTTTAACACTTTGAAAAGGTCTTTTGCAGCAGATTTGCCCAGTGCAATGCGACGTTTGATTTCCTGACCATTGTTTCCCTGGATGTTGATTGTGGATCCAAGGAAAATGAAATTCATGACAACTTTAATATTTTCTCCATTCATCATGATATTGCTTATTGGTCTAGTTGTGAGGATTTTTGTTTTCTTTATGCTAAGGTGTAATCCATACTGAAGACTATAGTCTTTGATTTTCATCAGTAAGCACTTCAAGTCCTCTTCGCTTTCAGCAAGCAGGGTTGTGTTGTCTGCTTGTTACAGGTTTTGTACTAAGTCTTACTCCAATTCTGATGCCGCATTCTTCTTCATACAGTCCAGCTTCTCAGATTTGCTCAGCACACAGACTGAACGGAAACCCAGGTGGCATAGTGCTTAAGTGCTATGGCTGCTAACCAAGAGGTTGGCAGTTAGAATCCACCAGGTGCTCCTTGGAAATTCTATGGGGCAGTTCTACTTTGTCCTATAGGGTCACTATGAGTCGGAATCAACTCAATGGCAATGGGTTTATACAGACTGAATAAGTATGGTGAAAGGATAAAACCCTGACACACACCTTTCCTGATTTTAAACCATGCAGTATCCCCTTGTTCTATTCGAACGACTGCCTCTTGGTCCATGCACAGGGTCCACATGAGCACAATTAAGTGTTCTAGAATTTCCATTCTTCACAATGTTATCCATAATTTGTTATGATCCACACAGTAGAATGCCTTTGCATAGTCAATAAAACACAAGTAAACATCTTTCTGGTAGTCTCCGCTTCAAGCCAAGATCCATCTGACATCAGCAATGATATCCCTTGTTCCGCATCCTCTTCTGTATCTGGCCTGAATTTCTGGCAGTTCCTTATCAATGTACCGCTCCAACCGTTTTTTAATTATCTTTAGCATAATTTTACTTGCGCCCATACCCTACCCACTGGCTATTAAGTGAGAGAAAAATAAACATCCATCTTGCTTAAGCCAAGAGTCCCTGGGCAGCACAAATAGTTAAGTGCTCAGCTGCTATCTGAAAGGTTGGAGGTTCAAATCCACCAGAGGCACCTCAGAAAAAAGGCCTGGAAATTTACTTTCAAAAGATCCCAGTCATAAAAACCCTCTAGAGTACAGTTTGTTTCTGATATACATGGAGTCACCAGGAGTTGGAACTGATTCCGCGGCAAGCAGTTTTACCTTTTTTTTTTTTTTTAAATTTGCTTGAGCCAATGTGTTTTGAGGTCTCCGTGTTACAGTAAGGAGCCCTGGTGGCGCAATGGTTAAGCGCTAACTGAAAGTTTGGCAGCTAGACTCCACCAGCCACTCTGTGGGACAAAGATATGGAAGTCTACTTTTGTAAAGATTAACAGCCTTGTTCAGTAATGAAGTCACTCCTGAGATTTACCCTACAGCCAAGTATTAGACAGGTCCATCAAACAAAGCAAGACTAAATGTGCACACCAGCCCGGGGGCAAGGACGAGAAGGCAAGAGGGGACAGGAAAGCTGGTAGTAGGGAACCCAAGGTCGAGAAGGGGAGAGTTGATGTGCTGTGGGGTTGGCAACCAATGTCACAAAACAATATGTATATTGTGTGTTTAATGAGAAACTAGTTTGCTCTGTAAACCTTCATTTAAAGTAAAATTTTAAAAATTAAAATAAAAAATAATAATAAAATTCAGAGAAAAAAAAATGATTACAGCCTTGTGACCCAAAAAAAGAAAACACAGGAGAGGAAGCAAATAACTCAAATAAGAAATGAGATGGAGGGCATTACAACAGACCCAAATGAAATAAAAGGAAGTCATGGCAGAATACTTTGAAAAATTCTACTCCAACAAATACGAAAAACCTCGAGGATATGGGCAGATTTCTAGAAACATTATCTACCTAAACTAACACAAACTTGAGATAGAAAATCTAAACAGATTTGTAACACAAGAAGAGATTAAAGAGATAATTTTAAAAAACTCCCAACAACAACAACAAAAAGCCCCAGTCTGGATGGCTTCACTGAAGACTTCTACCAAACATCCTGAGAAGAGCTCACACCAGTACTAGTCAAACTATCTCAGAGCATAAAAAAGAAAAAATGCTCCCAAATTCATCCTATGAAGCCAGAAGAACCCTAATAACAAAGGCAGGAAAAGACACCACAAAAAAAAGAAAATTAAATACCAATATCTCTCATGAATATAGATGTAAACATTCTCAACAAAATTCTAGCCAATAAAATTCAGCACCATATTAAAAAAAATAATAATACACCATGGCCAAGGTATGGGATTCATACCAGGTATGCAAGGATGATTCAATATTAGAAAATCAATCAACATAATCCACCACATAAATAGAACAACAAAAAAAAAAGAATTACATGATCATCTCAATCAGTGCAGAAAAGACATTTGATAAAGTCCAATACTCATTCCTGATAAAAACTCTTAATAAAATAGAAATAGAAGGGAGATTCCTCAACACAATAAAGGGCATCTTTGAAAACCCTGGTGGCGTAGTGGTTAAGAGCTACGGCTGCTAACCAAAAGGTTGGGAGTCCGAATCCACCAGGCACTCCTTGGAAACCCTATGGGGGCAGTTCTACTCTGTCCTACAGGGTTGCTATGAGTTGGAATTGACTTGACAGCAAAGGGCTTGGTTTGGGTTTTGTACAAAACCAACAGCCAATATCATTCTCAAGAGAGAGAGACTGAAAGCATTCCTCCTGAGAATGGAAACAAGATAAGGATGCCCTCTATCACCACTCCTATTTAACACTGCGTTGGAAGTCCTAACCTAGCTAGTGCAATAAAGCAAGAAAAAGAAATAAAGTGCATCCAGATTGGAAAGAAAGAAGTAAAACTATCCCTTTCACAAATTATATGATTTTTTTTATACATAGAGAACACAAAAGATTACACAGGGAAACTACTGAATATACATACCCTAGAGAAATAAGAGCCATCACATGAATAGACATATGCACACCCATGTTCATAACAGCATTATTCACAACAGCACAAAGATGGAAACAACCTAAGTGCCCATCAACAGATGAATGGATAAACAAATTATGGAATACTACACAACAATAAAGAACAACAACGAAACATCTCACAACATGGATGAATCTGGAGGGCATTATGCTGAGTGAAACAAGGCAATCACAAAAGGACAAATATTCTGTAAGACCACTATTATAAAAACCCAAGAAAAGGTTTATACACACAAAAAAGCAATCTTTGATGGTTAAGAAGGAGGAGAGGAGCGGTAAGGGAAAATTACTAACTAGAGAGCAGACAAGTGTTAAATTTTGGTAAAGAGAAAGACAACATACAATACAGGGGAAGTCAGCACAACTTGACCAAGGAAGCTTTCTAGACACATCCAAACACCTTGAGGGGCTGAGTCACTGAAGCTGAGGGCTGGGGACCATGGTCTTGGGGGACATCTAGCTCAACTGGCATAACATAGTTCATAAAGAAAATACTCTACAACTACTTTGGTGAGTAGCGTCTGGGGTCTTAAAAGCTTGCAAGCAGCCATCTAAGATATATCTATTGGTCCCGTCCTGTCCAGAGCAAAGGAGAATGAAGAAAACCAAAGACACAAGGAAAATATTAGTCCAAAGGACTAAAGGACCACATGAACCCCAGCCTCTACCAGTCTGAGCCCAGAAGAACTAGATGGTGCCCAGCTACCACCACCAACTGCTCTGACAAGGATCACAACGGAAGGTTCCAGACAGAGCAGGAGAAAAATGTTGAACAAAATTCAAACTGACAAAAAAAGACCAGACTTACTAGTCTGACAGAGACTGAAGAAACCCCAAGACTATGGCCCCGAACACCCTGCTAACTCAGAACTGAGGGCACTCCCCAAGTCCACCTTTGAGCCAAAGATTAGACAGGCCTATAAACAAACAACACATACATAAGGAACATGTTTCTTAGTTCAATCAAGTATAGGAGACCAAATGGACAACACCCACCCAAAAGCAAAGATGAGAAGGCAGGAAGGGACAGGAAAACTGAACGAATGGACACAGGGAGCCGGGGTGGAACAGGAAAGGGGGAGAGTGCTGACACATTGAAGGGATTGCAATCAATGTCACAAAACAATTTGTGTATAAATTTTTGAATAGGAAACTACTTTGTGCCGTAAACTTTCACCTAAAGCACAATTAAAAAAAAAAAAGACTACAGCCTTGGAAACCCTACTGGGCAGTTCTACTCTGTCCTAGAGGGTCGCTAAGAGTCAGAATAAACTCAATGGCAAAGGGTTTTTTTTTTTTTTAGTGTTACAATAATGAAGACTGCTTGCTCAGGTCACACAGCTCATTTCTTTTGTTCCTTTCCATAGCATGCCACCTGGTTTTTATTCAGCAGCTTTAATACATTATCGATTGAGGCAGAAATGCATCTTATTTAGGCTCTGTTACTGGTACGAGGGCACATAGCTGCTTCCTTCACTTGTTCCTGTAAGCACCAGAACCAAAAATCCAGTTGCCATCAAGCCAATTCCAACTCCTGGTGATCCTACGTATGTTTTCAATACCTCCATAGGGTTTTCAATGGCTGATTTTTTGGAAGTAAATCGCCTCTGAAGCAAGTGTTAAAAAGTGCAAAGAGCAAAACCAAAGCTGTAAGAGGCCCACAGAGGCTGGTGAATGTCCAGAGGTCTCCTCCCACCAGTGCTCTGGAGTGTGGCAGGAAAAAGTAGCCAACACTCAAGGGACACTGGACCCCAGATGGACATCTCCTGCGATAAGTCATTCCACACCCCCTGGAAGGGCCATCCCGTGACAGCATCTTGTGGAAACAGTGCTTTGGTGGCTGTTTCGACACTGGAATGATGACATTTGGGATTTGGGCATCTCCCTACCGAAATAACAAGACGAAAGAGCTTCTTTTTATTCAAATCGTCCCAAACCCTTGTGAAAACTTTTTCTTGCTATTCCCTGCATGTCTGTGGCAGCTACACGTGTATCTTATCTCATGCAAGACATGTGCTCCCGAAGCTAACAACAACCTGCATTTCTACAAACCTTAGACTTTCAAAAACGTATCTGATGAGGTTTCTATGTAAACAAGTGCTATTGTGAGTCTGTGTATAAAACTGGATCGTCACCTCCATTGTATTTGCTTTTTAAACCTGGAGTGCACGAGCCTTCTCTACCAGCAGCTCTTTTTAAGTCGCCCTGCAGTTCCTCGGTCTGCCTCTAAAAGTCCAGGGCTCCGAAGCAAATGCGATATTCCAAAGACATCTGTCTCACACCGAGGAAGTAAGGGTTCCCACCTCCAGGGCAACTGAGACTCTCTATGTGTCATGGTGGGACAATGGTTAAGTGCTCAGTTGCTAACCTAAAAGTCAAACCCACATAGGGTCACTCTGAGTCGGGAATGACTTGACAGGGTGTGCACACACACACACAGACACACCAAGTAAGGAGGCAGTGATGGTTTAGTGGCAGAATTCTCACCTTCCATGCAGAAGTCCTGAGTTCAATTCCCAGCCATTGCCCCTCATGTGCAGCTACCACCTATCTGTCAGTGGAGGTTTGCGTGTTGCTATGATGCTGAACAGGTATCGGTGGAGTTTCCAAACTAAGACTAGGAAGAAAGGCCTGGAGATCTACTTCCCAAAATCAGCTGATGAAAACCCTATGGATCACAACAGTCCAATTCACAGGTCATTATGGGGACGGTGCAGGACCAGGAAGGGTCTCATTCATTCACGGGTCACTGTGAGTCAGGTGGACTCCACAGCTGCTAACAACATGTGCCAAGTAACCGAAAGTTCTATTCTAAATGGCTCACACACCTCAGAGGATTTCACGGGTTCAGGTAAGTGAAAGGTCCAAAGACAGATCCGGTTTTCTTCAAGGAGGTCAAAAAGGACTTGGTTTCACCTATCTGTTCACTAGGCCTTCACAGTATTGGTGTCGTCCGAGGGTGGGTGTCCCTTGTGGTACAAAATGGATGCAGAAATTCTAGATTCATTTCCATACACCACATCATCCAAGGTAAGAGGGAAGACTGGCTTCCAGAATCTCCCCAGAAGAGTTAGGAAAGAGTTACAGAAAGCCTCCAGCCAATGCCCTCTCAAGTCTCATTAGCCTATACTGAGTCACATGCCTGTTCCTGAACCAATCCCTGTAGCCAGGGAAATGCTGTGTGTTGACAGGCTCAGACCTGGTTTATCTGAACCAATCACTATGGCAAGGAGGAGAGAATCATCTGATTAGATTAGATAAATCCAGTACAATTCCCCCAGAGTCATATGGCTGTACACGGAGGAGGAGGGATGGAACGGGTATGGGTGGATGATCAGCATGCCCTACAGCCTCCCTGTTTCTAGACAGCTACAGTGATCTAAGACTACATTAACCTTCCTTGGCAGCCGCACTCCATGGGTGACTCATGTAAATCTTCCTTTCAGCTCAAACCCTTAAGTCTCCCCTATGTGCTGCCGATATGAGTATCCACCATTCTGTAATGGTGCAATCCATTTTTTTTTTTTTGGACCTGAGGCAGAGATTTCATATTTATCCCAAAATTTTTCATCTGATTAGATTGTTTCCATCATTTTAGTAAGCCAAGACAAGTTTCAAAACTGATTCTGTTATGCAGTCTTTAAAAAAAAAAAAAAAAAAACCACCTCTCATGACCAATCTCTGGTTTAATTTACATGTTCCTTTCTGTGTTAGTTACCTAGTAGTGCTGCCTTGCCTTGGAAATCCTGGTGGCATAGTGGTTAAGTGCTACAGCTGCTAACCAAGAGGTCGGCAGTTCAAATCCACCAGGAGCTCCTTGGAAACTCTATGGGGCGGTTCTACTCTGTCCTACAGGGTCGCTATGAGTCGGAATCGACTCAAGAGCAGTGGGTTTGGTTTGGTTTGGTTTAGTGCTGCCTTAATGAAAAAGACCACAAGTGGGTGGCTTTAAAAAACAAATTTATTTTCTCATAGTTCTGGAGGCTAGAAGTCCAAATTCAGGGCATCAGATCTAGGGGAAGTTTCTTTGTCTCTTTCAGCTTTTAGTCCAAAAAACCAAACCCACTGCCATCAAGTCAATTCTAACTCATAGCGACCCTAAAGGACAGAGCAGAACTGCCCCATAGGGTTTCCAAGGCTGTCAATCTTTACAGAAGCAGACTACCCCATCTTTCTCCTGCACAGCGGCTGGTGGGTTCGAACTGCCAACCTTTGGGTTAGCAGTTGACCACTTTAACCAGTGCACCAGCAGGGATCCTTCCAGCTACTCATAGCTGCTAGCAATCCTTGGTGTTCCTGGACTTGAACATGTATCTGCTTCTGTTATCGCACGGCATCTCCTCCCTGTGTGTGTCTGTGTCTCTTCAGCTCTCTTCATAAGACACCACTCAGAAGAGATTAGGTTTAGGCCTCATTAACATAAAGAAAACCTCCATTTCCAAGCAAGGTCTATTTAGAGGTACAAGGGTTAGGACTTGAACATAACTTTTGAGGGGACATAATTCAACCCATAACACCTTCTCTCTGTAAAACCCACCAACCAGTGCCCACAGGAAGGTGTGTGCTCCTCAAGGCTGCCAGGCTCCCCGTGGTGTTCTGAGCAATCCTGCACTTACCAGGCAGTTGTGTGTGTTGCCAAACAGCGTCATTTCAAACAGCGTCAAAAGTTGTGCTGTTTCTAGGAAAACTAAGCTGGAAAGGCTCCACGAAAGTCACTAAATTTAAAAAAGAAGTGCTGTCAAATGAGGTATGAAAGAGATACCCAGAAAAGACGGAGGAAAAATTATTTTTAAAAATATGATTTTGAACTTGGGTAACCTCACAAGCGTCTCTAAGGAATCACTTCACTCTCATGAAACTGAAACCCAAGGCTGCAGACAATGTATTATGGGCAAAGTTTATGTAAGAAAGACAACACAGAACCCAACCAGCAATCCATGCTCAAAGAAAAAGTCTGGGCCCTGTATCAAAAGCTTGGCGTTTACACATCTTAAGTTAAAATATATTATTTAAATATTTATCTGACTTATGTGATTATCCGGCCAACTCATGCCTTCAACTCTGGGACATTAAAGAGCTTCCCCTGTGGCTACCCCACCTCTCCCCCACTCCAGCTTCCTGCCATTCATAAATTTGGCCAGCCTGTCATCAACCTTCTCCTCAAAGACGTAAAAATGGTGAGAAAGGCAGGCCTGAGACTAGAACTCTCTCTGTCCCTCAGGTTGGCTTCCATGTAGATGCTATCACAATGGGAGGCGGTACTTCATGACAGAGGGTGGTTCTGAGGTGCAGGTGGGATTGGAGAGGAAAGTAAGAGGTAAGAAGACTAGCTGGGAAGACACCAGGTGCAGAAAGCCTGGGTATTGGCAATAAGAACGGAAAGGAACAGGTGTAAATGGGACCTAACAAAGGGATAATTAACAAGACCAGACAACGAGTTGAGAAGTCGAAGAAGAAGGCAGGGCTCTCATTGGCATCAGTAGAAAAGACCACGAGGAAAGGGCATTTCGGTTAATAAGATGAAAAGTTCCACTTCAAGCATCCTGAGCTTGACAGAACAATATTTGATGTTTCAGAAAAGCCTGGAATCTAAATGAATAATTTGGAATCATCTTCATCTCAACCATAAGGATGAATGGGGTCTTTGAGACAAAAGGTGTGGAGAGTTAAGCAGAAGGCAGGGCTTACCTCAGGAAGCATATACCTTTCAGGAGCTGGAGAAGGAGGGCAAGCCAAGGTGACAGACAAGGCCTGAGCAAAGACATAGAGGAGGGCAGGTGAATGAGTATATGATCACTGAAGCCAAGGCTGAAGAGAGTTTCAGAAGAGAAGGAGAGGTCAGTATGGCCAAAGCCTCAGAGAAGTCAAGCAGGACAAGGGCTAGATGGAGCCCCTGGACTTATCTATCAAGGTCATTGGTTACCTCTGTTTAACAGTTTCAACAGTGTGCTGAAGACAGAAGACAAACTGTTGAGAGACAGCGCAGACTCAGGAAACATGGCTGCCTCGGAGACCACTCCTTCGGGGGCTAGTAAAGGAAAGGGAGAATCAGAGAAGTAGCTAGAAGGGTGCTAGGTCAAGGGATGGTTTTCAAGGAAAAAGGAACACCACTTAACGTTGACGCCATCAATACAGTGGGGAAGGAGAAAATAAGCTCCCCGCTCCACTCTGCTGTGCAAGACGCTGTGTAAAGGGGAATAGGAAAAAGCCCAAAGCTCAGGAAGAAGCATTCCAGATGCTGAAGCAGCAGCCAGGGTGGAAGGAGATAGCACGTAACTCACCTAGGCTCACCCACTGGGTGTCTGCCTCCCCCAAGAAGGACTAACCCCACTGCCATTGAGCAGCGACATGGGAGCTGCACAAGGGGCACTTCTGTCAGGACCTCAACTCTGGGCTGCACAAAGGATTCTGGGAGTCACGTACGGTCAAGTTTCTGCTTCTCTGCCATTGGGAGACCTGCTTCCTGCCAATGGGTCTTCTCTCCCCAGGATCAAGGCAGATGTGTGGGGGAGAGGCTGGAGAGCTATTAGGAAGAACTACAGAAGCCACCAAGAGCACGCCTAGATGTTTGATTTCTTCCCGTGGGGGCTCAGCTGGATTACCCCAGACCTCTTAAGTCAGTTTCTATGTACCCCAAAGAAAGAGTTCAAAGTAAACTAGAAGCCTAGGAGAGAAGACCTGTGATCTTGGGCAAACCACATCACCCCTCCACATTACTAGCTCCATGCGGACTTTTGTGTCTGCTTGATTCACTGGTGTGTCCCCAAGTACTAGAACTGGCCCTGGTACATAATAGGTGCTCCATAAATTCTTGTTGTTTGGCTTGTTTGTTGAATTCTTTAGGTTGAAGTTTTTGTATCCACAAAAGGTAGGAGTTTTGCTCCTGGTGTCTAAGGTCCCTCCCCATCCAGGGTTCATTTTGTCTCAGACACTTCACCTGCACTGCTTCCACTGTGTGCTCAGGCCTGGGCCCCAGGCAGAACAGGGAACATCCTGCGGGTTGCAGGGACAAGGGCTCCGAAGGTGGGGGATGGATGGGCGGATGAATGGATGAACAAAATTCTGAGTGGTAACAGGGAGTGCTTGGCCACTGTGTGGTACTTATGCTGGGTTCACGTCCCAACTCATCTTCTGCTCCCCGTATTATAAAACATAGACCCTCTCTGAAGCACAGGATCTGGTCTAGGATTTAACCAGCTCAGGAATGGTAGCTCTTCTTTCCCGGGAGTTTCCTCTCCTAGACTCAGTTTTATTCTAATAACTTCCGATAGCACCTGTGTTTACACTGTTTTACATACACTGTCTCATTTAATCCTTACAAAAACTCTGAGAGGCAGGGAACATTATCAGCCCTACTCTACAAGTCTGGAAACCAGGCTCAGAAAGGTGAACTACCAGGTCATGTAGCCAGTAAGTGGCAGAGCTGGGATTCGAACCCAGATCTACCCAGCTCAAAGCCTCTGGGCCATGCCATCCTCTGCCTCCTCCCAGGATGCTCACCTGTGAAGTCCAAGGCACTCTGTGGCCCTTTCTGAGAAGTTCAGAAGGGTGACTCAGGTGATCAAGTTTTCCCTGGAGACACTTCAGGGATCGCATCTCTATCGCAGAAACCCACCTTGTTGTTAGCTGCCATTGAGTTGGCTCCAACTCAGTTTCATTCTGTGAAACACTGCTCATCATTTTTTTCTTATTTTTTACCTCATGTTGCCCGGGTGTTAGACTCAGGTACCTTGTCTTTCTAGAGAGGGGGACGCTGGGCAAGTCGTGCTCTAGAACGTAAAACCTCAGCCATAAGGAAGAACTTAGAATAGCAGTCACTCTGCCACGTGGTGAGACTGATGCTAAACAAATTTCTCCCAAAGTATAAGGAGCCTCCTGGGTCCTCCTCTTAAGATGTTGCTGGGATTCTAACAGCCAGAGATATTGAAAGACAGAATGCTTGTGCTTCACTCCCCACCTGCTCAAGGTTGGACTGGCCTTTAAGTAAGAGGACTTGGAGAGTGCCACATCTCTCTCACCTCTGGGTCTCTGCACTGGTGGTCCCTTTCATCTGGCTAACCCCTCCATGTCCTTCCTCCCAGGTGATGCTCCTACCACCCCCGGGAACTGGGCCTGGTATTCAAATAGCAACCTAGCCTTCCCCTGTTGCTTCATCCCAGCTTATAATGCTTACTTATCTAACTCCATACTAGACTGTGTGCCCCTTGCAGGCAGGGACCATGACTCCTGCTCACCACCATATCCCCAGTGCCTGACACAGATCAGGGGCTCAAAAAATCCTGGATGGATGGACGGACAGATGGACAAAATCCTGAGTGGTGACAGGGAGTACTTGACCACTGTCTGAGAATGGGAACAGCAGTGTTGAGTGATGATAATTAAACCTGTTACTGTAGTGCCCAGTGCAATACGTCATGTGCAAAATGCGAAAGACCTCTTTGGAGTTTTAAAAAGCAAACATGTCACTTTGAGGATTAGGGTGCGCCTGACCCAAGCCATGGTATTTTCAATTGCCTCATATTTATGCAAAAGCTGGACAATGAATAAGGAAGACCAAAGAAGAATTCATGCCTCTGAATTATGGTGTTGGCAAAGAATATTGAACATACCATGGACAGCCATAAGAATGACCAAATCGGTCTTTGAAGCAGTACAGCCAGAATGCTCCCCAGATACGAGGATGGCAAGACTTAGACTTGCATACATTGGGCGTGTTATCAGGAGGAACCACTCCCCGGAGAATGACATCATGCTTGGTAAATAAAGAGTCGGCAAAAAAGAGGAAGACCCTCAATGAGATGGACTGACAGGTGCCTGCAACGATGGGCTCAAACACAGCAATGACTGTGAGGATGGCACAGGACTGAGCAGTGTTTCGTTCTGTTGTACGTAGGTTCACTATGAATAGGAACCGGCATGACGGCACCTAACAACAACAACGCTGCAGGTCATCTTCCTTGGGATGAGCTCCACATTCCCAACACGAAGCCCAGTGTCCTATAAGCCGCCATGGATGCTGTGACTAATAGATGATCCTTTAGCATCAGCCCTACCACATCCCCTCAGAGGGATTCTGAGCTTTCCTGCAGGGTTGAGGTTTGTTGATACCTAAACTAAAGAAATGGGTGGTTTATGCATCATTTCCCCTGCCTTAAATTTTCACCGATAACATCTCTGGCGTTTTTCCAATCTTTCTAGATATTTTACTAGCAGTTTAATCTTCCCAATCTTTACTCACTTTGTTGTTTCCAGCAGAAACAGCCATTAATAATAATAATAACAGTTATTAGTATTATTATTCATACACCAAACTTGCTGCCGGTGAGCCAATTCCAACTCACAGTGACCCTACAGGACAGAGTAGAACTGTCCCACAGGGTTTCCAAGGCTGTAACTTTTACAGAAGCAGAATTTTGAACCATCAACCTTTCGGTTAGCAGCCCAGCACTTAACCACTGAGCCACCAGGAGCTTCATTATTCATACAGCACCTTAAAAATAAAGTATGGCCTCTTTGTCTTAGCCTGCTTGGTTTTCACAACTACTTTGTGAGGGAGCTGGGGATTATTATCTCCATTTTACAGGTGAGGAAAGTGTCGCTCAGAAAGGTGAAGTGACTTGCTCCAAGTGCAAACATGAGTTGATGGTATGGTCTGAATCAGAAACCAAGTCTCTTGACTCCCAGCCCAGGGCTCTGGCTCCAGTATCCTGTTGCCTCTGGGTGCCCTCCCTGTCACCTTTAATGCATCTGACCTTATGTTCTCCTGGGTTTGCTCCTCAAACAACATGGAGCCCCAAATCTTGTCCTTCTTCTGGGCCAAAATCTACAGAATTTCTTCCCCTTTTTTTCTTTCTTTCTTTCTTTTTTTTAATATTTCTATTTCCAACTGGAGAGTTAGAGCTGGTTGCCCAACTATTGGACACATTTTAACTGCAGCTGTTATCAGTTCCTTCTTCTCTCTCTTCCTTTCTTAATTCTGTCCTTATTTCTTAGATGCCCAAAACAGGACAGAAAACAAGCACCACAGCCAACTCTACACTCATCCAACTGTCTGACCATTACCTGCCACAAGAACAGAGAAGGACCCATTTCCAGGAAGAAGAGAGAAAAGCAGCAACGTGGCCAAGATTTCGGCTCCAAAAATGCATTCTCCACACCCCAGTCCCCCGACTTCCAATATAAGTGAGCAAAACATTCAGATTCACACTTGGGACACAAAACTGGGAGACAAGGTGCTTCCAAAAACCAGCCACTGAAAACCCTACAGAGCACAGTTCTACTCTGACACAAACGGGGTCTCCACAAGTAGGAATTGACACAAATGGCAACAGGTTTTGTTTTTTGTTTTTTGTTTTGATACATTCAGGTTCCATGTAGGATTTTGTCAACTAAAAGTCTGCCAACCACTGACCAGCTCAATGGCGGGTTTTTTCTCCAGGGAAACATGTTTTCTTCTCACTTCTGTCCTGCCCCTTTGGTGCTAAGATTGGCATGGAGCCATGCCTTCAGGTGGCTGCAGACTGAGGCAGGACCACATACAGCCCCAGCCTGAAGCCTAGGTCTGAAGTCCCTGAGGTACCCAAGGCCTCCTCCCAAGGCAGCTAAGGGAGGGGCTTCTGACAGGAGGATGCTGAAGGCCCTCTCCACCTTTCCATTCCTGTCACCTCCAGGCACAAACTCATCTAACTAACCTAACACCACAACCAGATAAGAACTCTTATAGACTCCCACTTTCTACATAGAGAAACAGGCACAGAGGTAGGTAACCTGTTCAAGGTCATACCATCATGAAGTAGTAGAGCTGGGATTTGAACCCAGAGTCCATGCTCTGAATCACAATGCTACAGTGCCACACAAAGAGACTCTTTGGTACACAAACCACCTAGGCCTGAGTACAAAGTGGCAAGGTTGACTTTTTAATGAGCCAGAACAGCCACATCTACACATTCCTTTGAGTTAGACTCTTGGGTATAGGGTGAGAACCGCTCAGTTATTCCATCGATGCCACCACTGCCTAAAACATTGCCAGGACTTGTGTTTGGGAGCTGCCTTCAGGGACTTCTGAACATCCCAGGTGGGGGCAGCTCCTCGCCCTTGGAGCTGGATAAGACTTTCACATCCAGCCCCAACCCTGATATGTCAGATCTCGTGAACAGGCTTGGGGATCAAGCTTGGATGATGCTGTTTTTGGATGAAAACTAACAGTGCTGTAAAGTAACAAGACTGACTTTTCCCATAGGAATGGTAAAATGGCTCCACAGGCCAGTGGGAGAAGTGTTTCACCTCCCAAGGTGGCTACTAAAGTGGACAGGACACTCAAGTGGATCTGCCGACTTGGGTCTGTTTGGTGAAAAACAAAAAACTCGGCTCCATCTTTCGCAGTCACACCTCTGACGCCAACAAGTCATGAACTTGGAGTTGTTTTTCCAATGGTGGAGATGAATTTCCACTGATTTGCACACTCGCTCACCCGCTCGTAAGGAATGACACACATTTTCGAGAAGGCTGGCCAGGTGAGGAGTTCAGCCCAAGGCCATGCACAGAGAGACACTTGGTGACCCTTGATGAGAGTGAGTCACAGCCCTGAGCTCCAACAGGAGCGAGCTGGCCGCTTCCCATCCCTAAACCCTCAGAAAAATGCAGCTGCTGACCTTACAGGCGGTCTTGCGGGAAGCCACCCTCGCCAACATCAAGTTTCCTTCCTGCGCTGGTTTGACTTCAATGCTGCGAGTGGCCAGCACCAATGCCATCTCTCAGATGCTCCCTTCATTGCTTAAGTGGTGCCCTCTGCCTCTGAGGCCAGGAGACCAAGCATCTGAAGTCTTCACGCAACATATCCACTATTTCCTGGGCCTCCCAAGCTGGTCAATGCCCCCAAAGAGGCCAGGGTGCTGGGACATTGGCAACAAGAATCACACACCTTTCAGGTCCTGTTTCCAAATGGCTCCCTTCTTTCTTGTTGCCTTTGCAAGACCATTGAAAAGTGGTGGGGGCCTGGCTCCAGAAAACACCCAGGCAGGGGATACTGAGCCCACTACATCAAGGAGAACCGAGAACCCCAATGGGCTGCCATGCCAAAGGGAAAGCAACCATCTTGCTCACCTGAAGAATCTACCATGTGCTGGGCACTGACCAAGCTGGACCATTCCTCTCCATGGTCCCAGAAGGCAGAACCTGGATCAACAGGTAGAACTCCCAGAATCTCTCTCCAAGCACTGGCCTTTGGAGAGCATGAACACTCGTCCCTGGAGGTGAGAAAGCACAGACTGGATGTTCTTTTTGGGGTTAAGGGTAAAGGGGATTCCTGCATTGGGCAGGAGGTCAGAAGTGCAATAATCTCTATGGTCCTCTCAATCCCTAAAAAGTCATCAGTCTGTGAAAATCTAATGCAAGAAAGCATGAACACGCACGTGCACACACACACACACCCCGCACACCCACCCTACCACCAATGTCAGTGCCTTCCCTGAGAAAACGGAGATTTCCATCACAGTGGGGAGGCTGCTGTCACAGCGGGGAGGCTGCCGTCACAGCGGGGAGGCTGCCATCACAGTGGGGAGGCTGCCCTAGCGTTTGTACCTGGCCTGCTGAACTCCCAGGGCAGGGGTGATGGACAACTCCCAGAGGGCCCAGCCTCCAGAGTTTAGTTTCTTCCCAGATGATTCATTTTCAGGTTCAGCTTCCTGAACCATATTCACCTTCACCCCCAGCTCCAACTTCTACCTTCCACCCCCATGTCCCTGCATTCAGGAAGCAGGTGTCTGGGGCCTAAGTGGGAGACCTTGACTCCTCAGGGCCACTGTCTGCAAACTCAGTCCCGTACGCCTCCACCTCCACCTCCACCCGGCCAGGCCTCCCTGGTGCAGAGTGCTGCTCGGCTGCCAGTCTGCTTTCAATATCCCCTCGTCCCTCACTGGCCTACCAATCAGACAGTCCCCCCAGCCCTTGCTCTTTGAAGAAAAGTTGATTTAATTTCATGAGACTTTGGGTAATCATGTTATGATCTTCAACATTAACCAGGACCAACTCCCTGCTACAGGAGGGTGGGGAAGGAAAGAGGAAGAAAAAAGTAAACAGTTCCCTCCACGATTGCCAGAAATGAGAGGAAAAAGAAAATCACAGCAGCTGCCTTGCTGGTTCCACTGATGAGGCCTGGCCTCTGCCAGAAGCCGGGCCTGTGTGCCAAGGTTTCTGAAAACAAGGAAGTTGGGCTTGGCAGGGCCTCCGTTTCTACAGGTTAATCGGCTCCATTCTGGGGGGAGAGAGACTGGTTTTCACTCTTTAGCCTACCTTCTCCTCTTCTCCTCCCTCCCATTCCCACCCCACCCTCCCCCACTCCCAACCCTTCCCACCCCAACTCTGCTTGCCCCCCTCAGGCGGCTGACATCTCTCTCCTGAGCTCAGGCCATCTCCCAGCCTCCACTCTGAGGCCGGTGGCAGAGAGGCTTTGCAGATCAGGTCAAGCAGCCACTTCAGATTTTTCCTGACGTGCTTCATCTCCAGGCCTCTCCTGCCTACCTCACCAAGCTTTTAAGACCACAAAAGGAGGCTGGAGGAGAAGGCCAGGTTGGGAGAAGGCAAGAATAAGTCAGGAGGGGGTTTTGGGAAAAAAAAAAAAAGAAGTCAGGGCCACAAACCCAGAATAGTGCATCTAGGGGTTAGCTGGAGACAGGGAGAATTCTCATGAACAATGGTCCCTCTTGGCAGACAGTTGGAGGGTGTGGTGCTCTCTTGAAAAAACAGCAAATAACCCAGGCTCCAGGGCCACCAGAGACGGGGCTGGAGTGAGGCTAGGAAGCCGGGGTGAAGGACTTCACTCAGACACCCGGGAAACGGCAGGTCACACTGCGAAAGTCCTCCCCTTGGGGTTGCTTCCCAGGAAACATCTGCCAGACCTCAGTGCAGGAGGGGTGAAAAGCTCGCTGCCCACCCTGGCTTCCCGCCCATTTCTCAGAGCTGCTGTCTGCTCAGCCCCTCACAGGCAGATGTGGGCTCTCTCCTCTCTGTAGATGCTGGAATCACAGGCTTTGCGAGTTGCCCTGATACGTAGGGACCAGGGTGCCAAGGGAAGCGCCTCTCACACCCCTGTCATTCGGCAGACGCCTGCATCCGTTCAGATTTGAAGGCCAAGCTCGGAATGTCTTAGGGATTCGGGAGGGACACCAGACCCTAAACATGGCTTTGGAAGCATATGTTTGCAGCTGAAGTGCTTTGCTAGGGGGTAGGGGCATTGGCCATTACATGACGGGCACGTTGCCACCCCCCGCAACAACCCGGCCTCCATGGGTGGGCACTGTGCCACTCAGAAAGGCAGGTGTGCACCCTCTTCAGCAAAGGGCTGGTAGCTCGGGCCAGTGGCTGTATTAGTCTCCTAAGGCGGCTGTAACAAATTACCTCAAACAAGGAGGCTTGAGACAACAGAAATGTATTTTCTCACAGTTCTGGAGACCAGAAGTCCAAAATTGAGGTGTCAGCAGGGTTGGTTCCTTCTTTGGGCTCCAGAGGAGAATCTCTTCCATGCCTGTCTTCTCATGTCTGGTGGTTGCCGACAACCCCTGTCTCCTGGCTTGTGACAGTAACTCCAGTCTCTGCCTCCATCTTCACCTGGCCACCTTCCCTGTGTGTGTACCTGTGCCTCTATATCCAAATCTCCATCTCTTTTCTCTTATAAAGACACCAGTTCTTGGATTCAGGGCCCACCCTAAACCCAGAATGATTTTATCTCAAGATCCTTAACCAGCCCTCTCTCCAAGTAAGGTTACATTCCGAGGTTCTGGGTGGACATGAGTTTTGGGGGACACTATTCAGCCCACGGGGCTCTGGTGGCACAGTGGTTAAGAACTTGGCTATTAACCAAAAGATCTGCAGCTCGAATCCACCAGCCGCTCCTTGGAAACCCTATGGGGCAGTTCTACTTCATCCTATAGGGTGGCTAGGAGTCGAAATTGACTCCACGGCAATGGGTTTGGTGTGGTTTGGTTTTATTCAGCCCACTACTATAGTGGCTCAGCCAAGTCCTTGGGCCCCGGTGAGGGCGTGATAGTCTGGGCTTAGGAACTATAATTCATTCTAATGCTTTTTATTTTCTTCACAAACAATGTTTTTGTTCTTTAAACTTTACGTTAAATTTTTAATTTAAGATAAAGGTCAAACAGAGTAGAATGGAGGGATTACAAAGTCTAATTACAGATCATGAGAAGAGATATTAGAAAAGTGATCAAAACAGGCTTAGAGTGAGCCTTGGACCATGTCAGGAGCTTAATACGGCGGTTCCAGAGGCTGCCCTTTAAATACTTGAGAAATACTAAAGAAAATCACTCTGTCCACGGGCATCAGTGTTCAGTCAGTCCATGTTACCTCAGAAATAGATGTGTCCCAGAGAGAACAGGCTCGCTCACGGCAGCTGACAGAGGTTGAAAAGAGCTGAGTTCATCAGTCCTATTGCCTGTTGGCTTGTGGCTATTCTCCCACATGGAAAGTTCCAAGGAGTTGGAGGAATTGAGGCCTGTGGGGAGTGGGGTAAAACGTGGACCAGTAGAAAAGCTCTTGAGGAAAACAATGTGGTGGTCACACGTAACAGGAACACTTTGAAACAGTATTCCAAAAGTCCTAGGAAGACCAAATTGTGGGTCTAACCCCCACAAAGTGACAGCTTTGATACATCAAGCCTATGTCTTTGAAAAGTAAAGTATAAATCAGTGGCAGCTTAGGTTAGTGATCAGAGTACTGGACTAGGAGGTAGGAGATAAAGGTTCTAAATCCATATTTTCACCATATTTCAGTTTTCCAAAATCTTAAGAGGATTAGACTAACAGTAATTGCCCTATGTTTACTTCCTAGGCCTCTGTGACCTCTCTAAACAGAGAAATGAGTTCAGATAAAAGTAAAGCAAAATTCACTTTCTAGCGGGGAGAAACAACCACAGATTAAATTTTCTGAGTCTTCCTAACTAATGTTGTTATTGTTATTAGCTATCATCGAATCAGCTCCGACTCATGGCAACCTTACGTGTAACAGAACAAAATGTTGCCCGGTTCTTGTGCCATCTTTATAATCATTAGTATGTTTGAGTCCATTATTGCGGACATCATGTCAACCCACCCCATGAGAGTTTCTCTTGTTTTCACTGGCCCTCACGTTACCAAACATGATCTCCTTTCCTAGTGATTTAGCTTTCCTGATGACGTGTCCAAAGTAAGCAAGTTGAAGTCTCACCATCCTCACTTCTTGGGAACATTCTGGTTGTACTCCTTCTAAGACTGATTTATTTGCTTTTTGGGGAGTCCAGTGGCTTAAGTAAAATCTACTCAGAAGGTCATAGCTAACGTTTATCAAGTGCTTGCTATGAACATTGTTCCAAGCACTTGAATTAACTCATTTAATTCACAAAACCTGCCCGAAGTTAGAGTTGGTAGGCGGTAGAACTGGGTTTTGAACCTAGACAACCTGGCACCGAAGTCCAGCTCTTAACTCACAAGACAACATGGCCAACTAAAGAAGACGCAAGGGCAAGATGCCCAGCTTGCTCCAGCATGAAAGCTCTCAGCCATTCGCACAGGAACATTGCCAGACTGATTAATGTTTTCCTCCCAAGGGACTGCTTGCTTGTATTTGGGTTATCCACAAACTCTTCCCAGGAGGATAGTCCATAGGCGGTTCATTTGGTTTATGGCATGACATGGGGTGTTGCTATACTCACCAAGGGAGGCAAAGGTAGAACAACCATATTGTAGTCATGAATGTGGGAGCAAGACTTCATTTTGTTAACAGAGAGGTCAACCTTACCAGTCTTTCTTCCTTCGGGGCAACCAGTAGCCCTGAACAACACTTCTCCTCAGGGTCTACACATTCTTGCTTCAAGTGGCTCCTGCCTTCTGGCCTCTCTGGCCCCAAATCCCAGTTGGTTACAAGAAGATGGGTCCTTGAGATGCAGACAGGGCAAGACCTCCAGTGTGACAAAGATGGGAAGAGTAAGGGAAGATGCTGCTCAGAAGACCCAAAGGCCTCTGAAAAAGAAAATGCCTTTCTTTGGCTCCATCATTTTGCTTTTAACACAGTGAAAGTGATTCATCTATATTCAAACTAAAATAGCTTCACGCAGAGTCTGCTGAGGGATTTTAATTACGAAATATGAAAAAAAAATGCACATTCTTCTGCTTTGGAATAACAAAAAGCCAATAAAGTGGAAATCAAACTGATCTTTAATGACCAGAAAGAAGTGTCCTTAAAACTTAATTTCTACTCTTTTTCTTTCTTTAATTCCCAAAACTATAAACTAGTTGAATAGACCTTTAAAATATTTTAATAGGAAAATTCCTGGAAGGGGAAGTGAGATCTTAGTGCCTAGGCGATTCAAATGTAACGGCTGAAAAGAGTGTTTTAGCAGCCGGCTCACCTCACGGGATTGTGAAATCCATCAGCACCATGCACTTGGTACCAGGTCTTCGTGAAAGATGGAGGAAGCCAGGCTGGGAGGCCAGAGACTACTTGCAAGGGTGGGAAATTTCAGCTTCCTGCTTTGAAGATCAGACAAGTTTATTTCTGGACTCATGGATGTGTGTCTGGAGTCCAGAGCACCAGCCAGAAAGAGAGCCATGAGTTGCTCTGTATCTCTGTCGTATGATTTAGAAACCAGCCTCTCCTCTTTCTGCATCTTAGAGCCTCCACCAGAAATTTGAGGTTGACACTCTGTTCCCTCCCAAGGGTCTAAAACGAGAAAAGGCCTATAAAAAAGATCTTTACTAGGGGACATAATCTGACTGTCTGGTCACACTAAAAACCTCATGAATCCCTTTTTAGCCTGGCCATTTACACATTTATCCAGTCAATAAACATTTATTAAGTGTCTCCGATGAGTAAGAGGTTACAGAAGGTACTAAGGCACTGTGCTTAAGGTCAAAACCTAAACTCCATGCAGGCAGAAGCAAATATGTGGGTTTGTGCCAGAGGATTCAGCATCTGGGCAGAGAGCCTCCTGGCTGATAAGCAACTGACTTGGCACTCATCCCCCAAGCCTGAGCCCCCGCCCCCATCTCACCTGTTGAGAAGTCGGACAGACAGAGGACTTGAAGAACAACAGACACAGACCCAAGTGTACTTGCCCAGCACAAACATAAAGAGGTTGGAAAGACAGGTGGTTTGGGACAGACAGTACACAGAATGGGATTCCACGCTAAGCAGCTGGGATTGATGCTGTAAGAGCCAGCGATGGAAACTCAGGGTCATGTAGGAAGATGGCTCTCGTTGCAGGGGGCCCAGTGCAGAATGGGTGTACGTGGATGCACCTGTAATATGTCTGAATATAATGTACCTTATCCCACCCACGTATTTAGTATAATGAAAAGTGCTATCTTATGATAGCCTGAGGGTCCAAGACATTTACTGAATCACTTGGAGCCCTGATGGCGCAGTGGTTAAGAGCTTGGCTGCTAACCAAGAGATCAGCAGTTCGAATCCACCAGCTGCTCCTTGGAAACCCTATGTGGCAGTTCTACTCTGTCCTATAGAGTCACTATGAGTTGGAATCGATTCAAAGGCAACAGTTTTTTTGTTTGTTTGTTTATGGTTCACTTGGAGTCCCTGAATGGCACAGTTAAGCACTAAACTACTAACCAAAGGTCACAGCCTTGAAGACTTAGTGAAGCACAATTCTACTCTGCAGCACACGGGGTCACCATGAGTCGGAACTGACTCCACGGCAGCTGGTTTGGTTTTTTTGGTGTTATGTTTCACTTTGGGGGCAGTGGTTGTTCAGTGGTAGAATTCTCACCCTCCATGAGGGAGACCCAGGCTCAGTTCCCAGCTAATGCATCTCACCACCCATGTCAATGGTGGGCTGCATGTTGCTATGACACTGAACAGGTTTCAGTGGAGTTTCCAGACTAAGATGGGCTAAGAAGAAAGGCTTAGTGATCTACTTTCCAAAAATCAGCTAAAGAATACTCTATAGATTACAAGACTCTGATCCACAACTGATCATGGGGATGGCACAGGGCTGGGAAGCATCTCATTCGGTTGTGCAGGGAGTCGTCACGAGTTGGGGGCTGACTCAACAGTAGTAACAACAACAGCAACATGGTTCAAAGCTGCCCAGAACAACTAGATGGTGCCTGGCTACCACCACTGACTGCTCTGACAGGGATCACAATAGAGGGTCTCAGACAAAGCTGGAGATAAACGTAGAACAAAATTCTAACTCACAAAAAAAGACCAGACTTACTGGTCTGACAGAGACTGGAGAAACCCCAAGGTATGGCCCCTAGACGACCTTTTGACTCAGTGCAGAAGTTACTCCTGAGGTTCACCCTTGAGCCAAAGATTAGACAGGTCTACAAGGCCAAGAATAATACACGTGAGGAACATGCTTCATAGTTCAATCACATATACGAGACTAATGGGCACACCAGCCCAAAAGCGAAGACAGGAAGGGACAGGAAAACTGGATGAATGGAAACAGGGAACCCAGGGTGCTGAAGGGGAAAGTGTTGACACGTTGCGGAGTTGGCAACCAATGTCACCAAACAATTTCTGCATTAACCGTTTAATGAGAAACTAATATGCTCTGCAAACTTTCACCTAAAGCGCAATTTAAAAAATAAATAAATAAAACTCAAAGCTCACATCCCTTCTTGATATTCATCTGCCAGCTACACTCTAATGCAGGTGTATTATGTAATGACCTTCACAGTCATTACTGCTTGCATTCCTACCAACGTTTCTATTTTCCACACTACTTACGTTACACAGTTCATGCGTTCGATCCTACCACTCTGAATTTCTGCCATTGAATTTCCTTGGTTTGACCCACACAGAATGTAACTGATGCAAGCCTACGATGTCTCTAACACAACTAGAAATTTTCTTCATCAGACAATAACATACATTACAGTATTTCTATCCATATTCTAATGTTTTATTAATACAGTCACATTGGGACATTCATTCTACTGCCTTCCCACACGTAGATATTGTACCTATATTTTGTACCTTTTTTACAGACATGTATGAGCTTAGATAATCCCAGGCTAAAGACAGATATTCTAGCAGAGAAGCCAGGATTAGCAAAATGATAAAGGAGGGGTTTGCTCATTTAGTCAACTTTAAATGTAATAATTTGTTTAATAAGCCTTCTTGCCTTTCTTGGAATTAACTGTAAACTGTATTAAAATTTCTACATTCTTCTCACACTGTAACACGGTCAACAATTTCACATGCCAAAGAGCCCAGCACAGTGTTCTGCTCATGGTCATTCGTGTCTTCCCTCAGTGCACAGAATCCTACTGAGCCGTCCTTGCTTCCTCTTCCTCTCTCATAGGCTACCCTCAGGACTCATCCAGGGAGCAGGCACAGCGATCCCCAGACAGAATCTGTGCCCGCCTGAATCGCCCTTAAACAGGAACTCGCGGTGTCAGGAGACCAGCATTAAATGAGTGAACAAACACATAAACAAGATAAATTCAGACTGTGCAAACAAGATGATGCGATGACATGGGTGTGGGGGTTCACTTCAGAGCAGGTGGTCAGGGAAGGCCTCTCTGAGTGAGGCATTTGCGCTGCAGTCTTAGAAAGGAGAAGGAGTCAGCCTAAGGTGACAGAAGGAGGAGCTGTGCAAGTCTGAGGGGGAAGCCAGTGCAGCTTCAGGGTGGGGAATGCAGAGATGAGAGGCAGGCTCCTGTCAGGTCAGGAGTCTGCACTGCAGCTCAAGGGAAGCCATTCAGGGTCTAAAGCAGAGAGTTTTACCTTTTAGTAAGATCACACTGCTGCCATGTGGGAACAGATGAAAGCGAGGCATGAGTGGAAGCAGGAGACCAGGGAGGAGGCCACCGCAGCTACCCAGGTGGGTGATGGTGGTGGCGGTTTGAGAGATGACATGATATATAGACTGATGAGAAACACTGTGGAGATAGGACTTGGTGATGAACTGAATTGGGGGAAGTGAGAGAAAAAGAGAATTAAGGGTGACTAAGTATTTGGCCTAAGCAACTTTGAGGTGCCTATAAGTCACCCCAAGTGGCGGTAAGAAACAGGAAGTTGTGGAGTCTGGGGTCAGAAGAGAGGCCAGGGACAGAGGGGTAAAACCGAGAGGCTTTGCATGGCTTTATGTAAGGCCAAGAGCATAGATGAGATTCTCTACAGAGATAATTTGTAGACAGAAGAGAGAGAAGGACCCTAGGGGAATCTCCTAAATGTGGAGGAGGAGCCAGGAGAGAAGTCTGAGCCAGAAATGGATGGACAGATTGGATGGACAGACAGACGGACGGACGGATGGACGGATAGATGGATGGTAGATGGATGGATGGAGGGGTGGGCGGGCAGGTGGGTGGATGAATGGATGGAGAGACAGATTTATGGGCTAACACCCCCAACCAATTACTGTAAGCATCACAGTAAATAATATTATTTACTCAATATACTCATTTTCCTCCCCACCGACTGTTTGGTTTCTACATACCTACAAGACAACATAGCCCCTCTTTCCTATTCCCTCAAGGAGAGCAATAAACTACAACTACCCACTGGACCTTGAGCAGAAAAGGGACCTATGTAAATAGGATGCTCTATGTCTTACTTAATAACTTAAAAAATAAATAAATCATACTGGATACCCTGGGCAAGTGATCAAGGTGTACTTTTCTCATTTCCATCAGCAGTGGGAGGGAACAATGGCTCATCCTGCAGACATGCACCCGCCTTGGCTAAAGGAGACAATTCACTCTGTGACACCACGTACTGAACCTCATCACAGCGGGGGGTGGAGGGGAGCCTTTGGATTGACGACTAAGCCTTGCCTTTGAGCTCCGACCAAGGAGAAACACCATTTCATGCTTATTGTGGCAAAAACACAACTAAGTTTTCAAAGTCATTGGTGAAAACACCTATAAGAGGCCACAGAATGGAGGAAAATTAGAGTCTTATTCTAAACAACAATTTTTAAAGATATTGATGGTAATTTCTGGGGCAGGATTTCTCAGTGAAAAACAAGAAAAGTAGAAGTTCGAGAATATGTGCTTTCAGATTTTAGACAGACATTAAAACAGGTTTTATAACGTATTCTGAAACTGTCTGCCACAATCCTGCTTTTTTTTTTTTTTTTTAACATGAGGACAATGGTAGAAAATAAGTAAGATTTCTACTACGAGCTGACACTCTCACATCCACAGATACCACTGGGTGTCAGATACCCCCATCGCATGATACTTGAAAGGCAGTGTCTGAAAACCATTTTATGTGCTATTTTCTGAGCTTTCTCTGGAAGAGCAGGTGACTTCTTGGGCGGCAGCAATTTACCCTTCACGTTTCTGTAATAATCAAGGATGCCTGATTACCCTGAATAACTTTCCAGGCTGTCAGAATATTTTATCGCTCCAAATTAGCATTTCAAAACCCTTTGAAGCCAAAGGTAGGAGGGCTTTTCCCTTAGCTAAAGGTTCCGCTGGCTGCAAAGAAGCAAGTGTGAAGTGCACACCTGGAGAAGCCTTTGTTCTGTATGGGAAGAGTGGATAGGGACCTCAAAAACCTATCAGAAACACTGGCTCAATAAACACAGCCTGAAATTTCCAGAAAGGGTTTAAGCCCCAATATTCTCTTCAATATCCTTAAAAGTCACTAAAAGAAGTAAAAAAAAAAATTTTTTTTTTTTTTTACATCCTAAAAAATCCTGACAGTTTAGGCACAGGAACAGCAATTTCTAGACTGCTTCTCCAGTCCAGGAAGTAATATAAAAATCTTCTGTTAGGCCACAGCTCCGAAAATTTGGAGTTGGGAAAGCTCCGTATTAAGAATGCCTATGCTTATCAAAATATAACAATGGTCTCAAACCTGTTAGAGGTTGAGCCAAGTCAAGCCGGTTGCTAGAGGATTGATTTTAACTCATGGCGACTCCATAGAGGTTAAGTACTGGGGGCTAAAAATCTGAGGTGACGTGAGATTGATTCAGGAACAAAATCATCTGCTTTAAGGACTTATTGCTCCTATAGCCATATTCAGTGGCCACCATTATCATCAGGATTGTCCCTGTTTCCCCATTGCCTACGTCAATGATTCTCAAAGTGTGGTTTCCAGACCAGCAGCATCAGCACCAGCTGGGAACTTGTTAGAAATGAAAATTCTGGGGTTCCACCCAGACCTACTAGATCAGAACCTCTGAGGGTGAAGTTCAGCACTCTGTGACTCTGATGCATGTTGACGTTTGAGAACTACTTGCTTACATAAATCCCACATTCCTTAACCTGACCGCCATCTTGCCGAAGCTGTCTTACTCAAGCACCTTGCTCTGCTCCATCCTCCACTGCTCTCCCACTTGGGGCCTAAGTTCTAGCCAGATGGTCTTACAGACTGTATGTTCCCTTAAAATGCCAGCTCCACCCTTTGTCTTGGGAGTAACTCCTCTCACCAATCTAGAATCAGCTGCCTTCTTCACCTCATTCTTCCACCTCCAGTCAACTCCTGTACTCTCTAGGGAAAGCATCCCAGGCTGAGCCCTCCCTAGTCTCTTCTACCAGGGCCTCTCCACCTCCCCAGGAGCTGTGAGTTTCTGCTTGTCATACCGAAGTGTCCTACCACCACAACAGAACACGGTAGTCTTTCACGAGCACAAATCAAACAAACTAGCGTGGCTCAATTAAGGAAATGAATGGCCGGGTAATTAGCTGTACAGAGTCCCCGGCCGGTGCAAACACATGCTTGGCCACTAACCCAAAAATTGGAAGTTCAGGTCCACCCACAGGCTCCTCAGAAGAAAGGTCCGGTGATGGACTTACAAAAACTCAGCCACTGAAAACCCTGTGGAGCACAGTTCAGCTCTGACGCACACGGGGTTGCCGTGAATCACAACTGACTCCACAGCGACTGGGTTGGTTTTTTTGTTTGTTTATTAATCAGTTGCAAAGCAATTTTCTCAATTTTAAGTTTTCCTTACGTATTTTCCCTAAGCCTTTGTTGCCTGCTCCTTGCGACCCCACATCAGTGCTAGCTAATGACAGAGCAGATGAAACCACTAGGGGTTTCACAAAGAGCATTATGACTCCCTGTATTGTCTTCCACACACGCCCTGGCGCCCACTGTCACTGCCATTCATTTGGCAATTAATGGCGACACCTTGGACTGCCTGCTCATTCTCTTCAGATATAAAACATGTGCCTTGGGAAAAAGGAACTGTCAACAACACACACAAAAAGACATCAAAATGACAGCACTAAACTAATGTTGTTGTCGTTGTTCTTAGGTGCGTCGAGTCGGGTCTGACTCATAGCAACCCTATGCACAACACAACGAAACACTGCCCAGTCCTGAGCCATCCTTACAATCATTGTTATGCTTGAGCTCACTGTTGCAGCCACTCTGTCAATCCACCTCGTTGAGGGTCTTCCTCTTTTCCACTATTCACAAGTACGCTGAATGTAAATGGACTAAATGCACCAATAAAGAGACAGAAAGTGCAGAATGGATAAAAAAAACTTGATCTGCCTATATGCTGCCTACAAGAGACACACCTTAGAGTTATAGACACAAACATACTAAAACTCAAAGGATGGGAAAAAATACATCAAGCAAACAACAATCAAAAAAGAGCAGGAGTGGCAATATTAATTTCTGACAAAATAGACTTTAAAGTTATATCCACCGCAAAGGATAAGGAAGGACACTATATAATGATTAAAGGGACAATACACCAGGAGGATATAACCATGCTAAATATTTATGCACCCAAAGACTGGGCTGCAACATACATAAAACAAACTCTAACAGCATTGAAAAGTGAGATAGACAGCTCCAGAATTATAGTAGGAGACTTCAACCCACCACTTTCAGTGAAGGACAGGACATCCAGGAAGAAGCTCAATAAAGACACGGAAGATCTAAATGCCACAATCAACCAAATTGACCTCATAGACATATACAGAACATTCCACCCAACAGTGGACAAGCATACTTTCTTTTCTAGTGCACATGAAACGTTCTCTTGAATAGCCCACATATTAGGTCATAAAGCAAGCCTTAGCAGAATTTGAAACATTGAAATTATTACAAAGCATCTTCTCTGACCGTAAGGCCATAAAAGTAGAAATCGATAACAGAAAAAGCAGGGAAAAGAAATCAAACACTTTGAAACTAAACAATACCCTGCTCAAAAATGACTGGGTTATAGAAGACATGAAGGATGGAATAAAGAAATTCATAGAATCCAATAAGAATGAAAATACTTCCTATCAGAACCTTTGGGACACAGTGAAAGCAGTGCTCAGAGGTCAATTTATATCAATAAACGCACACATACAAAAAGAAAAAAGGGCCGAAATCAAAGGATTATCCCTGCAACTAGAACAAATAGAAAGAGAGCAACAAAAGACACCCCCGGGCACCAGAGGAAAGCAAATAATAAAAATTGGAGCAGAATTAAATGAAATAGAGACCAAAAAAACAATTGCAAGAGTTAACAAGACCAAAAGCTGGTTCTTCGAAAAAATTAACAAAACTGACAAAAGAAAAACAGGAGAGGAAGCAGATAACCTAAATAAGAAATGAGATGAGCAATATTACAACAGACCAAACTGAAATTAAAAGAATCATATCAGATTACTACGAAAAATTATACTCTAACAAATTTGAAAACCTAGAAGATATGGATGAATTTCTAGAAGCACACTACCTACCTAAACGAATACAAATAGAGGTAGAACAAATAAATAAACCTATAACAAAAGAAGAGATTGAAAAGGTAATTTAAAAACTCCCAACAAAAAAAGTCCCCGGCCTGGGAGGCTTCACTGCAGAGTTCTACCAAACTTTCAGAGAACAGTTAACACCACTACTACTAAAGGTATTTCAGAGCACAGAAAATGATGGAATATTCCCAAGCTCATTCTATGAAGCCAGCATACCCCTGATACCAAAACCAGGTTAAAAAAAAAAAAAAAAAAAGGCACCACAAAAAAAGAAAATTACAGACCTATATCCCTCATGAACTTAGATGCAAAAATCCTCAACAAAATTATAGCCAATAGAATTCAACAAAATGACCAAGCAAGACTCATACCAGGTATACACGGATGGTTCAACATTAGAAAAACAATTAATGTAATCCATCACAGAAAAAACAAAAGAACCATATGATCTTATCAATTGATGCAGAAAAAACATTTGACAAATCTCAACACCCATTCATTATAAAAGCTCTCAGCAAAACAGGGATAGAAGGAAAATTCCTCAACATAATAAAGGGCATTTATACAAAGCCAACAGCCAACATCATCCTAAATGGAGAGAGTCTGAAAGCATTCCCCTTGAGATCCAGAACCACACAAGGATGCCCTTTATCACCACTCTTATTCAACATTGGGCTGGAGGTCCTAGCCAGAGCAATTAGGCTAGATAAAGAAATAAAGGGCATCCAGACTGATAAGGAAGAAGTAAAAGTATCTCTATTTGCAGATGACATGATCTTATACACAGAAAACCCTCAAGAAAACTACTGAAACTAATAGAAGAGTTAAGCAGAGTGTCAGGATATAAGATAAACATACAAAAATCAGTCAGGTTCCTCTACACCAACAAAAAGAACAACGAAGAGGAAATCACCAAATCAATACCATTTACAGTAACCCCCAAGAAGATAAAATACTTAGGAATAAACCTTACCAGAGACATAAGAGACCTATACAAAGAAAGCTACAAGACACTACTGCAAGAAACCAAAAGAGACCTACATAAGAGGAAAAACATACCTTGCTCATTGATAGAAAGGCTTCACATAGTAAAAATGTCTATTCTACCAAAAGTGATCTATAGATACAATGCAATTCCGATCCAAATTCCAACGACATTTTTTAATGAGATGGAGAAACATTATCATCAGCTTCATATGGAAGGGAAAGAGGCCTTGGATAAGTAAAGCATTACTGAAAGAGAAGAAGAAAGTGGGAGGCCTCACTCTACCTGATTTTAGAACCTACTATACCGCCACAGTAGTCAAAACAGCCTGGTACTGGTACAACAACAGATACACAGACCAATGGAACAGAATTGAGAATCCAGACATAAATCCATCCACATATGAGAGCTGACATTTGACAAAGGCCCAAAGTCAGTTAAATGGGGGAAAAGACAGTCTCTTTAATAAATGATGCTAGCATAACTGGATATCCATCTGCAAAAAAACGAAACAAGACTCATACCTCACTCCATGCACAAAAACAAGCTCAAAATGGATCAAACACCTAAATATAAAAATCTAAAATGATAAAAATCATGGAAGAAAAAATAGGGACAACGTTAGGAGCCCTAATACATGGCATAAACAGTATACAAAACATTACTAACAATGCAGAAAAGAAACTAGATAACCGGGAGCCTCTAAAAATCAAACACCTATGCTCATCCAAAGACTTCACCAAAAGAGTAAAAAGATTACCTACAGCCTGGGAAAAAAAATTTTAGCTATGACATTGCCGATCTGGGTCTGATCTCTAAAATCTACACGATACTGCAAAAACTCAGCTACGAAAAGACAAATAACCCAGTTAAAAAATGGGCAAAGGATATGAACAGGCACTTCACTAAAGAAAACATTCAGGTAGCTAACAGATACATGAGGAAATGCTCACCGTCATTAGCCAGTAGAGAAATGCAAATCAAAACTACAATGAGATTCCATCTCACTCCAACAAGGCTGGCATTAATCCAAAAAACACAAAATAATAAATGTTGGAGAGGCTGTGGAGAAACTGGAACACATACACTGCTGGTGGGAACGTCAAATGGTACAATCACTTTGGAAATCGATTTGGCGCTTCCTTCAAAAGCCAGAAATAGGACTACCATACGACCCAGCAATACCACTCCTTGGAATATATCCTAGAGATATAAGAGCCTTCATACAAACAGATATATGCACACCCATGTTCACTGCAGCACTGTTTACAATAGCAAAAAAGGTGGAAACAACCAAGCTCCCCATCAGTGGATGCATGGATAAATAAATTATGGTATATTCACACAAAGGAATACTACACAACGATAAGGAACAGTGATGAATCTGTGAAACATTTCATAACATGGAGGAATGTGGAAGGCATTATGCTGAGTGAAATTAGTCAGTTGCAAACGGGCAATTATTGTACGAGACCACTATTATAAGAACTCGAAAAAATAACTTAAACAGAGAAGAAAATATTCTTTGATGGTTAAGAAAGTGGGACGAGAGGAAGGGAGAGAGGTTTTCGCTAATTAGATAGTAGATAAGGACTATTTTAGGTGAAGGGAAAGACAGCACACAATACAGGGGAGGTCAGCACAACTGGACTAAAGCAAAAGCAAAGAAGTTTCCTGAATAAACTGAATGCTTCCAAGGCCAGCGTAGCAGGGGCAGGGACTTGAGAACCATGGTTTCAGGGGACATCTAAGTCAACTGGCATAATAAAATCTATTAAAAAAATATTCTGTATCCCACTTTGAAGAGTGGCTTCTGGTGTCTTAAACGCTAGCAAGCAGCCATCTAAGATGCATCAATTGGTCTCAGTCCACCCGAGCAAAGGAGAATGAAGAACACCAAAGACACAAGGTAATTTTATGAGCCTGAGAGACAGAAAGGGCCACATGAACAGAGACTACATCAGCCTAAGACCAGAAGAACTAGGTGGTGTCCGGCTACAACCGATGACTGCCCTGACAGGAAACACAACAGAGAACCCCTGAGGGAGCAGGAGAGCAGTGGGATGCAGACCCCAAATTCTCATAAAAAGACCAGACTTAATGTTCTGAGACTAGAAGCACCTTGGAGGTCATGGTCCCCAGACCTTCTGTTAGCCCAAGACAGGAACCGTTCCCAAAGCCAACTCTTCAGACAGGGGTTGGACTGGACTAAGATATAGAAAATGATACTGGTGAGGAGTGAGCTTCTTGGATCTAGCAGGCACATGAGACTATGTGGGCAGCTCCTGTCTGGAGGGGTGATGAGAGGGCAGAGGGGGTTAGAAGCTGGCCTAATGGACAAGAACATAGAGAGTGAAGGGAAGGAGTGTGCCGTCTTATAAGGGGGAGATCAACTAGGAGTATATAGAAAGGTGTATATAAATTTTTGTATGAGAGACTGACTTGATTTATGAACTTTCACTTAAAGCACAATAAAAATTTAAAAAAATGTATATCTTTAGATATCTTACAGTGATTACAATGGCCACTATTTTGTATAACTGTGCACACACACATTTACTTACATGTATACTGTGTGTCCACTACTGGTCTGTCAGCTTGTCACAATGTGGTGGCTTGCATGTTGCTATGATACCAGAAGCTATGCCACTGCTATACCAGCAGGGTCCCCCATGGTGGACAGGTTTCAGTGGAACTTCTAGACTAAGACTAGGAAGAAAGGCCTGGTGATCAACATCGAAAAATTACCCAAGGAAAGCCCTGTGGGTCGCAAGAGAATACAGTCCAATATAGTGCCAGACGATGAGCCCCCCAGGTTGGCAGGTACTCGACAACAGCCGCAACAATGGACTCAAACATACCAACAATCATGAAGATGGTGTAGGACCAAGCAACATACTGTTCTGTTGTACGTGGGGTAGGCGTGAGTTGGAGCTGACTCAACAGCTCAGACCACATGTGTGGTTTATCCAGTTTCCAGTGTGCTCTGACAGAGGTCAGCTCTGGCCACCCTGCCACTCCCCTCCCCATGCTCTCGTGCTCACAGACACCCTCACTCAGCCACACGTGGCCCCGGTGGTTTGGACTTGAGCTCTGGGGTCTTCCCATCTGCCTGAGTCATTTTTGTACCTGTTTCATTCTCCCCCAGGGTAATTTGTGGGCCAGAACCACACCTTGGGCACCTTCATATTATACTCAGGCCCCGGCATATGCCTGCCACACACGCTGTCATAGAGGTTGACCATGTGCCTGATGAAGCCCAGTCCTGCTCTGACACATACAGGGTCACCAAGAGTGGGAATCGACTCGATGGCAACTAGTTTTTTGGTTTTAAAGCACTATACCATCAGCCTCTCTTAGGTTCACCTTTCCCTCAACAGCTTGAGGACAAATATTAGGGGGAAGAGGAGCTTCCTGAATGCTCAGGACTCAAAAAACTAAAATCAGGTCAAACACAGTAAAAGAACTCATGATGGAAAACATCCGGCCTCCGTCTATTGCCACTTTTCATTCTTTTCTTTAAGCTATCTTTTTCTTTTTTTTTTTGAGTGCCTACCATGGGCCAAACCAAAAACCAAACTCGTTGCCATTAAGTCAATTCCAAGTCATAGTGACCTTATAGGACAGAGCAGAACTGGACCACAGGGTTTCCAAGTAGCAGCTGGTGGATTTAAACTGCTGATCTTTCGGTTAGTAGTGTTGCTTGTAACCACTGTGCCACCAGGGCCCTACCATGGGCCACGTAGGTCCTGATTCTCACAAAATCCTGTAAGGTAGGTACCATTATCCCTGTTTCATGAATAAGAAAAGCAGGGCTTCTAACACACACAATACTAACTCTTAAGACTTAGCTGTCTGGGATGATTAGGGCCAGAACATTGAGGCCTACACACCTTGGTGCACTAGAGACAACATAACAGATGATCTGAGCCATTAAGAAAAAGCTAACTTAGAGTTGGAGCACTCTGTTTAGGAAGGTAGGTAAGTATAAAGTGTATTGCAGAAAGATTGTTATTCAAAATGAGTAAAATGAAATAAAAAGTGCTGCACTTAAAGGAATCATTTGTAATTTTCAGGAAAATTCTCTTACATGGAACCTCTCAAACCTGATCCTGGCCAGCAGGCCAATGAAGCTTCGCTGTGGGTCAACAGTCCTGCCTTCCAGCCTGATGGTTTTATGGAAGTCTTTTGTAAACGGCAGTCAGAGAATGCATTACAAAAACAAGAAAGAAACCAAAGCCAAAATATTATGGGATGGAAAATGCCTCAGAAATCAATGGCAACAGGGACAAAGGTGTGCTAACCAAGAAGGGAATCAGGTTGTGCAATGGGCCCTGCAAAGCAAATCACCAAGAACAGCAAAAAGCAAACAAGACTTGATGACCCTGGGTAATCACTAGGGAACAGGCTCCGGGGGTCATGGGACCTGTGTGCAATCAACCAGTCACACGTAAAATTGAAGATTAAGTGATGACATTATTTCAGCCAAAAGACCCCAATTGTCTATTGTTTACATAATAAATTCGGTGAGGTCAAAAATGAAAGGTTATACCAGAGTTGGCCCCCCACAATATCACAGGGTGGTCTCTGATTAACACAAAGAGTCCCCGGGTGGCATTAGCTGTTAAGGTTAACATAAACAGCTGCTAACCAAAAGGTTGGAAGTTCAAGTCCACTCAGAGACACCTTGAAAGAAAGGCCTGGAGGTCTACTAAAAAGTCCGCCATTGAAGACCCTATGGAAGGTCCCTGGGCGAAGCAAACAGTGTACACTCAGCTGCTAATCAAAATATTGGCGGTTCAAACTCACCCAGTGGTGCAGGGAAAGAAAGGCCTGGCAATTTGCTTCTGTAAAGATTACAGCGGAGAGAACCCTAAGGAACTCGGTTCTACTCTGTAACACGTGAGGTCGCCATGAGTCAGAATCAACTCCACAGCGGCTAGGTTTTTGGTTGGGTGGGATACAAATCCCTGGGGATAAGGAAGCCGCACGGTCTACCAGCTCCCTGCACTAGAAGGGAGATTCCTGAGGCCAGGAATCTTTTCTGGGTCAATGCTGGGTTCCAGTCTGGAGCCTGGCATGCAGTAGGCACCGGATGGCTACTTGGCGAATAAACTGACCCCTGTGGATCAGAGCAGCAGAGAGGTGCAGATGGGGCAGGTCTTGTGAGCTCCAGCAGGAGATGGAGTATAGAGAGGGGAAGTAGACCAGGATGCCCAGGGGTCACCAAGACACAAGGCTGGAAAGGACAGTCCGGGCAGGCCCACAGGGCCTGGTCCCCTCGGCGGGAATGTGGCTCTTCTCTGATGGTGTGCTTCTCTAGGTCTTCTCTGCCTAACAAACCAACTATAGCACCCTGCCACCAGCAAGGCTACCAAACAAACATCTGGGTTTCAACAAATGCAAAGGGAGAGGGGCTTCCAGACTCAATGAGAACTTAGGAGACAGGTCAACAGATTGAAATATGTGGAGCTTATATGGACCCTGATTCAAAGAAACTTTTCTAAAAAATTCATGAGACAATGGGGAACTCTGGACACTGATTGGATATTTAATGATATTAAGAAATTATTGTTCATTCTATAGGCGTATAATGGTATTATGACCATGCTTACAAAAGAAGAGTCCCAGTCATTTAGATCCATACTGAGATATTTATGACTGAAACGATAGGATCTCTGGGATTTAAAGATAATTGGAAGGGAAGAGGATTATGGCAGGATATAGACAAAGCACAACTGACCAGGAGATGAAAACTGTGCAAGCTGGATAACAGATGATGGCTTTTTATACTATTCTCTCTATTTTTACAACCAAAACAAAAAACCACTGCTACCGAGTCGGTTCCAACCCATGGCGACCTTATAGGACAGGGTAGAACTGCCCCAAAGGGTTTCCAAGGCTGTAATCATCACGGAAGTAGACTTCCACATCTTTCCTCTGCAGATTGGCTGGTGGGCTCGAACCATTGACCTTTCAGTTAGCAGCCAAGCACTTAGCCACTGCACCACCAAGGCTCCTTCTCTACTTTTTAAAAAAATTTCCGCAGGTTAAGAAATCTTCCCACTGGTATCTAACTAGTAAACTACTCAGAGTAGAACTATGCTCCATAGGGTTTTCAATGGCTGATTTTTTAGAAGTGGATTGCCAGGCCTTTCTTCCAAGTTATCTCTGGGTGGACTCCAACCCCCAATCTTTCAGTTAGCAGCTGAAAGCATTAACCATTCGTACCATCCATGTTGGTATCTAAACAAACAAACAAAAAAAAAAAACCCGTCGCCGTTGAGTCGATTTCGACTCATAGCAACCCTACAGGACAGAGTAGAATTGCCGCGTTCGGTTTCCAAGAACTGCCTGGTGGATTCAAACTGCCGACCTTTTGGTTAGCAGACATAGCTCTTAACCACTATGCTACCGGGGTTTCCGTTGGAATCTAAGACATCCTATAAACGGCCCCAAGTCCATCCCCATGCTCCCACTTGGTCTGGGAAGTTTCACCCCATCACCGTCCAACCTTCAAGAATCTGAAACATTTCCTAACTGTCCCAACCATTTCTCATCTCTCCCCAGCCATCCTTTCGTATGACACTCACACCACATTTCCCTTAAACTGGCATATTATCCACGTATCTTATCTCTCTTTCTAGACTACAAGGTCTCTGTCCTCAAGGACTAGGTCTGATTGATCTTTGTTCAATCGAGGTTCAAATCCTGGTTCTCCCACCTGTTCACCTGTGTGCCCTTGGGCAAGTAATTTAACTTCCCTGAGTCTCAATGAACGCATCTATGAAATGGGGAGAAATCATGTCTACTCTATAGGGTTCTCCTCTAAAGATTAAATGAAGTAACGCATGAAAAGCGCCTGTGACTTTGGTCGCCCAATTTCCTGCCATTTAAAGAGTATAAATAGTTCCTGACTTTCTTAGTAAATAAAAAACCAAGGCTCTCCAGCTCCTCTTTTACCCTCACACCCTACCCAAAAGCAAAATAGCTAAAGGAGAGAAGCCGGAGCTAGGGAAATTCTTGTGAGCTCTAGAGCGGATGGTTACCTAACAATGCTCCCACTCCCAGCCTCGAACTCCTGTCCCTCTGCAATCCGCTCTTTCTGTTCTTCCCTCTGAGCTACTCAGTCTTACCAGCTCATACCTCTTTGTCTATGACCAAAGTTCTTATTTCTCGAACCACATTCAGCTCCATATTTTTAAAAGTCCAATGCCTTCCAGTGGCTTCTGATACATTCTCCAGGCAGCAAATATTTACTGAAGACTTATACCCAAACCACATGCATAAAGCCCTAAAGCATCCAGAGGACTAGTTCTCAAAGTATGGCCCCAGGACCTCTCGGGTCCCCCAAGACCTCTTCAGGAGGCCCATGAAGTTATTTGCCCTTTTCAGTCTCATGAGTGCACAATGGAGTTCTCTAGAGGCTACTTGATATGTGTTGATATCATCAGTCTGGCTGCTAAGGGGAGGTGTATTCATGTGTTTAAAAAATTTCCCAGTTTTAACCACAGCCTCTACCAGCCTGAGCCCAGAAGAACTAGACGGTGCCCCACTACCTCCACCAACCACTCTGACAGGGATCACAAAAGAGGGTCTCGGACAGAGTGGGAGAAAAATGTAGAAAAAAATCCAAATTAACAAAAAAAAGACCAGACTTACTGGTCTGACAGAGACTGGAGGGACCCCTGAGATCACGGCGCCCGACACCCTGCTAACTCAGAACTGAAGCCACTCTCCCAAGCCTACCTTTCAGCCAAAGATTAGACAGGCCTATAAAACAAACAGTAACACACGTGAGGAATGTGCTTCTTAGTTCTATCAAGTATACGAGACCAAATGGGCAACATCCGCCCAAAAGCAAAGACGAGAAGGCAGGAAGGGACAGGAAAACTGGATGAATGGACATGGGGAACCCAGGGTGGAATAGAAAAGGGGAAGAGTGCTGACTCGTTGCCAAGATTGCAACCAATGTCACAAAACAATTTGTGATATAAATTTTTGAATGAGAAACTCATTTGCGCTGTAAACTTTCACCTAAAACACAATATAAATAAATAAATAAATAAAATTTCTCAGATTTAATTACTAGTACACTAATGTCAGTAGATAGAAGCCCATAAGGAAGCTCTTTGGGGTCCTGGAAAATTTTTAAGAGGGGGCCCTGCGCCGGCAGACTGGAGCACAGACCCAGCCCAGCACGCCCAGTAGATGCTATCTCATCTCTCCCGCTGCTCTTTGTCCTTGATACTGGACCAGCCCTAACCCTACTAACTCTTCCTTCAAAGATCTCACTTCCTTCTCATCCCCTGTGCCACCAGCCCAGGCGAGCCTGCCCTCTCCTGCCATCTGGCTTCCTGTGGCCAGCTCTCCCGGCGGCCGGTCCACCCTCTTCACTGTTCACCCACCTGGAGCACGCTCTCCTGGTGTCACCGGTGGCCTAAAGGGTCAAAGGATCCTCGCTGGCATCAGGAAGTGTCTCATGGCGCTCTGGACCTGCTTATTGGTTAGCAACAGCCTGAGCTGAGAGGAGAGGCTCTTGCGGTATTACCACCTCGTCTCAGCGAGCCAATAATTTCTCTCTTGTCCTTCCCACAGTAACTACAACACCATTACCCAAGTCACGTACTGAGGCTCGATCAAAGGCTCCTCACCATTCCCTAGGAACCCTGGTAGTGCAGTGGCTAAGAGCTATGGCTGCTGACCAAAAGGTCAGCAGTTGGAATCTACCAGCCGCTCCTTAGAAACCCCAGGGGCCAGTTCTAGTCTGTCCTATTGGGTCGCTATGAGTCGGGACTGACTTGAAGGCAGTGGGTTTGGTTTTTTTGCGGGGGGCAGTGGGGGTGCACTGGAGACCAGGAGTTGCTGAGGTGGCATGATCCCCTGAAAGGAGAGAGGTGAGCCCAGGCGTATGAACACCTTTCCTTTCAATTTCAGCGTTTGATAACTTGGTAACTAAATTCGCCTCTGCAGGCTCTGTGTCTTCACCACATCCCACAGGGTGGAAATCATAGTTCTGGATTCTCAGGAGACCCTGGGCCAGCTGAGGTGAATGTTCATCTGTTTCAGCTATCACAAGCTGGGACCAGGGGCATGTTCCCCACGAGCTGGGCAAATGGCCTCACTTGTCTTCTGGCTGGTGCCTAAACCCCATAGGTGCCCTTCCTTAGCCCCAAGCTGCCTGGGACCATCCCTCAGGTTACCATCCCACACACTCTGTCTCAGGCCAGCCAGCCCTGGATCAGAGCCATCAGAGCAGACACCCTGGGCAACCTGTAAGTCACACCATCCAGCCCAGGCCCCTCCCTGCTTCTCCTTTGCCCCTATTCTCTGCCAGCAGCCAGACCGGCCACTGTCCTACCTAAACCCCTCCCACTGTTTCCCAGAATATAATCTAAACTTCTAAAGTGCAACACTCATCCACTGCTGGGGGGAATGTAAAACAGTACAGCTGCTGTGCAAAACAATTTGCAAGTTCCTAAAAAATTTAAATATAGAATTACCATAAAGATTCCGACTCATACAGACCCTATAGGACAGAGCAGAACTGGCCCATAGGGTATCCAAGGCGTGGCTGGTGGATTCAAACTGTCAACCTTTTGGTTAGCAGCCGAGCTTTTAACCACTGCATCACCAGGGCTCCCAAATTACCATGTGGCCCAGTAATTCCATTCCCAGGCATATACCCAAAAGATGTGAAAATAGACGCATGTACACCAATGTTCACTGCAGCATTATTCACAATAGCCAAAAGATGGAAACCACCCAAGTGTTGTCTGTCAACAGATGGCTGGATAAACAAAATGTGTACATCCATACAATGGCGTATTGCTCAGCCATAAGAAAAATGAAGTGCAGATACGTGCTACGAAACAGGTAAACCTTGAAAACCTTACGCTGAGTGATGTATGTAAGTACGACACAAAAGAACAAATAATGCATGATCCTACTGACATGAAATACCTGGAATAGGTAAATCCTTCAGACAGAAGATTAGTGGTTACTAGGCACTGGAGGGAGAAGGAAATGGGGAGTTAGGGGGAAAAAAACTGAGCAAGATAATAAAAGGCAGCAAAGAAAAAAAAACTAACTTCCTTACCATGCCCCCAGAGCCAGTCATGATGGCGGCCCTCTCGCCTTCCTCTCCACCTCTTCAGCCACCTCCCCCCCCCTTTCTCCTCACTGACCTTTTTTTCTGTTCCTCGAACAAAGAAAGCCCCTTTCTGAGCCAGGACCTCTGCACTTGTTCTCTTGACCTGGAACGGTCTTCCTCCTAATCTCCAAATGTTTGGCTCCTTCTCCTCACTCAGGGCTCAGTTCAATGTCTCCTGCTCAGAGAGGCCTCCCCGGCATCAGGCGTAACATGCCCTTCTCTCGCTACCTGGTATTCTCTCTCACCGTGGACTTCTTTAACATCTGTCTTCCCCATAGAACGTCAGTGTCACGAGAGCAGAGGCCCTGTTTGTCCACTGTGGTGTTTGCAATGTGCAGAACTCTGCCTGGATGCTGACTGAGTAAAGAGATGAATGAATGAATGCAGTGAGGTGGGTAGAAGCTCCTCAGATCAGAGAGGTGCTCACCTAAGCACCTAAGTCAAGTCGACTCCGATTCATGGCGACCCCACGTGTGTCAGAGTAGCACTGTGCTCCATAAGGCTTTCAATGGCTGACTTTTTGGACGTAGACTGCCAGGCCCTTCTTCTGAGGAGCCCCTGGGTGGACTCTAACCGCCAGCCTTTCGGTTAGCAGCTGAGTATATTAACCGTTTTCACCACCCAGGGACTCCGGCGTTTTGCCCAGTGTGGCTAAAACCCAGCAAACTCCAGCCCAGCCTCGAATGAGCCGTTCTGGGACCCATTTAACTCAACCACGATGCTGCCAAGAGGGCATGTGTACTCCATTCCTCTTTTTCATAACACAGATAAAACTTTTACACTGTCCATTTAAGCTCCCATTGTTTGGTCCTCCCCAAGGAAACTTCAAAACTAAAATTCCTTTCTCCCTTCATTTTGCCCCTTTGTTATGACAGAAAGGCTCCATTTAGCATTCCTAAAGGGCCATTAGCATCCCAAAGCTCCTGTTGTGCTGCCTGGCTGGAGGCTTGTGCTCCTGACGGACGGGCGCTCCCGCTCCCCGAGCTGCGGCCACCAGGGCCAGACTAGACGCTGGGGCTAAAACTCAGCCCTGAAGGTCCCCCACACTCGGAGTCATCTCTCTCCTCACTCACCAAGTTCAAGTTGCCCTCTCACTGCAGATACGTAGCATTTATTCTCGTTCTCCCGCTCTCGTTCTGAAGAATTTCTCTCTCTCTTTCTTTCTTTCTGCCTAATAAGGGCACCTTTTGATAAACACTGCCTGGCGGAAACTTTTTCATTGCAATGAAAGACCCCCCTCGACAAGGCAAGATGAATATACTGATTATAGAACAAACAAGGGGGAGTTAATCCTTCCCTCGCTGCCCCCACATACCCCACCCCCCCACACACCCCCCTCCCCCCGTGTCACCCTCCATCCCTGTTCAAAGAGAAAACAGAAGCGGGTTCTCCGTGAGGCAAGTCTAAGGAACCTGGGCCAGAGCGCTCCATAATGAGGACCCTCATGCTTCCAGGCCCTGGACAGGCCCTAGTAAGTGACGCCTCCTCAAGTTAACATTTCGGCTTGTCAGGGATGTCACTCTGTGTGGCACATTGTTCTAGATAATCACCCTGCTGCTGAAATTAGCCTGTGAATCAGACAAAAACCCTTCTGGAAATGCTAGCCCAGTTGCTAGGTTCTCCAGGACAGAGAATCCTGTTCGCTATCTACCCTTTAGTTCCCATCAGACCGAGTCTTCTTTTTCGTGGCAGCCTCCCGTTTCCTATGTACAGCCTAAAACATCAAATGTCGGGCCCCCTGTGGGGATCCCTACCAAGGCAAGCCCACGACCACCCAGCCCCCAGGAAACACAGCTCAGCAGCCTCGAAGAGCATGTCCTGGAGTGATGGGTACTTATGTCTCTGGATCTGTGGGGTCAAGGCATTCACAGCAAGCTGGACCTGCTCCAAAGGACACCTAGTTCACCCTCCCTCTTCTCAGCCCTCTAGCAGTTATTGTTGCCAGCTGCCATCAAGTCAGCCCCTGGCTCATGGGACCCCACGCACAATGAAACAAAATGATGCCAGTCCTGCACCATCCCCATGGTCAGTTAAGGATCAGATCATTGTAATCCACAGGGTTTTCATTGGCTGATTTTCAGAAGTAGATCATCAGGCCTTTCTTCCTAGTTTGTCTTAGTCTGAAAGCTCCCCTGAAACCTGTTCAGCATCATAGAAAGGCCAAGCCTCCACTACACAAGGGTGATGGCTGCACATGAGATGCACTGGACAGGAAACAAACCTGGGCCTCCTGTCTGGAAGGTGAGAATTCTACCACTGAACCACCAAGGCCCTCATAAGCCATGCAGCTAAGAAAGGGAGCCTTAACCCACAAAGGCACCAGACTCATGAGCCATTTGCTAGCCTTTAATTAATAGATTTTCTTAATTTCTGGCTAATGCTCTCTGGATAGGGCAAGACACTAAAGGTGCACTCTTTTTTATACTGTGTGCTGGGATCCTGCTAAGCCCTGAGGACAAAAAGACAACAGCCAGAGTCCTTGTCCTTGAGGGGATCAGAATCTGCTGGGGGACACTCAGGAAACAACACAAATGCCCACAGAGAAATGACATCACAGAGAACTTTTGCCCCAGGATTTAATGTGTGTGTTGGAAGGACAAGGAGGTGTTTTTAACTGATTAATTTAAACTAAAATAACCATCAGTCCAGATTTTTACAGAGAGCGCTTCCAGCCTCCAGGGAGCATTAGTGGTTCAGTGGTAGAATTCTCACGTTCCGTATGGGAGACCTGTGTTCAATTCCCGGTCAACACACCTCATACACTGCTACCACCCATTCACTGGTGGAGGCTTGCATGTTTCTGTGATGCTGAACAGGTTTCAGCAGAGCTTCCAGACTAAGATGGACTAGGAAGAAAGGCCTGGAATCTACTTCTGAAAATCGACCAATGAAAACCCTGTGGATCACAATGGTCCAATCCACAACCGATCATGAGGATGGCGCAGGACCGGGTAGAATTCGTTCCGTGGGCTCGGGCAGACTCAATGGCAGCTAACAACAGCAACTCCAAGCCCCACCAAGTCATACACAACAGCAGGAGGCGCTAATTCCGTTCAATATTCCCCAGGTACTGAAAAAACTGGGCTGGTTTGGGAGAAGGGCTTAGGATGTTGTCAACAAACTTTTTCTGTGAAGAGCCAAATAATAAATATTTTGGGCTTTGCAGCCGTAAGGTCTCTGTTGCAACTACTCAGTTCTGCTGTTGGACCCCGAAAGCAGCCGTAGACAATGCGTAAGCAAATGGGCGTGGCTGTACTCCAAAAAGAGTTTACTCGCAAAAACAGGCCGCGGACAGAATTGAGTCCACAGGCTGCAGTCTGCCAGCCCCGGCCTGGGAGACTGGATGTCATCCAGTGTAGCACTGAGAAAGAAATCAGCTTCGGGCCTGGTTCTTCATTAATCCTCATGATAACAGCAAACTCAGCTGAGTCACAAGTTTTCTGAAACTCGTGCTATTTCAAAAGGGCTTGCTTAGAGCTGGGCTAGCGAGGGATACAGAGATGAGGACACGGCCCCTATGTTCAAGGGCTCACTGTGTGTCAGTGCGCGTCAGCTCCGAAGTGGTATCCTACTGCATGTACTGCTGTCTATAGATCACGGGGCCCTGTCCGCGACAGCACTTACAGTCTTAGGTTTTGACCTCCGGCATTATGTTCCAAACATGTATACACCAGCTCGTTTAGCCATTTACCTACTGTTTTCTCTCTCTCTCTCTCTCTTTTTTTCTCTTTTGGGGGCCAATTACCAATAAATCCGGGAGACCTGCACATGCCTGGCTGATGATGACGGAGCAGAAGCACTCCATAGGGTTTTCAATGTTGTCACCTTTCGGAAGCAGATCGCCGGGCCTTTCTTCCGGGGCTTATTCTGCCAACAGCTGAGACCAGGCTACAGCAGTGGGTTAGAACTGCCAACCTTTCAGTTAGCAGATAAATGCTTAGCCATTTGCACCACCCAAGAACCTCATGTGTTCTTCTAGGGTGGGCACTGAGAGGGGGAATTGGCAGGTTGTAGGGAAGCACACTTAAAATGTACTCTGGTTATTCCCGGGGTCCCTGGGTGGTGCCAACAGTTAACACACCGGGCTGCGAACCTAAAGGTTGGAGGTTCAAGTGGACCCAGAAGTACCTTGGAAGAAAGGCCTGGCAACCTACTTCTGAAAAATCAGCCAGTGAAAATCCTACAGAGGCCAGTTCTACTCTGACACACATGGCGATGTCATGAGTCGAAGTAGATTCAACAGCAATGGGTTTTTTTGTTTGTTTGTTTTTTGGTAATTCCAATGTTTTATGATTATGCCCTTAACTATAGCTCACCCTCTTACAATCGTGTGCCTTTGGTCACATGGGGGGATCCAACTGACAGACTCTGGGGGACCTACGTAAAAACACAGGCTGAAAAACTACCCAAAGTACCTGGCCCAATGGGAACCTGAGACTACCTACTTTTTGCTTTATCTTGAATTAGGAAAACCATCCCAGCACACACACCTACATCCTGCAAAGCAGGCAGGGTTAGAATTGAAGACAGGTAGGGGGACTACCAACCTTGGGCCTGTGGCCCAGTCTCAGCTGTCGGCAGAATAAGCGCCCTGGTTGCACCGGCTATTACTGAATGTTGGTGAATACAGCCCAGGGGTTAACAACAGGGCGCAGGTCCTGGTGGGGAGCTCTAACTTGGGTTCTTGGCATTCCTGGAGTGGGGGCTGGGAAGCCACCAGGGACGGTCTGGCCTGTCTGCGAGCTCTGAAGAGTTGGATTTCTGGACTCAGATGCCAAGCTGAGCCTGGCACTGGCCAGGTTGAGCCTTCCTTTGTGTCTGAAAACCCTTTTTGTTTGATGTTGGTGTAACTTTAAGCAGCCTGCCAATGAGAGCCTTTGAGGAAGTTTCCCAGGCCAGGCTGCTCTGCTGGGGCTTGGCCATTTCAAGGGTCGCCTCCCCTCTCCCATCCTGTACCTTTTCTCAATTGCCAGACCAAGGTGCTTATATGGCTCCCTGCCAGACTAAAAGAGCCTGTCTAGGTAGGACTGATTCCTCTCTCCCAAGGCAAGAGGGGGACTGGGACCGAAGGGTGGAGGGAATCTCTCTCAGCAGCTATAAGCAGTTGCCATTGAGTCAATTCTAACTTGTGGTGACTCCATGTGTGTGTCAGAGAAAAAATGTGCTCCACAGGGTTTTCAATGTAGACGGTCAGGCCTTTCTTCCAAGGCACCTCTGGGTGGATTTGAACCACCAACCTTTTTAGTTAGCGGTCAAGCATGTTAACCGTTTGCATCCCCCAGCAACTCCCCTGAGCAGGTATAGACATGTGTATACATTTCCGGAGCACCTGGTATACACAGGCACTGCACTCAGCATTTTACACAAGCCTTTCATTTAACCCTCCAACAATTCCAGGACATAAGCAGCAGTCAAGAAATCAAACGACAGACGATAAGCCAGATAACTGGTGGCTCCTAAAAATAAAACACTTATGCTCATCAAAAGACTTCTCCAAAAGAGTAAAAAGAGAACCTACAGGCTGGGAAAAAATCCTTGGCTACCACATATCCAACAAGGGTCTAATCTCTAAAATCTATAGACTAGCTCAACACCTCAACAACAAAAAGACAAATAATCCAATTAAAAAATGGACAAAGCATGTGAACAGACACCTGACCAAAGAAGACCTTCAGGCAGCTAACAAACACATTAGGAAATGCTTGCCATCATTAGCCATTAGAGAAATGCAAATCAAAACTACAATAAGATACCATCTCACCCCGACATTACTGGCAATACATAAATAAATAACAAATTAGGTTGAGGGGAGATTGGAACTCTTATGCACTACTGGTAAGAACGTAAAATGGTACAACCACTATGGAAAACAATATGGCACCTCCTTAGAAAACTAGAAATAGAAATACCATATGATCCAGCAATCCCACTCTTAGGAATATATTCTAAAGAAATAAGAACTGTCACATGACTAGACATATGCACATCCATGTTTGCTACAGCATTATTCACAATAGAAAAAGATGGAAACAACGTAAGTGTCCACCAACAGGTCAAGGGATAAACAAGTTATGGTACAGACACACAATGGGATACTATGCAACAATAAAGAGCAATGATGTATTCAAAAAACATCCACAACATGAATGAATCTCGAGGGCACTACGCTGAGTGAAATAAGTCAATCACAAAAGGACAACTATTGTATGAGACCACTATCATAAAACCCCAGGAGAAAGTTTACACACAGAAAAAAATAATCTTTGATGGTTACAAGGGTGGGAAAGGGTGGGGAGGGAAAATCACTAACTAGACAGTAGAGAAGTGTTAACTCTGGTGAAGGCAAAGACAACACACAATATAGGGAAAGTCGGTACAACCTGAACAAGGCAAAGTCATAGACGCTTCCTAGACACATCCAAACACTTGGAGGAACTGAGTTACTGGGGATAAGGGCTGGGGATCACGGTCTCGGGGGCATCTAGGTCAACTGGCATAACACAGTTCGTAAAGAAAATGTTCTACGTCTTACTTTGGAGAGTAGAGTCTAGGGTCTTAAAAGCTTGCGAGTGGCCATCTAAGACACATCTATTGGTCCCATCGTGTTTGATGCGAAGAAGAATGATGAAAATCAAACACACAGGGAAAATATCAGTCCAAAGGACTAAGTGACCACATGAACCACAGCCTCCACCAGCCTGAGTCTTGAAGAACTAGATGGTGCCTGGCTACCACCACCAACCGCTCTGGTAACAGAGCATCCCAGACACAGCGGGAGACAAATGTGGAATAAAATCCAAATTCACAAAGAAGATCAGACTTACTGGTCTGACAGAGACCGGAGGAACCCCCGAGACTATGGCCCCTGGACACCCTGTTAACTCAGAACTGAAGCCACTCCCAGAGTCCACCTTTCAGCCAAAGATTAGGCAGGCCTATTGAAACAAACAATAACACATGTGAGGAATGTGCTTCTTAGTTCCATCAAGTATACAAGACCAAATGGGCAACACCTGGCCAAAAGCAAACACAAGAACTTAGGAAGAGACAGGAAACCTGGAAGAATGGACAGGGAGAACCCAGGATGTAAAGGGAAAGGGGTGTAAAGTGCTGACACATTGCAGGGATTGCACCCAATGTCATGAAACAATTTTATATGAATTTCTGAATAAGTAACTTGCACTGTAAACTTTCACCTAAAACACAATAAAATTTAAGAAAAAGCAAGGAATCAAACAATGTATTGCATTGAGTAAAGCTGCTGCAAAAGATCTCTTTAAAGCGTTGAAAAGCAACGATGACAGTTTGAGGACTAAGGTGCACCTGACCCAAGCCATAGTGTTTTCTATCGCCTCACATACATGTGAAAACTGGACAATGACTAAGAAGATCAAAGAAGGATTGATGCCTTTGAATTACGGTGTTGGCAAAGAATATTGAATATACCACGGACTGCCAGAAGAATGAATAAACCTGTCCTGGAAGAAGTACAGCCAGAATGCTCCTTAGAAGCGAGGATAGTGCGACTTTGTCTCACATACTTAGGACATGTGATCAGGAGGGACTAGGTCCCGGAAAAGGACATCATGCTTGGTAAAGTAGAGAATCAGTGAAAAAGAGGAAGACCCTCAAGGAGATGGATTGACACAGTGGCTGCAACAATTGTGAGGATGGTGCAGGATGAGGCAGTGTTTCGTTCCGTTGTACACAGGGTCGCTATGAGTCAGAACCAACGGGACAGCACCAAACACGCACACACACACAGAGATGTGATTATCCCGATATCAGAGATGAGAAAACTGAGGCCGAGAGGCTCAAGACCTAGCCGGTAGGTGATGGAGCTAGATGTCCAGCTGTCTGATTCCAGAGCCAGATGGTGGTTTCTATCATTCCAATGGTTTTCCAACTGGAAGTGGTGATGCTCTAGGGGAGTGATTTTTTTTTTTTTTCAACTTGAGATCATTTTAGACCAAAAAAAGTAGCCAAAATGGTACAAAGACTTCCCATACACTCTCCACCCACCTTGCCCACGTGTTAATATCCTACATACTGATCGTACAATTTTCAAAACCAAGAAATTAATATTGATACAATACTATTATTTAACCTACAAGCTTTACTCAAATTTTACCAACTGTTCCAATAATGTTCTTTTCTGTGCAACGAAGGATACAGGATCCTACATTATATCTTATATCATGTCTTCTCAGTCTCCTTCTATCTGTGACAGTCTTTCTTATCTTTAATGACATTGGTACTCCTGAAGTGTCCTGGGCAGTTATTTGGTAGAACGTCTTTCAGTTTGGGATTACCTGATGTCTCCTCATGATTGAATTCAGGTTATCCACTTTTTGTTTGAATCCCACAGAAGTAACATGTTCTCCTCAGCGCATCCTATCGGGAGGCACATGATGTCAGGATGTCCTAGTACTGGTAATGCTATCCCAATACTGGTAATGTTAACCCAGTTCTGGTAATGTTAACCCAGTTCTGGTGATGTTAACCCAGTACTGGTAATGTTAAGGCGGTACCTGGCAGGTTTCTCCACTGTACAGTTGCTAGTTTTCCTTTTGTAATTATGGGAAGATACTTTGACAGTATGTAAATATTCTATTTCTCATCCTATTTTCACCCACTCATTTTAGCAGGAGTCCTGGTGGTGCAATTGTCAAGCACTCGGCTGCTAACCTTAAAGTTGGTGGTTCAAACCCCCAGCCATTCTGCAGGGAAAAAGACCTAGTGATCTGCTCCCATAAAGACTACAGCCTAGGAAACCCCATGGGGCAGTTCTACTCCGCCCTATAGGGTCTCTGTGAGTTAGAATGGACTCAACAGCACACAACAACAACAATTTTAGCAGACAGTGTGATCTTTGACTGCAACAATGAATACTATGATTTTTGTCAAATGGTGATTTCCTATTTCCATTCTTCTTTCCACATTTAGGAATGGGACTCTCCTGAAACACAGAGTGCACAGTGATTGCTAGAACTCTGTATCCACTGGTTTCATCTAAGGCTTTGGCTAAAATGCAGATTCCCAGATTCCAGCCCCAGAGATTTTATTTTATTAAGCCACAGAAGGGACGGGAAATACACATTCTAATAAGCATTTCCCCCTTCCCCATAAGGTTTTCTTTAATTGAGATATACCCTAAAATTTACCCTTTTAGAGTGTTCAGTTCAGTGGTTCTTATTATACTCACAAGGTTGTGTATCACCACTATCTAATTTTCAAACATGTTCATCACCCTAAAGAGAAACTCCACATCCATGAGCAGTCACTCCTCATTCCCTACTCTCTCAGCTCCTGGAAACCACTACTTTCTGTCTCTATGGATTTGCCAACTCTGGACATTTCATATAAATGCAATGACTACAACATGTGGTCTTGTGATGGAGTTTTTTCACTCAGCATAATGTTTCCAAGGTTCATCCATGTTGCAGCATCAATCAGTACTTCATCCCTTTTTATGGCTGAATAATATTCCATTCCGTTTGTACCGCTGTTGTTGTTAATTGCCAAGAGTGCAGTCTGGCTCACGGATATACCACGTTTGTTTATCCATTCATCAGCTGGTGGCCATTTGGGCTGTTTCCACTTTTTGGCTATTATGAACATTTGTTACAGGTTTCTTTGTGGACATGTGTTTTCAATTCTCCTGAGTATATGCCTAAAAGTAGAATTGTTGGGTCATATGGTAACTCCACATGTAACGTTTTGAGGGACTGCTCATTTTCCAAAGTAGCTGCACCATTTTACATTCCTACTAGCAAAGTGTGAGGAGTCCACTTTCTCCACATCCTCTCAGCACACGTTATTGTAGTTTTGATTCCAGCCGTCCTAGTGGGTCTGAAGTTATTGTGGTTTTCATTTGTACATCCTTAATGACTAATGATGTCAAGCATCTTTTCATGTGCTTATTGGCCCTTTGTATATCTTTGGAGAAACGTCTACTTAGATCTGTTGTCCATTTTTTAATCAGGTTTCTTGTCTTTTTATGTTTGAGTTCTGAGAGTTCTTCATGCATCCTGGATAGCAGACTCTTATAGGGAATCCCTGGGTGGTGCAAACAGTTAACACGCTTGGCTGCTAACCAAAAGGTTAGAGGTTCAGTCCACTCACAGACACCTCAGAAGAAAGGCTTGGTGATCTACTTTTTAAAAATCAGCCACTGAAAACCCTGTGGAGCACAGTTCTACTCTGACATAAACGGGGTTGCCAGGAATTGCAGTCAACCCAATGGCAACTGGTAAGACCCTTATCAGCTACACCAAAAACCAAAACCCGTTGCCATCAAGTTGATTTTGACTCATAGCAACCCCACAGGACAGAGCAGAGCTGCCCCATACGGTTTCCAAGGAGCGGTTGGTGAATTCGAACTGTCTACCTTTTTGTTAGCAGCCACAGCTCTTAACCACTGTGCTGTCAGGGCTCCATCAGCTACATGATTTGCAGGGGTTTTTTTCCCACTGTATGGGCTGTCTTTTCATTTTCTTGGAAGCGTTATTTGCAGCACAAATGATTTTAATTTTAATAAAGTCCAAGTTATCTATCTTTTCTTTGATTTCCCACAAGATTTCGATGCAGAGAATCTATGGACCACTGTATGGAAATATTCTAAGGGCTTAGGGAAAATGGTGCAGAGGTCACAGTTTTAAAATGTATTAGCATAAAGTTGTTCACAGTATTACCATGTTCTTTTTTTTTTTTTTTTCAGTTCTGCTGTATCTGTAGTTATATCTCTTTTTCCATTCCTAAGGTTGTTTATTTGTGCCTTCTCTTTTTTTCTTGATCAATCTTTCCAAATATTTATTTTATTCATCTTTTCAGACAACCAGCTTTTGGCTTTGGTTGATCCTCTCTACCGAGTATTTGTTTTCTAGTTCCTTGACTTCTGATCTTATTTTTACCTCTCCTTTTTTTTCCAGGCTTATTCTGTGTTTTTTTTTAATTTCTTAGACACTTAGTTCATTAATTCTCAGTCTTTCTCATGGTTCTGAGGTTCTGTGAAACACGCTCCTGTCTTTAGCATTCCCTCTTTCTTCCATGAATCCACCACACCTTGGCAAGAGGGTGAGGAGAAATAGAGGCAGGAGTAGAGCTGGGTACCTGCCCATTTCAGTAGGAAACTGCCTATGGAAATACTCTTCTGGGGTGCTAAGAACTCCTGGGGATGCTAGTGTATTCCAGAGTCAAACCAAGCCATTTGGGGTTATATTTGATTAAGGGAGGTGGCACCTGTATCAGTGAGTCCTTGTGGTCTCACCATCTTGTCCTTGCAGACTGATTTCTATTTCAGCAAATCTCCTCTGCCAGGCCAAAAGGCAATAAGGCAGATGCTCACGCAAAGACAGGCAGGAGCCAAAGCAATAAACTCGGCCCCAGCTGTCAGCTCAAACTGCTCCAGCTTCGGGCTAGAAACCATCCTGTCCTTTTCTGTGCTTCTAACCGTTATTCCCAGTTAATTCCAACCTTAGTATCACCTAACAGTAACCCCTAAAACCTTCATCACAGAATGTGTACGCTGGAAGGGGCCTGAGAAATCATCTGCCCAGCTCTTTCTTTTCACCAGGAAGGAGACGGACGGCCCAGTGACAATCAGCACATTCAAGTTCACATCACTGTACATTTTTTCTGAAATCAGTGCAAAATAGCCAGTTTTGTCCCATTTAAGTGCATCCTGCTCTAAATTCTATTCTGTGACCCTTGCTTTCACTTTGTGTTCATTCCCCTTATATACTTCTGCACATCTCTTAATTTTTAAAAAGCTGGTAGACTTTGCCACTTAATCTGTTAAACATTGAGAGTGATGTGTTAAAGTCTCCCACTAATAGTGTGCTTTTGCCCCAAGCAGACAGAAAGGAAAACCAGGAGATACAGTATCTGAAGAATACACTCAATAAGGTTAGTTTAATAAATATATTGAACTCTGTACTCTAAAAACAAAGTTCTCTTTCAGCTCCCATAGAACACCGACAGAAGTGATTTTACACACGCACACGAGATCATTACAAAACCAAAAACTGTACCAGCTGCAATAAAATAAAACTAGACAGTAATAACAAAATATGTAGTTTTAAGGGCCTAATCCCCTGGAAAGGAAGTCCAATATAAAAATAACTCCAGGAGCAGAAACCAAACCCACTGCTGCCGAGTCAATTCCAACTCATAGAGACCCTACAGGACAGAGTAGAACTGCCCTATAGAGTTTCCAAGGAGAGCCTGGTGGATTTGAACTGCTGACCTTTTGGTTAGCAGCTATAGCACTTAACCACTACGCCACCAGGGTTTCCCCAAGAGCAAAGGTAATTTAAAAACTAGGATAACACAGTCATTGCAGCAACAGGGGCAATGACAGGAAGATGTGTCAAAGCTATTCTAGAAGGGAAAAGTCACTGCCTTAAGTGGCTTCACTGTGAAACAGGAATGACAAAATAACGAAATTAATTTAACTTAGCATTCAATTCAAAAACTCAGGGGGTCCACCAAAAGGCCTAAATAAGAAATTAGGAAGATAAAGGGGGGAAATCAGAGCATTAGAAAACAATAGAAAGTGTTCAAAAATAAGTGGCAGTCTAGAATAGCAAGCAGACAGGAGCGCCAGCTCTGAGAGCAGAGAGATGCTATTTGAGTTCCAGCTCTGGATTTTGTAGCTGCGTGACACCAGGCAAGCTAAATTTCTTAACTTGGGAACCACTTGTAAAGTGGGAATAACAGCACTTAACTCATAGAGTTGTAAAGATTTTAAAAATTAAACAGCACAAGAGGAGTACTTAGCAATGGGCCCAGCGCACAGTGAGTGTTCGATAAATATTATCAGCTGCTGCTATTATCACCTTCAAAAATGCCAAGAAAACAACCAAATCTAGGCAATGAGAAAGAATATATGACCATTATTAGAAATCAGGAAGGTGCTATAGCCACATAGGGATTTTTTTTTTTTTTTTTTTTTTAGAGATTACTAATATAACACTCCATGCTTAAAAAATAAAAACCCGGGTAAAATTAATTATTTTCCAAGAAAATAAATCATCAGATTTGACTCAAAAGTAGTTGAAAAATTCCTGAATAAACACGTAAGCATGGAAAAAAATGAAATGGTTATCAAATTACTCCTTCCAAAAATGGCACCAGGCCCAGATGGACTAATTCTAGCAAACTTCAATGAACAACTATCTCTCGTACTACTTAAGCTATTCCAGACCACGGAAAAGAGTAGGAGTTTCCCACTTCGTTTTATAGGGTTAGAACAGTCCTGATACAAAAGGCAATATAAAGTGAGAAACATTCAGGCAAATCCTACTTTTGAACAGATGTAACAATCCAAAATAAAATATTAGCAAAGACTAATATAACATCACCGAGTAGACTCTATTTCAAGAATACTAGGATGGCTAAAACTTAGGAAATCACAAAACCACAGTGAGATAACACTTCACACCCACCAGGATGGCAATAATCAAAAAGATGGATAATAACAAATGTTGGCGAGGAAGTCAAGAAATTGGAATCCTCACACATTGCTGGTGGGATTGTAAAATGTTGCAGCTGCTGTGGAAAACAGTTTGGCAGTTCCTCAAAAAGTTACACATAGAGTTACCATATGATCCAGCAATCCCACTCCTAGGTATATACCCAGAAGAATTGAAAACATATGTCCACACAAAAATCTGTACACAAATGTTCATTGGAACATTATTCATAATGGTCCAAAAGTGGAAACAACCCAAATGTCCATCAACTGATAAATGGATAGATGTAGTATACAAACGTGGTATACATCCATACAATGAAATACTATTCAGCTAAAAAAGGGAAGCAGTACTGATACATGCCACAACATGCATGTAACTTGAAAACATTATGCTAAGTGAAAGAAACCAGTCACAAAAGGCCCCATATTGTATAATTCTATTTATATATTCTATCTATGCACATTAAAGTCCAGATTAGGCAAATCTAGAGACCCAAAGTTGATCAGTGTTTGCCTACGATTGTGGGGCAGCAGGGAAGGGTGTCAGGAGAAAATGAAGAGTGACTGATTGGGGGTACAGGGTTTCTTTTTGAGATGATAAAATATTCTAAAATTGATTTTAGTGATGGTTGCACCACTCTATAGTATACTAAAGACCACTAAACTATACAAATTAAATGTGTCAATTGTACGGTATGTGAACTATACCTCCATAAAACTATTTTAAAAATTAGGAAACTAATGCAATTCATTGTATTAATAGTCAAAGCAGAAAAACTATATGATCATTTTGATTGACATCTAAAGGATTAACATTCCTCCTATATTCCTGATTTAAAAAAAAAAAAAAGAACAAACCTCCCAGTAAAGTAGGAATGTGGAGCACAATAAAGAATATCTATCTGAAACCAGTAGCAAACAACATATTTAATGATGAAATACCCAGTTGGAAAATAAAATACGAATAACAGTAATCAAATTTATAAATACCTAGAAATAAACTTTTTATAAAAAATGTGCAAGACTAATATAAAGAAAAGTATAAACTCTGCTGGAGCACATTAAAGACACAAATAAATGAAGAGATGTTCTGTGCTTCTGGGTTGTAAGACTTAAAATCACATAGGCATTTACAACATTTCTATTAGAATGGCTAAAATGAAAAAGACTGATCATATCAAATGTTGACGAGGATATGGAGGAACTGGAACTCTCAAGCACTGCTGGTATGAACGCAAAGTGACACAATCACTTTGGAAAATAGTTTCTTAAAAAGTGAAATATACACCTACCACAGGATACAGTCATTCCACAAGATGAAAAATGAAAGTATACGTTCATGCAAAGACTTGTGCAGGAATGTTCATAGCTGCTTTATCTGTAATAGCCAAAAATCAGAAATAACCTAAATGTCCATCAGCAGGTGAATGAATAAACTTTGCAACATTTACACAATGGAATATTGCCCAGCAATAAAAAGGAGTAAACTACTGATGAACACAACATGAATGAATTTCAAAATAGTCATGCAGAATGAAAGAAGACAAAAAGAATACATACTGTATGATTCCACTTATATAAAACCCTAGAAAATGCAAACTAATATATAATGACAGAAAGCACAACAGTGGAAACGGGCAGGAGTAGGAAGGAGAGATTGCCAATGGGCCTGAGTAAGCTTTTTGGGGTAAGGAATATGTTTATTATCTTGATTGTGGTGGTGGTTTCACAGCTACATACATTTGTCAAAACTTACTAACTTGTACTCTTTAAATATGTGCAATTTATTGAATGTCAATTATACCTTGATTAAGCTGTTTTAAAAAATTAGTCTGGAAGAATCAAAGTGAAACACACCACTACAATTTATTATTTTGTCCAGACTTAAACCCAACCTTTTTTATTTCCAACTACCCTAATGAAGGCATTTAGCTAACCGAATCATTAAGTGACAACAGTCATGTTGACATGCGTACAATTAAAATATTATAAAGCTATCAATTATCACAAAGTTTCTATTTAACACCACTGTCATCAAAACACCAACAGTGTTTGTACTAAAAGCTGACAAATTGATGTAAAGCCTATGCACAAATAAATAAATAAACAAGAATAGCAATGAGTATAACCAAAAAAAGAATAAATGAATACTGACCCCACCAGACACTGAAATGCACTACCCAAACAAACAGGAACTGGCAGGAAAACAGATCAGTGAAACAAAACGGAAAATCCAGAAAACAGATTCAATTTTATATAATACTTGAGCATTTAATAAATATGGCATCTCAAATTAGTAATCAAAGAGTGATTTTTTTTTTTAATAACTGTCAATGAATAACTGGCTAAATATTCGATGGGGAAAAAAATGAGATCCTTATCTCACACCATATGTTAGAAGTAACTCCACGTGAATGAAGTGTTAAAATACACAATTTTGAGTTTTGGCAACAAGGTGGGCTAAGCTAACGAAGAGCCTCTACCACTGAAATACTAGGTAAAATACAATTTAAAAAAGATTTAATACAGAGTGGGTCTCATAAAAAATAAAAGGGGAATCTGAAAGCCAAAGTATTAAGGGAAACACTGAGACACCACAGTGATCATGAGACGTGTGATAAGTGGGCAGGGAAAGAGAGGGAGGAGAAAGATAAGAGGTAAGAAAGACTGGTTATTAGCCCTAGAAACAGGTCTTGATGGCTTTGGGCTTGGGTTTTAACACCCACACACCGACAGGAGATGAGGAGCTGGAAGTGAGTTGGCAATAAGACCCCCTGCATTCGTTCCCTTGGCAAATATTTTATGAGTACCTACTATATGCATATAGTAAGAAAAAAAATTTTTTTTTCTTTTTTTCTTACTGTATGCCAGCTCCCCTATGAAAACAAAACAGACAAGGATCTCTGCTCTTTAATAAATTTACATTCTACCAAGTGTTAGAATGGAACAAGGAGGGGGATAAGAATACAGAATAAATAAATTAAATAGTGTGTTAGAAGGTGGTAAGTATTACAGAAAAATGGAGACAGTAGAGCAGGATGGGGGGGTCAGGAGAGCCTGTGTGTGTTTGTGTGGAGTGTGTGTGTACGAGACAGACAGACAGCCAGACACGGATGGGAGAGATATTTGCAGGATTAAATAGGATAGTTCCAGCAGGCTTCCCTGAGAAGTGACATTCAAAGACCTGAAGGAGCCAAGGGAGTCATCCACTCGGACACCTGGGCAGAGGGAACTGCCAGTGCCAGGTTGGTAAGGTGCGCACCTCTCTGGCATGTTAAAGCCAGGCAGCCTGGTGGCTGGAGCAGAGTGAGCGCTAGGAAACAAGGACAGAAAGGAAGCAGGGGCGACTACACTACACTGAAAGGGCTCCGGTGCTACTCCGATGAGCAGGAGCTGAGGCACTGGCCATTCCCTCTGGCTGCTGGGTTGAGAACAGACTGGGGGTTGGACAAGGGTAGAGGCAGAGACCAGGTAAGCAATTGAAGCAATAACCAAGGTGGCATAAAGTCTGGACCTTCCAAATGCATCCTCCATGAAAGGAAGACTAAAAATCTTTGTCATTTAACCCAAGATGACAGCCAAAGTTTATCTCTACCCCAAGCTCTGAGTAAAGTGGGGAAAAAATCTACAGTGAAAAAACAAAACCTCAGGCCTGGGAGGGTTTGGAGTTCAAACACAGACTACTCATTTGATACAAGAATTTCCAAGATGATTAATTAGTGGAAAAATCACTCCCAGTCAAACGATAGCTCTAACATGTCTGGCAGAACCAAACGCAAAATCACTCGATAGAGGCATTTCCATAACTAAGAATAGTGGGAGTTCCACAAAATCCCAAATAAAGATACATTTACAGTCAGAAAGTATAAAAATAATGAGGAATTCATTCACCATGAGCAAAGGTCAGCACACAAAACAAGCAAGAGAAGCCGTATCCCCAAGAAGTTGGTATCATCCATCATGCTAAAAGCGACTATAAGTTACGTTTCAAGACTATTCACAAGGAAATAATGCTGAGCAAAAGACGCCAGACATCAGAGTCCATACAGTATGATTTCATTTATATAAAGTTCGAAACCAGGCAAAACTGTATCTATGGCTTGTTAGAAGTCAACATGGCGGTTACCCTAGGGAGTGGTGATCGGCAGGGGCATAAAGAGGCCTTCTGCAATATTTTACTTCTTGATGGCCATGCTAGCTAAAGAGGTCAGTTCACGGGAAAATTCACCCAGCTGAACATGAATAATAATTTGAAGAGAAGTCTGCCTAGCTGACACAGTGGAAGGTCCCAGTTCTTCCCTTTCTCAAGGGGGAGAGCCAACAAGTGACAAAGAGGGCAATGTTCAACAGTTTCCAAGGGTAGGCCCAAGTGAGGTCCCCCAGTTAGAACCTGGACAGTCTTTTGAGTAAACTCCAACAGGATGGAGAGGACAGGAATACATCATTCAAGCTGTCGAGCTGCTCCAGTTGAGAGGGGATGGGGTGGGGTGAGTAATAAAGATCAGAAAAGTCCTCAGGCAGGAGGCAGCATTCCACTGGACCATAGCATATCAGAGCCGTACATGGTCTTAGTAGTCCAAACCCTCAGTTTACGGAAGACAACTTGCCCAAAGTCACCTCTGTCCCCTAGAATTAGCATTTTCCCTGACAGGGCTATATAGATTGAAGACAACAGGCAACCTAGCACAGGGGCAAAAAATAAGACTCCAGAGCCACACTGCCTAAATTCTAATTCCAGCTCCACCACATGCTAGCTGTGTGACCTCAGGCAAGTTACTTCACCTCTGTGTGCCTCAGTTTCTTCACCTGTAAAATGGGAGATTATAAGAGTACCTACCAAATGTAACTTTGTATAACCACTTTCTCCTAAAATCACCACTAACTACTAAAGCTGAACAGATAGCTACCCTACCCACCCAACCGGCCATCAAGTCGATTCTGACTCATAGCGACCCTATAGCTACCCTAAAAAAAAAAAAAATTGATCCAGCAATTCCACTTTACGTATATACCCAACAGAAACATATTCACAAGTGCATCAAGTTATACATGTAGAAATTGCTGAATCCGGGAACGTTCCGGTGTGTGTATTTTCACCACGATATACATGACTGAAAGATAAAATAAAACTCATGGATAAGTACAGTCATAGCAGCGCTATGTTTAATAGCTGAAACCTTAAAACAAACTAAATGCCTTCATAAGTAGAATGGATAAATAAATTGTGATACATTTATACCATAGAATATGATACAGCAATGAAAACTAATAAATTACTACTTGTTATTGTTAGTTGCCATCAAGTCAATTCCAACTCAAGATGAACCCATAGATAAATCTCAAAAAGATAGCGTCAAGTAAGAGAAGCCAGATACAATTCCATTTATACAGAGTTCAAAAACAGTCGAAGCCAATCCATGGTAGGGAAGGGGCCAGAGTGATTGGAAGGGAACACAAGGGTAGCTTCTGGAGCAGGTAATGCTCTTAACCTGGGTTCTGCTCATGGGGGCTTGTTCACGCTGTGAAAAGTCTTTGAGCTGTATACTTACGTTTCATGATTGTTGTTCTTAGTTGCCATCGAGTCAGCAGAAGGAAATGTTGCCTGGTCCTATACCATCTCCACGATCTTTGATTTGCTCCAATCCATCATGGGGGCCACTGTATATTCTGAGTGCCTTCCAACCTAGGGGGCTCATTTTCCAGCACTGTATCACATAACATTATGATGTGATCCATAGCATTTTCACTGGTTAATTTTTGGAAGTAGATTGCTAAGCCTTTCTTTCTAGTCTGTCTTAGTCTGGAAGCTCTGCTGAAACTTGTCCACCATGGGTGATCTTGCTGGTATTTGAAATACCAGCAGCATAGCTCCCAACATCACAGCAACATGTAAGCCACCACAGTATGGCGAACTGACAGATGGGTGTTACCGATTTACGATTATAACTGTGCTTTTCTCTGTGTATACTTCCATAAAGAAGTCTACTTAATAACAGAACCTATCCCACAGGGCTGTTGCGAGGATTAAATGAGGTAGTATTTGTAAAGCATTCAGAACAGAGCGTGGCAATAGTACAGAAATGTGTACTGACAAAAGCAAAAAAATCTAGGATCATAGCCCTGCCTCTGGGTCTTTTTCCTACTCTCCTGCCCTAAGCCCTCTCCATGACACAATGCAAGGGATCCTGACCTCTCCATCCCACCCAACATACCAACGTGGTCTTGAGTTGGGCTCCCAGGACACTAAGGAATCAAAGGCACAGAGAGGTTGAGTAACTTGCCCGAGGTGACACAGATAGTAGAGGCGGTGTTTAAGGCCAGGCACAGCGAAGCTGGAGCTGGGTTCTCGTCAACCATAACACCCACCACTTATATGCTGGTATCTCCTCTGTTATGACAGAATGCTGCGCTCTCTGCTCATGACTTCAGAGCTGAGTACTTTCTGTGGGTCAGGGAAAAAAAGGACTTGCTCTTCACTTACATGTGGGTCATATGCTTCTGTGGGCCTCTTTAATTAAAAAAACAACTCCAACCCCAGGTTCAAACAAACTGGGGTGAGACCTTCAGAAGATGGCTGAACCTCGTTCCTCCTGGCAGTTCTGGGTATCAGGATGGCCAATCTGCCCAAGAAAGTGGTTTTCAAGGGATTGGTTTCTGGGGACTGGAGTGGGAAGCAATTTCCTTCCTCGTGGCAGCTGAGAAGGCTGAGCACTTTCTCACCGTGATTTCCCCTCAGGTCTGAGACAGGGCTGGGTGTGGGAATAAAGAGTTGGCTGAGATCTACCTGCCCACCTCTGAGGCCTGGCTCAGGGAGAGAAAAACAAGTTGGCCACAGGACTGACGGCTGAGGGCAGGGGGGCCAAAGTCTTCAACCGCCCTGCCCTGGGGCCGCCCAACCCAAAGGTACTTTCACGTTGCAGACGCCAAATTCTGTATCTGTAAACACAATGTGTTTCCTTTTTCATGCTGGGATCGGAGCTGTTATTGTTCGGCACTTTCTGTGTGGGCCCAAATGTGAGCAGAGTGCTGAGGGAAGACTTGTGAAGAGTCCTTGTCCCTCAATACCGCAAAGACGTGATTCTGAGTAGAGGGACCAGCCTCTCGGGTGGGAAAAGCCCCAGGAGGCCTCAGGCATTGGGGCTCTGACCCAGGCTGGGGCATAATTTAATTTCCTTCGAGTTTCAGGGCAGCGATGGGCTTTTTGTCTCACACACCAAGGCCGTCCTGGAACTCAGCCAGCTCAGAGGACCTGCACAGGAACTTCAGGGTCGATATTCCCAGGAAAACTGCCTTTTTCAGAGAACCAAGGTCTGGCCAACTCTTAGCATTGAAGAAAACAAAACACTACGATAGGACAAGTATAGGAGGAAAACGTGAAGTGAACTAAACCCCAATCCTTCCGAGGCACCGGAGCCAAATACGTCCCTCCTCCCCTACCCTGGAAACCCTGGTGGCATAGTGGTTAAGTGCTACAGCTGCTAACCAAAGGGTCGGCAGTTTGAATCCACCAGGCGCTCCTTGGAAACTCTATGGGGCAGTTCTACCCTGTCCTATAGGGTTGCTATGAGTCGAAATCGATTCGACGGCACTGGGTTTCGGTTTTGGGTCCCCTACCCTGACACACGTCAGGTGGCTACGAGTCGGCAAATGGTTGGTTTTTCCCTTGAGAAACTCAGTACCTCTCATGCGCCCTGTGCACGCAGCAGAGCGCTTCCCACGTGCACAGTTTAGTGCAAGTGCTCAACCTTTTCTACATGCACAACCTTCCGATGATAACATATTCCACCTGTGGGAGACAGCCACCTCACACTTCTTCGCATCCCCTGACCCAACACAGCTTCCTGAAGAGTAAAGGCTCCATAAATGTCTATTTACAAGGTGCTTCTTTAGTCTGTTGGCGCAGCAGTTAAGAGCGTGGCTGCTAGCCAAGTTCGAATCCACCAGCCACTCCTTAGAAACCCTATGGGGCAGTTCTACTCTGTCCTATAGGGTCACCACGAGTTGGAATTGACTTGATGGCAATGGGTTTGGTTTTTGGGTGTTTTTTTTTTTTCAGTCTGTGGCGTCCCCGGGTGTGCAAACAGTTAATAAACTTGGCTTCTAACTGAAAAGTTGGTGTGTCAAGTCCACGCAGAAGCACCTTGGAAGAAGGGCCTGACGATCTACTTTCAAAAAAATCAGCCATTGAAAACCCTATGGAGCAGCTCTACTCTGACATACACGGGGTCACCGTGAGTTAGAATCAACTTGACAGCAACTGGTTTGGTTTTGGCTACCAAACCTACAGAGCTTTCTTTCTTCTGGATCATCTTTGCGTGCATAAATGCACTACAACATGAATTCATTTCAACATCACTGCAGCTAGTCCTAGTTCTGACAGCAGAAGGCTCAGGGAGCCTCAGGGATGGCCCAACACAAGCAAAGGGAGAGCCCACCTCTCTGCTCCTTGACGGTACTCCTGAACGATCAGAATACCTGGCCCTTCAAGTGACATCTTCCTTTGTAGCCTGAAAGCCAGCGGATGCCTCTGATGGAAACATCCGTCCTGAAGGAGGCTGCCTACCTACAAGTCGGGAGAGAAAGGCTCTGACAAGACACAATCTCTTTCCACATCCAAACATCCCATGACGAGTTGCTTCTGTGTCAGGGGACAGAACCGCCTCAGGGCTGAACACACCTGGCCCAGGCCTCCCAGGCCCTGGAGACGGAGAGGGAGCAATATCTCTATAGGCAAAGGACTGAGAATAAGAGCACACCTCTGCCTCTGAAAAACTGCCTCTGACATGGGGGAAATTCACACAAGTGAGAGACACTTTTAAAGGCAAATTAATATCTCATTCTGAGTCTACAAGAGGGATACATTTTTGGAATAAGAATAAAGAAATTCAATGCTGAGCTCACTACACTGTTTTGCACTAGTCAAATCGCACACCAGCGGAGAGCACAGAGGCAAGTATGTCTGCGTCTATAGACTCCCTCCCTCACCCGTGCCCCCAGCGCCAGCAGTTCGGTGATATCTAGCACAATTCCAAACAACTCTCCCTTGCAATTGGTTACAAAAGGACATGGCTGTTACATGGTGGAGGCACTGGGGCTTCAGTGGCAGAATTCTCCCCTCCCATGCAGAGGCCCAGATCCAGTTCCGGCCAAAGCAACTCAAGCTCAGCAGGGTCACCACCGGCTGTGTGTCAGCGGAGGCTCGCGTGTTGCTATGATGCTGAACAGGTTTCGCTGGAGCTGCCAGACTAACATGGTCTAGGAAGAAAGGCCTGGCAATCTACTTCTAAAAATCATCCAGCGAAAACCCTATGGATGACAACAGTCTAATCCGCAACCGATCACGGGGATGATGCAGGACCCGGCCGCATTTTATTCCTTGGTGCACGGGGTCCCCTTGCGTCCGGGCCAACTCAATGGCAGCTCACGACAACAACAAATTTACTTGATCAGCTTTTGAAATAAATGCTGCTGATGCCCCTTGCTCTCTCTGTATGCAGTAGTGCTGCTGAATAAGCCAAGACGTGCCCTGCAGACTTGCGTACGCTTTGTTCTGTTTGTATAAAAACTGCCCTTTGGTGGCCTGAACATCTGTTTTTGAAAGCTTCCATACCTCGTGGCTATCTGACTAATTGAAACAAAGCACATATAGTGCACCTAGCACATGAAGTAAAGGTTTGTGGTCTGTCTTCAGAACTCTGGCCTCACCTCTGACCGACATTCTAAACTCTGCAGTTCCCCAGCCATCAAGCCACCTTCCGAGGCTGTGGAGCCAGCAAGGGCTCAGGCGAGGCTCTCCAGACGACAGGCAAAGTGCGGTGGGCCATTCTACCAGTATGAGGCTTAACTCCTAAGAGTTTCAAAAGCCCTCTGAGATCTGGGGGCTTCCCATAATGAAAAGCCCTGCAGAAACCCACAGTATGATTGTCGCTTACAAAAGGGAGAGAGAAAAAAAAAAAACCCCGGCTCACAAAATATCTGTACTTACACATTGACAGATAAGACCGCTTGATAATCCAGTTCCCCAGAGAGCCATTTATTTTGGTGAAGCCAGCGCGCACAGCAGACACCGTAGAAGCCATCAAGATAACCCGAAGAACAACCCAGTGGACTTTTGAAGTGTAAACATAAAAGTCTATTAAGAATACAATGTTGGTTTAATCCCAAGACAAAAAATTTACTTAATGAAAAGCACAACTCATCTCAAGAAGGAAATATCGATACCAGCTGTGAGCAGAAAATGAGGGGATTCCTTCCAGGGAACATCTGAATTTCAACCCACTGCCTTTCCAATATTTACTCTGGACATAAAGTCTCAAATACTTTTCCGAGGATCTCATTTTTCTACAGGAGGAGGTCAGAGAGAAGTCTGGGCAGGGCTACAGGAGAGCTTGGCAAGGCTGGAAACGCAGACCCAGCCCAGAAGGTCTGCTCCAATGGTCTCTGCCTCCCTTCCTAGAGTATAGCAGGGAGCAGCCTCCTTGGACTTTTGGCCACCTGGACACATGTGTCCAGAGATGCCAGGGCTGGGGGGTTCCTGCCCATCAGGCACTAATGAGGACCCCAGCAGAGACCCTCTCTTCAGCTGCTACACAGCCCAAGGGATGAATGACAGCCCTGGGCTGCTGACATACGTGAACATCTCCTACCAGCACCACACCAGCGACCAAGACATGCCACTCCCCACCAAACCACTCTCTTTAACAACGCTTCTTAACCACGTCCTAGACTTCAATATGTTCCCGAGAACCAACGGGATGCTCAGCACTGGGACAAAAGGAGAAGTCTTATAAAGAGGGTTTTCTGACTATGAGCTCTGTTCTGTTTCACCACCTTTGAGAGAGATCACAGGCCCTGATGCCAACAGACGTGGCCATCAGCTACATCTGTGGAGGCTGAGAACCCACAGATAAGTATTTAAATCCCTTTCACTTATATTCCAAGGAGTTCTAGTGGTGCAGTGGTTAAAGCACTCATCTGCTCACTGGGAGGTCGGCAGTTCCAACCCACCAGCCACTCCACGGGAGAATGATGTGGCAGTCAGCTTCCGTAAAGATTTACAGCTTTGGAAACCCCACGGGGTAGTTCTATTCTGTGCTATAGGGTCACTATGAGTAGGAATCAGCTTGACAATAATGGGTGGGTCACTTACATTCCTCCCAGTTCCCACTAGGCCTGATGGTTAAGATAAAGGACTTCTTATTACATGTTCATATTTAAGCATGTATGAATAATGTAATATATTCAACTAGGGAACCACCTCTAGTGCTAGCAAAAAATAACAGGTTGTTCCAGCTGTTCTCCTATACGCGGATGTGCAACTCCCACCCATCCATCCGTCCATCCATCCCCGATCCACCCATCCACCCATCTACCCACCCTTCCTTCCTTCCTTCCTTCCTTCCTTCCTTCCTTCCTTCCTTCCTTCCTTCCTTCCTTCCTTCCTCCCTCCCTCCCTCCCTCCCTCCCTCTCTTCCTTCCTTCCTATGGGGAACCACCACAGAAGATGCAATGAAGCAATGCATAAGCACCAGGCTGGAGCCCAGCTCCACCACCTACTGGCTATCTGGCTTTGGGTAAATCATTTAATGTCTTTAAGCCCCGGCTTCCTTAATTGTAACAGAAGGACAATCATAGTACCTATAGTCACAATGATGAGATGATTAAATTAATGAGAGTGCTTGGCAAAGAATAAGCCCTCAAGGGTTAATCATGATAATGATGATAATTATCATAATTATTACACTACTAAAAAACATCCACTGATCTACAGCTATGTGCCAGGCTCTGAACTAGGCAGTAAATAATTTTAGCCTTCTGGTTTTTCCAAAGGTCTTTAGCAGGGCATTGGATTTCATAGGGCAACATCTCAATAGAACCTCGTTCTCTTGCCTGAGATGGTCAGTGGGCCCAAGCACAAGCGCCATTTACAGCATGGGACCACACCCCTCCACTCACACCCAAGCCATGTTTAAACAATTACCAGCATCACATTGCAGGTGCCCATGACCATAGGAGGCCAGCCCGGCAGGGTGCTCATCTTGCAGGGACGTCTTTTGTGTGGGTTTTGGGTTACAACTGGGCAATGCAAAGCCACGGAGTGAGTCGCAAAACAAGTTTTCATAAGCTTGCCCTGTCACAAACCGAGCAGGGGCTGATGCTGACATCCCACAGTAAGATTAAACAGCATGCTTCGGCAGGCACTAAATACTAACACAGCTCCGACGTCGGGGGGACACTGATTAAAACTGATGTCAATAATTTATGAAACACAATATGGTCTTCAGATGCTCTTTTGAAAGAAAGGAAGGGGGAAAAAGGGCCTAGCAGCCCAGGTGGTTAAAAACTGTTCATGCATTTTCTCTTGAATGTACACACCCCCCCCCCACCATGCATGGATGATTCTTTACACGATGAATGTCAGTGCACATGTGAACGGAGGCCTGTGAACACTGCTGATACATATGGGAGGAAGAAAGTATTTAGTTATTCCGCAGAGAACTGTCGAGGCTGTAATGTTATACATACTCTTGTCTTTCATATTGTTTGGAAGGTTTTTCTTTTCTTTCTCCCCCTTTTTTCCAGAAGAAATCCAAAATTCCTTTTAAAATAAAATTGGGCTTTACAAAAGTCCACGTTTAGTCCATAGAGAACTCAAGCTTCAAACACCACTGAACAGAAAGCTGGACCAAAAAAATCTTCTAAGGTGCATTGTGCATTTCTTAATAATCTGAAACACTTCAGCCCCATGCTGAAGAACCATTTGTTTTAAAGTTTGGGGTTTTTTTGGGGGAGGGGGAGTTTTGAGCGGGGCGGCTTACCTTAGGGAAAGATGTCACGTCAGTCTATTATAAACCACATATCGTTACTTTATAAAGGCAAAGGCAGAACGGGACAGTGATAATGCTTCATTTTTATCAAGACTGATTTTTGGAATGAAAAAAATATATACTTCTGTACTTTTCTGCCTTAGTTGTAAATACTCCGGGTAGCTGGGCTTCATACGTCAACAGTGAAATTCGCAGAATGGGATTATGTCGGGGGGAAAAATCTCAGTCGATGATGGTACCAAAGTTAGTGTTTGAAGGATTTATTAATGTTTTTTCCTAGCACAGTGCCCTTTAGTGTCTCGGAACACCTGTTAAATACTAATTCATTCACATAGCTCCGCTACAGGGCCTTTTCATAAAAAGCTCGACCTTTCATTGTAAATCACTCTGAAATTGTCCTTGCTGGCTTTCTCTTTTGCAGAATGATGGAAAAATCACGAAGGCTTCAATTAAGACTTTATGGAACTTCAACCTGATGTTCCCAGCTAAATCTACAAGGTATCGGAGCATCTATTAAAAAAGAAAACTATAAATAACCTTAGCAGAATTAAACTGGCTTTGCTTTTATGAGACGACTGAATCATTGGCAAGATGCGAAGATACTTTAACTACTGAGAACTAAAAATCACTTCCGTAAAACCTAGAAAATGTTGTTCACCGAACATTTGTCATGTAGATTATGCAGTTATTTGGCCTAATTAATCTTTTTGAACAAAACCAATTACTAATGACATTAGTTAATATGCTGACTGCTCAATTTGACCAGAATGGTCAATCCAATTTGTGTGCCTAGTTAGTGCTTTGGCCACAAAGACAAAATCCCAAACTACAGGGATGACTTCAAGTGGGTGACTTCCACGATAGCAAGCGCGGTTTGGGTCTCCCTCCACAAGCACACTGACGTGGGGAATGGGTAGGTGGTGACCCTGAACAATACCAGCAGCTAAGACGAATCCTCGAGCCAGTCACATTTTACCTCAGCATCGTATTTACTTGTTTCAGGGTATTCACTTGACTTTGTCCAACTGGAGCCTGCTGGTGATAATACAGAGTCATCTTTCATATGTACATACAAACTAAAACTGATACAGCAAAGCCCTGGAACACTCTTTAAATGTCAATAAAGGACTTTTTCCACACAAAAGAAAGAAAAGAAAAGAGGCAGGGGGAGAAAAAAGAGAAGAGATGGGAAAAACCAACATTTCTGAGGGAATTGAGCAGATCAAAGGGATTTTATTCTCGAAGACCACTAAGTTGGGGCGTAACTACTACCCCTCTGTGGAATACTGAAAAGTCTCTTCAAGCTCGCACCCGTTCTGTCCCATGAAGGAGGGCAAAGAACAATTAGGTCTGCAAACGCGGGACATGCAGTGCAAAAATGGAGGCCTGGCCGTACAACAGGAGGCAAAGCCGCTGCAGACAAGGCCGGCCTGGCTGGGCCTCTGCGCAGACCCGGCCCTCCAAGACATGTTTTCCATTCGCCTGCTCAAAAGCCTGCATCCACAGTCATGAGGCGCAAACTATTCGACAACAACATGACACAATTAATCAGAACCAGACCTCAAAATGTGTGTTTGTGGGGACCAGCGAACTATGCAATGTGCCTCAGAGGGGGAGGCAACTCGAGAGAGTGTCACTGGCGGTTTGGGGAGGGGTAGAAAAAATCTACAAGTTCACAAAAGGTGCACGCCAAATGCCGTAGTGACAGACCAAGTAATTTTCGTTCAAGTAAAAGGTTAGCTGCTATAGTTATTCCACTTTTGTAAAAACGAATGGACAAACCCTGTGCAATAACAGACAAAAATAAATAAGCAAAAGGCCAGGGTTTGGAAGTTTACATCTCATACCAAAAATTTTTAAGTACTAATGCTCCCTTCCCCCACCCCCCCTTTTTTTTTTTGGTGGGGTAAGTAATTCTCATTAAATTAAAATGTTACGGTTTGGAAGTTTACACTCCATACTAAAAAAATTTTTGTACTACCCCACCCCTCACTTTTTTTTTTTTTGGCAGGGGAGAAACTGCTGCCTGACAGCTTCTACAGCAGCTAAGTAGAACGCACCCTTTTTTTAGCCTCATTTTTGACCCAACAGTATTCAGCAGTGCTCAGTTTTGTCAGATTTCTCTTTCAGGAATTGAAACCCCATTAAAAGGGAGAAGCTGGGCCCTTTAGTTAATTCAAAGCTGTTTAATTTCACCAAACCCTGAAGCTAACAAAAAAATGTGGTGGGCTTTTTTGGACCAGGACTGAATTAGTTTAAAATAATTACGGGCCTCTCCTTTGTAATCTGTAGACAGCAATTAATTGAAATCACATCACTCTGCTTTTGCTAACACAAACACACCGTTCAAAAGGAAAAAAAAAATTTTCTCTCTTCAAACCATAAAAGACAAATGGAAGACGGATAAGCGATACTTGTCCGGTACCAAACTGGCCCCAAGCTGCAAAGAGTTCTGTGCCATTTCCCAAGGGATTTGGGATTGTGGAGCTGGAACTTCCCGGGAACGAGGCCGGGGTCCCCAACCGCGCGGCCAGCTGCAGCCTAAGGAAAGGGGGGGTGGGCGCAGAGGTGGATCCCGGGCTCTAGCGAAACCTAGGGGAAGGCAGTGAGTGTCTGCGTTTCGATCAGGGGCTCAGGGGTACCTGTGGGCAAATTTTCTGCAGCTCCCCCTCCAAGCCGCCCCCCCACCAGCATTTCTCCTATTTTTGAACTTCGCAGAGCGCAAGGGGTGCAAACCCTGGGGTCCACAGCAGGCACCACGCGAGTCGAGGGGACTCGCTCTGAGCCCTCCCGGGTCCAGGATATCCCCAACGCGCCTTCCACGGCTCCCACGACGTCCACGCGGCTGGCAATCGCCAGGTGTGGCCACCACCCGTGCTCCCGAGGACCCGCGGCTGTGAGGCCTGGGAGCCACCGCCCGCGTTCCCGCCCCGGCGCCCCACTCACCCACGCACTCGTTGGCCTCGCGGGCCGTGGCTCGCTGCCAAGGCCGGTCGTAGTGGAAGGGTTTGCAGCGGTCGCACTCGGGGCCGGCCGTGTTGTGCCTGCAGTCGCACACCAGGCTGTCGTCGCGGTCGCGCATGCAGCGGGCCGCGTGGCCATTGCACTTGCAACGGCCTCCCACCTGCAGGTCTGACACCGCGTAGAAGTAGGAGTCGCGCGCGAGCTCCGAGTCGTCCTCGTTCTCATCGCCGAAGGTGTGAAGGCGGCTGAAGGCCACGCGGATGTCGGTGGCCGTGACCCAGTCCTGCAGCACCGGCGAGTTGTCGAAGTCGTGCGCCGAGGGGCGCCCGTCCAGCGTGCTGAAGGCGATGAGGCCGCCCGAGAGCGGGCGCATGTCTGTGTGCGAGTCAGTGCACACGGCCTCCTGCTCGTTCTGCTTGGTGATGGGCGCGCGGTGCGGCCGGTTGTACATCCTGCGGCACTGCGTGGAGTAGAACTGGAAGGGCACCCACGTGCGCCCGTAGTCCATGGACTTGTAGATGGCCATGGACTCGGGCCGCGGCGAGCAGAACTGCAGGCTCACGTAGGTCACCTCGAACTTCTTGCCGAGTGACAACGTGAGCGTGACGTTGTGCGGGAACTGCAGGTAGTTCTCGGACTGCCAGCACGTCAGGTTGTGCGGGTTGTTGAGGTCGGTGAGGAAGGCCGGCGGGTGCGCCTTCTTGGGGTCCGAAGCGTTGCAGAGGTGGCAGGAGCGCAGCCGCTCCTCGCCGCGCTCGCTCACCACACAGTAGCGCGCCGGGGGCCGGCCGCAGGTGCTGGACACGCGCACGTCCTTGCCGAAGGCCGCGTTCACGAAGTCCGGGATGCAGCGGCGCGGGTGGCCGTTCTCGTCCGAGCAAGGGTCGGGCTGCGCCGCCTGGCCCGCGAACATGCTCAGCCCGGGCCCGCCGCGCACCGCGCCCACCAGGCACGCCACCGCCGCCAGCGCCGCCAGCGCCTCCCACACTGCGCGCATCATGCTGGGTCCAGCTTGCCCCGGCCCCGCCGCGCCGAGGAATCGGTCCGCCCGCCGCTGAAGGCGCCTGCGGAGAGAGGGGAGCTGCGCTCAGCCGGCCCGCCCCGCGCCCTCCACCCCCGGCGGGGCGGCGAGCGGAGGCGCGGGCGAACGCCCGGCTTCCCCAGCACTGAGCCCGCGGCCGAACGCCCGCCTCGCTCCCCAGAGTCCCGCGGGCAGGCGAGTCCCGGTGTTCCTGAGCCCGCATTACCCGCATCCCTTCCTCCCAGCAGGGCGGTGAGCTGGGGCCGCTGGCGAACGTTCGGCTTCCCAGCTACCGCCGCCTCCATGCCGCCCAAGAGGCATCCCCGCGCCCATCTGCCTGTCTCCAGCCAGCCCGCCTCGCACCCAAAGTCCCGGACGCAGGAGAGCTCGGGTGCCCCAAACCCGCACGGTCCGCGCCCCTTCCTCCCGTAGCAGGGAGCTCCCTCTCGGCTTCCCCAGATGGCGTCCCCGCCGGAAAGTCTGCGTTCGGGGACTTTACCTCTGGAGAGGGCAAAAGAGAAAGAAAAGTTTGTCTGGCCCCAGCCAGGAGTCCGCGCGCCGGACGGCGGAGAGCTTCTTGCTCGCTGCTCCCGGCGCGTCCTGTCTCAGCGCGGGCTTGCCAGCTCCATGCCCGGCGCGGCCGCCGCTGCCCCAGCCTCGGCCGCCGCCGCCGCCGCTCGCGCCCTGGTGACGCCGCAGACGACCGGCTCCGCCGCTCCCGCCGAGGTCGGAGTCCTGCCCTGCCCGCGCCCGGGGCGCACACACACTCCCGCTGGCTGGCGCGCACTCACACACACGCACGCACGCCCCCGAAGGCTCCGCCGCCGCCGCCGCCGCCGCCGCCGCCACTCGCGCTGAGAGTGGGGGGCGGAGGGGAGCGCGGGGGCGGGGGGCGGGGCACCGGGCGGGGCGCCGGCCAATAACGTCTGCGAGCAGCCGCCCGCCGGAGAGCAAAGTTTTAACCCCGGGAAAGAAGAAAGTTAAGGGACCCGGCTCGGGCCGCGAAGAGAGGGAGAGGGGGCGCGGCGACGGAGCGAGGATGCGAGCGGGTGGGAACCGGGGAGCCCGAGAAAGAGAAGCAGAGACAAAGAGAAAGCGAGAGGGGCGCCCGGGGAAGCCCCGGAGAGGGGGCTGGGCCCGACGCGCCCCGCGGCGGGGGGCGAGGGGTGGTCGGCCGGTACTGTCAACCTCGCCTCGGCCCGGCTGCTTGAGATCTCCGCAGGTTTCCGCCGGCCCCCGCGCGGGGAGCGCGCCGGCTGGGGGAGGGGACGGTTTTCTCTCTCCGGTCCCAGCCAAACACATCTGTGTTTGTTTTTTTTTTTTTTTTTTTTTGCAGCGCCGAGGTCGGGCCTTCCTCTAACCCAGCCTCGTGGCCCCTGTGGCACCGCATTCAGGGCCCTGCCCCTGCGGGCAGACAGCCTGGATCCGCGAGGAGGAAGAGGTGGCCTCTGCCTGCTCTCCACTCCTGCCCAAGACCCTGGGGTCTGGGGAAGGAGCTGCTTCCCACCCTCCAGTTGTCGCTGTGAGGGTGGCCTATCTATCCAGAACGCGGCTTCGCGCCAGGGTTCGCTGTGGCGGGCAGGAGTCTGAAGGGGCGAGAAGCCGAGGGCACCTGGGCACTGGCCAGTGCCCCTCCCAGACTGCTCTGCAAGGCTTCAGACTGGGAGCAGCCTGGCTCTGCCCAGCTCCCCTGAGGCGTGTTTATTACCTAACTCGGTCTCCCCTGCACTGGACTACCTCATGAGATCCCCACAACAGCATTGCAAAGAGTAGGCATTAACTCCATCTTGCAGATGAAGAAACTGAGGTCTCAGGAGGTCAAGAAACTGGCCCAAGATCTGCCAGCTAGTAAACGTTAACTCCAGGAATAGAAACCTGGGCTCCTTTCACTAGGCCACATTTGTCAAGTGGAGAATCCCACCCAATTTATAGTCTCATGGGGCATCAGCTTCTCTCTGGCCTTATTCTCTGCCAGTTTTAACACAAGAACTGAGGACAGTGACAGCATTCTCTGGCCATCTTGCAGGAGCGGCCAAACAGCTTTGGGAAAGAACACAGTGGGCTGAGAGTTTGGAACTGAAGTCTCTGTTGCTTTGGTACTTTTAGATGCCTGAGCTAGTAATAGACTTGGATGGAAAGCCCCAGTGCCTGGTGTTGGCCCTTCAGCTAACTTGCTGCATTTATCTCCGTTAAGTGCCTCATTTTGTCTTATTGGTATTGTCATAAATTCAAAAACTCTATGCTTTGGAAGGGGCTTCAGGACTCATCTGGCCCAGCCTTCCCGAGAGACACCATCCAAGTCAGCACTTCCAGGGATGGGAGCTCAGCACAGCACAAAGAAATAAATCCATTCCATTGCAGGGCAACCTGTGTTCTTCCTCTCCCCTGGAGTGGTGCTTTCACTTTGCCTTTCTTGCGCCATTTACCACTCTCTGCACTGTTTATTTATGCCTTGCCTTGGGGAAGACAGGATTTCAGGTGACTCACAAGCGTACTGAAAATATGGCAAAGTGACATAAATTAGAAGTGAAGCAAAAGGAAATAAAGGAAATGTTTAACTACCGTGGACAGTATACAATAGTATGCTGAAAGTCAGCATAGCAGTTAAGAGGACACACTTTGGAGCCAGAGGGGGTGGGTTCAAATTCCGGTTCTACTGTGTGACCTTGGCAAGTCTATTAAATTTTCTGTGCCTTGGTTTCCTCATCCGTAAAAGGGGGACGATAGTATCTACTTCATAGGGTTGTGAGCATCAAATGAGTCAACACATATAAATATCACAGTTACATAACATATATGTATATTATATAACACAAGTGTGTATATTTTCACATGGAGTCCCTGGGTGGTACAAATGGTTAGTGCACTTGGCTGCTAACCAAAGGGTTGGCAGTGCAAGCCCACCCAGACGTGCATTGGAAGAAAGGCCTGGCAATCTACTTTCCAAAAATCAGCCTCAGCCACTGAAAACCTTATGAAGCACAGTTCTACTTTGACACACATGAGTTGGAATTAACTCCACAGCAACTGGTTTTATTTTTACATACATGCATATATAAATACGCATAAAGCCAGGGACATAGTGAGTGGATGTAGAAATGTTAGTTATTAGTATTGAATTGTTATTAGTATTAAATTACTAGATCTATAAAAAAAATTTTTTAATTATGTTAAAGAAGAATATTTAATTAATGGAAAGATGTTCATGACATAAAAAGTAAATTGCATAACGCTGTGCAGGAAACCCTGATGGTGTAGTGGCTAAAAGCTAGCCAACCAAAAGTTCGGCAGTTCAAATCCACTAGGTGCTCCTTGGAAACCCTATGGGGCAGTTCTACTCCGTCCTATAGGGTCGCTGTGAATTGGAATCGACTCGGCTGCAATGGGCTTTCTTTGGTATGCCCCGAAACGAGCCCTAGTGGCACAGTGGTTAAAGTGATCAGCTGCTCGCTGAAAGGTCAGCAGTTCGAACCCACCAGCTGCTTCTTGGGAGAAAGACGTGGCAGTCTGCTTCCCTAAAGATTACAGCCTTGGAAAGCCTGTGCAGCAGTTCTACTCTGTCCTACAGGGTCGCTACAGTGGGAACCAACAGCAACGGGTTTGGTTTGGCTTAGTTTTATGCCCCCCAAAAAACACTATGCACAGTATAATCTCATTTTTATTAAAAAACTATAAAATGACAGCTTTGTTAATAGTGGCTGTCACTGGTTAATGAGATTACAGGGGATTTTTATTTGTTTGTATGTTCTAGATTTTGTACCATGAAATAAGAATGAAAGCTAAGAGGAGAAAGAAAAATGGAAGGAAGACAGAGTAGGGAGAGGAATGAAGCTAAACGGTCCTGGGATGCCCTATTCACCTCCTGTGGGTGGGCTGCAGTTTTATCCCTAAGCTTTCCCGCAGCCAAAATGAAAAGGAGACCATGTCAGTTACACAATTCCCAGTGTCCACGAGATAAAAACAGACCTATTGCTCAAGAGAATTACAACCATTCTTGCTACTAAAATCAGACAGGAATTTCTCCTGGGGGGCCTCATAAAGGGAACACAGTGTGAGGTAATGAGCAAACATCCTCGACAACATCCCCACAATAGACACAACAGTGAGGGGTTTCTGTGATCAGCCCTCAATGTGAGCTGATGGCATCACACCAAGACCTAAGTCAGGAAAAGACATTCTGGTAAAGAGGGGTCCAAAAGAGGCCAATCGGGGTGCCCAGGTCACTGCCCATCAACTTGGGTATATTCTGGAGTATCTAGAAGGCCGGATTGGCAAGTGCACACCAAGCCTTCCTCCCGCTATATTGTTTCTATCAGCAGGGTTTTTGATGGCTCTTGTGTGGCAACAAGTTTGAAATCGCCCTCCCTGGAGTGTGGCTATTCCAAGTCGTCAGCTAAGCTTAGGCCAGTGTGTTCAGTGGGGATGGGGCTGGGGTGGGGCACTTTCTACTATTATTGTGGTCAAGTAGGGCTACATTGATCTCATTTAGTAGTTCCCAGTAGGCAGGATTGTTACACTCACCTTGGAGGTACAGAACTTCTGGAGACATAGTAGGACCGCCCTACCTCCATTCAAAACCCACCTCCCTGTTATTTCTATATTTGGTCCAATTCCAGCCTACATAGCAGTCCTGACCCAGTCTCTGCCTCTTCACATTTTTGAAACCAGCTCTCTGTCACCCTCTGAATCTCTGGGTGGTAAAAACATTTAATGCTCTTGGCTGCTAACTGAAAGGTTGGAGGTTTGAGTCCACCTAGAGGTACCTCAGAAGAAAGGCCTGGCAATCTACGTCCAGAAAATTAGCCATTGAAAACTCTATGAAGCACAGTTCTACTGTGACACACATGGGGTCACCATGAATGGGAGTCGACTCAACAGTAACTAGTTTGGGTTTTTATTTTATTTTGTATCATCCCTCAGTTCTCATAGTGATTTCTGACTGGTCATTGCTTTTAGATCACATGGTAGTTTCCCAATGCCCTCTAATTTGTCAGTGTCCCTTCCTAAAGCAGGCTGTCTTTTGATGGGACAAATGAAAAAAACAGATGTCCAAGTGTTGTGAGAGCCTCTCAAAGTGGGGTTATAAATACACACCTACAAAGGCAGGTCAGACTCGGAGCAGCAGGCTCCACGGTACAAAACGGAGTTCAAAACACAATAGTGGGGCTGGGGGGGGGGTGAGAAAGCAAATTCCCAGGTGTGTCTGCAAGGAATGCGGTGGGAGGGGGAACCATCATTCTTGGCACACAGACAGCCTTACCTGCGAAGCCCAAGGGATCACCCTGGGAAGGGGAGAATGTGGCCGTTTCTAGAAAACTTGGAAGTAGCCAGAGCAGGAAAAGAAGCAGGAGAGTCAGGTGTTCTGGAAACCAAGGGGCAAGAATGTTGCAAGGAAGGGGGAGCCCTGAGCACTGTCACAGCCTGGGAGTTGAAGATAAGATCTGAAAAGAGTCCTCGGGATTAAACTACTTAAGGAAGTCATTGGTGACCTTGACAAGAACAGTTGAAGAGAGTGGTGGGGACAGAAGCCAGCCGGCCTCAGGTTATGGAGTGACTGGGAGGTGAGAAAGCAGAGATAGTGTAGGCTACTGCTTTCAAGAAGTGTGAATACAAGTGGGAGGGAAGAGATAGGGGTGATGGCAGAAAGGTGACATGGGATCCAAGGAAGGTCGGGACTTTTTATTGTTGTTTATAAGATAAGGTTATTTGAACACGTGTAAATGTTGATAGGAAGGAGCCAGCAGAAAGGGAGGTTGAAGACAGATAAAATTAGCCTTGTAAAATTAGCAGGGTGGGTCGGGTGGTCTGCAGGCTTCTCTTGTTTCAATGAAGTGGGAAATGACACCATCTGCTGAGAGGAAGGGAAGCAGGAGGGAGCATTGGAGGTTAAAGGATGGGAGAAGCCTTGTTAAGGTCATTACGGAGAAGAAGATAATCTTTGCTGGGTGGAATTAAAGGTCCTACTGAGGTTGAAAGGAGCCCTGATGGGACAGTGGTTGACCGTTTGGCTGCTAACTGAAAGATCGGAAGTTCAAACCCATCAGCCACTCCATAGGAGAAAGATACGGCAGTCTGCTTCTGTAAAGATTACAGCCTCGGAAACCCTATGTGGCAGTTCTGCTCTGTCCTATAGGGTCGCTGTGAGTCGGGATTGACTCAAGGACAACAGGCTTTTTTTTTTTTTTAAATTGAGGTTGAAGAGCCTTGGTGGCACAGTGGTTAACAGCTCGTGTGCTAACCAAAAGATCGCCAGTTCGAATCTACCAGCCACTCCTTGGAAATCCTACGTGGGGCTATAGGGTCACTATGAGTCAGAAGCGACTCGATGACAATCGGTTCGGTTTCAGGTTTATTAAGGTTAGGGAGTCCCTGGGTGGTGCATATGGTAATACACTAGCTGCTAACTGAAAGGTTGAAGGTTCAAGTCCACCCAGAGGCTCCTGAGAAGAAAGACCTGATGATTTACTTCTGAGAAATCTGCTACTGAAAACCTTGTGGAGCAGTTTTACTCCGACACAGGTGGGGGCGCCATACGCTGAAATCGACGGGACTGTAACGGCGATTGAGGTTGGCGAACATCCACGAGAAAAAATGCCAACCAGCAAAGTCATGGGACGCCCCCACCCCCAGCAATGCTTAGCAGCCCCAGCGTAGGCCCAGAGGAAGCAGACAGCTGGAGTGGTCCGGGGCTGAGGTTCGCTCAGGAGTCAGCAGGCGGGGCAGAAAAACAGGGATAGGAATGTGGCTGATGGGGGGGACCACGGAGATGAAGCCAAGGAGAGAAGGAAGTAAAGACAGGACCGTTATGGACTGAGCTGTGTCTCCCCAAAATCTGTGTTGTAAATCCTAGCCTCTATGCTGTGGTTATAATCCCACTTGGGAATGGGCCGTCTTTGTCCTGTGAATGAGGCAGGATTAGTGTAGGGGGTGTCTTGAGTCAATCTCTTTTGAGATATAAAAGAGATTAAACAAGGGAACAGATTAGAGATGGGGGAAGAGAGAAGCCAAGCCACATGAAGATTGCCCAAGAGCAGAAACTCAAAAGAGACAAGGACCTTCCTCCGGAGCTGACAGAGAGGGAAAGCCTTCCCTGGTACTGACTCCCTGAATTCAGACTTCTAGTCTCCTAAACTGTGAGAAGATAAATTTCGGTTTGTTAAAGCCACCCACTTGTGGTATTTCTGTTACAGCAGCACTGGATGACTAAGACAAGGACAGAGCTGCAAAGAGGAAACAGAGGGGCCAGGGCTCTGTAGCTGTGCCGTAGCCGGTAACCATATGTAGCTTTGTCAATTTCAGCTTGAATTAATTAAAATGAAATGCAATTTAAAATTCAAGTTGCACTAGCCATCTTTCAACTGCTCAATAGCCGCGTGTGACAAGGGGCCCCTGATCGGACAATGCAGATAAAGAGCATTTCTATCCGCTCAGGAAGTTCTATTGGACACAGCTTGCCCAGAGGGTTCAGGAATATAGATGAAGAGATGGGGAGGGGATAACAGAGGAAGTTCTCTTCCCAAAACGGATGTCTGAACTGATGATTCCAGAGGTGGAACAGCTGTGGGTGATGACAAGCGCAAGAGGGGGGGTTCAGCTGTGAAGCAGAGGTGAAGGTGATTGGAGATGAGGAGACCAAGGTGTTGGGTGGGCTGTCCATCTGGGTATTAAAGTCACCTGGGCCAGCATCAGAGCTTGGGGCAGAGATGAAGACTGGTCCAGGTGTGGCTGTCTTCAGCACAAAAGACAGTGACTAGACAACAAGGTGATTCCAAGGAGATGCAGAAGGTGGAATCGCCGCTGGCTCTGGTCTTAAAGGAGCAGTGTTTCATTGCTGTTGTTTTAATGAAGATAGAAGGAGCACTGGGGATGGAGGAAGACCACAGCTTCCACCTCCTGAGCCTGGGGTGTGTGTGGTGTGGGAGGAAGAAGACCCCACTAAAGAGGGCTGCAGTGCCGGTGGAGCCTCTGGGGAGAGCCAGGTTGTGGGGTAAGCATAAAGGTGGGGGAAGCAACCAGGGAGGGAACAGGGTGAGGATGCAGGGGAGGGGACCCCCAGGGGCTGGGGGCCCAAGATGGCACAGATTAATGGTTTATGAGGAAGGAGGATAGAAAGAGAGTAAGGGCTTAAGAGAAATGAGATAACCAGAAAAGCCTTCCTCTTGGACATGACCAAGAGTTTTATTTTTAAAATCAAGCCTTTACGTAATGCTTACTATGCGTCAGGCACCGTTTAAACACTTTAAAATCATGAACTCATAATCCTCATGACAATCTTATGAGGTAGGTATATTATCATCTCCATTTTACAGATGAGGAAACTGAGACACAGAGAAGTAATTTGGCAAAGGCCACGTCGCTAGTAAGTAGAGGAGCTGAATTTTGAACCAGAATGGTCTGGTTCCAGAGCTTGGAGTTCTTAATCGGCACCCATGGGCAAGACAGGGAGTGGTAGTTCAGTGGTAGAATTCTCACCTTCCCTGCGGGAGACCCAGGTTCAATTCCTGGCCAGTGCACATCGTGAACATCTACCACCCACCCGTCAGTGGAAGCTTACGTGTTGCTCTGATGCTGAACAGGTTTCAGTGGAGCTTCCGAACTAGGACAGCCTAGGAAGAAAGGCTTGGTGATCTACTTCTGAAAACCAGCAGCAGAAACTCTATGGGTCCAATGGTCCAATCTGTTGTGCATGGGGTCGCCATGAGTCGGAGACCAAGTGGATGGCAGCTAATAACAAGAACAACACGGGCAAGACAGGCCGGGCTGGTCGTAAGCTTTCCAACAGAAATGGATCTCAGCCATCCCCCAACAGAGGGAAGGGACTCATCCCTATCGGAAGTATGAACTGTGGCCTGGATTAATTGGGCTTCTAGGTGATCTGGTTCCCAGACCCCAGATACGGAATGGAAAGATCAGCAGCATCTGGTGATCGGGGGCATCTGGCCCCTCCAAAAGGGTCAGCTGTGGCCTGGGTTGATTGTATTTCCTTCAGAAATGGAAAGAACCTGACTTAGACAAGCCTTGATTCAAATCTATAGATAGATAGATAGACAGACAGATAGAGAGATAGATAGAGAGACAGATAGAGAGACAGAGAGAGAGCTAGATAGCTAGCTAGCTAGATGACAGACTGATAGACAGACAGACAGACAGATACCTGCCATCAAGTCGACTCCAACTCATGGCAAACAGGCACAACAGAACGAAACGTTGCCCAGTCCCGCGTCACCCTCAGGACTGCTGGCCGGTCGGTCACTGTGACCACTGTGCCAGTCTATCCCCCGAGGATCTCCCTCGCCCTGTTGAGCCTCTGCTTCATCAGACATGACATCCTCCTCCCGAGACTGGTCCCTTCTGATGTGTCCAAATCAAGTGAGTCAGATAATGTTCTGTTGTGACCCGTAAGAATTTCAATGACTAATTTTCAGAAGTAGATCACCAGGCCTTTCTCCCTGGTCTGTCTTTGTCTGGAAGCTCTGCTGAATCCTGTCCACCACAGGCGACTCCTGGTATTTGAAATACCAGTGGGATTGCTTTCAGCATCAGAGCAACACACGGGGCCACCGCGGTATGACAAACTGACAGACGGGTGGTTAGATTCTGATTTATCGCTTATTAATTCCTGTGGCCTTGAGCAAGTTGCTTTACCCATCTGAACATCGGTTTTCTCACGGTGAAATGGGGGAAACCACACTTACCTTCCAGGCTTATTATGGGAATTAAAAAACGTATCTGAGCAGCTGGCATGTAGTTGGGGCTCAATGCATGATAGTTGGATTTTGTTTTGTTTTGCGTGTAAATGATCATAAGCCTCAGCTCTAGTGACCAAATCTCTCACCCTGGCATCCTTTTTTTTTTTTTTTTCCCATTCCAGCCTTCTAGTAACCAGCTCACCTGACCAGCCTCATGGCTGACGCTCAAGGGATCCCAGGTCTCTTGACAGGATTTCGGAAGGTGTGACTATTCTGGAAAAGGCCTCGGAATATGGAAGGACAGCTTGACAGTGTGCATCTAATTCCTCCGTGCTGTTCATCTGCATTTTCAGCCTAGGCCTCCCCTTTTGCAGGCTTCTGCTTCTCGGCTGAGGACTCCGGGGTTGGGCATAGAAGCCCATACAAACCCCAAATCCGCCAAATCCTTTAATCTACCAGAACTCTTTGAAGGGGTGAAAATGCCTGTGGATAAGGGGAACCAGCAGATGTAGTGTATTTTCATTTGCAAAAAGCTTTTGACAAGGTCCCACCCCAAACGCTGTTAAAATAAAGAAAATGGGTCACCATGGGGGGAAGCTTTGTCATGGATGGAAGGCTGGCCTTGAGGAAGGAAACAAAAGGTGCAGATAAAAGGATGGTTCTCTGGGTGGAGAAAATAGTGGGGGGCCTCTGAGCCCAGAGTTGGGGCTCAGCTCATGGATCATTTATACGAACTCTGAAAGAGGGAGTCCCCTCGCCGTCACCTCAAGGCTTAGAGATGACACTGAAGTGATGCCATAAAAAGGGGATAAATTGAAGAAGGATCTCAGGAGGCTTACGACTGGGCCGCAGAACACAGGCAGATTTAGTCAAAGATGATGTATTTGGGGAAAATAATTTTAAGCACCCTTACAGGAAGAAAGGTTGTCAGTTAAGGTTTTAGGACTCAAATACAAAGTGTTTCCTTAAGTGTTTCTCCATGGAGATGCTATTGGCATTTGGGGCTGGAAAACTCTTCATTGTGTGGAAATGTCCTGTCCACCACAGGACATTTAGCATTCCTGACCCCTGTCCACCCCTGCCAGTAGGTCCCACACCCCCTACACACATACACCGGTCATTACGACAGTCAAAAAATGGCTCCTCACGTATATAAATAACCCCTAGAGGTGCTACACTGCCTCCATTCTGATCCACTTGAGTTACTAAGACCAATAAAAGGCTAAATACATTCCTAGAAAGAGAACTGGAAACAAAACAGGACACACTTAGGTTCTTCTGGGAAGTTCTAGTCATCAAGCCTCAAAAAAGTGTGTGGATGTGGAGACTCCAGGAGAAGAGCAATTAGACTGTGAAAAGTGATTGGACAAAAAACAAAGCAGGGGAGGTGGGGCTGAGACAAGATAACTGGGGAGGAGAGGGTCGTGGTGATGGTTCAGTGGTAGAATTCTCACCTTCTGTGTGAGTTCAGTTCCCAGCCAGTGCACCTCAGGTGCAGCCAGCCCTGTCTGTCATGGAGGATTGTATGTTGCTATGATGTTGAACACGTTTCAGCAGAGTTTCTAGACTAAGAAGGACTAGGAAGAAAGGCCGGGTGATCTACTTCTGAAAATTAGCCAATGAACAGCCCTACAGATCACAACAGTCTGATCCATAACCAATCATAGGGATGGCACAGGATAGGGCAGTGTTTCATTCAGTTGTGCATGGGGTCACCATGAGTCAGGGGATGACTCGATGTCAGGTAACAACAGCAATTAAGGAGGGTTTCTCTGAGAAGGATCTAGATAAGAAGAGTGACTAAGGAGGAAGGGAGCCATGAGGATACAATGGGGCTGCAGGGGTGCATTCCAGGCAGAGGGAACAGTAAGTGCAAAGGTCCTGAGGCAGAGCTTGACTGGTGTAAGGACAGGAAGGGACCAGCTTGGTGGGGGCTCGGTGAGCAAGAGGGAGTGGTAGAGAGGTAGGTAGGGGCCAGGCCATGCTGGTCTTGCAGACTTTGAAAAGGAGTTTGGATTTTACTTACTGGGACTCTTCCAGGGATCCCTCCTGGTGCTTCCACAGCCCTGTGCTTGCTTTTCCATAGCTCTTAATACCATACTGGCTCCCTGACTTACTCATGAGTTTGCTGAGGGAGGAGCTGCATGTTTCCCCTCTGAATCCCCAGTATTAAACAGGTTGCCTGGCACAAAATAGGCACATACTACAAATTCGTTAAAGTTAATCAATTAAAAACCACAGCATCATGGACAACTGAAGGGGTGACCAGCTGCGCTAGGCTGGGGAATGGCCCCCCAAAAGATATCCATGTCTTAATCCCTGGAACCTGTGAATGTTACATTATATGCACACACACACACACACACACACACACCCCGACAACTTTGCAGATGTGATTAAATTAAAGATCTTGAGGAATTCTGAATTATTCATGTGGATCCCAAATGCAATCAAAGACTTTCTTGTAAGAGAGAAGTAGAGGGAGATCTGACAAGACAGAAGAGGAGAAGGCCATGTGAAGATGCAGGTAGAGATTAGAGTAATGTGGCCACAAGCAGAGGAATGCTGGCAGACATCAGATGCTGGACTAGGCAAGGAACAGATTCTCCCCTAGGACCTCTGGAGGGAGTGCTGTCTTGCCGACACCTTGATTTCAGACGTCTGACCTCCAGAACCACAGGAGAAGGTGTTTCTATTGTTTTAATCCACCAAGTTTGTGGTAAATCGTAGCAGCAGCAATGGGAAACTAATACACCAGCGAGTCCCCAGAATGCCAGGATTAAGAGGGTCTTCTTCAAATCTTAAAATGCACGCTTGGGGTAAATGGAAGGATCAAAAAGAAAAACCAGTAATACTCTGGTCTTGAGACATTCCTAAAGGCTTCTTTCAGTTTTCTTCTCGTGAGCAGTGATAACATCTTAAAAAATTACGGTTCCTTAAAAACCATCTGCCACTGAGTTGACTTAGAGGCACCATTCCGGGTGGACTCGAACTTCCAACCTTTTGGTTAGCAACTGAGGGCATTAATCATTTGCACCAGCCAGGGACTCCAAAACCAGTTTCCGCTGAGTCAACTCCCACTCATGGTGACCTCCTGTGTGTCACAGCGAAACTGTGCTCCGTAGGGTTTTCAATGGCTGATGTTTTCAGAAGTAGATCTCCAGGCCTTTCTTCTGGAGTGCCTCTATGTGGACTTGAACCTCCAATCTTTCAGTTAGCAGCTAAGCATGTTAACCATTGCACCACCCTTAACCTCCCCATAATGCTGAGTTCAGCACCTTCAATGGAAGTTTGCCAAGTGCTTACTGTTTTTCTTAAGGCACTGTAAACTCTCTTTTCTGGAGGCCAGGGTTCCAGCAACCATATTCAGAACACGTTCCAGAAGTAAGAAAATAGCCTCATAGGCATTTGAGAGAACAGTAGCCACAACATCAGAGAAAGTCCACAGGAGACATCAGAACCTCCTCACTTAGAAGTGTTGGTACGCTGAGGTCAGCCATCTTCTGCTCTTCCAGGGTCACAGGGAACCACAGACTAGGACCCTTGGGGAACAGGTGACAGCTGAGCACTGACAGTCTGAGAAGTGACAGCTGACAGGAGAATCTGTCCCAGGCACCATCTAAGAATTCAGGCAGGTCATGCAACCACCAAGAATTTCTGAGGGCACTACTGAATTTGAGCCCAGAAGAATTAGAGAAGAATGGGAGCATACCTTAGAGAGTGTCCTGTCCAATGCTCCCAGTTTACAAATGAGGAAACTGAGGCCCGGGAAGCTGAGCAAATTGCCCAGGAACTTAAGCAACTTGCTGAGCAAATTGTGAGTCATCAAAATGGATTGTGGGTCACCCATTCAATAACACTTAGAAGGTACCTGCTATATTTGATCCCACTAACTTTGTTGTTGTTTGCTGTTGGGTGCCACTGAGTTGGTTTTGACTCTTAGTGACCCTGTGTACAACAGAACCCTATGCACAACAGAACGAAACGCTGTCTGGTCCTGCGCCATCCTCACAATCATTGTTACGTTTGAGCCCATTGTTGTAGTCATTGTGTCAATCCATCTCATTGAGGGCCCTCCTTTTCACTGACCCTCTACTTTACCTAGCATGATATCCTTCTCCAGGGACTGATTCCTCCTGATATAAGATGTCCAAAGGATGTGAGATGTAGTCTTGCCAACCTTGAATCTAAGGAGCATCCACGAACTTAGGTGGGGAAAAAAAATCATGATTTTGATAGAAAACATTTTTTCACGAATAATGATGACATAAGGAATTTCCATGCTAAAGGAGGTTTCCACTAAAGACAAAAATCGATTGTGTGGAATAGGTCATTTTCCCTAAATACTACTAAAATGAGATATTACTGGTCTATATGTCACACGCAGAGAAAATTTAGGGGACTTAACTCCAGGAGGTGGTACAGGTGGTAACGAATAAAAACAGACACGGACCATTGATTCCAAACAGAATGGGTAAATGCATGGATTATTCAACCAACATAAAGAAAGCGAGGATTTGGGGCAGAGATAGGGACCGCTCCCTCACCTACGGAAGCTGGTGTTAGGCAAGGAGGGCCATCATGCCAGCCCGTGGAATCATGCCAGAGACTAGACACAAGCTTGACAGACATGATCTGGCCTAGTAACTTCCTAGCCTCTGGTCAAATACCTGCTTTACGGGGTCTGCCAGAGAGCCCGGGTTCTTAGCACTGTTTGCAGGGAGCTCCTTGGTGGGTCGGCAGGGTGGGGCGCCCAAGGGCACTATTCCAACTGTGTTTCAGTCATGCACTCTCCCCTCTCTTAATGTGTCTGTGATGTTGGGTAAGTCACTTCTGCCCCTCTGAGCACCAACTTCCTATTCTGAAAAATGTGGGGAGTAGTCTGGCTTGCCTCCTTCCTTCCTTCCACCCCTTCTACGGATATCAGGAGTGCTGGGTTAAAAAGCATATGCAAAGGACATTGAACTGTCCTAAACAAATACAACTTTTATAAAGTTATGTGGAACCAGATAACCCAGGGCCACTCCCATCACCATGCACCACAAGGACACTGTCCCTTTAGAGGATGACAAACTGCCCTGGGCAACTGGAGATCATGTACAGGACAGTCATGACGAGCACTACAGAAGTTCTGAGGTTTAGTATTAATGAGCATCAATAATAAATTGCTAATTAATAATTAATATGACAATAAGCATGAATAATAAATACCAATAAAAAGTATCAGCTTCAGCTTGGGGTCAAGTAGATCCCTCAAGACAGGAGTCATAACCCTACTGGCACTTACTGAGCACTCCGCGTCAGGCCTGCTTCTGAAAACTGGTGTGTTGGGCCTCAGCAAAGGGGCTTGGTGGGGCGATGGTGGTGGTGGAGAAGCTTGAAGTGAAATTTTGAGAAGAAGCTTCTCAGGGAAGACAGGATGGGGAAGATAAGCCAAATTGTAGGTCCCATGAGAATGGGTGTTACATCTTTCTGTCTCAGTACAATCCCAAACTCCTAGCACAGTGGTTGTTGGTACATAGAGTAGGTATTAAAAAAACATTTGCTAAATGAACACACCACCACCCATCTGTCAGTTTGTTGTACTGTGGTGGCTTTCACGTTGCTATGATGCTGGAAGCTATGCTACCAGTATTTCAAATACCAGCAGGGTCAGCCATGGTGGATAGTTTTCATCAGAGCTTCTGGGCTAAGACTAGGAAGAAGGGTCTGTCAATCTACTTAGAAAAATTAGCCAATGAAAGCCCTATGGATTATAACAGAATATTGTCTGATATAGTGCTAGATGTCATCAGGAAAGACCAATAGCAGAGAAGCACATCATGTTTAGTAAACTCGAAGGCCAGTTGAAGCAAGGGAAACCCTCAACGAAATGGATTGACTCGGTGGTCACAACAACAGTCTCAAACACACCAATGATCATGAAGATGGTGCAGGACGAGGCAATGCTTCATTCTGTTGTACATGGGGTGTCCACGAGTCAGAGCCAACTAACAAAAACAACAGCAAATGAACGGAGGGTCCCAGCCAATGTCTTTGCAGATACAGAAGATGGGTTTTTTTGGTGTCCAGGAGTTGGGCTCGAGTTTAGTTGATCTGATGCAGTTGTCCATCCATGAGCCTTCTTCATTTCCCACAGTTCCTCGTCCACATAAACAAGACTCACATTGCAGGGCACGTTGGCCTTGCACTAGAACTCAGGCTGTCCTCGGCGTCATCCAAACCTCAGCCTGTGATGTGTACCCCTCAGCCCCCAAGTCTCCTGGATCCAGGGTGCAGAGTAGGAGCCAGCCCTTTGCAATGGGAGCCAAGGCCCCGCTCTGTGCTGGGTGCCCTCACCCAGGATCCAAAGGGCTCGGGAGACAGCTGTCTCCTCCCTGGGCCCCCTCAGCTAAGATCTGATTTTCTCATCATCTGGATAGTCTCAGCGACTCGAAGCAAAGGGATGAACTAGCCTGACCTTTCTGGAGGTTTGTTTAAAGCAGAACAATGTTTGTCTTGTCCAAACACTATGAATTACTCCAGAGAATCCTGCCCAGTTTTACAATCCACAGCTACAAACGGCTGACACAAATAAGACTCGTCCCCTCCCCTTCCCCCCTCTCTTTTCCTAACGGCTTCTCCTCTGCTCACCGCTTGCTTTCTTCCACTCTTCCAGGCTTTCCCCGGCCCCCCTTTCACACCTCCTTCCCTCCGAGCCCCAGAGTGGTGAAGAGGCAGGTGTTGGGTATGTGGGCCCCAGCTCACACCTGGGTTATTGCTGGCACAGATCCCCTTGTGGCAGGCAGCTCTGTCCCCAGCACAGGCAGGGTCTGCCTTGCTAAGGAGAGCCTTTGGGCACATTTGTGCCATCTGTGTGGGGCCTGCAGTATGCAGCGTTCGGTCCAGCTGTGAGAGCGTGTTGGTAAGAGGAGGCCTCTGGGTTTGGAGGCTCAGTCCCCAGTCTGCCAGCAGCCTGCACACTAATACCATATGCTGTCCATCAGGGTGCTCAGCCCCTCCCCCCGCACAGTCTGGGGGATCCTGAGGTATCCCCACCTACTACAGCCTGGTGGAGCTGGTGAGGGACAGATCAAACACAAGCCACAGAAAAGCGGCTGTTGGGGGCAGAGCCCAGTTTCGGCTGCATCTCCCTAAGGGTGGTCCTTTACCAGCTGCGTCAAAATGCTTTGGGAGAAATCTGGCAACTGATATTGGTAATGGTTACACAACATAATTGACGGAAATGGTGTACCGACTTGTACACATGAAAGATGCCGAATTGGCAAATGTGTTATCTACATTTTTACATCAATAAAAGATGTTCAAAAAACGCTTGGGGAAGCTTGTTTAAAATGCAGATTTCTGGGCCCTTCCCCAGGCCTAGGGAAGCACCATCTAGGGGTGGGGCCGTGAGCATTAGGGCCCAGAGGCCAGGAAGTCCACTCCAGGTCAAACCCTCTTGCAAACACAGGCTGGGTGACATACACAGGCAAGTGGCTTCAGGCCTTGGTATAGCCATCTGTACAATGGCTCTCGAATCCCAGAAAGGCCCCTTCCAGCTCTTCCCCTCTAGGAGAACTCCGTATCAGAATCCAGAAGCAGGTGAGTGGAGGAACATTCTAAGAGGAAATTTGGGGACTGAAGACTCAAGACTGGTTGCCCACGGAGTCGCTCTGACTCATGGAAACCCCACGTGTTACAGAACTGAGTTCCACAGGGTTTTCTTCCTTTCTTCCACGGGGCCATTGGGTGAGCTTGAACCGCCAACTATCAGCAGCCAAGCAAAAACCGTTGGTGCCATTGAAGACTCAAGGACTCACCAAAGCTCCAAGGGAAGAAGCTGGTGTAAACTTTGGGAGAAGCCAGGAGAGAGTGCAGCAGGACTGGTGGCTGGGTTGTGAGTGGTGTGGGACTCGGCCACTGCGTGTGGAGCACCGGGGTCGAGGGCTTCCCAAGTATGAGGGCATTTCATCCCTTGCTTTGCAAACAAGGAAGCTGAGACACAGGGGAGCTTCCTTGTTCCACTCATGGAATTCCACCTGCTGTCTACATCATGTGGCCATTCCAGAAATCTCTTCACCCCAGCGGTTCCCCTTGCTACTGCAGCTTCGTACGGAGCCTAGGTTCAGCCTTAGAGCCACAGCTCCACCTCTTCACAGGGCAGGAGTGTTGCACTGGGCGGAAGAGCCCACAGCCAAATCTGCCTCATGAGGTGGACACACCGCGAACCCGGACGGCTGGGAAATCAGGTCCTGGAGCGTCTCGCTAGATAGAGCCAGGCCTGCCCACCCGGAGGCTCCACAGCCTGGCTGGGGGGTGCTGTCGTGAGCTCTCCACCCGAAGGGGGATCTTCCGTGGTAGGGCGGCGGCTGGAGCCCAAGATCCAAAGGGCAGAGGGCGCCTCCAGCGAAAGGCTCCGTGCACTTGGGACCTCTAAGGCCGTTTGCGCCCAACTCTCGGGGGAGATCCCGGGCACCGCGCGGGGTCGAAAAGGGGTCAGAGAATAAGGCGTCGTCCTCCGCTCAGCTGACGTTCCCGGATGGGCTCTAGGGTCTGGGCAGTGATGGCGAGCAGCAGGCCGCAGAGGGCTTCGGGTCACCTCCCAGGCCCCGCGGGCGGACAAGCTGGTACGAGAAACCCGGAATAAAATATCAGTGTGCGGGTCGGGACGGCACCGGCCGGTCCCTATATCTGTGATCTATACTTGTGCGTTAATTCGATTCACAATTTGGGAAACTCAGAGGCTTGCTGTGTGACCTCGAGCGAGCTATTGACGGCTCTGGGCGTCTTCTGCGTTTGGACGGCTGCCCTCTGAATCGCAGCTCCAGTGTCTGCGACTTGAATTCGCCCCAGGCCGCGCCTCCTTATAGTTGAGTATTTTATTTGATAATCAGTCTCTTTGTCCCCAGAGGCCTTACCCCGAGCTTCCTGGCTCCCCGCTTCCCCTCGGCCCCCGCCTTGGTCCCGCTCCCGCCCGACTTTCCCGTCGAGCAGGAGAAGGCACTCGAGTGAGTGATTCCCGGAGCGGAGGCCGAGGCCCGCGGGTCCGCGGCGCGGGCCGGGCTGTATGGAAATGGCCCGAGAAGCCGGCGGGCGCGGCGGCGATTTATTCTAGGAGTGACAGCCCCTTTGAGCGCTCGGCGAATGGCATTTTCTGTCTGTGAAAGCCTTTCTTCCCACCTCTGTTCAGATTAGCCCGGGGGATGAATGCGCCCATTATCCAGCCCGCTGACCATTCTGAAACGCCAAATTAATTACTAAGCACTGAATCAGGCGCCGGGACCGGGGCACTGGGAGGTGCGAAAACAGCGAGCGGCTGGAGATGGGCAAGGCGAGGGGCGCGGCGCGAGAGGCCCGGCGGGGTGGCCAGGGGCGCGGGCGCGGCGGGGCCGGGCCGGACTGGTTGCCGAGCGCGACCTGCCGGCGTGACCGTGCGCGACCGCGGGGCGGGCAGGCGCGGAGCCGGGGGCGCGGCCCGGGGCAGGCTGGGCTCGCGGGGACCGCGGCCAGAGGGCGCCAAGCGCGCGGGGCCTCGCCCCACGGTCGGCCCGGGAAGGCGCCCCCAGACGGCCCCGACCCGCGGCCGCCCAGCCATTCCCGCGCAGGCTCTGCGCCGCTCCATCTGCCCTCCCCGGCCTTCCCCAAACTTGGGCGCCGCCCGCCCGCAGCCCGGGCCGGAGCTTCCCGGGCGCGGGGCCGCACTGGGCGGCCCCCACCGGCCCCGAACTCCCGCCCGGCCGACCGCACTTACCGCCCCAGGCGCCCACGAGAGGAGGCGGCGAGCTCTCGGCGGCTCCTGCCGGTGTGCGTGCGCGCGGGGCGCGGAGGAGCGCGCCTTTGAGACTCTTCCCGGAGACTCCGCCAGGTGGTGTCAGGCCGGCCGACCACCGCGGCTCCGCAGCCCCCGGCCACCCGGCTTCCCAGCCCGCCCCGGCAGAAGCCCGCCACTCGCTCGCACCCGCGTCCTGCCGCGCCGGCTCCCGCAGAGCTGAGCCAGAGCACCGAAGCGCAGGGTGGCTATCAACTGGGGAGCACCGGAGCCCCAGCGAAGGCCACCCATTCCACCCACTTTGGCTGCCCTGGGGGCTGGATCTCCCACTCTATTTTTTTTTTTTTCTGATCGGGTGCCGGGTGGTGGGAGGGGAGGGAGTGGAGAAGTCTTATCCGAAGACGTGCGATTATGTCCCTCTGGTCACCACCTCAGGGCGGAGTCTCAAGGCTCTGCTCCACTGGTCCCCTCGCCCTGGCTCCAAGATGGCGAGCTGACACGCCTCCCCCCAGTTACCACCGAAATGACTGAACAGATAACACAGAGACTGTAGCCACCAAAAACTAGGGGAAGGTGTCATTCACGCTCCTAAAACTTAGGAAAGTTGAAGATGACCAGAGGGGAGGTTGAAGGAACCCTCCATTCATCAGACGAGACGCAGGAAGCCTTCTGGGAAGGGCAGAGAGCGCCCGCTCCCCGGAGTGTCTCCTCCAAGCTCCAGTGCCTGGGACAGTTCAGGCGAGGCCAGCACGGGGAGCCCTCCTCAGAGCTCGAGGCTCCTCCAGGGCGCAGGTTTGCTGGCATAAACTAGGATTCTAGCTTCAGCCCGTTATTAATAGTTTCCCTCAAGTGTCTTCTCTTTCAAGAATTACTTTTTGACGTTTGTACTAAGACTGCAAACTGCATTAGCAACACAGTTTTTCTGTCTTCATTATTTACTGGTGTTTCTTTTTATACTTCCTCACTCCTGAGTTCCTTATTTTGATTAATTTCTCACACAACTGAAATAGTACTTTGAGTAAGCCTTAGGGGAAGGGTGTAGAGCCGGTGGACTTTTTGCCAGTCTGAAAATATCTCTCCGTTAACTTAGACACTAGCTAGATGTAGGATTCTAAGGTCATAACCCTTTCCGCTTACAGCTCTGTTAGCATTAAATGAGACAATGAAGGTAAAGTGCTTACTTTACTCTGAGGCTAGAACATAAATGGATGGACTTAACTATAACTGTCAGTTATTAGTTATTGAATTATTGTCTTCTGGTTTTTACTGTTGCAGAAACTTCTAGGTTTTCAGAGGATAATATCATTCAGACCTTTAATCTTTTTTGGTCATCTGGCTTTCGTTTACTTTCTTTAAAGAAAAAAAATAGGTTCTGTTACTGCCTCCTTTACTAATTTTGACCTTGGTTTGCTGACTTCACTCTTCACCTTTATTGCTTCTCCTGTAAAATAAACAATCGGCCCAGATGATTGCTGTGGTCCTACCCAACTCCAGCAGTCTGGGAGCCTATTCAAACCAAAACCAACGCACTGCTGTAGAGTCAGTTCCAACTTACAGCAACCCTATAGGACAGAGCAGAACTGCGCCATGGGGTTTCCAAGGCTGTAACCTTTACTGAAGCAGACTGCCACATCTTTCTCCTGCGGAGCTGCCGATGGGTTCCAACCACTGATCCTACAGTTAGCAGCAAGCGCTCAGCCACTGTGCCACCAGGACTCCTCTGGGAGCCTGTTAGTCTATGATTAAAAAGCAATGGCCCATCACAATTAGATACCACTTCACACCCACTAGGGTGGCTGTAATAAAAGAGACAGATAATGGCAAATATTGGTGATGATGTGAAAAAATTGGAACCCTCATACAGTGCTGGTGGGAATGTAAAATGGTGTGGCCACTTTGGAAAACAGTTTGACAGTTCCTCAGTAAGTTAAACATAGTTATCATATGACTCAGCAATTCCATTTGTAGTTATAGACTCATCCAAACCAAACCAAACCAAACTCAGTGCCGTGGAGTCGATTCTGACTCATAGCGACCATACAGGACAGAGTAGAGCTGCCCCACAGAGTTTCCAAGGAGCAAACGGGCCGATTCAAACTGCCGACCCTTTGGTTAGCAGCCGTAGCACTTAACGACTACGCCACCAGGGTTTCCTATAGACCCATAAGAACTGAAAACAGGTGCTCAAACAAAAATTTGTACATGAATGTTCACACCAACACCATCCACAATAGCCAAAAGGTGGCAACAAATGTCCACCAGCTGGTGCATGGGTAAGTAAAATGTGATATATCCATACAATGGAGTGTTGTTCAGCCATAAAAAGAATGAAGTACTGATGCATGCTATAACATGGATGAACCTGGAGAACACCATGCTAAGTGAAAGAAGTCAGGCACAAAAGACCACATACAGTACGTTCCATTTATATGGAAAGTTCAGAATAGGCAAATCTGCAGAGACAGGAAGTAGACTAGTGGTTGTCTAGGGCTGGGGGCGAAGGTTGGGAGAAAAGGAGGACTGAGTGCTGGTGGGTACTGTTTTTTTTTTTCATGGGGAGGGTGATAAAAATCTACTGTGGTAATGGTTATACAACTCTGTGATTTTACTAAAGGCCATTGAACTGTACACTTTCTATGAGTGAATTGTGTGGAATGTGAATTATATCTCAATAAATCTGTTAGGTAAAAAAAATTATTTATTGAGTATTCAGTACCCCTCAGACCCTGGGGTAAGTACTGCTGATACAGAAGTGAACAAGGAGACACGGTCTCTGTCCTCGTGGAGCTTAGAGCATAACTGAGGATTTAAGCGTTTCAAAGGTGGAGCCCTGGTGGCGCAGTGGTTAAGGGCTTGGCTGCTAACCAAAACGTTGGCAGTTTGCATGCACGAGCTGCTCCTTGGAAGCCCTATGGGGCGGTTGTCCTCTTCCTCCTCACATGCACAAAGATTTCTAGGGTCCACACAACGGCAAGACTGTTCTGAACCTTACCATGTCCTGATACCTAGGTTTTAACTTTCTATTCTTCCTTCTCTTTGCAATCCCCCTGCCTTGAAATAAATGGCTGCAGATAGCTCCACACACTCAGCATAACCTTTGACTCTCAGAAGAGTGTCTCCTAAGAGAGTAGTCCCTGCAAGGCCATAGTGGGGTAAGTGCAGCAACTGTGGGGCCAGACCACCGGGGTTCAAACTCCAGCCTGCCCCTCCCTAGCTACTTGAACACAGTCAAGATACTTACCCTGTCTGTGCCTCAGTTTCCTCATGTGAAAAATGGGAATAACAGTGACTACTTCACAGGGATTTTGTGAGGATTGAATGAATTAAAATATGTAAAGTGACGACCTGTGGTAAGCATCCTATAAGTGTTAGCTGACGTCGCCATTATTCATGTTATTATCGTTATCTTTCTGCAAATTACAGCGCTTCAACCTATTTCACGGAGCCCTGGTGGCCAGTGGTTAAGCAGTGGGCTGCTAACCGAAAGGTCCCCGGTTGGAACCCACCAGTCGCTCCGCGGGAGAAAGATGTGGCAGTCTGCTTCCATAAAGATTTACAGCCTTGGAAATCTTGTGGGGGCAGTTCTACTTTGTCCTGTAGGGTCGCTATGATTTGGAATGACTGGAAGGCAACGAGTTTGGTGGGGTTTTTTTTGGTTAATCTTTTTCACAGGTCTGCTACTTTCCCATGGCCCACTAGGTGGCGCAGGCACACCATTTCAGGCAGAGAAAGTGGCCTCTGGGTCCCCTGCACAGTTAACGTATGGCCTTGGTTAACAATGCAACTTGGCTGATGCTGTGGCTGTGGCCCTAAGCTGCTGTATATGGCAGTATCACCTAAAATGTGGCAAATTTCTCTAATCTGTGTCAATCACTGGAAGAGGGGTTCCATGGCACTCTCCCTTGCTGCCGTTGTTTATTTTCTCTTATTGCAAAAAAAGCACCCTTCTTTTGGAGCCCTGGTGGTGCAGTGGCTAAGAGCTTGGCTGCTAATAAAAAGGTTGGCAGTTCGAATCCATCAGCTGCTCCTTGCAAACCCTATGGGGCAGACCTGCTTTGTCCTGTAGGGTCGCTATGAGTTGGTATCGACTCGATGGCAGTGGGTTTGATTTGGGTTTGTTTTTTTTTTTAACAAGAAATATTTTATAACGCTTTCCCTTATCATCCTGAAGTGAAAATTGTTGATAATATAGCCTTCCCAAGCCCATAAATTCTTTCCCCATATCAACATAAAGGAAGAGTAAAATCAAGTCATTTATTGTACAATTACAAGTATTTCAATGTGAAAATGCTTTGGCACAATTCCATTAGATGACAGAGTGAAAAAGTCAAATGTAGCATCTATATATAGAATTATCAAGAAGACTACAGGAACAAATGAGGTCTGATACAGGTTGAGTGGCATTGCCCAGGAAAACACAGTTTTCTAAAATGGTCGATAATTCTTGACTAAGTGGCACCTGAAGATGAGCAACACCTGTCACCATCAACAAAAATGCAGTACCCTCTGGCGGTGAACAGGGTGGAGTGGCTTCATATGGCCACACTTTCATGCTTGTGCTTTATTCAGCCTTTAAAATAACATGATGAGACACGGGGAGGAAGACACTATGCTACCACAGGCCTAGTTATCAGGCCGAGACACTGGGGCATTCTAAGCAACATCGTCGATCACGTAAAGTTTCCTTCCGGAAGATTCTAGGCTGGGAATAAAAAGAGCTTAGAACATTAGTACATGGTAGTAGTTGCCCTTCTGGGAAAGGGGATGTATGTTAAAAAATATGAAGAAACCTTAGTGTTTGTGGAGTCTTTGCGTGGCACAAATGATTAAGCCCTCAACCACCCAGAAAAGCCTTGGAAGAAAGGCCTGGCAATTTGCTTCTCAAAGGTCACAGCCTTGAAAACCCTGTGGAACAATTCTATTCTGCACACATGGGGTTGCTGTGAGTCAGAACTGACTCGATAGCACCTGGTTTTGTGTGTGTGTTTATAGACAAAATAAAATTAGGATCTAAACACAGGTGATTTTTCATCCACATGAATGTCCAGTGGGTCATTCAAAAGTTGTAAAGGAAGAAGAGTTCTTTGTCGTATACGCGGTCCCATACGTGGAATGTGTTGCAGCTATCTGGCATCTCTGGCCCCTAACTACTAAATAATAGTAGTACCCCTCCAACCCAATGCCACTGTATGAAACAATGGCATCTCCACTGAGAACCGCTGGTCCAGGGTCAAACTTGTTTTGGGCATTTCTAGTAAACCTGGTACTTGGTCTGCTTGAGGCTCGACTTGTAAAAAGTATTCTCTTTTCTCTAGTCCACACAAATAGACTTAGCTGAGACTAGACCCAGGACTCAAAGGGGGTTCCAGAGAGAGGGGGGCTGTGGGAGGCGGCCTTTTCCCCTGAGTGTCCGCCTTCATGTTAGCTGTTTATCCAGAAAAGGGGAACCTGAGGGAGGCTGGGCCTCTCCTGTTAATCTCAAGCTCAACCCAGTGGTCTTTTTGAGGCTTTCCGTGAAACCCAGCTGGGAAGTAAATCAGCAGTCATAATCCTGATTCAGCCACAGGGACCAGAGCCTCTGACCAAACCCCTGGCTTGTGAGAATTTCCGGCTGTACATTGGCTTGGCATGTCAGCTCCAAGCTCTCCTCACTCTGCTCTCTCAGGGATGGAGCTAGCGAGACCAGGGCTCCTTGGGATGTCGTTTTGACAAGTTGGCATGAACAAGCTTGCTCACTGGGCTCCATTAATTATGTCTACCTCCACCTGCTATGGGGCTTTTCTGGCCCAGGCATCTGGCCCTTCCTTTCTCTTGGCAGTTATGGCACCTCCCTGCCAACTTTCGGCTTGTTTGTCCTGAGAAGCAGGTATGACATGACCCAATCCCCTCCCTGGTATCCTTGGAATGCAGCTGATTTAGCATAAGGAGCTCAGGGTCTCTCTTGGGCAGGGCAGCTTAGTCTTTCTGGACACATTCCACCCCCTCTGCCAACTGATGTCTCAGGGCCAGCTGGCCACCTGCAAAATGGATCTGACTCCTCAAGCATTCCCTCCCAGACTGTCTGGTCTAAAAGGAACAGATGAAGGACCCAGAACTCTTCCCCAAAAGGATTAAATGCCTGCAACTCTGTTGATGTCTGCTATTCAGACAAACAGTCCAGGTGTCTTCTCACCCAAGCATCCATGCACCTGCAGCTGTAAACCTGTGTGGTTTATTTAGTCCACAAGCACTTATTGAATTCCTCTTGAATGCCAAGCACTATGGTGGACCAGTGGGAACTGAGAAGACACAGTTCCCATACTCACAGGTCTTACAGCCTAGCTGGAAAGACAGACATCCAACAAACAGTAACACAGGTAGCTATGTCATTGCAACTTAGGTAGGCATTACATTACGAGAAAGCACAGGACCCATGGGCGAGAGCAGAACAAGGGCTGGGATGGCCCGGGGGTGGGGGTGGGCTGGGCAACCCTGAGGAAGTGACATCTAAGTTGAAACCTGGGGGATGAGAAGGTGAAGAGGGTGGAGAAGGGAGCAGCACAGGTGAAGGCCATAAGCCAGGAGGTAGCTTGGAATGTTCCAGAAATCAGAATAATAGCCAGCACTTAATTGATCACTTCTATGTACCCAGCCTGTTCCAAGTGCCGTACAGGTATTAATTCTTCTAATCTCCTCAATGCTATGAAATAAGGTACTGTCACCCTCGTTTTACAAACGAGGAAACTGAAGCACAGAGAGGTAAAGTAATTTTCCCAAAGTCCCACAGCTAGAAAGTGACAGAGCCAGCATTGGGAGCCAGGTCCTCTGACCCCAGAGTCCATATCCTGAACCTTTATGTGAGAGTCCACAGTGAAGACAAAAAGTCAGGGCATTCTAAGAGCTGAATAGCATAGTACCTGCGTACACACAGGCACATGCAGGACATGTATAAAAGACTGACGAAGCCACATTCATGGTAGAAAGGACCTTAGACATTTAGCTGAGGCTCAGGGAGGGGAAGTGACTTGGGCAAGGATGCACGGGTACCTCAAAAGTAGGATTAGGAGCCAGCTTTCGGACTCCCCCTCCAATGCTTGTCCCACTCTTTTCCCCAAGAAAGGTCATTCGGGGGAAAGAGGGTCAGGAAGTAGTTTGGGGCAAAAAGGAATGGACTCTGAAAAAATGGGAAAGAGAGCCTAATTCCTGAGAGAAAAACAGAGTCATGAAATGAAAAAGAAAGTGGAGTGTGTGTTGACTAAGTGGAGACACAGATAGAAGGACTTAGCTGAGGTATTTTATTAAACTGATGCCAATTACTAATAATAGTAAAATCTCAGTTGGTACTTACTATAGACCAAATGTACTTGTCACTTTTCTGTCTATCATCTCATTTAACCCACATAACAACCTTATGAGAGCAGTATTGTTATTACCTCCATTTTGGAGATGAAGAAACAGAGGCACAGAGGGTTTAATAACTTGCCTAAAGTCAAATAACAAGTAGGTGGAGGAGCTGCGGTTTCTTTCTTTTTTTAAATAATATTTTATTGTGTTTTTGGTGAAGGTCTACACAGCAGTTTAGGTTCCCATCCAATAATTTCTACACAAATTGTTCAGTGACATTGGTTATACCCTTCACAGTGCATGAACATTCTCATTATTTCTGTTTTGGTTGTTCTATTTTCATTAATCTAGTTTCCCTGCCCCCCATACAGTCTCATCTTTGTTTTAAAGTCATTGTGGACGGTTTGGTTTCATATAGGTGATTTTTGAAAGAAGCATAATACTTACAGGTGATATTATTTTTTGAGCCAATTTGATCTTTAGCTACAAGGTGACCCCAGGGGTTAGTTTCAGTTCAAGGTTTGAAGAGTATCTTAAGGCATTCTCAGGGAGTTCTCCAGTCTCAACCAGTCCAATAGGTCTGGGTTTTTGTTTTTTAGGAAATTGAGGTTCTGTTTGACATTTTTCTTCCATTCTATCAGGGTCATCTAATTGTGGCCCTGATTAGAACATTTGGTAGTGATAGCTGGGCACCATCTAGTTCTTCTAGTCTCAGGATGGATGAGCCATGTTTGTGCAGACTATTTGTCCTGTGGACTAGTTTCGTCTTTGAGTCTTTGTTTTCCCTCTTTCTTTTTTGCTAAGGATGAGTAGAGACCACACACACCTTTAAGACCCCAGACACTACTCACCAAACTAGGATGTAGAACATAACTTTATGAATTATAGTCTGCCAATTGACTGAGATTTCCCACAGGATTATGGTCCTAATCCTTCAGACCCAGAAATCCAATCCTGTGAGGTGTTCGGATATGTCTAAGAAGTATTCTTGATTGTGTCCCTATGTTTTTCATTATATATATGAATATATGTGCATATAACCACATGTATATATATGAATATATATATGCTTACGCCTATGTATATTTTTTTAATGTATACACACGTATATACATACCTATACACATATATGCATACATATATACCCATGCATATATTTTTTGGTTGTTTTGCTGTTTTTTCAAGATTATCTATTCCATAGCAATTACCAATAGGTCCTTTTTTCTTGTGTACTTTTTTAATGACACCATTTACCTTCATCAAGCTGTGTACTGGGCTGCGGTTTCTAACTCAGGTTGTCCGGTACCTGTTTTCTTCTTCAGTTAGCCACACAGCCTCTCAAGTAATTTCAAAGCTGGTTCATTGAGCAGTGGGAGCACAAGGTGGGGATGGCTCTTGGCTTTGCATGTGGACGAGGACATAATGATATAATCAAACTCTGTCCCAAACGGAAGTTATTTCTACTCTAATTCTGAGAGGCATTAGGAAGGCCCCAGGAATCTGAAAAATTCCCCGTTGCCATCCAGTCGAGTCCGACTCAAAGCGACCCTATAAGACAGAGTAGAACTGCCCTATAGGGTTTCCAAGGAGTGACTGGCGGAGTTGAATGACTGACCTTTCGTTAGCAGCCGTAGCTCTCGGCCACTGCACCACCAGGGCTCCTGTGAAACATAGGCAGCTCCGATGGTCATATTATCACGACTTAAGGTGCGGGCAACTTGCAGACCTTCATCCTCTCCTGAGGGGCTCCCAAATCTGGAGGTGAGAATATTCCAGAAGGCAAGTGGCTATCTCCTTGGCATTTATCCCTATGAGCCCTGGCTGCCCACTAGCAGCAGCAGGGGGGCAGGGGCCCTGGGAGCACAGTCTGCAATATTCTTGTGGGTTCCTGCTGGCCCAATCCCTGGAGTCAGGACCATCTTTACAGCCAAGGACCTAGACCTGGGCAGCTGCACCTGGTGCCCACTCTGTCTGCACACCCCTCTGAGGGCTGGTCCACAGAAATTCACCTCAGGAGGCCTTCTGGGTGAGCTCCGGGCAATTACACCACGAGTTGTGGCTCCACTGTCCACAGGGTGTACGTGTGGGAGTTTGGAGGTGCGTGGAAGGGGAGGAGGAGATGGTCTAGGGCTGCAAAGTAGACAAGCTGCAGGAATCCGATTCTGAGGCCTGTCAGAGAAAAGGCGGGAGACTGTCACGGGCAGTTACTCTCCATCAGTTGGAAGGGTATGCTCCTCTTTCTAAAAACCAGAACCCCCTAGTGCGAGCTCGTTCCCCATTCTCACTTCACGCTTAACCTGAGGCCTCTGAATTTAACCGTCGCCTTGGGTGAATTTGGATTCACAGAGACTCTATGGGACAGAGAACCGCCCACAGGGCTTCCAAGGCTGTAATCTTCACAGAAGTAGACTGTCACATCTTCCCCCTGTGGAGCGGCTGGTGGGTTTGAACCACCAACCTTCTGGTTAGCAGCTGAGCACTTTACCACTGCACCCCCAAGGCCCCTTCCCCTGAACTTAGGAGGGGAAAAATTGTGTCTTTATTTTCACTCACCTCCCACTGACATTTAGTACTTCCTTTAATAACGAACCCAGGCAACAGACCACAGTGGTATCAACAGGCAGTACTGTGACTTTGTCCCCAGTGGGATAACAGGTGTTTTCTTCTCACATGGCAGTCGCTGTGGATGACTCGAAATATCACTAATGCTTCCACAACTTCAAAATTGTGCCTTTAGATCCACCACAGATCGTGTTATTTAATGCATTAATAAAGAAACACGTACATTACTAGATGATCCATTTTTTATGTAAAGACTCTAAGTCAGTATCGTTGGTGTCCTTTGTAATCCTATGTATTTTGTTTTCTGCAGTTAAAACATTATTCTAAAAAGGGGTCCATAGGCTTCACAGGACTGCCAAAGGGGTCTGCGACTTAAGAATGATGAAGGACCCCGGCTTTAGAAACAGCTGGTTTAATCAGGTCATCTTCTGCTGTTGGGGTAGGGGCTGCTGACCAGACAGGGGCTGTGGACCCATAGTACGGGTGTGGGACTCAGGACAGCCAGGATCAAGGCGAGTGTGGATGACAATGAGTACAACTGTTTTCAAGGACGATGCATAGTTGACACAGTGACTTGAGAAGAGATATCAAAATCTGGAATCCCCAAAGCCTGCTGGTGCTGGTGTATGAGGGTGGCAATAGGGCTCCTCCCGGTGCTGTCAAGTCAATTCCGGCTCATAGTGACCCCGTAGGACAGAGTAGAACTGCCCCATAGGGTTTCCAAGGAGCACCTGGTGGATCTGAACTGCCAACCTTTTGGTTAGCAGCTGAACTCTTAACCACTACACGACCAGAGTTTCCACCCAGGAGTCAGCAAACACTGGAGGTGAGGCTGCCTTTTGAGAAAAACGGTAAGATAATATGGTGAGACGGATTTGAGCCTCAGCAGACTGAGACAGAATCAACTTAAGGGAGGAAACGGCTTCCATTGTTAACACTGTAACACGTAACATTGCTGCATATGTTGACACAATGAAAAAGATGACCCCTTTCAAAGAACTTAAAAATGTTTTCACTATGAAATACGGCATACATTCAGAAAAGGGCATACGGCAGATATTAATAGCTTAATAAATAATTATAAAATACATAACTACTACCAAGAAATAAATTATTATCTCTCTTATGTTGGAAATACCTTCTCCAAGTTTGAGATATGTTTTTCACTTTCTTTATAGTGTCTTTTCATGAACAGAGATTCTTAATTTTAAGGTGATTAAAATATTTTAATCTTCTTTTATGATTAAGACTTCTGTGTCTTGTTTCACAAATCCTTTCTTAACCTACCACCATAAAGATATTCTCCTATATTTTCCTTTTAAAGTTTTAAAGTTTTGTTTTTCACATTTAATCCATACGGAGACTTTACTTCCAAGTAGAATGCAGTAAGTAGTGGCCAGCTACTGTTGCAATAAGTAGAAACAACTGCATTAATTACACAAAATCATATTTTTAAATACATCAAAGAGCTGTGGAAGCCAAGAGAACTAGATTAACTAAAATTCTAGAAAAGGAAGCATACGTTTTAGGTAAGCTGAGATCATCAGGCCTTTTTTTCCAAAGGGCATTTGGTGAATCTGAGTACAAACTGAGAATCAGACTTGTCATAGGGGCAGGAGACCAGCAGAGGAAAGAGAAACCTCTGTAGAAAAATTTCAGAAAAGTCCAGTAAGTCTCCCATGCTTTGACAAGTGGCTTTGTGTGTGTGTTGTGGCATGCCTTCGAAGTTCTAGCAGTTTTTAACTCTGCCCTAGCTTTCACTTCCTGCTTGTGCAGAGCCTCAAGATCAGCTAGACATAGAAAGTAGGGCCTTCTCAGGTTTCCCTTAGATATGTGAACATCCACCCACATGTATGCAGCCTTCTAGATCCCAAGGAATATGTCAAAGCTTTTTAAAGTCCCCATATGGACATCAAGTGCTGGGCTAGCTCAGTCTGTACAGCTAGAGACTCTTAATCTTAGGATTATGGGCTTGAGCCTCGTGTTGGGCATTGGCTTTTTGGAAACCCTGGTGGCATAGTGGTTAAGTGCTATGGCTGCTAACCAAAAGGTCGGCAGTTCAAATCCACCAGACACTTCTTGGAAGCTTTATGAAGCAGTTCTATTCTGACCTACAGGGTCGCTGTGAGTTGGAATCGATTCGATGAGAGCAGGGTTTTTTTTTCCCCCTATGGACATCTCATTCCCCAGATTTTCCTTCCAATTTTTTGGCCACCTTCTTGTGTGTCTCAACTGGTATTGCTGCTTTAGGCAGCTGCACTGTCAAATAATCGCTGCAGAGTGGTTTCAACAAGCGTCCTGGGAGTAGGGCTTTCCTCACTGAGCAAGCTCTGAGTCAGGTCAAACAAAAACACGCCCTGCGGATGGAGCTTTCACAGGGAGCTTCCAGACAGCTCAAATAGTGACAATTCTCCAGGGAAGGGGCTTTTTGGGGATGCTCCAAACCTGTTCTGCTATCTCTAGTGGCTGCTAGGTTGCTCATTTTCACAGCTACCATGGTGTTAAGGCTGCTCGTTTCCAAGTCTACCATGGAGCTGGGGAGAGAAGAATGAGAATAGGGCAATTTAAAACACCACAAAGCTCTTCGCCGTAGAGACGATCTTGACTCATGGTAGGTCCATGCGTTATAGAGAAGAACTGCTCCATTGTGTTTCCTCGGCTGTAATCTTTATAGAAGGAGATCACCAGGCCTTTCTTTCACAGCATCACCGAGTGGGTTTGAACTGTAACCTTTAGGTTAGTAGTCGAGTGCAAACTGTTTGAGCCGCTCAGGTTCTTCAATAACACGATAGAATTTTCTAATGTTGAAATACCCTGGCATTCCTAGGATAAACTCATGTGGTCATAATGTATTATCATTTTTGGTTTCCTAATATTTTTCCATCTAGGCTCACAAATAATTGCCCCTAATTTTCTTTTCTTCTGCTATCTGATGGTGCAGTGGTTAAGAGCTCGGCTGCTAACCAAAAGGTCAGCAGTTCTAATCTACCAGCCGCTCCTTGGGAACCCTACGGAGCAGTTCGACTCTGTCCTGTAGGGTCGCTATGAGTCTGAACTGACTCAATGGCACCTAACAACAGCAACAATATTTTTCTACCTAGCCTCAGAAATGATGTTACCTGTAATTTCCTTTTCTTCTACTATCTTTACCTAGTTTGGGTATCAAGGTTAAGATGCCCTCATTAAACGAGTTGGGGAATATTCCTTTTTCTTCAATTTCTGAAATGTATAGATTGAAACGATCTGTTCCTTGAAAGTTTGCTAGAAATCACCTATAAAATGGCCTGGGCCTGGGGTATTTCTTATAAGAAGATTTTAAATTACTGCTTCCATTTCTGAATAAGTTATGGGACCTGTAGGCATTGTATCCCTTCCTTCTTGAGCTGGTTTTATTTTTTTCCAGGGGAAAAAAAAACTCCATTTCATCTAAGTTTTAAAATTTATTAGCATGAAATAGTTCATAGCATTATATTATTAGTTTTGTAATCTACACTGCATTTGTAGTTATTTCTCCTTTTTAATTCCTAATATTATTTATTTCTGCCTTCTATTTCTTACCTATCTTGCCAGAAGTGTTTGTCTTTTCATTTAACCATCTTTTGGCTTTAGTTGATTTTCTCTGTTGATATATGTTTTCAATTTCATTGATTTCTGCTCTTATTTTTATTTTCTTCTCTTTTTTTTTTATTCTGTTGCTATTTTCCTAACTCCGTAGACATTTAATTACTTTTTAGCATTTAATAGGCTGTGAAAAAAAATTTTTTTTTTCATTTCCTACCAAGTACTGCTTTTACTGCTTCCCCCAATTTTTTTTCCTTTGTGAGAATTTTTTTTTTAATTAATTTTTATTGTGCTTTAAGTGAAAGTTTACAAATCAGGCCAGTCTCTCATACAGAAATTTATATACACCTTTTTTTGCTATAGGGGGTGGTTATACACTCCTAACTGCTCTCCCTCTAATGGGATAGAACAGTTCTTCCCTCCACTCTCTCTCCTTTTGTCCATTCAGGTAGCTTCTGGCCCCCTCTGCCCTCTCATCTCCCCTCCAGACAGGAGGTGCCAACATAGTTGTGAGAATGTTTTTAAGTATAGATTTAATTTCATTAATACATATAACACCAGTCAGATTTTTTATTTTATGTGTCAGTCTTGGTAAGCTGTGTTTTCCATGAATTAGTCCATTTCATCTAAATTTTCAAATACATTGGTATAAATGTATTCATATTGTCATCACATATTTTTGATGTCTGTAGTAAATATTTGTGGTGACATTCACTTTCATTTCTTTTTTTTTTTTTTTTTGATTGTGGTAAAAAAAAATTTTGCCATTTCAATCATTTTTACGTGTACAACTCAGTGACGCTAATTATAATCCGTGTCTATCCATTCCCAAGTGATTCCACCACCATGAACAGAAACTCAGGGTCCCTAAGCTGGGGCTCCCCTTGCCCCCTCCCTCCCATCCCCGGTAACCACTGATAAACTTTGGTCTCTATACATTTGCCTGTTTCATATAGTTTGGATCATAAATATTTGTCCTTTTCAAGGTTCATCCATGTTGTAGCGTGTATCAGAATTTCACTTCTTTTTATGGCTGAATAATTTTTCATTGTACGTATATCCACAGTATATTCATCTGTTCATCTGTTGATGACAATTTTGGTTGTTCTACCTTTTGGAGGCTGTGAAAAATGCTGCAATGAACATTGGTGTACACGTGTCGGTTTGAGTCTCTGCTCTAAATTCCTTTGGGTGTATACCTAGAGGTGGAAGTGCTGAGTCATAGGGTAGTTCTATGTTTAACTTTTTAAGGAACCACCAAACTGTTCTCTGTAGCAGCTGCAACATTTTACAATCCTACCAGTAATGGGTGAGGTTCCAATTTTTCCATGTTCTCGTCAGCATCTCTTTCTTTTTTAAAAACAGTTTTATTAAGGTAAAATTCACACACTATACAATTCACCCAACTAAAGTGTACAACTCAATGGTTTTTAGTATATTCACAGACATGTGCAACCATTAAAAAAAAATTTTTTTTTTTTTAAATTTTAGATCATTTTGATCACCTCTGAAAGAAACCGTGTACCCTTTAGCTCTCACCCCCGTTTCTTCCCCCAGCCCTAAGCAACCACGAATACACTTTCTGTCTCTAGATTGGCCTGTACTAGGCATTCCGTGGGATTTGCTTGCACAGTGGTTAAAGAGCTTGATTGCTAACCAAAAGGTCAGCAGTTTGAAGCCATCAGCTGCTCTTTGGAAACCCAATGGGGCATTTCTACTCTGCCCTGTAGGGTCGCTCTGAGTTGGAAATCGACTCAACAGCAATGGGTTTTTGAACATTTCATATGAATGAAATCATAAATACGTGGTCTTTTGTGACTTGTTTTCTTCACTTAGCTCAATGTTTTCAAGGCTCACTCCTGTTAGCATGTATCACTAGTTCATTTCTTTATTATTATTAACAGCCGTTATTTTTTAAAGCCTTTTTAGGTTTATAGACAATTGAGTAGACAGTACGGAGAGCTCCCACATGCTTCCTCTAGCACCCTCACGGTTTCTCTGATTGTTAATATCTTGTTAGTGTGGTACATTTGCTACAACTGGTGAACCAGTGTGGATACATCATCACTAACTAAAGTCCATTGTGATTATTAAGGTTGTGTGCCAACTTGGCTGGGCCAGGATTCTCAGTGATTTGATGGTTATGATGCAGTTTGGTAGTCGTATGATGATGTGATCACTTCCGTGATGAGATTTGATATAACTTGATCACCTCCATGATGGAATCTACTGTGAGAAGCCAATGAACTGAAAGGGAGTTTCCTTGGGGGGTGTGGCCTGCGTCCAATATAAGTGGACTTTGTGGCAAGGTTGTTGGGCTTTTGCTCAGACTGCATCCTGCAGCTGGCTTCTGTTCATCTGGCCTCCGGTTCTTGGGACTTGAGCTAGCAGCTTACCTGACGTCTTGCCTGCCTATCTTGGGATTCACTGGTCTTTGCAAGCCTGTGAGCCAGAGCCCTGCTGTCTGACCTCTGGAGCTTAGGCTTGCCAGACCCTGCACCTAGGTGAATCAGGAGAAGCCTCCAACCTGACCCATGTTCCAGCCTCTACAACTGAGTGAACCCACTTCCTTAATATAGATCTCTGTATATATACATTTCTACGCTTTACTGGTTTTGCTTCTCTAGAGAACCCAGCCTAGAATATCCACTGTTGACATGAGAGTTCGTTCTTTGTGTTGTACCGTTCTGTGTATACACCATAACGGTATCATTCAGAATAGTTTCACTGCCTTAAAAATTCCCTGTGCTCCACCTATTCATCCCTATGCTCCTCCTCCCGAACTCCTGGGAACCAATAATCCTTTTCCTTTCTCTATAAACCAAACCAAGCCAAACCCACTGCCATCAGGTCGATTCTGACTCATAGCGACCCTGTAAGACAGAGTAGAACTGCCCCATAGAGTTTCCAAGGAGCGCCTGGCAGATTCGAACTGCTGACCTCTTGGTTAACAGCCATAGCCCTTAACCACTACGCCACCAGGGTTTCCACTTTCTCTATAGTTTTGACTTTTCCAGAATGTCATATAGTTGGAATCACACAGTATGTAGTGTTTTCAGACTGGCTTCTTTCATTTAGCAACATGCACTTAAGGTTTCTCCACGTCTTTTTGTGGTTTGATAGCTCATTTCCTTTTTATCACTGAATAATACTCCACTGTGTGAACATACCACAGCTTGTTTATCCATTCGCCTTTTGAAGGACAGCTTGGTTCCTTGGTTTTTGGCAATCATGAAGTTTCTGTCTTAAGCTGAGTTCTCTAGAGAAGCAAAACCAATAAAGCATATAAATATATACAGAGAGAGATTTATATAAACAAAATGGCTCACGGGTTGCAGATGCTGAAATGTCCCAAATCTGTGGGTCAGGCTGGAGGTTTCCCCTGATTCATGTAGCCACAGGGGCTGGCGAACCCAAGGGCTCTTGCTCACAGGCTGCGAAGACCAACGAATCCCAAGATCGGCAGACAAGACCACAGGCAAGTTGGTAGCTCAAGTCCCAGGAACCAGAGGACAAATGAACAGGAGCCAGCTGCAGGATTCAGAGTGAGCAAAAGCCCATGAGCCTTGTCAGAGAGTCCACCTATATGGGATGCAGGCCACACTCCCAAGGAAACAACGTTTCAACTGATTGCCTACTCACAGCAGATGCTACCACAGAGGTGATCACATTATATCAAATCTCATCATGGAAGTGATCACAGCATCATACAACTGCCAAACTACATCATAACTGCCAAACCACTGAGAATCATGGCCCGGCCAAGTTGACAGACAACATGTAACCGTTAATGTGCAGGTATTTATATGGACATAAAATTTCAAGTCATTTGGTAAGTGCCCAGGAGCATGATTGCTGGATTGAGGGTAAGACTACGTTCGGCCTTGTAAGAAACTGGCAAACCGTCTTCCAGAGCGGCTACCATTTTGTCTTCCCACCAGTAATGGAGGTGAGTTTCTGTTGCTCCACGTCCTCACCAGCATCTAGTATTGTCAGTGTCTAAACTTCAGCCATTTTAATAGTGTGTAGTGGTAGCTCATTGCTATTGTAAGACGCAATTTCCTAATGATACATGATAGGCATCTTTTCATAGGTTTATTCGCCATCAGTATGTCTTCTTGGTGAGGTGTCTCTTCAGATCTTCTGCCCATTTCTTATTTGTGCTGCTTAATTTCTTATTGCTGTGTTTAAGTGTTCTTGGATACAAGTCCTTTTTCAGTTATATGTTTTACAAAGATCTCCCAGTCTGGGGTTTGTCCTTATCATTTTCTTAACAGTGTCTTTTGCAGAGCAGAAGTACCATAAACTGTGTCATTTTATTTTAGTTTTTGTACTTTAGATGACGGGTTACAGAGCAAACTAGTTTCTCATTAAACAGTTGATATACACATTGTCTTGCCAACCCCACGACTTGTCACACTCTCCCCTTTTCCACCTTGGGTTCCCCATTATCAGATTTCCTGTCCCCATCCTTGTCCCTGGGCTAGTGTGACCATTTAGTCTCATTTTGTTTTATGGACCTGTCTAATCTTTGGCTGAAGGGTGAATCTCAGGAGTGACTTCATCACTGAGCTATAAGGGTGTCGGGGGCCATACTCTCAGAGTTTCTCCAGTCTCTGTCAGACCAGTAAGTCTGGTCTTTTTTTTTTTTTTTTTTTTTTAATGAGTTTGAATTTTGTTCTACATTTTTCTCCAGCTCTGTCCAGGACCCTCTATTGTGATCCCTGACAGAGCAGTCAGTGATGGTAGCCGGGCACCACCTAGTTGTGCTGGACTCAGTCCAGCAGAGGCTGTGGCAGTTGTTGTCCATTAGTCCTTTGGCTAATCTTTCCCTTGTGTCTTTGGTTTTCTTCATTCTCTCTTGCTCCAGACGGAGTGAGATCAGAGGAGTATCCTAGATGGCCGCTCACAAGCTTTTAAGACCCCAGATGCTACTCACCAAAGTAGAATGTAGAACATTTTCTTTATAACCTATGTTATGCCAGTTGAGTGAGATGTTCCCCGAGACCATGGTCCCCACAGCCCTCAGCCCAGCAGTTCAGTCCCTCAGGGAGTTTGGATGTGTCTGTGGAGCTTCCATGACCTTGTATAAATTGTGCTTTCTTACCCTTCATCAAAGTTACCACTTGCCTATTGTCTGTTTAGTGTCTTTCGCTCTGAATCCCTCCCCTCCCTCGTAATCATCAAAGATTGTTTCTTTTTGTGTATAAACCTTTTCATGTCTTCTTATAACAGTGGTCTCATATAATATTTGTCCTTTTGTGACTGACTTATTTCACTCAGCATAATACCCTCCAGATTCATCCATGGTGTGAGATGCTTCGCAGGTTCATTGTTGTTCTTTATTGTTGCGTAGTATTCCATTTTGTGTGTGTACCATAGTTTGTTTATCCATTCGTCTGTTGATGGGCACCAAGGTTGTTTCCATCTTTTTACTATTGTGAACAATGCTGCAACGAACATGGGTGTGCATGTATCTATTCATGTGACGGCTCTTATTTCTCTAGGATATATTGCTAGGAGTGGGATTGCTGGATCGTATGGTATTTCTCATTATATAGGGTCACTATGAGTCGGAATCGACTCGACGGCAACAGGTTTGGTTTGGTTTTTTAATGGTATTTCTATTAAACTGCACCATTTTAATGAAGTCTAACTTAACAATTTTTTCTTTCATGGATTGTGCTTTTGATATTTTATCTAAAAATTCAAACCCAAGGTCACCTGGATTTTCTCCTATTTTTTTTTTATGTTCTAGAAGTTATATCATTTTGCATTTTACATTGAGTTTTGTGATCCGTTTTGAGATAATTTTGTGAAAGGTATTAGATCAGTGTCTACATTTTTTTTTTTTTTGCATGAAGCCATCCAGTTGCTCCATCACCATTTGTCAAAAAAACTATCATTTTCCATTGAATTACCTTTGCTCCTTTGTCAAAGATTAGCTGACTATATTTGTTTTGTCTTTTTGGGGGATATTTTGTTCCATTGATCTATTTATCTTCTTTTGCCAATACCACACTGTCTTGATTATTGAAGCTTTATAGTAGCTCAGAGGGTCCCTGGGTCGCACAAACAGTTTATGGTCTACTAACCAAAAGATTGGTGGTTTGAATCCATCCAGCAGCACCACAGAGCAAAGGCCTGGCAATCTCTTTCCATAAAAATTACAGCCGAAGAATCCCTATGGAGCTCAGCTCTACTTTGTAACACATGGAGTCGCTTTGAGTTGGAATCGACTGGATAGCAACCTATTTTTGGTAGTTTTTAGTAATTAAATGTGGGTATTATACCACATTTTGTTTGTCATTTCATGAGGTGATAGACATTTGGATTGTTTTCACCTATTGGTTATTATGAATGATGCTGCTATAAACACTCATGTACACATTTTTGTGTGGACGTGTTTTCATTTCTCCTGGAATGAAAGGCCGGGTCATTTGGCAACTCTGTTCAATTGTTTGAGGAGCTGCTAGACTACTTTCCAAAGCGGCTGCACCATTTTACATTCCCACCAGCAATGTGTGAAAGTTTCGATCTCTCCACATCCTTGGTAATATTTGTTATTATCTAATTTTTTGATCCCAGCCATCGTAGTGGGTGTGAAGTGGTATCTCATTGTGATTCTGATTTGCATTTCCCTGAAAACTAATGGTGTCGAACTTTTTATCATGTGCTTATTCATTATTGTATAGCTTCTTTGCAGAAATGTCTACTTAGCTCCTTTGCCCATTTTTTTTTTATTGGGATTTTTGTCTTCTTATTATTAAGCTACATATGGTTTTATATGCTATAGATATAAATCCCTTATCAGATATGTGATTTGCAAAAATATTCTCCCATTATGTGATTTGTCCTTTCACTTTGTGTGTGTGTGTGTGCTTTAGGTGAAAGTCTACAGAGGAAATTAATTTCTCATTAAAAAATTAACACACATATTGTTTTGTGACATTGGTTGCCAACCCCACAATACGTTAGCACTCTCCCCTTCTTGATCTTGGGTTCTCCATTTCCATGTGTCCAGCCTTCCTGTCCCTTCCTGCCTTCTCATCTTTGCTTTTGGGCTGGTGTGCCCATTTAGTCTTGTACACATGGTTGAACTACATGTGTTATTGTTTGTCTTATAGGCTTGTCTAATCTTTGGCTGAAGGGTGAACTTCAGGAGTGAATTCAGTGCTGAGTTAAAAGGGTGTCCGGGGCCCATATCCTCAGGGTTTCTCCAGTCTCTGTCAGACAAGTAAGTCTGGTCTTTGTGAGTTAGAATTTTGTTCTACATTTTTCTCCAGCTCTGTGTGGGACACTCTATTGTGATCCCTGTCAGAGCAGTCGGTGGTGGTAACCAGGCACCATTTAGCTGTGCTGACTCGGTCTGGTAGAGGCTGTGGTATTTGTGGTCCATTAGTCCTTTAGACTAATCTTTCCCTTGTGTCTTTGGTTTTCTCCATTCTCCCTTGCTCCAGATGGGATGGAACCAGTAGATGTAGCTTAGATAGCTGCTCGTGAGCTTTTAAGACCCCAGATGCTACTCATCAAAGGATGATGTAGAAGATTTTCTTTATAAACTATGTTGGATCAGTTGAGCTAGATGTCCCCCAAGACCGTGGTCCCCAGTCCTCATCTTTTCACTTTCTTGATGGTGTCCTTTGAAGCACAAAAATTTCTAATTTTTTAAAAAAATTTTATTGTGGTTTAAGTGAAAATTTACAAATCGAGTCAGTTTCTCATACAAAAATTTATATACACCTTGCTATATACTCCTAGTTGCTCTCCCCCTAATGAAACAGCACACTCCTTCCCTCCACTTTCTATTTTCGTGTCCATTCGGCCAGCTTCTGTCCCCCTCTGCCCTCTCATCTCCCCTCCAGACATGTGCTGCCCACATAGTCTCATGTGTCTACTTGATCCAAGAAGCTCATTCCTCACCAGTATCATTTTCGATCCCATAATCCAGTCCAATCCCTGTCTGAAGAGTTGGTTTTGGGAATGGTTCCTGTCTTGGGCCAACAGAAGGTCTGGGGACCATGACCTCCAGGGTCCTTCTAGTCTCAGTCAGACCATTAAGTCTGGTCTTTTTATGAGAATTTGGGGTCTGCAACCCACTGCTCTCCTGCTCCCTCAGGGGTTCTCCTTTGTGTTCCCTGTCAGGGCACTCATCGGTTGTAGCCAGGCACCTTCTAGTTCTTCTGGTTTCAGGCTGATGTAGTCTCTGTTACGTGGCCCTTTCTGCCTCTTGGGCTCATAATTATCTTGTGTCTTTGGTGTTCTTCATTCTCCTTTGCTCCAGGTGGGTTGAGACCAATCGATGCATCTTAGATGGCCGCTTGCTAGCGTTTAAGACCCCAGACGCCACTCTCCAAAGTGGGAGGCAGAATGTTTTCTTAATAGATTTTATTATGCCAATTGACTTAGATGTCCCCTGAAACCGTGGTCCCCAAGCCCCTCCTCCCCCCGCCTCCACCCGCTACACTGGCCTTTGAAGTGTTCAGTTTATTCAGGAAACTGCTTTTGGTTTAGTCCAGCTGTGCTGACCTCTCCTGTATTGTGTGTTGTCTTTCCCTTCACTTAAAATAGTTCTTATCTACTATCTAATTAGTGAAAAACCCTCTCCTTCCCTCCCTCCCCACTCTTGTAATCATCAAAGAATATTTTCTTCTGTTTAAACTGTTTTTCAAGTTCTTGTAATAGTGGTCTCATACAATATTTGTCCTTTTGCAACTGACTAATTTCACTCAGCATAAGGCCTTCCAGATTCCTCCATGTTATGAAATATTTCACTGATTCATCATTGTTCTTTATCGATGCATAGTATTCCATTGTGTGAATATACCATAATTCATTTATCCATTCATCTGTTGATGGGCACCTTGGTTGCTTCCATTTTTTGCTATTGTAAACAGTGCTGCAATGAACATGGGTGTGCTGATATCTGTTTGTGTAAAGGCTCTTATTTCTCTAGGATATATTCCAAGGACTAAGTTTTTAATTTTGATGAAGTCCAATTTATCTATTTTTTTCTTTTGTTGCTTGTGCTTTTAATGTTGTATCTAAGAAACCATTGCCAATTCCAAGCTGTTTTATTCTAAGAGTCTTAGCTCTTACATTTAGGTCTTTAATCCAATTTGAGTTAACTTTTGTATACGGTGTGAGGTAGGGGCCAGACTTCATTCCTTTGTATATGGATATCCAGTTGTCTCAGCACCATTTATTGAAAGACTATTCTTCCCCCCACTTAATTGTCTTGGCAGGCTTGTCGAAAATCAATTGACTGCAAATGTGAGGGCTTATTTCTCAACTGTTAATTTTATTCCATTGATCCATACTCATTGCTGTCGAGTTGATTCCAACTCATAGTGACCCTGTAGGACAGAGTAGAACTGCCCCATGGCATTGATCTATAAATCTATATTATGTTAGTATCCCACTGTTTTGGTTATCATGCTGTAGCTTTGGAATAAGTTGAAATGAAAGTCCTCCGACTTTATTCTTCCTTTTAAAAATTGTTTTGTCTATTCTGGGTCCTTTGAATTTCCTATCTTCAGGCTGGGTTGAGTGAGCTCTATTTTCTATTATATTTTGCATTTGGTCATTGCTGATGTATAAAAAGCTATTACATTTCATATAGTTATTTGTGTGTCCAGCTTTACTTTACTGACCTTTACTGAATGCTGTTATTACTTCTAAATATTCCTCAGTCTATTAGCTAGGGATTCTCAGGTAGACAGGGATATCGCTTGCAAATGATGATAAACTTGACTCTTCCTTCCCAGATTTATGGCTCTTGTTTATTTTTCCTCTGTTACTGTTTTGCTTTGAGTGTCAGAATATTGTCAAAACTATTCACAATTGTGAGCATCCTTGTTTTGCTCCTCATTTTCCTAGGACGGCCTTTGTTGACAAGGACTGTATGTGTCTTCTTTTCCAGGTCATCACTAAAAATAAACCAAAAACCAAACCTGTTGCCATCGAGTGGATTCCAACTGATAGCGACCCTATAGGGCAGAGTAGAACTGGCCCATAGAGTTTCCAAGGAGGGGCTGGTGGACTCAAACTGCCGATCTTCTGGTTAGCAGCCAAGCTCTTAACCACTACACCACCAAGGCTCCAGGTCATCACTAAGCATCAAATTATCTGTTGTACTGAGATAGATATTATTTATCATGTTGACAAACTCCCTTTTTATTCCTAGTCATTATGAGTTTTAATCAGGGACATCTTATCAGGACAACTGTATGGTTTTTCTCCTGTGTCCTATTAATGTGGTGGACAACATTAATAAGCTGTTAACATTGATACCTCCTTGTATAAACTGTCTCTCGAGCCAGTGGGAACAATTAGCTCATACTAGCAGAAATAATTCAGGTTTCACTGCTTCATGCTCCTACCTATATAATATAAAACAGATGTCATAAGTCAAAAGCCAGTAGGTCACATGTGGTTTGGCCTGCAAAGGGTTTTTAAATACTGTTTTGAATTAGTTGCCAGCATTTTATAATCAGGAGCTCTCAGATAAGAATTCCAATTTCTCCTTTCTCTTTAGGACTTCTGGTGGTGCAGTGGTTAAGCACTCAGTTGCTAACGGAAATGGAAAGGTAGGCAGTTCAAACCCACTAGTTGCTCGAAAGAGAAAGATATGGCAGTCAGCTTCTGGAAAATTTATAGCCTTGGAAACTCTATAGGGCCGTTCTACTCTGTCCTATAGTGTCGTTAGGAGTTGGAATCTGACTTGACAGCAACGGGTTTGGGTTTCTCTTTAGAAATTTTAAGGTCTACACTATTATAAGAACTCAAGACAAGGTTTAAGCACAGAAGAAAACATTCTTTGATGGTTACGAGGGTGGGGAGAAAGGGAGAGGGGAACTCACTAGCTAGACGGTAGACTAGAATCGTCTTAGGTGAAGGGAAGGACAACACACAATACAGGGGAAGTCAGCACAATGGACTAAACCAAAAGCTAAGAAGTTTCCTGAACACAATCAAACACTTCAAGGGACAGAGTAGCAGGGGCTGCAGTCTGAGGACCATGGTTTCAGGGGACATCTAGGTCAACTGGCGTAACAAAGTTTATTAAGAAAATGTTCTGCATCCCACTTTGGTAAGTGGCATCTGGGATCTTAAAAGCTAGCGAGCGGCCATCTAAGATGCATCAATTAGTTCCAACTCATTTGGAGCAAAAGGGAATGAAGAACACCAAAGACACAAGGAAACTATGAGCCTAAGAGACAGAAAGGGCCACATAAACCAGAGACTCCATCAGCCTGAGACTGGAAGGACTAAATGGTGCCCGGCTACCACCAATGACCGCCCTGACAGGGAACACAACAGAAAGTCCCTGACAGAGCAGGAGAAAAGTGTGGAGCAGAACTCAAATTCATGTAAAAAGGCCAGACTTAATGGTCTGACTGAGACCGGAGGGACCCTCGAAGCCACGGTTCCCGGACAATCTATTAACCCAGAACTAAAACCATTCCCGAAGCCCCCTCTTCAGACAAAGATTAGACTGGACTGCAAATCATAAAATCATACTTGTGAAGAGTGTGCTTCTTAGATCAAGCAGATACATGAGACCAAATGGGCGGGTCCTGTCCGGAGGCAGGATGAGAAGGCAGGAAGGGACGGGAGTTGGCTGGATGGACATGGGAAACCCGGGGTGGAAAGGGAGAGTGTGTTGTCACATTATAGGGATTGCAACTGGTGTCATATAACAATATGTGTATAAATTTTTATATGACAAATTGAGCTGTAAACTTTCACTGAAAGAACAAAACAAAAAAGCATACTAATAAACGTATACTTTGTCTCATTTAAAGAAAGAAAATCGTAAGGTCTAACCACACCAGTCTTTCATTCCCACATGGCCATAGTGGGCTGGAGCTGAGTGCAGAGCCCCCTTCAGAGGCCCCCTCATTTACGTCCTCATTTGCATCCTCACCATACCCTATTGTCTCCATCCCCTATTATTCCCCTGACATCAGGGTACAGGGTCATTGCCAGTTTTTGCATTTGGGTTATTGTTTTTCTTAGAATGGAAGTGAGATGAAAGTGAAGTGTTTCTCGTAATTCTGCCTCTATTCAAATGTGGAAAAAAAATAAAAGAAGCCAAGAGAGCTACGTGATTCAAGAGCACATTTCTTGGCGGAAGTGAAGACTATTCCTATATGTTTAATATGCAAAGTGTGTCTGTTTAAAGAATGCGACATAAGATGCCACTAGGAAAGAATTTCTAGGACGAATCTGGAAAAGCTGTGTGGGGAAGGAAAAACTTATTGACCTGGAAAAAATGACTGAAATTTCAACAGGGTTTGTTTCAGGAGGCACAGAGCATAAACAACGCTGCTGTGATGTGTCATAACATATTAAGGGAACACCATCTCACTAGCTCTGTCTGAGTTTCTACGACCCCTTTGGCCCTTGGAGACATGTGAGTTTCTGACCCCTGCTCCAGCTCCCTGAAAGCCTCCTCAGTTATTTGTGGGTGTCCCCAGGGTGGTCTCACAGCAGTGACTGTGCCGGGGTCAGGCTCCCGTGCTCCCGAGGGTGCAAGGCTTTGTGGTTTCAAGACAATGCTTCTCCTGAAGTCTGCACAGGGCCAGCGGGGGCAATGGTGGTTCAGTTGTAGAATTCTCATCTCCCACGCAGGAGACCTGGTTAGATTCTCGGCCAGTAACCTCGTGCAGAGCCACCACCCCTCTGTCGGTGGAAACTTACACGTTGCTATGATGCTGAACAGGTTTCAGTGGAGCTTCCAGACTAAGACAGAGTAGGAAGAAGGGCCTGGCCATCTACTTCCAAAAATCAGTCAGTGAAAACCTTATGGATCACAATGGTCTGATTCACAGCTGATCATGGGGATCGCATCGTTTCATTCCGTGGTGCCGTGGGGTTGCCGTGAGTCGAGAGAGTCTACTCAATGGCAGCTAACAACAACACAGGGGGCAGAGCCAAAGCGTGTGCCTCCTCCACCCTCTCACCCAGTTGCTCTGCTGCTGTGACCCATGTCTCAAAAAAAAAAAAAAGACCCCATGAAATGGCTCATTTTGCTTCTGCTTGCAAATCTCTCCCCAAAGGGTTCAGATGCCTGGGACAAAGGTCAGACCTCCATATGTAGCAACACCAAGGGACTGGCTTTGGGGGAGTGGAACATGAAGGTTGGCCCCACTCCATCAGCTCCTCCCAAAACATATAATCTAAGTTTAAAAATAGTGACCCTAAGTCTATCGTCTTCCACCCGTCTGTTAGTTTGCTGTACTGTGGTGGTTTGTGTGTTGCTGTGATGCTGGAAGCTATCCCACCAGTATTTCAAATACCAGCAGGGTCACCCATGGTGGACAGGTTTCAGCGGAGCTTCCAGGCTAAGACAGACTAGGAAGAAAAGCCTGGTACTCTACTTCCAAAAATGAGCCAAGGAAAACCCTATGGATCATATCAGAATATTGTCCTATACAGTACTGGAAGATGAGCCCCCTAGGTTGGAAAAAAAAAAAGGCACTCAAAATACACAGTAGCAACAACAATGGACTCGAGGGTACCGACGGTTGTGAAGATGGCGTAGGACGGAGCAACGTTTCATTCTGTCGTACGTGGAATTGCCATGAGTTGAAGCTGACTCAGTGGCAACTAATGATAACAAAGCCTATCCTGTGCTGACATTTTGGAGCTTCCACTGGAGTCCGCTCTTTATGTCGCACCCCAGGGCCCGTTCATAAGCCCTCTGCCCGGTCCCTGACTTTTAACCAGATCAGTGCAGACGGTTGTGGACGACCAGTCCTGCTGAAGCATCCAGTATGTCTGAGTCCTTTAGGCTCATCCAGGATGTCAGCATTCCTTGAACAAAGTGGTATGTAATCAGGTGCGGAATTAATGACAAAGGCGCCCTTCCAAGTCTTACCAGCCACTCTGGGGAGGCAGGGAGCAGAAGAGGGGAAGAATGTGCCTGGTGGCTGTAGTTCTAAGTTCTGGCCACGAGGTGTCAGGTGCTGATTACATCTCCTGATTGGCAGGCTGCCCTCTTAAAAAAAAAACCAAACCTGTTGTCCAGTGATTCCAACTCATAGTGACCCTACAGAACAGAGAACTGCCCCATAGGGCTTCCAAGGAGCAGCTGGTGGATTTGAACTGCCGACCTTTTGATAGTAGGCAAGCGCTTAACCACTGTGCTACTAGGGACAGAGAAACACAGGTGGAGTTGGGTGTTTGAGGGGGAAAGGAACACACAAGCTCAATCTCTGAGTCACAGCTACTGGTGGAGCAGAGAGTACCCACCTCTGAGGTGATGCAGGATGGGACCCTGTTAGCTTCAACAGATGCTGAGCTCCCTAGGAGTGAGCACTAACCAGCAACTCTGGTTTGGCTTTCCCCCATCACAGTTTTAGGAACACCAAGGATACAGCCCATGGAAGAAGAAATCAAGAATCCCATAACTTCTCTAGCATTATCTTGACCTTTCAGAGTGCTCTCGTGATCCACCATTTTGATCTGGCACCCACTGGCATTCTTGCTACTCAGTTCCCGATTCCAAATCAGTTTCTAACCCCTCTTTTCTACCCTGGCCGCCTCCAGGCTGTTTCCACCTTCTCCTCTCTCTTCCTCCAAATGCTGGCATTTTTTTGTGGTGGAAAAAGCAGGAGTCTGGGGAGACCAAAACCTAGAGTCCTTATTCACTCTTATCAAGTAGTATGACCTTGTGCACATCCTTACACAGCTCTCCTTATCTGTAAAATAAGGTGGCTCTGACTTGTGGTGACCCCATGTGTGCAGAGCAGATCACCAGGCCTTTGTTTTGATGTGCCTCTGGGTGGGTTTGAACCACCAACTTTCTGGTTAGTAGTGGAGGACTTAATTGTTTTCGCCACCTAGAGATTCCAGCTGTGGAGGAGAAGAGTAGAAGTCGCAGTCAATGGGTTTGGAGCTCTCTTCCATTTCTAACTACAAGCTGGAGCAAGTCCTGTGTTCAGCCGAGAGTACAGTTTCTATTCCTTTGGGGAAGTTGCCTTTTTTCGGTATTTAAATATTCAGGAAAAGAAGTCCTTGGCGGTCAAGTCTCTCAAGGCCTCAGGCAGGGTTATGGCTTCCGATGACCTTGCGGCCGATTTGGGATGTCTCTAACAGATATTGCAGAGCCCTGGTGATGCAGTGGTTAAGAGCTACGGCTGTTCACCAAAAGATAGGAAGTTCGAATCCACCAGCAGCTCCTTGGAAACGCTATGGGCCGTTTTCCTCTCTCCTATTAGGTCGCTATGAATCAGAATCGACTCGACGGCAACGGGTGTTCTTTTGTTTTTTGGTTTTAACTGATATTGCATCACAGAGTCCCAATTAATACTGGCAGTGGAAATTCCAGCTTTACCCTTTGTTAACCCTTAAATAAACTGCTATTCTTTCATTGCCAGTACTGCCTGCGTGCGCAGAAACCAACCTTCTTATCCGCACTTTGAAAATGCGGAAACTGAGGCACTGGGAAGTGCAGTGACTTCTGGGATTCCGTGATGACACCATCTGCCCTGTCAGCTGTAGGGAGAAGGCGAGAAGCAAGTAGAGGGCCTGACCCTGGAGGCAAGACCCCCAGGGGCTGGGAAATGGAGCCCGCGAGGAAAGGTGGGAAAGTCAGACCCAGAGGCTGGAGGAGCAGCGCTGAGAGTCTGGATTGGCTGATATTTCTAGGAAGGGTTCTGCAAAAGGGGGAGAGGGATCACGGAGACCGGCAGCACAGCAGAGGTGAAGGCATTTTAAGGGTTAAAAGAAAATAGAAGTAGGAGGAGGAAGTGGGGCGCTGGGTCGCAGCGAGAGAAGGAAGCCGTAGGTCGCAGCTTCCCCTTTCGCCTTCTTCCCCAAGCCCCGACCCCAAGCCGCTCCCCTGCTCCGCCCACCCCTCCCGCGGGGCCAAAGCCGGCTTCCGCCTGCCTGGTCAAAGTCACCTTACTACGGGGGCGTGTCTGGTGTCTGGCCTAGGCCGCCCATCCGCAAGGCCCGATCCTTGCAAGGACAGACGCACCGGAGCGGGGGGCTGCTTCCGAGATGCTTGCAGGCTCCGGGGCGTGAAGCGCAGGATGCGCTGGCCCGGCCCGCACCTCGCTGACACTGCCCGGCCACCAGGTGGCGCCGCTGAGCGGAGGGCGCGGCTCAGGCCCCGCCCCTGCGCCAGCCCCGCCCCCAGGCCGCGGCCCCGCCCCTGCCCCACCCCGGGTCGGCCTGCCCGCCGGAGGGGCGGGGCCTGGGCAGATGCCGGCACTTGGCGCGAGCCTCCAGGCCCGGCGCGGTGGTCGTGACTGCAAGCAGCCCTGCAGGGAGTCGCCGCTGGAGAGGGGCTGGGCGCCCGGCGGGGACTGCAGGTGTGTGGCTGGGCGGTGGGCGGCCGAGGGGGCATGGGTGGGGGCTCAGGGCACAGCCGAGCAGGCTGGGCACCGTCGGGGGACAGTGGGCGCTGACAGGAGCGGATGCCCGGGCGGCTGGACAGATCCTGCGGTCTTCTGGCCCCGTGGGGAGGGTCGGTAAACCGCGTTCCCGGTGATTCCGGAGGCGGAGGGGCGTCCCGAGGACGGTGCCTTGCTGGTAGGTGACCCCCGCTGGTGCCTCTCTAGGTAGGTGACCTCTCGCTGGCGCCTCTCTAGGTGGGTGACCCCCGCTGGCGCCTCGCTGGGTAGGTGACCCCCGCTGGTGCCTCTCTAGGTAGGTGACCCCCGCTGGTGCCTCTCTAGGTAGGTGAACCCCGCTGGCGCCTCGCTGGGTAGGTGACCCCCGCTGGTGCCTCTCTAGGTAGGTGAACCCCGCTTGTGCCTCTCTAGATAGGTGACCTCTCGCTGGCGCCTCGCTAGGTAGGTGACCTCTCGCTGGTGCCTCCCTAGGTAGGTGACCCTCGCTGGTGCCTCTCTAGGTAGGTGACCTCTCGCTGGTGCCTCCCTAGGTAGGTGACCTCTCGCTGGTGCCTCCCTAGGTAGGTGACCCTCGCTGGTGCCTCGCTGGGTAGGTGACCCCCGCTTGTGCCTCTCTAGGTAGGTGACCTCTCGCTGGTGCCTCGCTAGGTAGGTGACCCTCGCTGGTGCCTCTCTAGGTAGGTGACCCCCTCTGGCGCCTCGCTGGGTAGGTGACCCCCGCTGGCGCCTCGCTAGGTAGGTGACCCCCTCTGGCGCCTCTAAGCGACCCACAGCTTCCCGCATCCTGCACAGGCCGCTCTGTGTCATGCGGTCCAGGAGACTGCGCCCCTCTGGTGGGAACTCTTGGCGAACTTTGGCATCAGGGGTCCTTTGGCATCAGAACCTGGGAGTCGTGGAAGTGCCTGCCTGAGGCGCCCGCCTTTGGGCCTCAGCTTGCCCCTCCCTAGTGAGTGTGGGACCTCCAGAGCGTGGCCGCTGTTCTAGGGAAGTGCACGCTACGCGCTGTCAGGGGGTTCGTGTTTACACCCCGGTGTCTCTGCGTGACTGTGTGTGTGCACGCGCACGCGCCGGCCCGTCCCAGGGCTGGGGTAAGTTGGCAAGGAGTTCAGGTCAGTAGGAGGAAGGAGATTGTTCAGTGGGAAAAGGAAGGCGAGGTGAAAGCAGCAGGAAGTGGTACAAAATGAGTTAACAAGCCTTCGCGCAGAGAGCAGCGGTGGGTTGAGGCAAAAAGAGGGCTGAAAGTAGGACGAGTTGGCCTCCAGGGTCCGTCTGGATTGCCATTCTCTCTCCCTCCTTCTGCCCTCGGGAACACCTGCTAAGAGCCTGGTTCCCAGAGCTGTCTGCACTTCCGGCTCTCCCAGAGTGCCCCGGACCTGCAGCGCAGTTTTCCAGGAGTGGGGTCTGGAATCTGTATTTTTCTAAATTTGTTGTATGCTCCTTAAGTGATGATGCTGGGGCCATTTCTTGGGAACGGTGTGTGATAGGGAAAGGAGACCTACCTTCCAACCAGGCCTAGCCTGTGACCTTCAGCATCTTACTGGCACTCTCCCATCCCACCCTGACTCCTATCTGTAAAATGGGCTCTAATCCCTACCTCACAGGGCTGTGTGGAAAATTAAAAGTGTTGAAAGCAGCTGCACATGGGAGATCCTTTACGGATGTTTGCAGAATGGAAAGGGGGCATCCAGGGCTTACTTACTTCCTGAGTGTGACCACAGTGGTGTGGTTGTCAGCCCAGGGGCTGTGGGAGACAAAGAAGACAGTTAGGATGGTCAAGCTCCCTCTTCCTGCTTCGGGATATGCTCCCCTGCTTTCTGAGGCACAACTAGTCAGAACCGTGGGGGCAGGAAGTCTTGGGGTCTTTGTGTACCAGGCCTTGTTTGGGTTTTCCAACCAATCAGTTGCTGTCAAGTTGAGTCCATGCCATGCATGTCAGAGTAGAACTGTGCTCCATAGGGTTTTTAATGGCTGACTTTTGGGAAATAGATTGATCGTTGGGCCTTTCTTCCAAGGTGCCTCTGGGTGGACTCGAACCTCTGAACTTTTGGTTAGCAGCTGAGCATGTTAACAGTCTGCACCACCCAGGGCCTCCTATTTGGCTTTGAGGACGCCATTCCCTTACCTCCAGCTTAGGTGAGAGATGATTGTTTTCCCTCCCCAAGCTGCAGTGGAAGCAGGCCGCCTCTGCCTTTCCCGCCTCCCCTTCCTCCTTCTCGTGCACCCCTTTCTGTCTCTTTCAAGAATAATAGGGTGGAAGTTAAATGGTTGCGCTGGGTGAGAAGCCTCTTTGGGGTTGATGGAAGGGTGATGCTGAGAAGGCAGCAGTGAAGGAGGCTGGATGCTGGAGGCTGATCCACGGTCCCAGGTCAGTCACTGCTCATGGGGCCTGCTGGCCTAGAAATGACAGAGGACCTGTTTGGCCTCAGCCGTAGGTGTGGTGAAAGGCTGGGTCAGCTTCTTAAATAAGGAAACTTCTGGAGCAGAAAGATAGAGTGATCACTGGCAGGACAGGAAGAGGTATTTAATTTTATTTTGGAGCCTCTGGCATAGATTGAGGAACAAAGAAAAGACTACACCTGACTCCTGCCCAAAGGGAAGACGAGACATTCTCACAGCAAACATATGTTTCATCTTAGGATATCCCATTGACTTGAAGATGTACATATTTTCACATTTTAACAACCCTGAAATTAAAAAAAAGCATCTTAACAATCTCTTGCTTCTTGCCTCTTACAATTATAATAAGCAAAAAAAACCCAAAAAATCCAGTTACCATTGAATCAATTCCGACTCATGGAACCCCGCGCCCGCCCACGTGTCAGAGCAGAGCTGTGCTCCATCAGGTTTTCAATGGCTGTAATCTTTTGGAAGTAGATCACCAGGTGCTTCTGGGTGGATTCAAACCGCCAACCTTTTGTTAGTAGCCCAGTGCTTAGCCATTTGCCCACTCACAGACTCCTGACCCCCGCAGATACCAAAACCCATGGATGCTCAAGTCCCTTATATAAAATGGAGTAGAGTTTGCATATAACCTACGCACATCCTCCTGTATACTTTAAACCATCACAAGATTACTTATAACACCTAATACAATGTAAACGCTATGTAAATAGTTGTTATACTCTATTGTTTAGGGAATAATGACAAGGAAAAAAGTCTTTTTTTCTGAATATTTTCTGTCCGTGGTTGGTTGAATCTGTGAATGCGGAGAACCTGCGGTTACAGAGGGTATAATGTTGCTGTCGAGTGCTGTTGAGTTGATTCCAACTCAGAGTGACCCTGTGTGACAGAGCAGAACTGCCCCATGGGGTTTTCTTTGCTGCAATCTTTACTGAAGCAGATTGCCAGGTCTTTCTCTGCAGAGCCGCTGGGTGCGTTTGAACTGCCCAGCTTTTTGGTTAGCAGCCAAGCGCTTAGCCATTGTGCCACCAAGGCTCCTTTACAACGATAATAGACAGTGGTATTTCTTTTCTAGTGGCATAAAATAATGGTGTATCTTACAGTCGATGGCATCTTAGATTCTCTTAAGCACGATATATTTTACAAATCTCTTTGGATGCTTTAAATGTACGCAGGTACACACAGAATTATATCATTCCTCTAGGTGAACTTGCTTGCATTAGTTTTTTAGTAGCTCTCCCTTGTAAACACCGAAACTTTTCATTAAAACCATCTAAAGGAAATCCTTGTAAACTGTATGATTTAATAACTTTCTGAAAATATCAAATGGTTCTAGCCTGCCATTCTCCTTTGTACTTTGGGTCTGCTCAGGATACATTTTCTGCCCTTTCTCTTCCATCCTTCTGTTCGTTGTCCTGACCCTTTAGTTATGATTTCATGGTGTTGGGCCCTGTCTAGGTACTTCGTGTCCTTTCATCTTCACAGCCGCGCTGTTGTCCCATTTAGCATATCAGGAAACTAAAGGCCGAGGCCGCACAACTAGAATGTGCCAGAGCTAGGCTGACTCCGGCGTCCACTCTTAACCAGAGAGAACCAAGCCCGAGGGGCCGGCAAGAGCCCCTCTCCTGGGTGTAAAGCGCATGCCGTATGGGACATGAATTCCCTGTGGGACATGAATTGTGGCTCTTCACACGCCTTTTTTTTTCCTTCTAGGTTTGCAGCCAGGTTCTGGATCGTTGAGGTCATCAGTTTCTAGACTTCTGGGTAATTGAGATATGGCTGTAGAAAGGTGCAGCCGATAGGGATAGGTGGGTGGTGGCTGATGAATGGGAAGGAGTGTGTGACTCTCTTGGCACAGAGTAGGTAGTGAGTCCATCCTGAGTCTACTGTGCTACCAACTCAGGGGCTAGGTTTTGGGCTTTAGAGTTTGGTATCAACAGGAGATTCTTGCCTCATCTCCTGATGCTCCGGCTCCCTGAGCTCCTGCTGCTACCTGAATACCAAAAAAAAAAAAAAAAACCCAAACCCGTTGCCACTGATTCTGACTCATAGCAACCCTGTAGGACAGAGTAGAATGTCCCATAGGATTTCCAAGGACCAGCTGGTGGATTTGAACTGCTGACTTCCAGACGATTTCAGACCCCTGTGCCTTTGCACGTGCGGTTCCTTTGGCCCAGATTGTGCTTCCCTTCTTGCATCTGCCTGGTGAGCTGCGAATTCCTCCTTCACTGCCCAGCTCAAGCCTCATCCTCTGACATCTTCCCCAACCCCATCCCTACCCCTGGCACTGACCAGCCCTTCTTCTGTCCTCACCTTGCGCTTGGTGTCTTCCTCCCATAGCACGAGCCCCTGACGTACAGGGTCTGACCCAATGACTTGGCACAGCTGTGGCTTGCTCGCCGGAGCCACCTGTGTGGCTGTTAAGGTGCCACCAGGAAAGTCCCCTGGTTCTCCTAGGCAAGAAGTCCACGCACCACCCGTGGAAGCTGCCCGAAAGCAGGAAGGGTGTGGAGGGCAGAGTGGGGTCAGGAGGGAGTGGTGAGCTTTTCATTTTCGTGTCCTCAGAGACTTGTTGTTGTTGTTGACCTAGGCAAATAAGCTCGTGTGGGTTCCTTGTGGGGTGCAGGGCAGGCGTGAGGGGGAGGGTGGCTTCCAGGTCCCTCTCTTCTGTGGAGTCAGGGGGCCTTGTGGCTGTCTTATTATGCCACTCCTGCCCAGGTGACCTCTGGCAAATCCGTGCACCTCTCTGGGGTCAGTTTCCCCACATATAAGATGGACGCGTTGCGCTAGAGCCTCCCTGTTCTAACATTCCAAGCATTTGCTTGGCGTGTTTGTATCGAGCACATTTCTGTGTGCAAGGTGTGGGCAAGGCTCTGAGCAAGACAGACAATATTCCTGTCCTGTCTAGTGGGACAAACACCAGACACATGTCTTATTCAGTTACAGTTGTGAGAATTGTGGGGTACTGTGAAATGATGCAAAGGGGCGGGCCCTAATATAGTCGGGGGTTAAGGAAGGGCTCCCCTAAAGAAGTCATATTAACTTGAGACTCGAGAGATAAAAAATAGAAAGACAATAATAATGATAATAATAATAGTACCTAACATTTGGTAGAAGCGCTGGTGGTGCGGTGGTTAAGAGCTACGGCTGCTAACCAAAAGGTCCACAGTTCAAATCCACCAGGAGCTCCTTGGAAGCCCTATGGGGTGGTTCTATTCTGTCTTATAGGGTTGCTATCAGAAGTCCAGATCCTGATTTTCTGTACCATGCTAAGAACTCACCTGTTCAGCTCCCACATTCTTTTCATTCAAAGTAATCTACCCAAACTATGAAGTCTCTGCAGCTGTACCACTGGGCTTTTGGTCTGAGCAGTTGTTCCTGGATGGCTCAGTGGTTTTGACTCCTGTCAGGATCGTCTGCACCTAGGCGTTTCTAGCAGCTTGTGAGGCAACCAGCCTCCTTCTCACTGTGTGTTGGTTTTCTGCTTAGTTAGATTGCATCTACACCCACGGCTCTTAAGTGAGGATTTCAAACTCTCTCTAGATAACAGGCCCTCTGAAAACGGATGTAAGCTATAGATCATCTCTTTCTCCACCCCCAGAAAGGTGTGAGCGTGCGCACATGTACAGACATACTCACACAGACACGCACATGCACAGACACACATACACACACACACACACAACACATATATGCACACGTACAAACGCGCATACTCAGTTTCTCCTCTCTCTCTTTCAAAGTTTTGCATGAAGTTCCGGGGTCTTCTCAGACCTCTGAAGTCCACGAAGCAACCCAGGTAATCACCGCTGTTATAGAAAACAGGACTTTCCTCACGCCAATTTCTTTCTCTAACACCCAGCTCAACTCCGTTATCAGAGGCAGGCTGGTGGTGGTGATGGAGAACGAAAGCCTGCAGACTGGGGCAGAGGACCCCGTGATGTACCCGTGAGACTTCGTCTTGCGCACTGGGAGGGCCAGCTCCCCGACTCCTAGCCAAGCCACTGCAATGCTTACACTTTCTGAATTTCTCATCAGGGCCCATTTTCAAGATGAATAAAGAGCATTACTTTTGCAAGTGGAGACCCTTCTGCTGTGTCCTGCAACCAGGTTTAAGGTTAGGACTGAGAAACAAAGAAAATGTATGTTTGTGTCTGTCACACCCCACAGCAGTAGAAGTTTCTCCAAGGGGGCAGGGCACAGGTAGGATTCTGAAAACAGAGGCAGTAAAAGCCAAGGGAAAAAAAGGTTCCCCTCCCCCCATTGGTTGAAATTCTCTTTTTAATATTTTATTGTGTTTTTGGTGAAACCTTACACCGGAAATTAGGTTCTCATTTAATAATTTCTATACACGTTGTTTAGTGACATTGGTCATTCTTCACAATATATCAACCTTCTCATTATTTCCATTTTTGTTGTTTTGCTTCCATTAATCTAGCTTCCCTGTCCCCCCTAGCCTTCTCATCTTTGGTCTGGGGTAAATGTTAACCATTTGTTTCCATCTGCGTGATTAGTTTGAGGAGCACAGTACTCATGCGTGATATTGTTTATTTTATGGGCCAGCCTGTCATTCAGCTGAAAGGTGACCTCTGGGAGTGGTTTGGCTTCCAAGTTTAAAGAGTATCTCAGGGCAGTTGTGTTGGGGGTTCATCTTGTCTCTACCCATCCAGTAAGTCTAGAGTTTTTTTTCGGAATTTGAGTTTTGTTCTACATTTTTCTCCCATTCTGTCTGAGACCATCTATTGAGTCCCTGGTCGCAGCGGTCATTAGTGGTAGTCGGGTACCATCTAGTTCTCCTGGTCTCTAGGCAAGTGATGTCATTGTTTATGTAGACTACTGGTTCTTGTAGACTAGTTTTTTCTTTGAGTCTTTGGTTTCCTTCTTTCTCTTTAGCTCCGGACAAGTAGAGACCAGTAGTTGTATCTTAGATGGCTGCTCACAAGCTTTTAAGACCCCAAATGCTACCCACCAAACTAGGATGTAGAACAGTGTCTTTATGGACTATTTCATGCCAATTGACTTAGTTGCCCCACGAGACTAAGGTCCTAAGCCCTCAAACCAAGTAGACCAATCCGTGAGGTGTTTGGTTGTGTCTAGGAAGTATCCATAGCTGTGCCACCTATGTGCTATATTTTGTACTTGAAAATATATGCAGCACACATAAACATGGATACGCATATGCCTACAGTTACTCATATATGCCTTCCTGTATGTATTTGTGCGTTTTTTTTTTTTTTTTTTTATATCATGTATCTATGCTAGCAAGCACATATTTTTTTAGTTATTACTGTGGTTGCAAAATTGTATATCCGCCCACATAAATTGTTCATTGACGTTAGTTACATTTATCACAGTTTGTCAGCGTTCTCTTTAATCGTGTTTGTACCCTTCTATTTGTGCTCAAACACGCGCCTTTACTATGGTTGCGCTGTGCTCAGTACTTCCACGTTCGGAGCCACATTTCCCATCCCCATAAGTAACAAGAATCAGACAAGGCTTTATTAGGGAACTTAAATACGGAGATCAGTGCCAAAAGTCATGCGACGGACAGCGAAGCACCAAGAGTTCTCCGGGTAGAGGTCTGTGCACAGTGGTGAGGACTGGGTATTTATGTACAGTATCGTCTAAAGCTAACGTGTAGGGAGACAACGTGCCTACGTGCAGAAGAGTCTACACAATGATTAAGGAGGTTGTTTTTGTGCTAGTTGATGTCGTTCAATTAATGTTACCATGAAGTCAGGTGTTTGGTATGTTTTTCCTGGCCCAGGTCACTACTCAGTAAGGTACTCTGGTTCTCTCCCAGAGTCCTTTGTGGGCAGAATCCATCTTGTATTTTTCAGGCCCTCTCAGGGTCCGTACGTGTGAAGAGAAAAGGCCCAGGAATCAGGGAGAGACGGCCTTTGCTGTGTCTTTACCACAGACATTTGTAACTTCCCTGAGATCCAAGTGTCTGGCATGAGGTTGGGGCTTCATTTCTTTGATGTGGTCTCAGTTCTTGAGAACCAGCGCTGTGAGGTAATGTGCCACACATTAAGGAAGCGTTCTTCAATTCCTCATTTCTAAGAAATTTTAAAGCATGAATGGAAGTTAAGTTTGTCAAAAAACTTTTTTAGCGTCTATCAGGAGATTTCTGTATTCTTTTGCCTTGTGATACATTTACGTGATAAACTACACTGCTCACTTCCTTACAGCAAGCCCTCCTTGCAGCTCTGGAATAAACTCAATTTGGTCAAGCTGTTTTATCCTTTTGGTAGAGTGCTAGGTTTGACTTGCTGTGATTCTTTTTAGGATTTTGCATCTATACTCATAGGTAAGTTTGGCCTATGTTTTCCTTTTCTGTGCTGCTCTTTTCAGGTTTTCATATGCTAGGTTTCCAAAGTGGTTTTAGAAACATTTCATCTTTTCCTGCACCCTGGGACAGCTTATAGAACAAGGGAATAATCTGTCCCTTGAAAGTTGGGGGAATGGCTCTGGGCTTTACGTCCTTTACTGCTGGACCCTTATCCTTACACTCCCCATGCCTTCCTTTTCTGTTCTCTCTTCCTCAGCCCTCCCAGATACATACTTATCACCTCAGCGGTCCCAAGCTAAACCTGAGAGTCATCTTTGATTCTAAGTCTCCAAGACCCAGTCACAAAGTCCGATTAGATAGTGGCTGCCATCAAATTGACTCCAACTCATGGTGAACTTCTGTACAACAGAATGAGACGTTGCCTAGTCCCGTGTCATCCTCACAATTGCCAGATGTTTGAGTCCATCATTATGACTATTGTGCCAATCCATCTCACTGAGGATCTCCCTTTCCCTCTCTGGCCCTCTGCCTCACCAAACATGGTGTCCTTCTCCAGCAGTTGATCCTTCCTGATGGCATGTCCGAAGCAAGTGAGTCAGACGATATTCTGTTATGATCCCTAGGATTCCCACTGGCTTATTTTCAGACGTAGATCACAAGGTCTTTCTTCCCAGTATGTCTTTATCTGGAAACTCTGCAGAATCCTTTCCAGCAGGTGAAAAGTGACTCTCCTGGTATTTGAAATATCGTAGCATAGATTCCAGCATCATAACAACATACAAGCCGCCACAGTACGACAAACTGACAGATGGGTGGTGGGAAGTCACACTGGTCCTTACAGTATATGCCCTTCAGTTTATAAGCAGACCTGTTTCCATGCTGAGTAGGTCAGATCCATCTGGAGTGCAGTTCAACTCCAGGTGCTGCACTTAGTGGGGATGTTGATAAACCATTTTATACCCAGAGACTATAACCAAGTTGGTGATGGCATATAAGAAATGATTAAAGAAATAGAGATGTTTTTCTCTGAGAAGAGGAAACAAGGGGTCTAACACCTGTCTTTGGATGCTTGAAGAGCTTCATCCTTTGGAAGAGGTAAAGACCTGCTCCGTAGGGGTCATTCTCCAGGGTAGAATAGGGACCAGTGAAGAGGAATGACAAGGAAATAGATTTCAGCTCGCTGCAGGGATGAGCTTAGGGAAAACCAGAGCAGACTGACAATGGAATGGGTGCCCTTGTGGTAGTGAGCTCCACCCCAGGGGAGGTATTCAGGGAAAGATAATGGCAGATGTTGTAGGAATGATAGCCATGAGAATGGTGACTGAGAGATAGTTAGTCTGAAGCTCCCTTCCTAAGAGTCCTTAGTTCTCTGAATCATAGTGGCCACATCTGACTGACTGGGATAAAAACTGGTTCTTCTGAGAATATACTTTAAATTTAAAAAGCTCGGTGGCCTTGGATAACCAAATCCCAAAGCTGGGCAGTCCCCTCAGAAATCTCACAGCTCTGTTTCACAGCTCATTTCCTCAGAGCAAGAGCATCTTGGTGGTTAGAAAACCCTAACCTTCCATGGTGAGAGCCCCTGGTGCCCCCATGGGACTAGGAGATCCTCGCCCACATCCTGGGCTGGGGCAAAGGACTTGTTCTTGGCTCCTTCTGACATCTGGTGAAATTAACTAATTGGGCCCCACTTCAGAACCACCTTCCTCTCTGGGTGTCCCAGGTAAGCTCTCGGGCCAAGCTGCCCAAACCCCAAGTTGAGCAGTAATTCATGGCCTCTTGTTCTTGGGGTTTTCAAGCTCATGTTTCACAGAGGCCTTTGCATTTTGCATTAGCTTCTCTACTAACATCTTGGGAGTTTCATTTTGAGAAAGCTGAAAGCTCGGAGCTTTCCTTGGACTGTCACTGTGCTTAGGAGAGCACAGGGAGCTGCGGTGTGATGTACAGGCTATGGGATGGGGATGAGAGATGTGTTCTTCAGTCCTGGCAGCCCTCTTATTATCATCTCTTCTCTGGGCCTGCTTTCTCCTGGAGCAAATGGACTTGAAATCCTGACATCCTATGAATTTTCAAAACATGGCCTCTGAGTGTAGACTTGTAGGAGCTGCCCTGATGGGCTGAGCAGAGAGAGGACCTGCTCCTTTCCCCATGGAGCCTGCCTCATAGCAGGACCCTCAATGACTAGGACCACAATGGCAGCTATCCTACGCTCTAGCCCATCCTCCTCTTTTGGCTGGTTTCCTTCAAGGTCATTACTGGCTTTGCAATGACAAATTCCAGTGGCTTCTTTGCAACCTTCATCTTTCTTTGATGTTTCTGTAGCATTTGATGTCCACCACTCTCACTTTGTTGGCTTCTTCCTTTGTTGGTTTCTGTGATAGTCTCTTCTGGCTCTTCTACCACCTACATCTCCTGTCGTCCCTTTGCTGACACATGGTCTTGCCATGCCCGGATATGCTTCTCTCACTCACTCAAACCTTTGTCTCCAGTTAAGTGCTGGTTGTTTTCACTTGGATGCCCAATTGCAACTTAAACACACACCCACAAACTAACTGTTGCGCCACAAAGCAGCCTTCCTCTACCAACTTCCCCATTTCTGCCTCTGGTGAAACCAGACTCCCAGTCTTGAAGCCTTGGAGTCATCTCCAAGTTCTCTGCCTCCTTTGTTCTCCACTCTCCAGCACGCTTTGATGCTGCTTCCTTTCTCCATTGTTCTTACTCCTCTCACTTCCCCATTGTTCTCTCTGCCACTCAGTTCAGCTTTCGTCACCATATGCTTGCTGGTGGCCTTATGGGCCACAGTCTCTTCCTCACTTCACCAGGAGATTCTTGTTACGAAAACTCCTTTTGTCACCATGTTTCCCTGTTCAGAAGCCTTTGACGCCACCTTTTACCACATAGGGAAAGTCCAAAGCCCTTGGTCTTCTGTCCAAATTTCTGAAACCTACTCCCACTATTTTCTCCGTGAAATCTTCTCCCAGCCAGATTGCCTGACTCAGTTTCCCCAAGACCTACTGTATGTTCTTGCCTCTCTCATCCCTTTCCCGTGGAGGAACATTCCCAATCACTTGGTTCAGCAGGGGCCTGGCATTTGATGTGTTCAAGCAATGTTTGTTGATCTCGGAGAACATCTAGCTCAACTGGCATAGCATAGTTTATAAAGAAAATGTTCTATATCCTACTTTGGTAAGTAGCGTCTGGGGTCTTAAAAGCGTATGAGCAACCATCTAGGATATATCTATTGATCCTACACTGTCTGGAGCAAAGGAGAATGGAGAAAACCAAAGACACAAAGGAAAGATTAGTCTAAAGGACTAACGGACCACAGCTACCACAGCCTCCACCAGACTGAGTCCAGCACAACTGGACGGTGCCAGGCCACCACCAGCTACTGCTCTGACTGGGATCACAATAGAGAATTCCAGACAGAGCAAGAGAAAAACGTAGACAGAAATTCAAACTCACAACAAAAGACCAGACTTACTGGTCTGACAGAGACTGGAGAAACCCCGAGAGTGTGGCTCTCAGGCACCTTTTTAACTCAGTACTGAAGTCACTCCTGAAGTTCACCCTTCAGCCAAAGATTAGACAAGCCTATAAAACAAACAAGAACGCATGTAGTTCAATCATGTATATGAGACTAAATGGACACAGCAGCCCAAAAGCAAAGACAAGAAGGCAGGAAGGGACAGGAAAACTGGACAAATGGAAATGGGGAACCTGAGGTTGAGAAGGGGAGAGTGTCGACACATCGCAGGCTTGGCACCCAATGTCAAAACAATATGTGTATTGTTTAATGAGAAACTAATTTGCTCAGTAAACTTTCACCTAAAGCACACACACAAAAAGAAAATAAAAATGTTTGTTCATGTACTACTTCATAAATAAATAAAAACGTAAAGCAAACCTTCCCCACGATGATGCTAACATCCAAGCAGGCTTGGAGGGATCAGCCTCACAGATACAAAACCAGAATCCCACACAACCTCGTAGCAAACGAGCCCACAGTTCTGGCCTTTCACTAAGCCCAGCAGCCCCCATCCCCCATCTCTCAGTGCTGGATCGGGGACGGTCTCCTTTGTAACGGATGCAGGGAGATCAGGCCATGGTGCATGTTGCCCTTGTGGGTACCAAAGCCTGGCAAACACCACTTGGCACAAATGAACGCGATCGTAATGAACTGTACCATCAACTCTCGAGATACGTGTGGGACTGACTACATATCAGACATTTAGAATTTAAGGCGTGGATATGGGCTTTGCACATCATACCATGATTCCGAGAAAGGAAGGCAGGCGGGAGAGGTACTGAGGAGGATCCAGCCAGGGGGAAAAAGGGAAAAGAAGTGTTTGTTGAATGAATGATTGCTTGTTGAGCAACCAGCTGAGAGGAGGCCTGGACCTCAGCCATGGATGGCAGAGCACCCCATCTGATGATCTAGCAGGGTGGGCTGTGCACCATCTGAGACCTTTGTGGAGTTTAGTTGTCCTCCCCCTCAGGGACTGTGCCCACTAGGCATCTCGCTGGACTGGCCTTCTCTGGGCATCTGAAGGGACTTCAGATACCTGTGTCTTTGCCATCCAGTATTGGACAAGGCAGACATCCTCTTCTGGGATCCTTCAGACCCCGTGAACCTCTGAATGGTCCTGGCAAACTCCTCTGCTGAGATCCCCCTCTCCTTTGGGATCCTCTTCTCACCCTCCAGTTTAGTCATATTAACATGAGTAGTTCTCGAAGTCCAACTGTAGGGGAAGCCCTGGGTAAACCTTCGCCAAACAAACCACTCCCAGTCTGGTGGCAGCTTTTTCAGAGGAGCCTGGGGAAGTGTCTGTTTGCAACGTGGTGTTTACAAGGCAGAGGGGCTTCCTGCCCTCCCTACCCAGCAGACTATGGGGCAACCAGGAGTTGTGTTTTCAGGAGGAGTTGGGCAAGAAGTGGTTGGGGGGTTTCAGGGGGTCCTTCAAAGATCCCCAGGGGGTGCCTAGCCTTGTCGATCTCTGGAGGAGAGCAAAGAGCTATAGAACTCAGGTTTTTAAATTAGGAGCAAGTAAAGTACAGTGGCCCTCGGTATCTGAAGGGATTAGTTCCAAGACCCCGTGGATACCAAAATCCGAGGATGCTCAAGTCCCTTATATAAAATGGTGTAGTATTTGCACATAACCTACACACATCCTCCCATATACTTTAAATCATCTCTAGATTACTTATAATACCTAATGCAATGTAAATGCCATGTAAATAGTTGTTACACTGTATGTTTTAGGGAGTAATGACAAGAAAAAAGAAGCCTGTACGTGTTCAGTACAGACCAACCATCGTAGGCCTTACTACATAGTACAGGTCAGATGTGAGGCGAACAACGCTCGGAGTGCTGGAGGGAGACTGAGGGTCTGTAAAATGGTGGAGGCCACCGCAGCGGATGCCTAGTCACTGTTAGAGTGGATTCAGCCTAGTGCTTGGCGCTCCACAAATTTACTTTTTGGAACTTTCTGGAATTTTTTTTTTTCCCGAGTATTTTTGATCTGTGGTTGGTGAATCTGGGGATGTGAAACCTGTAGCTACAGAGGGCCGACTGTACGACTGATAATACGATTAATTTTCATATTGTGCTTTACAGCGCACCAAGTATTTTCCACAAATGTGGTTCTACTAGGCTAACGTGTAACCCCTAAGAGCAAAAAGAAACCCCCTTCTATCAAAGTAGGGCTAGGGTATACAAGGACAAGGTTCCTTTTTTAAATTTTTTTGAAGTGCAGGTTACATTTCGGACGGGTAAGAGGGCTTTCTGGGGTGGGGGAGAGCAGTGGAAAGGGCTCTTCCGGTTCCTATGCAGGATTCATCCAAGATGAGATGTGACACCTTCTTCTTGCATACCTCAGAAATGGGAGAAGGACTGTGGCTGGGATTACCGCCACAGCAGCCGCAAGAACAAGAGCTTATGTATCTGGAAAGCCTGGGAAAATGCCTCAGACTCACTTGGCTTGGAGACAGGACTACTCCATGTTCCCTGTCTAGTGTGTGGGTGATCCAAGCAATGCTGGAAGATGGGGCTTGCCCTTACCACCTGACAATTGAAGACCTGAGGGTGTGTTCTGTGGTGAATCCTTTCTCTAAAAGAGTATGAGCCGCCCAGCTCTGGAGGTGCAAAGCCTCTGTCACCTCAATATGTTAGTCTACAGGTCAAATGCGGTAATATTGGTTTGTGTAAGGAGGTTTGCTTTGAAGTGGAAAACCAAAAAAAACCAAACCCATTGTCATCGAGTCGATTCCGACTCATAGTGACCCTATAGGACAGAGTAGAACTACCCTGTAATGTTTCCATGGAGTGCCTGGTGGATTCAAACTGCCAACCTTTTGGTTAGCAGCGGTAGCTCTTAACCACTACACCACCAGGGTTTCCATGAAGTGGAAGGAAGAAGGAAAAAAAAAAAAAAATCAGAGCATGGTTCTCTAATGAAAGTGATGAAAAAACAAACAATGAAAAAGCCTTCCTTTTTAGAGAGACAGGGTTGTCCCGAAGAGTGGGGTTGAGGAAGGAAATGAGAGATGGGGTTGGGCAATGAGTAGCCAGGTGTGGGCTTCAAGAAAACACACTTCTGAACTTGTGAGGCTAAACTCAGGCCCAAGGCGTGTGAGAAGTTTGGGAGTCGGGTAAAAAGGTTGTCCTGGACTTCTCTGACAGGGATCACAATAGAGGGTCCCAGATAGAGCTGGAGAAAAATGTAGAACAAAATTCTAACTCACAAAAAAAGACCAGACTTACTGGCTTGACAGAGACTGGAGAAACCCCGAGAGTACGGCCCCCGAACACCCTTTTAGTTCAATAATGAAGTCACTCCTGTGGCTTACCCTTCAGCCAAAGATTAGACAGGCCCATAAAACAAAACAAGACTACAGGGGCACAGCCCTGGGGCAAGGACTAGAAGGCAGGAGAGGAGGGGAAAGCTGGTGGTAGGGAACCCAAGGTTGAGAAGGGGAGAGTGTTGACATGTCATGAGGTTGGTAGCCAATGTCATAAAACAGTATGTGTACTAACTGTTTAATGAGAAAGTAGTTTGTGCTGTAAATCTTCATCTAAAGTACAATTAAAAAAATAGGGAGAGTTATATTAAAAATCCAGCTTTTCTAGAAAAAAAAAAAAGAAAGGTTGTCCTGGAAGGTATTTGAGTCAGCTGAAAGAACAAAATGGTGGGAACTTGAGGGAATCAATAGAAGTAAAGCCCTCAATACTAGACCATGTATAGAATGCACAGGATAAAGGAGGATAAAGATGGTAGCAATCACCCACACTTATCCCACTTATCCCCCTCTCCCCCATCCTAAGGCATGGAGCTGCCATGATCCAATGTTCTCCTCTGTCCCCTTCTTGGGTCATGGCTCAACTCTACTGGGTTCCCATCAAGGCTCCTGTCTGGAGAATGTTGAAGGGTTTGGGCTGGGGCCACAATCATCATGTGTAGCAATTCTGCCTTGGGTCCAGAGCTCAGCCTCCTTCTCCCCTCACCCATCCAGCTCCTTGGAGGACTGAGGATTACTTCTCATTGGCTGTGTTATTAAGACCTGGTCAGTAGTTTAGTTTTTACTGAACTGTTTTATCTTGTTTAAGGAGGAAAAGTTTTATAATATCCATAATTTGTTCTCATGGTATCTTCTTATTAACCAGTAAAAGATTATCTCTGTGAACTACAATTACCCTCTCAACTTGAGTTGCTTCAGTACTGGCTGGCCAGCCCAGTTTGCTCTGAAGAATGTCTGACCTCCTTTAAATACTTCAGTCTCTGCTGCTGCTCTCCCTGGGGCAGAATACTCAGTGGCACCCATGGTATATACAAAATTTATTATACAATATTTTATGCTCTTCTCTGGAGAAGGACTGCAGCGTTTTTGAGGCATCTTCCCCTAGGAGATTTTGGATAGACCATGTAATCTGTATTTTAAATTAGACCTCCCATCAGCTGTATCTAAATAACACAGTAATAGACACACAGAAACATAATTTTGCTCGTGTAAAAAAAAAAAAGTTTTTTTTTTTTTAGATAACTAAGTATTGACTAAAATGTTAGTACATTGATTTGCCTGTTGTATCAGAACCAAAATAATAGTGGTTTAAGCAAGTTAGAAGTTTATTTCTCCCTCAAGCAACAGTCTGAGCATAACATGACAGCTCCACAGGTTGGGAACCCAGGCTCCTTCTATCTTGTTGCTCTGCCTTCCTCGGCACGTAGCTTGCAGCTCGTGGTCCAAGATGGCTGCTGTAGTGACTGCCATCACATCTGCATTCCAGCCATCATGAAGGAGGAAAAGGGAAGGGGAGGATGTGCCTTTTTCATTTTAAAAGTATGACTTGGAAATTGGAAATTGCATTCCTCGACTCGACTTATGTTCCATTGGCTAGAGTGTAGTTATGTGGCCACACTTAGCTACAAGAGAGTCTGGAAAAGGTAATCTAAAATTTCTATTGCTATAGAAGAAGGCAAAGTGGATATGGAAGGGCAATTTGGTATCTCATCCACATTAGGACTCTACTAGTTTGAGATTTTTTTTGGATCTTCGCTGCCACGTAAATGTTCTTTATCTCTTTTTTTGTGCAGTAGTCATGTCTCCCAAGCCCTATTGAAAACCATTTAAAAAAAAATGGCATGCTGTAAAAGACCAAAAGCAAGTTATCTGGCATTTTAGGAGAAACATTCCTAGAAATAAAAGTACTCAACACCCTTTGGATGCGGTTATTAAGCCAGTGATGAATCAGCCTATCTGTGTTACCATTCAGGTCACATTTTTCTACACTGTCATGAGACTATAGCAAGATTTACTAAAATTCAGATGTTCTGTTTTTATGTCCTTTTAGTTATTGTCTGTCTAGTTAGTGACCCATTCTAGCCCCTGGTGATCCCTGAATCCTTTTTTAAGTGTTCACAAACTGCCACTTCATGATCTGTAGAGAACGTTTAAAAACAAACAAACAACAACAAAAAGCCATCAAGTTAAGTCCAACTCGTGGAGACCCCATGTGTGTCAGGACAGAACTGTACTCTGTAGGGTTTTAATGTCTGATTTTATGGAAGTAGATCACCACGTCTTTCTTTCAAGGAGCCTCTGGGTGGACTTGAACCACCAAACTTTTGGTTAGCAGCTGAGCACGTTAACCATTTGCACTGCCCAGTGACTCCATAGAAAACATTACCAGGTGGATATCAGGCTCAGAGACTGTAGTTTGTAGGGTTCTACTTCTTTTCTCTTTCCAAAAATTAGGATGGCCTTTTCTAGTCTCTCTCTCTCCTTCTCGTACATCTTCCATTTTCTGATTCTTCAAAGATTAGCTGTAGAACTTCCCTTTCACAACCTCAAGTTTCTTTGTAACTCTGAGATGTCTTTATCCCCGTCTGACTAAAATGACTAAACTCATTTTAAACAGGTAGGCAACCTACTTGATTTCAAATCCCTCTATATCGCACACTTCCCCCCCATCTACGTCCACTCTGTTGCTGTTGTTGTCTTCTAAACCCCAAGGCAGGTGTGTCACTCACCAGCTTAAAATTTGACAGTGGCTCCACAGGGCTCTCGAGTAAACCTTTAGCCACTCAGCTTGCATAGAAGGCCTTTCTCAGTCTGCCATCCCAGCCCCTTAGCCTTATTTCCCAGCACTCTCTGTGTCATGCTTTATCCTCCAGTAGGACTGAACTTGGAGCCCCTGGGTGATATAAATGGTTAACACACTCAGCTGCTAACCAAAAGGCTGGCAGTTCAAGTCTACCCAGAGGCACCTTGGAAGAAAGACCTGTTGATCTACTTCCAAAAAATCAGCAATTGAAAACCCTAAGAAGCACAGTTCTACTGTGGTACACACAGGATCGCCATGTGTTAGAATCGGCTTGATAACAACCAGTGGTAGTGGTAGTGTGACTGGACTGTTCCTAGAGGAACCATGCTGTCTCATTCCCCTTGCCTCTGTCCACTTTCCTACCACCACCCCCAAATCCCCAGGCCAGCTCCTCCCTCCTGAAGAGTCACCTCAGGAGTTACCCTCTTGGAGAAGTGTTGCTGATTGAAGTTCTCCCTCCTCTAAGTTCTTATTTTACCTGTCACGTATTAACATCCCCTGGGACACCTAATACATTGAGTAGTTTCTAGTTTGAAGGTGATTATGGATGATGCTGCTTTCGGCATTCTGGTGCACATCCTTCGGTGAACATGTCTGTTGAGTTTATACCTAGAAGTGGAAGGTCTAGGTCGGGGTTCAGGTATGGTAACCAGTGGCTGTTGAGTTGATTCTGACTCCTGGCAATCCCCTTTCGGTTAACAGCTAATGCGTCAACCATTTGCAGCACCCAGACACTCCTTACTTATAGTAGGCACTGCCAAACGGATTTCCGTTTGAAAAGTAGCTGTACCAGTTTACACTCCTACCGGCAGTTGTGATGTTCAAGTTGTTCACGTTCTCACAAACACTGAGTGTTTTCCATTTTAGCCAGTGTGGTGGATGTGTAGTGATATCTCATTGTGGTTTTAATTTGCATTTCCCTTATGACTAATGAAATTGAGCACCTTTTCGTATGTTTAATGTGTAGTTGACAGGATTTGAACCTGTGTGGTGAGACCCCAGTAGATTTCTAGTCCATCACCTTGACCAGTCGTTGGAATCAACTTGACAGCAACAGGTCTGGTTTGGTTGTTTTGTTGTTGTTGTTGTTCATATGGTTATTGGCCATTTGGAGATCCTTTTTTATGAAATGTTTCTTCAAGTCTTTTGCCTATTTTTCTATTTGGCTGTCTGTTTTTTTCTTCTTTTCTTGTTGATCCTACCACCACGTAAGGTGACTAACTGTTCAGGGGCCATCTTTCCCTCCGATCATGGGCTCCTTGAGATTTTTGAACTCCCCCCTAAAAAAACCCAGTGCCCTCGAGTCAATTCCGACTCATAGCAACCCCAGTGCCTAGTAAAATCCCTCAAATAACAGATCCTCTGTACATATTTGGGAAACCCTAGTGCCGTGGTGGTTAAGTGCTACGGCTGCTAACTAAAGGGCGGGCAATTCAAATCCACCAGGCACTCCTTGGGACCTCTATGGGGCAGTCCTACTCTGTGCTGTAGGGTTGCCGTGAGTCAGAATGGACTCGACAGCAACGGGTTTGGTTTTGGGTTTGTATACATATTTGCCATTGACTAAATAAACCGTCTCTGATTCATACTTCCCAGTTGTATTACCATTCTCCTTGAGAAGAGAAAGTGGAAACAGAATAAGAATACTTTCTCTCGGGCATCCACAACTTGCCCTGTCTGTCCCTAGCAGTTAGCCTAATCACTCCTGGGTTGGGCTCTGAAAACAACTTTGTAGACCCTTGTCGACGTCTTCAGGGTTTTTCTCAAATCTTGCTTTTGTAACATTTTTGCTCACTCTCTTTTGTATCCATTCTCATTTAGGGACCCATGCTCCAAGAAGTCACAATGGCCCGTTACATCCTTCCGTCTTCTCCCTCGTGAGGCTGTGGCCGCGCCTTCAGATTTTGATGTTCAGGGCCCTCTGCCCCTCCTCAGCCGTCATCTCTGATTCCTGGCCTTTCAGAAATCTGCTTTCTTAAAGTCGAAGACGTGTGTCTGACTCTGTAGCATTTTCTTCCATGATTAGCACAAACGTCGCAGCCCTGTGGTCATTTTCTTCCTGTTTTCCTCTCACTTCTCTTCTACAGACCATTCATTGTTCTTGTCAGAATTAAAAACAGGAGATACTGGTTTTCTCATTGCTTTCTCAACCCTCCCAGAGATGGGATTATCAGAAGTGCAGGGCTTTATCAGATGGCCTGGTTTTGATTAATAAGACTTCTAGCTGGAGTCCAGGCCTTGGCTCTGGGTCAGTTTTGTGATTCATATAAGAAAGACCTCACCTATACCTCAGTCAAGCTGGGTGTATATAAGCCTGTGTGGTTCTCTCTTCTTTTTCTTCCTTTAAACTTGTTTACCATTTACTTAATCATTCATTTATTTGTTCATTCACTCAGTAAATACGTTCCAGGTACTTTTCTAAGCCCTCGCAGAGCTTACATTCTAATGAGGCTGGGCGTGAGACCCAGAGAGTCAACCCAATAAATAATATATAGTGTGTCAGGTGCTGATATGAGATGTGGAGGAAAATAAAACACCGGTGCCACAGGTGGGGGTTCTCAGGAGTCCTTGCTGAGAACACAACATAAGACTGAAAAGAGGGTGTGAGTCAAGCAGACATCTGGGGGAAGAACATTCCAGGCAGAGGAAACAGTAGGTGCAGAGGTTCTGAGGCAGGAGTGTACCTGCTGTGTTGCTGGGATTATTCTAGCCCTTATAAAGTGGCAACTTCTGTGCTGGCATCGGCAAAGCTCAGTGTTTGAAATGACAGACTGTGCGTTAGTCATCTTTGTACCTACCACAGCATCCAGCAAAATATCTTATGGACCATATTCACTTGATAAGAAAGGTTTCTTTTTTTTTTTTTTGAGTAACTGAATTTAGACTGGACAACCTCTAAGGGCTCTTCCCTCTCTGAATTGCTGTGATTATCTCAGCTGTCTGGTGGGTGGCCCCCATCTCCGAGCAGCTTTTTCTCCAGTGGTTCCATCTGGGCTCTTCTGAATACATGGTCCAGTAGTTTCCAGCCACATGACCTGTTCTCTATTGGGGTGTGGGGCTAGAGCACATGTGTAGGTTCTAGATACTATTGCTGTGTAACAAAATACCCCAAAGCTTAGTGATATAACTCAAGCCATTTTATCATGCTCATGCATTCTTTGGGTCATGAATTTGGACCGGGCCCAATGAGGATGGCTTGTCTCTGTTCAGTGATGTCTAGGGCCTCAGTTGGGAAGGACTTGAATAGCTGGGGACTGGAACTGTCAACTAGAATGCCTACAAGGGCCTCTCCATGTGGCTTGGGCTTTCTCACATTGTGGCGATCGTGGATAGTCACATTTCTAGCACAACGGCCCAGAGCTCCAAGTGCTGGTCTTCTAGCAAACGAGGCAGTTATTGTTAGCTTATTGTCTGCTGCCGATACAGCCTCTGTTGTCCTGGGCTCGCCAGCGTCGAAGCTTCTTTTATGAGTGAGGAGTACTCAAGGAGCAACTTAGGGTCTGCACAGCCAGACGCAACACAGCTCTGGCACCAGGTTTTCATCCCTCGAGGGGTGTGTGTGTGTCTTTGTTGTGAGAAGACCTGTTGGTTGGATAGGAAAGAATCCCCTGGAGTCTGTGTCCAATCACACGCCTGAGCCCACTGACTAGTTTCCTGGCAAATGCTCCTGGGTCCTGGCTCTGCCTCCTGAGTGGGTGAGAAGCCAAGATCTGTGTGAAAGTGAGCATTCCTGTAGCTGGAAAGGACTCAGTTCTCCCTTTCAAGTCAGGTGAGGAGGCCAAGCCAGGCTTTGGCTAGAAGCCCGTCAGAGCTTACACAGTAAGCGAGGCCCGTAGGCTCATTGGGCTTCCCCACAGCATGGCTGCCTGCAGCCCCAGGCACCACATTGTTCCTGGGGAGGAAGAGCCCTCCTGTGTCTTTCGTTTTTTGAAGCTTATTCATTTGTTATAAAATTATTGGACACTGATCTGTTAACCTCAGAGCTGGAAATTGTGGGACTAATTATCAAGGGATGTTCCCTAGTCCCACAGCTCAGTGCCCGGGCCTGGGACCCTGGATTTAATTACATGGATGCTGCTGTGACAAGGCTTCTGAGCAAAGGGTCACCAGACAGGAGACAGTCCCAGGGTTGGGCTCCAGGAGGATAAGGAATGTCCCTCTGTCTTTCTTCCTTCCATGATGCCTCCCACAGCCTGCCTCCTGGCCCTGCCCTGTGCAGGTGGGTGATGGCGGGGCTGAGCCGGGACCCTGCAGACCAGGTGCGCTCAGGCCTGAACTGCCTTGGCCTGAACAGGTGAAGTGAGGACGCTCAATTTTCTGTCCAGATGCACCCAAAGATGGTGCCTTTTCTCAGAGTCTGGGGCATCAGGACGTAGGTGACGCCTGAGGAGTTGGGAGAGGAGCTGTCTAGGAGGGTGTGGGTAAAGGAGGGAAGAAGCAGGCAGGGGGCAGGGAGGGGCTCCCAGGCCAGCTGAGTATTTCTGGCTGGGGTCAGGCAGGCAGGGGTGGGTGTGGTTTCCTGGGGAGGCTGTAAGAGGAGGCTGTGGCCAGGGTGAGAAGGGGCGGAGGTCTTGGGGTCAAGAGACTGATTTTCAGCTCTGCTTCAGGGTCTGCCCATCCCATAGGGGCTTTTGAAAGAAGGGGAGAAGCTGAATGGCAGCTGGTGGCTACCTTGTGAGGAGCCCCTGCCTGAGTTGTCCTCTCTGGAGAAACTCCGGGCCTCCCGGGAGCTCCCACCCCTCCTGACTGGAAATTCTCAGAGAACTCAGATAGACGTGGGAAAGCCCATACATGTAAATACCCCCAAAGTGGCTTCTGAGCATAGGGGGATCTTTCTGTTTTCCCCTGTCTTACTGAATATATTGTTGTAACTGTTAGTTGCTGTCTAGTCAGCTCCAACTCATGGCGACCCCACATACAACAGAACGAAACATTGCCCGGTCCTGCTCCATCTTCACAGTTGTTGGCTTGATCAAGTCCATTGTTGCGGCCACTGTGTATTTTGAGTGCCTTGCAACCTATGGGGCTCATCTTCCAGCACTATATCAGGCAGTATTCTGTTGTGATCCGTAGGATTTTCGTTGATTAATTTTAAGAAGTAGATCGCCAGGCCCTTCCTCCTAGTCTGTCTTAGTCTGGAAGCTCGGCTGAAGTATGTTCACTGTGAGTGACCGTGCTGGTATTTGAAATACTCGTGGCATAACTTCCAGTATTGCAGCCACACGCAAGCCACCACAGTATGAGAAACTGACAGGTGGGTGGTAGTGAGGATATTGATGCCTGCATTAATACAGCAGGAAGGATATAGGGAGACCGTAGGAAGAACTGACTGGCTGACAATAAGAAGCTCACAGTGAAAGGCTGCATGCACACAAGCATCCAGAGGTGGCCGTGGCTGGCCCTGCCCGGAGCTCCTGACCATGCCCAGCTGCGAGGGCCAGCCCCCCGCAGCTCCTAAGGGCTGCAGACCTGTGGCTGCCCCGCCACTTCCTGTGCCTTGACACTGCTTGGTGCTCTCGAAGCACAGGCCAGATGTGCAAATTCTGCGGCTCTGCCCAGGGTGCAGCACACACAGCTTGCTTTTCTTGGAAATCACTGGTGATTTGTTAGAAAAACAGGAAACATTGGGGCTGCTGGTGTACATTTTGAATTTTTGGTTTTTGTTTTTGAACTCCTTTCATCTTCCTGGGTCTCAGAAGGTTTCAGGGTGTTTCTGCTCAGCCCTGCCCTTCAAGCCTCCTCCTTGTCCGCCGTTCCTTCCTTTCTCCACTTCTGTGCATCTGCTTCTCTCTCCCGCTTGTCTTTGCCTCCTCCCCCATCTCTGCGGCGGGGGCGCGGAGGGCAGGTACAGGTAACCAGGGAAACAGATGTTGTGTCTTGGGGATGCTTGTCACTGTGGTCGTAGGCTTCCGAGGAGTCTGGCTTCCCTGCATCCGCCTCCCTCCCCTCACCCTTTGTTGCTGTGGTTAGACAGACAAGAGGCAAAGTGGTCTCTGCAGCTGGGGCGGCCCCAGGGGCTTCAGCTGTCCTGCTGACAAGCTGGCCAGGGGGGCTGGTGTGGCCGGGGAGGGAAAACCCTCACCCTCACCAGGTCAGATTGGAGCTGAAGGAACCCACAATGTCACTTTACCCTTGGGGACACTGAAGCAGAGAGGAGGGGCTCACCAAGGGTCCCCAGTGAGCTGCCTTTAGCAGCCTTGCACAGAGAGAAAGAACAGGCGGTGGGAGGAGATCAGGAGCTCCAGTTCTGCTCTGGCCCAGCCACTGGCTGGCTCTGGATTGTAGGTGGCAGGCAGGTGGGGACTGTAGTCACTTTGTGCATTGGGCCCTTATACAGTGCCAGAGAGCGCTTCTGCTTCCTGGTGTCCCTTGGTGAGGTTTTCCTGGGTCTCATCTTGTCAGGCCTGACCTTTGAGAATGTCTGGTGGTTGGTTTGGACTTGTACTCAAGCCTTCTTGCTGTTTGCTGCCACTCTGTAATATGCATACTGTGGAGAGTCCCTCCTTCCATTTGATGAATGAAGAAACTGAGGCCTAGACAGGCTATGTGCCTTACCCACTGCTCTGCTGCTCCCCAGGCAGGGCCCCCAGAGGTGAGAGGGGCTGGAGCTTCTCTGCCTCCCCACCCCACTTCCTGGGGGCTCTGCCCCTGGGCTGTCATCCCTGCTGGGATCTCCAGATCTTACCTTCAGCTGGGGCCTCCCCTGGGCCAGGGGAACCCGCCTTAGGGGCTGCCCTCCTAGAGTCATACAAGAAGTCTGATATGAGAGATTAGAAACTCCCCAGTCTTCTTTGGGGTGTTGTTTTTAAAAGAAATTGAACTGTCCAGAGAGAGACAGGATGTAAAACTAACCTAAGGCAGGGGGACTAGCATGAGATTTTGAAACACACTCTATTTAGGGAGCTGCCCAGGAAAAAAGAAGATTTGAGGAATTCTGGACTTGGGAAGGAGCTCTGGTGGCACAGTGATTAAGAGCTATAGTGACCTATAGCTGCTAACCAAAAGGATGGCAGTTTGAATCCACCAGCAGCTCCTTGGAAACCCTATGGAGCATTTCTGCTCTGTCCTATAGGGTTGCTATGAGTCAAAATTGACTTGATGCAATGGGTTTGGTTTCTTTTGGTTTGGACTAGGGAAGGTGACTCTGCACTCCAGGGACCTCCCTCCTCTCCCCACTCCCATTCCCTGGTCCAGCAGCTTCTGGGGAGCAGGGATTCTCACCCAGGGTCCATGAACTTGAGTGGGAAAATCTAACATCTGTGTCTCCACTCACCTCTAACTGAAATTTTGCATTTTCTTCCATTATGAACACACGTAACAAGCCACAGCTGTAGAGTAGCACCTGTGACTTCGTCATCAGCAGAAATCCAGATGTTTTCATATCACTTTACAGTTGTTACAGGTATATCCAAGGTCGCTTATGCTTTTTACTACTTCAAAATTATAAGTTATTAGACCCACTGCTGGATTTTATTATTTATTTTAATAAGATGATTTTGTTAATTGTATTTTGATGGGATTCATTTCCTTTGCAATTTTTTTGTGTGTATGTGTGTGCAATTAAAACTTTATTCTGAAGAGGGGTCTGTGGACTTCTTCAGACTTTCAAATGGGTGCATGAGGCAAAAAAGGTTAGGAATTCCTGCTACCAGAGAGATGAGGTAAAGAACTCTTGGGGGGCTTTGGCATTAGACAGACCTGAGGGTCACTATGAGATGGAATTGGCTCGATGGCAACGAGTTTTTTGTTTTTGTTTTTGTTTTTTGAGGAGCCCTGGTGGTGCGGTGGTTGAAGCCCTTGACTGCTAACCAGAAGGTCCGTAATTTGAACCCACCAGCCATTACCTGGGAGAAAGATGTGGCAGGCTGCTTCCGTAAAGAGTTACAGCCTTGGAAACCCTAGGGGACCTACTCTGCCTATACGGTCACTATGAGTTGGAATCAACTCAGAGGCAGTGGGTTTGGTTTTTGGGTTTAGACTTGAGTTAGAGTCACCTGCAGCAGACTCTGAGAAGGTGACTTCGTCTCTCAGAACCATATCTTCCTTATATGTAGAATGGAGATGAGTCACACCCACCTTGAAAGATTGTCCATGTTCAAGTGCCCGCCTGGTCCAGTGCCTTACAGGCAGTCAGCGCTCCATTGTGCGTAGTAGCTGGTGGCAGTAGCAGCAGTATATTTAAGCCCATGAGACTCAAAAAAAAACAAAACAAAACAAAAAACAGCTGCCATTGAGTTGGTAGTGACTCATGGTGAGCCCATGTGTTTCACAGTAGAACTCTGAACTATAGGGTTTTCAAGGCCGTGAACTTTTCAGACACAGATTGCCAGGCCTTTCTTCTGAGGCACCTCTAGGTGGGTTGGAACGCCCAGCCTTTTGGTTAGTGGCTGAGTGATTAATTGTCTGCACCACCCAGGGACTTCCAAGCATGATTCTTTTTATCAGAGAAGGAACTCCAGGCTGAGTTCACTTCTTAACTGTCCCTCATGCTGAAGGGTAAACCTGGGTCAAACCTGGATAATGTCTCTCACCTTTTTCTCCTGCTCTGAGCTTAAGCAGTAGTCTCCTGGTGTCTAATAGGAATCTTGGTCCATTAATTTAAGTACTTCAGAAATGGCTGTTGTTAGTTGCTATCGAGTTGGCTCTTACTCATGGCGACCTTATGTACAACAGTATGAAACGTTTCCCAGTCCTGCGCCATCTTGATAACCTTTGATATGTTCGAACCCAGTTTTTTAAGAAGTAAGTGTGGTATATCCATACAATCAAATGTTATTCATCAGTAAAAACGAATGAAGTACTGTTACATGCTACAACGTGGATGAGCCTAGAAAACATTATGCTAAGTGAAAGAAGTCAAATACAAAAGACCACATATCGCATGATTCTATTTATATGAAACGTCCAGAATAGGCAAATTTGTAGAGACAGAAAGTAGACTAGTGGTTGCTAGGGGCTGGGGGAGAAGAGTTGGGGAACAACTGCTGATGGGTGTGGGGTTTCTTTTTGGGTTGATGGAAATGTTCTGGAATTAGTGGCGATGGCCACTCAACTCTGTGAATATTCTACAGACTACCGAACTATACACTTTACAATGGTGGATTATATGTTATGTAAATTGTATTTCACTAAAAAGTCAAAATAAAAAGAAATAACCATTTCTGTATCAAGATCAACTGAAATCCAACCCTGAGCTCCATTCTGCTAGGAGCTGTCCAGGAGTTTAGAGTTTTAAACTTTCCTGCCACAAACCTCCCCGAGACTGGTTGCCTTCCTAGCATGGGACCCAGGTGAGGGAAGGGAACAGTGTACAGGAAGAAAGAAACGAATGACACTTTAAATTGTCCCCAGGGCCCTCAGGAACAACTCCTGGGAAGCTTGGTTCTCACCTGAGTCTCTTCCTTTGGAAATTGGGAAGGAAACAGGGTCTCTGAGGTGACCTGCCCACACTGTGGGTCACCCAAAACAGCTTGTTCAACACCTTAGAGGCTGACTAACTGGGAAGTTGCAATAGACGTAATTTCCCCTTGAGGCTTGAGGAATATCCCCTGACTGTTGTTGTGTTCATAACATTTTGGCCACATATTTGGGTGGGGTCTAGACGTAACTGTCCAGGGAGAATCTGTCCAGGCCCTGTGCCAGGTGCTCGGGTTAGAAAGGTAGATGGCTACTGCCTCATAGAACTGAAAGTCCAGTAGAGGAAACAGGGGATGACATACCAGACGACCAATGCAAGCATAGGGGAAACAGAGACCGTGGAAGCTCCAGGGAGCCGAGGGCATCTGCAAACCTAGCCTGGGGGTCAGGGAAGCCTTCCTTGAAGAACCAAGCAGTTGCCGTCAAGTTAACCCTGATTCGTGGCGAACCCATGTGTGTCACAGTAGAACTGTACTCCATAAGGTTTTCAATGGCTGATTTTTCAGAAGTAGGTCACCAGGCCTTTCTTCTGAGGGGTCTCTGGGTACACTCAAACCTCCAACCTTTTGGTTAGCAGTGGAGCACTTTAACCGTTTTCACCACCCAGGGAAAAAAAAATGAAAGGGCAACCAACCAAACTGAGGTGGAGAACGCCTGTGTGTTTGAAAGTGGAGAATTGGGGGCAAGTAAATGGTCAGACTAAGACAAAACTGTCATGGTTTACTTTACACGCTTATGCATTGCATGACTCTTTAAAAATATTTTTATCGAGGTGTGATTTACATTCAACGAAGTGCTCAAGTTTTATTGTACGCTTTGATGAGTTATGAAAAACCCACACACCTGTGTAGACTGTACTGTCAAGATATAGAATGTTTCCATCATCCCATAAAGTTCCCTCTTGCCCATTCCCGGTGAATTCCTCCCACCCCTTACAGAGGCAACCATCCTTTCGTTTCTTTCACTTAGATTAGTTTTGCCTGTTCTAGAACTTCATGTAAGTGGAATCATGGTCCACTTTTTTAGTGTTCAGTTTAATTCACACACATTTTTGAAATTCATCCATGTTGTTGTGTGTATCAGTAGTTTGTTCCTTTTTATTTCTTGTATTGATGAGTAGTAATCCATTGTATAAATATACCAAATATGTTTATGCGTTCTCCTACTGATGGGTTAGGTAGTTTTGAGTTCGGGACTATTTTGAATAAAACTGCTATGAATGTTTTTGCACAAGTCTTTTTTGATGTGTTTTAATTTTGGGGTGCAAAGGAGTCCAATTACGGGACCAAGGGGTTAGGTATTTTTTTAATTTTATGAAACTGCCAAACCAATTTTTGAAGTGGTTGTACCACTTTATAATTGTACCATTAATGTACATACAATGTATATAATGTATAAGCAGTATCATGATCAATGGAGAAAAGTTTGAGGTTGTCAAGGATTTCATTTTACTTGGATCCACAATCAACACCTGTGGAGGCAGCAGTCAAGAAATCAAATGACACGTCACATTGGGCAAATCTGCTGCAAAAGACCTCTTCAAAGTGTTAAAAAGCAAAGATGTTACTTTAAGGACTAAAGTGGGCCTGATCCAAGCCGTGGTATTTTCAATCACCTCATACGCATGTGAAAGCTGGACAGTGAATAAGGAAGACCGAAGAAGAATTGATGCCATTCAGTTATGGTGTTGGTGAAGAATATTGAATATACCATGGACTGCCAAAAGAACAAACAACTCTATCCTGGAAGAAGTACAGCCAGAATGCTCGTTAGAAGTGAGGATGGCGAGACTTCATCTCCCCTACTTTGGACATGTTATCAGAAGGAACCAATCCCTGGAGAAGGACACAATGTTTGGTAAAGTAGAGGGTAAGTGAAAAAGAGGAAGACCCTCAAGGAGATGAATTGTCACCGTGGCTACAACAATGGGCTCAAGCATAACAGTGATTGTGAAAATGGGGCCGGACCAGACAGTGTTTCATTCTGTTGTATGTAGGGTCACTACGAGTTGGAAGCGACTCTACGGCACCTGACAACAACCATTAATGTACGGTTGCTCCACATCCCACCAACTCGTTCTTGTCAATCTTATAATTTTGGCTATGCTGGTGTCGTGTTAGCCTGTTGTGATTTTAAATCTGCATTTTCCTGATGACTAATGATGATGAACATGAGCATATTTTCCTGTGCTGGGCCACTTGCATTTCTTTTGTGAAGTGTCTGTTTCATTCTTTTGCATATTTTATTGGGTTTTTGGATATAGGGTCACTAGGATTTGAAATGAGTTAATGGGTTTTATGTGTATGTGTATATATATATATGTAAGAAACCCTGGTGACGTAGTGGTTAAGTGCTACAGCTGCTAACCAAAAGGTCGGCAGTTCAAATCCACCAGGTGCTCCTCAGAAACTCTACGGGGCAGTTCTACTCTGTCTTATAGGGTCTCTATGAGTCGGAATCGACTCGATGGCAACGGGTTTGGTTTTGGTTTACATATATATGTATATATAGCCACCATGAGTCTGTCAGTTTGTCATACTGTGGGGGCTTGCGTGTTGCTGTGATACTTGAAGCTTTGCCACCAGTATTTCAAATACCAGCAGGGTCACCCTTGGTGAACAGGTTGCAGCAGAGCTTGCAGGCTAAGACAGACTAAGAAGAAGGACTTGGCAGTCTACTTCTGAAAAAATTGGCCAGTGAAAACCTTATGAATAGCCGTGGAACATTATCTGATATAATGCTGGAAGATAAGCCCCTCAGGTAGGAAGGCACTCAAAATACGACTGGGGAAGAGCTGCCTCCTCAAAGTAGAATTGACCTTAATGACGTGGATGCAGTCAAGTTTGAAGACCTTCATTTGCTGAGGTTGCATGACTAAAAATGAGAAGAAACAGCTGCAAACATCCATTAATAATCAGAACATGGAATGTATGAAGCATGAATCCGGGAAAATTAGAAGTTGCCAAAAATGAAATGGAACACATAAACATCAGTGTCCTAGGCATTAGTGGGCTGAAATGGCCTGATATTGGCCATTTTGAATCAGACAATCATGTAGTCTACTGTACTGAGAATGACAAATTGAAGAGGAATGGTATCCCATTCATTGTCAAAAAGAGCATTTCAAGATCTACCCTGAAGTACAGCACTGTCAGTGATAGGATAATATCCACAGGACTACAAGGAAAACCAGTTAATACGACTTTATTCAAATTCATGCACTAACCATTAATGCCAAAGATGAGGAAATTGAAGATTTTTTACTAACTTATGCAGTCTGAAATTGATCAAACATGCAATCAAGATGCATTGATAATTAGTGGTGATTGGAAGGCAAAACTTGAAAACAAAGAAGGATGGGTAGTTGGAAAATATGGTCTTGGTGATAGAAACGATGCCGGAGATGGCATGATAGAAGTTTGCAAGACCAATGACTTCTTCACTGCAAACACCTTTTTTTTCAACAACATAAATGGTGACTCTACATGTGGATCTCAGCAGACGGAAAATGTAGGAATCAAATCGACTACATCTGTGGAAAGAGACAATGGAAAAGCTCAATATCATCAGTCAGAACAAGGCCAGAGGCTGACTGTGGAAGACCATTAATTGCTCATATGCAAGTTCAAGTTGAAGCTGAAGAAAATTAAAACAAGTCCATGAGACCCAAAGTATGACCTTGAGTATATCCCACCTGAGTTTAGAGACCATCTCAAGAACAGATTTGATGCATTGAACGGTAATGACTGAAGACCAGACAAGTTGTCGAATGCCATCAAGGACATTATACATGAAGAAAGCAAGAGGTCATTAAAAAGACAGGACAGAAAGAAAAGAACAAAATGGTGTCAGAAGAGACTCTGAGATTTGCTTTTGAACATGGAATAGCTCAAGGAAATGGAAGAAATGAAGTAAAAGAGCTGAACAGAAGATTTCAAAGGGCAACTCTAGAGGACGAAGTAAAGTATTACAATGACACGTGCAAAGACCTGGAGGTAGAAAACGAGAAGGGAAGAACATGCTTGGCATTTCTCAAGCTGAAAGAACTGAAGAAAAAATTCAAGCCTCCAGTTGCAGTTCAAGACCAATGGTTTTGAAGGAGGAAGTCCAAGGTGCACTGATGGCACTGGCAAAAAATAAGGCTCCAGGAATTTACGGAATATCAATTGAGATGTTTCAACAAATGGATGTAGTGCTGGAGGTGTTCGCTCGTCTATGCCAAGAAATTTGGAAGACAGCTACCTAGCCAACCGACTGGAGGAGATCCATAATTGTGCTCACCCCAAAAAAAGGTTATCCAACAGAATGTGGAGGGTATCAAACAATATCATTAATATTACATGCAAGTAAAATTTTGCTGACGATCATTCAACAGAGAATTGCCAGAAATTCAAGCCGGATTCAGAAGAAGACATGCAATGAGGGGTATCACTGCTGATGTCAGATGGATCTTGGCTGAAAGCAGGGAATACCAGAAAGATGTTTAGCTGTGTTTTATTAACTATGGAAAGACATTGGACTGTGTGGATCATGACAAATTATAGATAACGTTGCAAAGAATGGGAATTCCAGAACACATAATTGTGTTCATGTGGAACCTGTGCATGGATCAAGAGGCAGTTGTTTGAACAGAGCTAGGGGATACTGTCTGGTTTAAAATTAAGAAAGGTGCATCCTTTCACCATGCTTACTCAATCTGTCTGCTGAGCAAATAATCTGAGAAGCTGGACTATATGAAGAATGTAGCATTAGGATTGGTGGAAGACTCATTAACAATCTGTGATATGCAGATGAGACACAACCTTGCTTGCTGACAGCAGAAAGGACTTGAAGCACTTGCTGATGAAGATCAAAGACTACAGCCTTCAATATAGATTACCCCTGAACATAAAGAAAGCAAAAATCCTTACAGCTGAACCGATAAGCAACATCGTGATAAACGGAGAGAAGATTGAAGTTGTCAAGGCTTTCATTTTACTTGGATTCACAATCAGTGAGCATGGAAGCTGCAGTCAGGAAATCAAACGGCATATTGCATTGGGCAAATTTGCTGCTAAATACCTCTTCAAAGTGTTAAAAAGCAAAGATGTCACTCTGAGGAATAAGGTGCACCTGACCCAAGTCATGATATTTTCAATCATCTCATTTGCATGTGAAAGCTGAACAATGAATAAGGCAGACCAAAGAAGAATTGATGCCTTTGAATTCTGGTGTTACAAGAATATTGAATACACCATGGACTGCCAGAAAAACAAACAGGTCTGTCTTGGAAGAAATATAGCCAGGGTGCTCCTTGGAAGGGAGGATAGCGAGACTTCGTCTCACATACTTTGGACATGTTATCAGGAGGGACCAGTCTCTGAAGAAGGACGTTATGCTTGGTAAAGTAGAGGGTCATTGAAAAACAGGAAGACCTTCAATAAGATGGATTGATACAGTGGCTGCAACAATGGGCTCAAACATAACAATGACTGTAAGGATGGCACAGGACCGAGCAGTATTTCGTTTTGTTGAACATAGGGTACCTGTGTGTTGGAACTGATTCGAGGGCACCTAACAACAACAACTACATATATATATGTTATGTGTCTGTGTGTATGTACACATACACACACATTTGGAGTGAATGTTATTTGTCAGATACATGTGTTGTGAATACTTTCACCCAGTCTGTCAATTGCTTGCTTTTTAATTTTCTTCATGGTGCCTTTCAAAGAGCAGAAGTTTTAAATTTTGATGAAGTCCACTTTATCAATTTTTTTCATGTTTCATGCTTTTTGTCTCCTAACTAAGAAGTACTTGCCTACACAAGATCATGAGCATATTCTCCTGTGTTTCTTCTAGAAGCTTTATAGATTTAGCTTTTTAGCATCTTGAACTATCTGAAAATCCACTGCCATCGAATTGATTCCCATTCATAACAATCCTACAGCACAAGGAGAGCTTCCCAATAAGGTTTCCAAGGCTGTATTCTTTATGAAAGCGGACTGCCACATCTTTCTCCCATGGAGCAGTTGGTGGCTTTGAACCACTGACCTTTAGGTTAGCAGCTGAGCACTTAACCACTATGCCACCATGCTCCCTCTAGAACTATAATTCACGTCATATTGACTTTTGTACATGGCATGATGTATAGGCTAAGCAAAGTTCCTTATTTTCTATGGGGACATCCAATTGTTCCAATACCATTTGATAAAAGACTTACCTTTCCCTATTGAATTGCTTTGGTGCTTTTGTTGAAATTCAGTGATCCTGTTTCTGAACTCTTGGGCTGCCTGTGTAATGAATTCACTATAAAAGCTGTGGACTCCAAAACATGGGTGAGCTTCTTGAATGGGTGACGCTCCATGTGTATTGTCACACATGGATGTTAGGAGGGTAACACATCCTGAAGACATCAGAAGCTTTGCAGTTAAAACCCTCCTAGACTTTCCCCTATGCAGCTCTTCCATTGCTTGGTTTCAATTTGTATCCTTTCCTTGTAAAAAATGTGACCATGAATATAATAGCTTTCAATAAATTTTGTGCATCTTTCTAGTGAATTAGCAAATCTGAAAGTGATTTTGGGAACCTCCAGAACTTGCACTTGGTGTCAGAAGCCTTGGACAGACTTGGAAGTGTGGAGGACTGTGCCTTTAACCTTGCAGTTTGGCTAAGTTGGAGTATTTGCTTGTCTGTATAAATAGACATAAACCTCAATGGAACAGAAGAACCCAGAAAGAGATCCACACAAATAATCTTGTCTCTATCTACTAAAAAATCTTGAGGTTTTAATAGGAATTCTGTTAAACCTGTATGTCAATTTGAAAAGAACTGAAATTTTTACAATGCTGAGTCTTCCAATTCATAGACACAATATTTCTCCATTTATTTAGATATTTTCAAATTTCTTTCATTAGCATTTTGTAGTTTTCAGCATACTAGTCCAATACATGTTTTACTAGATTTATACCTACGTATTTCTCTTTTTTTCAGTGATTGTAAATTATATTTTTAATTACAGTATCCAGGTGTTCATTGCTAATACACAGAAATACTATTGGTTTTTGTATATTTATTATATTTCCTGTGACATGAAGAACTCAGTTGTTAGTTCTAGGAGGAATTTTTTTTGTTTGTGTTTTAGAGTTCTTGGAATTTTCTACTTACATAATAATGTCATCTGCAAATAGGGACAGTTTTATTTCTTATTTTTCAATCTATATGCCTTTTATTTCTTTTTCTTGCCTTATTGCACTGGCTAGAATTTCAAAACTACATAGAATAAGAGTCTCGTGAGCATTCTTGCATTGATCCCAATCTTTTTTTTTTTATTGTGCTTTAAGTGAAAGATTACAAATCAAGTCAGCCTCTTGCACAAAAACTTATATACACCTTGCTACATACTCCCAATTGCTCTCCCCCTAACAAGACAGTCTGCTCCCTCCCCCACTCTCCCTTTTCGTGTCCGTTTTGCCAGCTTCTAACCCCCTCTACCCTCTCATCTCCTCTCCAGGCAGGAGATACCAACATAGTCTCAAGTGTCCACCTGATCCAAGAAACTCGCTCCTCACCAGCATCCTTCTCCAACCCATTGTCTAGTCCAATCCATGTCTGAAGAGTTGGCTTCGGGAATGGTTCCTGTCCTGGGCCAACAGAAGGTCTGCGGGCCATGACCACCACGGTCCTTCTAGTTTCAGTCAGACCATTAAGTCTGGTCTTTTTGTGAGAATTTAGGGTCTGCATCCCACTGCTCTCCTGCTCCCTCGGAGGTTCTCTGTTGTGTTCCCTGTCAGGGCAGTCACTGGTTGTAGCCAGGGACTATCTAGTTCTTCTGGTCTCAGGCTGATGTTGTTGCTGTTGTTAGGTGCTATCCAGTCAGTTCCGACTTATAGCGACCCTATGCACAACAGAATGAAACACTGCCTGGTACTGTGCCATCCTCACAATCATTGTTATGCTTGAGCTCATTGTTGCAGCCACTGTGTCAATCCATCTCCTTGTGAGTCTTCCTCTTTTCCTCTGACCCTGTACTCTGCCAAGCATGATGTCCTTCTCCAGGGACTGATCCCTCCTGACAACATGTCCTAAGTATGTAAGACACAGTCTTGCCATCCTTGCTTCTGAGGAGCATTCTGGTTGTACTTCTTCTAAGACAGATTTGTTCGTTCTTTTGGCAGTCCATGGTACAGTCAGTATTCTTCGCCAACACCACAATTCAAAGGCATCAACTCTTCTTCGGTCTTCCTTATTCACTGTCCAGCTTTCACATGCATATGATGCGATTGAAAATACCATGGCTTGGGTCAGGCACACCTTAGCCTTCAGGGTGACATCTTTGCTCTTCAACACTTTAAAGAGGTCCTCTGCAGCAGATTTGCCCAATGCAATGCGTCTTTTGATTTCTTGACTGCTGCTTCCATGGCTGTTGATTGTGGATCCAAGTAAAATGAAATCCTTGACAACTTCAACCTTTTCTCTGTTTATCATGATGTTTGCTCATTGGTCCAGTTGTGAGGATTTTTGTTTTCTTTACTTTTTTTTTTCTTTGAGGTGTAATCCATACTGAAGGCTATGGTCTTTGATCTTCATTAGTAAGTGCTTCAAGTCCTTTTCACTTTCAGCAAGCAAGGTTGTGTCATCTGCATAACTCAGGTTGTTAATGAGTCTTCCTCCAATCTTGGTGCCCCGTGCTTCTTCATATAGTCCAGCTTCTCATATTATTTGCTCAGCATACAGATTAAATAGGTATGGTGAAAGAATACAACCCTGACACATACCTTTCCTGACTTTAAACCAATCAGCATCCCCTTGTTCTATCCGAACAACTGCCTCTTGATCTATGTAAAGGTTCCTCATGAGCACAATTAAGTGTTCTGGAATTCCCATTCTTCACAGTGTTATCCGTAGTTTGTTATGATCCACACAGTTGAAAGCCTTTGCATAGGCAATAAAAAAACAGGTAAACACCAGGTATGCAAGGTTGGTTTAATATTAGAAAAACCATTAATGTAATCCACCATATAAATAAAACAAAAGACAAAAACCACATGAGCTTATCAATTGATGCAGAAAAGACATTTGACAAAGTCCAACACCCATTCATCATAAAAACTCTCAGCAAAATAGGAATTGAAGGAAAATTCCTCAACATGATAAAGAGCATCTATACAAAGCCAACAGCCAACATCATTCTAAATAGAGAGAGCCTGAAAGCATTTCCCTTGAGAATGGGAACCAGACAAGGATGCCCTTTATCACCGCTCTTCTTCAACATTGTGCTAGAGGTCCTAGCCAGAGCAATTAGGCTAGACAAAGAAATAAAGGGCATCTGGATTGGCAAGAAAGAAGTAAAATTATCTGTATTTGCAGATGACATGATCTTATACACAGAAAACCCTAAGGAATCCTCCAGAAAACTACTGAAACTAATAGAAGAGTTCAGCAGAGTCTCAGGTTACAAGATGAACATACAAAAATCACTTGGATTCCTCTACATCAACAAAAAGAACATCAAAGAGGAAATCACCAAATCAATATCATTCACAGTAGCCCCCAAGAAGATAAAATACTTAGGAATAAATCTTACCAAAGATGTAAAAGACCTATACAAAGAAGACTACAAAGTACTAGTGCAAGAAACAAAAAGGGACCTACATAAGTGGAAAAACATACCTTGCTCATGGATAGGAAGACTTAACATAGTAAAAATGTCTATTCTACCAAAAGCCATCTATACATACAATGCACTTCCGATCCAAATTCCAATGTCATTTTTTAATGTGATGGAGAAACAAATTACCAACTTCATACGGAAGGGAAAGAAGCCCCGGATAAGTAAAGCATTACTGAAAAAGAAGAAGAAAGTGGGAGGCCTCACTCTACCTGATTTTAGAACCTATTATACAGCCACAGTAGTCAAAACAGCCTGGTACTGGTACAACAACAGGCACATAGACCAATGGAAGAGAATTGAGAATCCAGATATAAATCCATCCACATATGAGCAGCTGATATTTGACAAAGGCCTAGTGTCACTTAATTGGGGAAAAGATAGTCTTTTTAACAAATGGTGCTGGCATAACTGGATATCCATTTGCAAAAAAATGAAACAGGACCCATACCTCACACCATGCACAAAAACTAACTCCAAGTGGATCAAAGACCTAAACGTAAAGACTAAAACGATAAAGATCATGGAAGAAAACATAGGGACAACATTAGGAGCCCTAATACAAGGCATAAACAGAATACAAAACATTGCTAAAAATGATGAAGAGAAACCAGATAACTGGGAGCTCCTAAAAATCAAACACCTCTGCTCATCTAAAGACTTCATCAAAAGAGTAAAAAGACCACCTACAGATTGGGAAAAAATTTTCAGCTATGACATCTCCGACCAGCTCCTGATCTCTAAAATATATATGATTCTGTTAAAACTCAACCACAGAAAGACAAACAACCCAATCAAAAAGTGGGCAAAGGATATGAACACGCACCTCACTAAGGAAGATATTCAGGCAGCTAACAGACACATGAGAAAATGCTCTCGATCATTAGCCATTAGAGAAATGCAAAATAAAACTATGATGAGAGTCCATCTCACTCCAACGAGGCTGGCATTAATCAAAAAAACACAAAATAATAAATGTTGGAGAGGCTGCGGAGAGATTGGAACTCTTATACACTGCTGGTGGGAATGTAAAATGGTACAACCACTGTGGAAATCTATCTGGCATTTTCTTAAAAAGTTAGAAATAGAACTACCACACAACCCAGAAATCCCATTCCTCGGAATATACCCTAGAGAAATAAGAGCCTTTACACGAACAGATATATGCACACCCATGTTTATTGCAGCTCTGTTTACAATAGCAAAAAGCTGGAAGCAACCAAGGTGTCCCTCAACGGATGAATGGTTAAGTAAATTATGGTATATTCACACAATGGAATACTACGCATCGATAAAGAACAGTGACGAATCTGTGAAACATTTCATAACATGGAGGAACCTGGAAGACATTATGCTGAGTGAAATTAGTCAGATGCAAAAGGATAAATATTGTATAAGACCACTATTATAAGATCTTGAGAAATAGTATAAATTGAGAAGAATACATTCTTTTGTGGTTACAAGAGGGGGGAGGGAGGGAGGGTGGAAGAGGGTTATTTACTGATTAGATAGTAGATAAGAACTACTTTAGGTGAAGGGAAGGACAATACTCAATACAGGGAAGGTCAGCTCAACTGGACTGGACCAAAAGCAAAGAAGTTTCCAGAATAAACTGAATGCTTCGAAGGTCAGCGGAGCAAGGGCGGGGTTTTGGGGACTATGGCTTAAGGGGACTTCTAAGTCAATTGGCAAAATAAATTCTATCATGAAAACATTCTGCATCCCACTTTGAAGTGTGGCGTCTGGGGTCTTAAATGCTAACAAGCGGCCATCTAAGATGCATCAATTGGTCTCAACCCACCTGGAGCAAAGGAGAATGAAGAACACCAAGGTCACACGTTAACTATGAGCCCAAGAGATAGAAAGGGCCACATGAACTAGAGACTAACATCATCCTGACACCAGAAGAACTAGATGGTGCCTGGCCATAACCGATGCCTGCCCTGACAGGGAGCACAACAGAGAACCCCTGAGGGAGCAGGAGAACAGTGGGATGCAGACCCGAAATTCTCATAAAAAGACCAGACTTAATGATCTGACTGAGACTAGAAGAATCCTGGCGGTCATGGTCCCCAAACCTTCTTTTGGCCCAGGACAAGAACCATTCCCAAAGACTACTCATCAGACATGGAAGGGACTGGACTATGGGCTGGAGAGAGATGCTAATGAAGAGGGAGGTACTTGTATCAGGTGGACACTTGAGACTGTGTTGGTGTTTCCTGTCTGGAGGGGAGATGGGAGGGTAGAGAAGGTTAGAAACTGGCAAAACGGTCACGAAAGGAGAGGCTGGAAGGAGGGAGCGGGCTGACTCATTCGCGGGAGAGTAAATGGGAGTATGTAGTAAGGTGTATATAGGCTTATGTGTGACAGACTGACTTGATTTGTAAACTTTCACTTAAAGCACAATAAAAATTATTTAAAAAAAGAAAGAAAAAAAACAGGTAAACATCCTTCTGGTATTCTCTGCTTTCAGCCAGGATCCATCTGACATCAGCAATGATATCCCTGGTTCCATGTCCTCTTCTGAAACTGGCCTCAATTTCTGGCAGTTCCCTGTTGATATACTGCTGCAGCCGTTTTTGAATGATCTTCAGCAGAATTTTGCTTTCGTGTGATATTAATGATACTGTTCTATAATTTCCACATTCGGTTGGATCACCTTTCTTGGGAATAGGCATAAATATGTATCTCTTCCAGTCCGTTGGCCAAGAAGCTGTCTTCCATATTTCTTGGCATAGACGAGTGAGCACCTCCAGCGATGCATCTGTTTGTTGAAACATCTCAATTGACATTCCATCAATTCCTGTAGTCTTGTTTTTCGCCAATGCCTTCAGAGCAGCTTGGCCTTCTCCCTTCAGTACCATCGGTTCCTGATCACATGCCACCTCTTGAAATGGTTGAATATTGACTAATTCTTTTTGGTATAATGACTCTGTGTATTCCTTCCATCTTATTTTGATGCTTCCTGCATCATTTAATATTTTCCCCATGGAATCCTTCACTATTGCAACTCGAGGCTTGAATTTTTTCTTCAGTTCTCTCAGCTTGAGAAACGCCGAGCATGTTCTTCTCTTTTGGCTTTCCATCTCCAGCTCTTTGCACATGTCATTATAATACTTTACTTTGTCTTCTCAAGAGGCCGTTTGAAATCTTCTGTTCCATTCTTTTACCTCATCAATTCTTCCTTTTGCTTTAGCTGCTCGACGCTCAAGAGCAAGTTTCAGAGTCTCCTCTGACATCCATCTTGGTCTTTTCTTTCTTTCCTGTCTTTTCAGTGACCTCTTGCTTTCTTCATGGATGACGTCCTTGATGTCATTCCACAGCTTGTCTGGTCTTCGGTCACTAGTGTTTAATGTGTAAAATCTATTCTTCAGATGGTCTCTAAATTCAGATGGGATATACTCAAGGTCATATTTTGGCTCTTATGGACTTGCTCTGATTTTCTTCAATTTCAGCTTGAACTTGCATATGAGCAATTGATGGTCTGTTCCACAGTCGGCCCCTGGCCTTGTTCTGACTGATGATATTGAGCTTTTCCATCGTCTCTTTCCACAGTCAATTTGATTTCTGTGTGTTCCACCTGGCGAGGTCCATGTGTATCATTGCCGTTTATGTTGGTGAAAGAAGGTATTTGCAATGAAGAAGTTGTTGGTCTTGCAAAATTCTATCATTCGATCTCTGCCATTGTTTCTGTCACCAAGGCCATAGTTTCCAAGTACTGATCCTTCTTCTTTGTTTCCAACTTTTGCATTCCAACTGCCAGTAATTATCAATACATCTTGATTGCACATTTGATCAATTTCACACTGCAGCAGCTGATAAAAATCTTCTATTTCTTCATCTTTGGCCCTAGTGGTTGGTGTGTAAATTTGAATAAGAGTCGTATTAACTGGTCCTCCTTGTAGGCGTATGGATATTATCCTATCACTGACAGCGTTGTACTTCAGGATAGATCTTGCAATGTTCTTTTCCATGATGAATGCAACACCATTCCTTTTTGAGTTGTCATTCCCAGCATAGTAGACTGTATGATTGTCTGATTCAAAATGGCCAATACCAGTCCATTTCAGCTCGCTAATGCCTAGGATATCAATGTTTATGCGTTCCATTTCATTTTTGACAATCTCCAATTTTCCTAGATTTGTACTTCGTACATTCCAGGTTCTGATTATTAATGGATGTTTGCAGCTGTTTCTTTTCATTTTGAATCGTGGCACATCAGCAAATGAAGGTCCCGAAAGCTTTACTCCATCCACGTCATTAAGGTCGACTCTACTTTGAGGAGGCAGCTCTTGCCCACTCATCTTCTGAGTGCCTTGTAATTGGGGGGGCTCATTTTCCAGCACTATATCAGACAATGTTCCACTGCTATTCATAAGGTTTTCACTGGCTAATGCTTTTCAGAAGTAGACTGCCGGGTCCTTCTTCCTAGTCTGCCTTAGTCCGGAAGCTCAGCTGAAACCTGTCCTCCATGGGTGACCCTGATAGTATCTAAATACCGGTGGCATAGCTTCCAGCATCACAGCAACACAGAAGCCCCCACAGTACAACAAACTGACAGGCACGTGGGGGAGGCTGATGTATTCTCTGGTTTATGTGGCCCTTTCTGTCTCTTGGACTCGTAATTACCTTGTGTCCTTGGTGTTCTTCATTGTCCTTTGATCCAGGTGGGTTGAGACCAATTGATGCATCTTAGATGGCCGCTTGCTAGCATTTAAGACCCTAGACACCACTCTTTAAAGTGGGATGCATAACGTTTTCTTAATAGATTTTATTATGCCAATTGACTTAGATGTCCCCTGAAACCATTGTCCCCAAGCCCCCGCCCCTGCTACGCTGGCCTTCAAAGCATTCAGTTTATTCAGGAAAATGTTTTTGGTTTAGTTCAGTTGTGCTGACCTCACCTGTATTGTGTGTTGTCTTTCTTGTCACCTAAAGTAGTTCTTACCTACTCTCTAATTAGTGAATACCCCTCTCCCACCCTCCCTCCCTCCCCCTCTCATAACCATCAAAGAATATTTTCTTCTCTGTTTAAACTATTTCTCGAGTTCTTATAAGAGCGGTCTTATACAATATTTGTCCTTTTGCAAATGACTAATTTCACTCAGCATAATGCCTTCCAGATTCCTCCATGTTGTGAAATGTTTCACAGATTCATCACTGTTCTTTATCGATGCGTAGTATTCCACTGTGTGAATATACCATGATTTATTTATCTATTCATCTGTTGATGGACACCTTGGTTGCTTCCATCTTTTTGCTATTGTAAACAGTGCTGCAATGAACGTGGGTGTGCATATATCTGTTCATGTAAAGGCTGTTATTTCTCTAGGATATATTCCAAGGAGTGAGATTGCTGGATCGTATGGTAGTTCTATTTCTAGCTTTTTAAGGAAGCACCAAATTGATTTCCAAAGTGGTTGTACCATTTTACATTCCCACCAGCAGTGTATAAGTGTTCCAATCTCTCCACAGCCTCTCCAACATTTATTGTTTTGTGTTTTTTGGATTAATGGCAGCCTTGTTGGAGTGAGATGGAATCTCGTTGTAGTTTTTATTTGCATTTCTCTTAAAAAAAATGTTTTTTTTTTTTAATGGCTAATGATTGTGAGTGTTTCCTCATGTATCTGTTAGCTACCTGAATGTCTTCTTTAGTGAAGTGTCTGTTCATATCTCTTGCCCATTTTTTAATTGGGTTATTTGTGTTTTTGTAGTTGAGTTTTTGCAGTATCATGTGATTTTAGAGTTCAGACACTGATTGGAAATGTCATAGCTAAAAACTTTCCCCAGACTGTAGGTAATCTTTTTATTCCTTTGGTAAAGTCTTTGGATGAGCATAGGTGTTTGATTTTTAGGAGCTCCCAGTTATCTAGTTTTTCTTCTGCATCGTTAGTAATGTTTTGTATACTGTTTATGCCATGTATTAGGGCTCCTGATGTTTTCTGTATTTTTTGTTCCATGATGTTCATCGTTTTAGATTTTATATTTAGGTATTTGATCCACTTTGAGCTCATATTTGTGCATGGAGTGAGGTATGGGTCTTGTTTTATTTTTTTTGCAGATGGATATCCAGTTATGTCAGCACTATTTGTGAAAAAGGCTGTCTTTTCCCCCATTTAACTGTTTTGGGGCCTTTGTCAAGTATCAACTGCTCATATGTGGATGGATTTATGTCTGGATTCTCAATTCTGTTCCATTGATCTATGTGTCTGTTGTTGTACCACTACCAGGCTGTTTTGACTACTGTGGCAGTATAATAGGTTCTAAAATCAGGTAGAGTAAGGCCTCCCACTTTGTTCTTCTCTTTCAGGAATGCTTTACTTTTCTGGGGCCTCTTTCCCTTCCGTATGAAGTTGATGATTAGTTTCTCCATCTCTGTAAAGAATGTCATTAGAATTTGGATCAGAATTGCATTAAATGTGTAGGCACTGTTCCCAATCTTAGGGGGAAAATGTTCCTTCTTTCACCATTAAATATAATGTTAGCTTTAGCTTTTTGTAGATGCTCTTTTCGAAGTTGAGGAAGTTTCCGTCTAATCTTATTTATTTTATTTTTTTTGAGTTTTTTTTTATCATGAATAGTTGTTGAATTTTGTCAAATGCTTTTACAGAAGCAGTTGATATGATCATGTGATGTTTCTTCTTTACCCTCTTAATATGGTGAATTACTTCAATTGGTTTTTGAATATTGAACCAACCTTGCATCCCTAGAATAAACCCCACTTGCCATGGTGTATGTATGTGTGTATACATACATATATATATATATATATATATATATATATATATATATATATTTTTTTTTTTTTAGGTGCCATCAATTCTATTCCAACTCCTAGTGACCCTATATGACAGAGCAGAACTGCTCCCATAGGGTTTCCAAACAGTGGCTGGTGGATTTGAACTGCCAACCTTTTGGTTAGCAGCTGAGTTCTTAACCACTAAGCCACCAGGACTCCTAATATATATGTATATGTATATGTATATGTATATGTATATGTATATGTATATGTATATGTATATGTATATGTATATGTATATGTATATGTATATGTATATGTATATGTATATGTATATGTATATGTATATGTATATGTATATGTATATGTATATGTATATGTATATGTATATGTATATGTATATGTATATGTATATGTATATGTATATGTATATATTTATATTGCTCAATTATATTTGCTAATATTTTGTTAAGGGTTTTTGCATTATATTCATGAGGCATATTGGCCTGTAGTTTCCCCTTTTTTGTACTGTCTTTGTCTGGTTTGGTATCAAGGTAATACTAGCTTCATAAAATAAATTGGAAAGAGTTTCCTTTTTTCCATTGTCTGAAAGAAAATTATAGAGTTGATGCTACTTCGTCTTTAAATATTTGGTAGAATTCTCCAGTGAATTATTCTAGACCTGAAGATTTCTTTTGGGGGAGCTTTAAATTATGAATTTGATTTTCTGAATAGTTACAAGGCTGTTTACTGTTTCAGTTTCATATTGGGTCAGTTGTAGTAGTTTGGGTTGTTGGTTGATTTGGTTAATTCCGTCTAAGCTGTCGAGTTTATGTGTGTAGAGCTGTTTGTAGTATTCTGTTCCTTTTTATCTTTTGGATGTCTGCAGAGACTGTGGTTGATACTCTCTGTTTCATTCCTGGTATTGGTAATATGTGTCTTCTCTCTTTTTTCTTTGTAACTCTTGCTAGTAGTTTGTTAATTTTACTGATCTTTTCAAATGATCAGCTCTTCCTTTCGTGAAGTTTCTCTATTGCTTCTTTGTTTTCAATTCAGTTATTTCTGCTTTTATTTTTATTATTTACGTTTTTCTACAAGTTCTAGACTTGTTTTGCTCTTCTTGTTTTCTAGGATCTTAAGGTGAAATCTTATAGATGTGAGATTTTTTCCTCTTTTATAGTGTACATATTTAGTGCTCTACATTTCTCTCAGAACTGCTTTAGTTGTGTCCCACAAATTTTGGTATGTTGTGTATTCATTTTCGTTCGGTTCAATGTATTTTTGTGTTTCCCTTGGGTCTTCCTCTTTGACCCATGGAATAGTAAAAAAAAAATTAAAATTTTTTTGCTGAAAATATACACAGCAAAACATACACTAATTTAACAAATTCTACATGTACAACTACTCAGTTACATTGCTTATGTTTTTGAAGTTGTGCAACAGTTCTCGCTATCTTTTCCGAATTATTGCACCACCATTAATATAATCTCAGTGCCCCCTAAGCTTCTCATCTAACTTTTCGAGTAATTGTTGTCAAATTAATACCATATATGTATCTATATGGGATCAAATGGACAACAGCAACTCAAAAGGATAGATAGGGGCCTTATGGGGCAGTGAGTTAATGGGAAGAAATAACACAGAAAAAGAGGATGAAAATGGTTGCATAACTCGTAGAATATAATCAATGTCACTGAATTGTACATGCAGAAATTTGAATTGGTATGTTTTTGCTGTTCGTATTCTCAACAACAGCAAAAATAAAATAAATTATTAAAAAAAATTGATACCATATAGATAAATATTCAAAAGAGCACAATGCCCAAGGCCGACATTCTTTACTAATCAAGCTTTGGATTTGGCATGGTATGGTATTACACCTCAACGTAAAGAAAACACAAGTCCTCACAACTGGACCAATGAGCAACATCATGATAAATGGAGAAAAGATGGAAGTTGTCAAGGATTTCATTTTGGTTGGACCCACAGTTAACGCCCATGGAAGCAGCAGTCAAGAAATCAGACAACGCATTTCACTGGGCAATTCTGCTGCAACAGATCTCTTTAAAGTGCTAAAAAAGCAAAGATGTCATTTTAAGGACTAAGGTGCGCCTGACCCAAGCCATGGTGTTTTCAACTGCATCACGTACGTACAAAACCTGGGCAATGAATAAGGAAGACTGAAGAAGAATTGATGCCTTTGAATTGTGGTGTTGGTGAAGAATACTGAGTGTACCATGGACTGCCAGAAGAATGAACAAATCTGTCTTGGAAGAAGGGCAACCAGAATGCTTCTTAGAAGCGAGGATGGCGAGACTTCATCTCATGTACTTTGGACATGTTATCAAGAGGGACCAGTCCCTGGAGAAGAACATCATGCTTGGTAAAGGACAGAGTTAGCAAAAAAGAGGAGGACCCTCAATGAGATGAACTGACACAGTGGCTGCAACAGTGGGCTCAAGTGTAACAATGATTGTGAGGTTGGTGCAGGACCGGGCAGTGTTTCATTCTGTTGCACACAGGGTCGCATGAGTCAAAATCGACTCAACGGCACCTAACAACAGTTGATAAGTTAAGGCTTAAATCTGTTCTTTCGGTTTTTCTGTTTTTTTTTTTTTTTTCCTCTCACTCTTTTGTTGTTGTTGTTGTTGTTTGTTTCTGATTTCTTTTTCCAAATTTTCAAATTTTCAGCTGTTATTTCTTTGAGTACTTTTTCAGCCCTACCCTCTTTCTCCTCTCCACTGGGACTCCAGTCACACACATGTTAGACCTTTTAGTGTAGTTCCACGTGTCCCTGAGGCCCTTGTCGTTGTTTTCAGCTTGTTTTCTCTCCATTGTGCAGACTGATGATGTTATTGTTCTGTATTCTAATCCGCTGATTTTTTTCCTGTGTCCCTTCTATTCTGATGTTGAGCCCGTCCAATGAGTATTTTATTTCGGTTATTGTATTTTTCCCTTCTAAAATTTCCATTTGGCTCTTCTTTATATCTTCTATTTTTTTACTGAGATTTTCTATTTCTTTGTTGAGACTTACTGTTTTTTTTTTTCATTTATGTCAAGAGAGTTTATAATTGCTCATTGAAACATTTTTAATGATGGCTGCTTTAAAATCTTTGATAATTTTATTGTCTTTATCATCTTCGTGTTGGCATCTATTGGTTGTCTTTTTGTTTTTAATTCAGTTTGAGATCTGCCTTGTTCTTGGCGTGACAAATTATTTTCGACTAAAACCTGGACATTTGGGGTATTATGAGAATTGCGAGGCTCTGGATCTTATTTAAACCTTCTGCTTTATCTGGTTTTCTCTGATACCACTTTGAGAGGGGAAGTGGGAGAGGGTAACACCTCTTTACTGCCTGGTGGAGGAAGAAGTCCAGATTTCATACTTAGCCCGCATTGACCTTGGTGCGGGGGGAGGCTCCTCATTATTTTTTGGGTCGGGTTGGAGTTTCAGCTTCCCACTAGGCCCCCACTGATAGCCCCTGGCTAGGAGGAGAAAGTGTGACACCACAGGGGTGATGTGACCTCATTACTTACTGCTGGGTGGTGGGGAAAGTCCTGACCCTTCGTTAGGCCCCTCTAACACCACCCCATTGAGGTGGGAGGTGTCCCTCTTTCCTGTATGGAAGGGGCAGAATTCCGGGCTGCTCAGCAGTCTCCATGGACACTCAATACGCCGGTGGGAATGAGAGATACCACCTATGGCAGGGGAGCTGGGGCACCTCATTATAGCCTGGCCAGAGTAGAAATCCAGGATCACCACTTAGCCTTCGTTGGTGAGGCTGGGGCCACAGTTTTTTCTATGTTGTTTTGGCTGGCATAGAGCAGTTATTGTCTGAAAGCTTTCTGTCTTGCTAAGTTGACCCTTTCCTGGACCTTTGGCTAGAGACAGCAGACTTTTGTTGGAGCTTTTTTTTATTTGCACCCATTAGCTGGCGTTTCAGCTTCAAGTCTGGGATATACGAATGCAGTTTGTCACAATCACAATCTTTTGTCCACATCCTGCGAAACCAGAAAGCTGTCCGTGAATGTGGATTTGGGCTTTTTTGAGTTTTTACCTTTACATTCTTTTGCTACTTTTTTACTCTGTGAGCAATTTGCTAGCAAACAAGACCAGCGTTAAATTGGAATGCGGTAGTCTGCAGTGCCAGCTGCCTGTGGTTTATTTAGCTTGAGGGCTGCCTGGCGTTTATACCTTGGTAAATTCATATAAAGTTACCCCATCGTGGCAGTAAGTTCAGTTTGCTCATTTCAAGCTCCATCATAGCTTCCTTTACACACACATTGTTGTTACCGTTAGCTGCCGCTGAGTCGGCCCCCAGCCCCCTGCACGGCAGAATGAAATACTTCCTGGTCCTGCTCCATCTCCGGCGTTGGTTACGGACTGAACCATCGTGATCCACAGGGTTTCCATTGGCTGGTTTCCAAAAGTAGGTCACCAGGCCTTTCTTGCTAGTCTGTCTTATTCTGGAATCTCCACTAGAACCTGTTCAGCATCATCACAACATGCAAGCCCCCACTGACAGATGGCTGGCAGCTGCACATGAAGTCCGTTGGCCTGAATTAAACCTGGGTTCTCTGCATGAGGCGAGAATTTTACCACTGAACCACCAATGCCTCGCTTTTATGTGTATTTAGAGGTAAATGCTTGGGGCATGCCAAGAAAGGACATACATCACTGGTCAGCTGAGATAACTCTCTGTGCCTCAATTTCCTTATCTATGGTATGAGGATAAGAGTGCCTACCTCATATGAATTCAACAAGTTAATGCCTATAAAACACTTAGAAAAGTTGACTGACACGTAATAAGCCTTCACCTCATACTGTTGTTAGGTGCTGTTGAATCAGTTCCGATACATAGCGACCCTATGAACAATAGAACGGAACACTGCCCAGTCCTCTGCCATCCTCACAATCGTGGTTATGCCTGAGCCCATTCAACCTGGGGGGTTCATCTTCCGGCACTATATCAGACAGTGTTCCGCCGCTATTCCTAAGGTTTACGCTGGCTAATTCTTTTCAGAAGTAGACTGCCAGGTCCTTCTTCCTCGTCTGTCTTAGTCTGGAAGCTCAGTTTAAACCTGTCTGCCATGGGTGACCCTGCTGGCACTTGAATATTGGCATAGCTTCCAGCATCACGGTAACATGCAAGCCCCCACAGTATGACAAAGTGACAGATGCTTCGGGGCACTTAATATTGGCTACTATCATTATAAATATTATATGCAAAGATAATATCAATCATCTCGTTTTCTTTTCAGTACTCTTCCAGGTGATTAACTGGGTAGAGGGGAGCTAGACAGAAATGGGTTCAAATTATGCTTGTGTTACTGACTAGTCATATGACCTTGGGCAAGTCATTTAGCTACTAGGAGCTGCGCTTGCCCAATCTTTGTATGTTCAGAGTTTTATAGGGTTGTTCAGAGGAAATGAGAGAATGTGTTTCAAGCCCTAAACAGAGTATCTGGTGCGGAGTCAGTGCTGTGTACGTATCAGTATTCTACTCGTTCCTCCATTTCTTACCCATTTCTTCGTCTTAACTACAACTCCAGTCTTTCTGAGCACTCTGTACTGTCTCCTGTGCCCTTGGTAAAGAATAGCTTGAACAAAGTTGGAAAGTGGGGAAAAGGCTTGTCTATGCTCCCATAATGGTTCTCCCTTTTTGCACACTTCTACCCCACCCTCCTCCCCCATCCCATCCCTACCTACCTTTTCACATTTCCTCTTTCTCTTGGCCCTGGAGTCCTTCTTCAGCCCACTCCCCATTATTGCTGGCTTAATATGCTCCTTAGGTAGCTAAATGTCCCTCCAGAAATCTTACATCTTGAAACATAAACTAGGACAGAAGAAGTGAGCAACCTCAGCACATGGAGAAAGAATCACTAAAAATGGAAACTCAGGCAATTTTTGTGCAAGACATCTTCCTTGGAAGCCTCAGATTATAACATGGAGGTGGAACAGCATAGAGTGCCTAGAAAACAGTAGAAATTATTTCCCGTGATCATAGTGCAGGAAGGAACGTGGGTTTGGGGGATCAGGCCAACTGTGGATGAGCTTCCTGCTCAGCCCATAGGAACTCTGACCACAGGAACTTGGGCAAATAAATGGCTTACCCTTCACAAACTGCAGGAACTGGGAATAATCATGATCATATCATGGGGTGATTAAGATCATTAAACTAGGTAATCAAGTGAAAATGCCCAGAAGAGTGCCTGACACAGAACAGTCACTCAGTAATTGCCTGCCTTCCTCCTTTCCTCACTTTCTTCCATTCCCTTCCTTCCTTCTTTCTCGTTGTCCCTGCTGAGACTTATTTACACCAACATCTTAATACCAGTTAGCAGATATGACGCTGTCAAGATCGAACAGAGACCTAAACAATTTCTCACAGAACCGCAAGCTCACAACACTGTGCAAATCTAGACCCTGTGCAGATGGATGAGCAAACAGAAAAATCAGCAGAGGCAAAAAGGAAGGGACCAACGTGAAGGGTTGGAGCAAATGATCTGCAAAAAATAGGAGGCATTAGACACGTCTTCAAATGAAAGATTTTGAAAGACATTGCATCCACGGAGAGAGCAATATTGTTTTTGATGGAAAAGATCACTGCTAGATTTTGAAACAAGACAGTGGAAAATAGATCAGATCTTGCAGAAAATGGAACTGGTGCATTCAACGTAAGGTCAATAAAATGTCCAAAAATTCAGAGGAAAAAGATAACGAAATGAATATGACAAGGGCCAACAGCTGCAACATGGCAGAAAGATCCAGAAGAATAAGCATGAGGATGCTAGGAGTTCCAGAAGGAGAGAAAAAGCTAGATAGAGGAGATACCATGACCAAAGAAATAATGTTTTAAAATTTCCATAAGCAAAAGAAAGACTCAAAGGGCTCAGTGAGTACCAGGTAAAATCAATCAAGAGATTTACATAAAGTAGCCTTTTCCTTAATGGTTTCTGGTTTTGTAGACATCATTAGAAAGGTCTCTTCCACTTTGAGATTACAAAAGCATTCCCCCGTGTTCCTTTATGGCTTCCATTTTTACACTTAAATCTTTGATCCTTTTGGTACCTGGCCCAGTGTGAGATATGGATCCAGGGTTTTTCCCCAGATGGCCAGCGAGATGTCCAAACACCTTTCATTGAATAATCTGTCTTTTCCCCATTGATTTGAGATGTTACCTTTCTCAAGCCAAAGTCCCTGGTTCAAATCCAGGATCTAGTCTTTACTAGCTGTGTGACCTTGGGCAAATAGCTTTCTGTGCCTCAGAGAGCTCATCTGTTAAAGGGGGGTGATAATAGTGCGTTCCTTATACATATATTGTGACGATTCAGAGAGTTAGAACAGTGTCAGAATGAGCTCTCAAAAGCGGTAGCAATATTCTTTGTGTTTAATTCCTACGTGTTTTGGAATCTATTTCTGGACTTTTTATTTTATTCTATTGACCTGCCTTTTCAGGGGATAGGATCGCATTGTTTTAGTTATTTTGCTTTATGATATATTTTAAAAACTGATAGGGCTAGTCTCCCCCTCATTGGTCTCATCTTAAAGAATTTTGCTGGCTATTCTTATTAATTATCCCATATGAACTTTATAATGAGTGTGACTATCCACACCCCTACCTCAAAATCCTTTGGTATTTTTATTGGCATCATGTTAAATGTACAGATTAGTTTATGGAGAATTGCCACTTCTGTTCCTATATGTCATAGCACAAAGATGTCAATTAAATCTTTAGGATATTGAATCTTCCTATTCAACATCATTTCCTTTTGACTTTCTTTGTGTTCCTCACAAGTTTTCATCATAAAAAAAATCTGGCATATTTTTAGGGTTTATTTTTTCTTTGCTTTTTGTTGCCATTAGAGTTGGAATCGTTTTTCAGCACAGTTTGTAATGACTCCTTGTTTGTATTATTGAAGGCTATTGATTTCTGTATTAATTTTATACTCAGCTACCTTACCAAATTCTATCCTTTACTATAGTAATTTTTCAGTCAATTGCCTTGGGTTTCTGTAAACATTTTGAGGGTGAAAAATTATGAATTATGTCAGTTCTATACTTGGCAAAAGCTCAACAAATAATAAGATATATAAAGCCTCAGAAAGTACATCACCCACATACACTCATCCTGAAATCACTCAAAGTACTCCAGCTAAGCAAGAAATGACTCAAAAGAAAGGACTCGTAAATAAGAATGACATGGTACGAAAACAAAATAAACAAACAAATAAAAAAAATAGTGAGCAATGAAATAAATAAAACTTAAAGGCACTGTTGAAAAGACTCCTGTTATCATTATTATTGAATTTAGTGCAAATATAAAAAATAATTTCAAAGGAATTGTGTTGTACTAGCCATAAGTGTGATGCAAATCAAAACCACAGTGAGATACCATTTTACTCCCACTAGGATGGCTAAGATTAAAAAACTGAAAATAACAAATGTTGGTGAGGGTGTGGGGAAATCGGAACCGTTACCCACTGCTGGTGGGAATGCAAAATGGTGTAACCAGTGTAGAAACAGTGGGGTGATTTCTCAAAAAACTAAAAATAAAACTACCACATGACCCAGCAATGCCATTTCTAGGTATACACCTAACCAAAAACCCACTGCCGTCGAGTCGATTCCGACACAGCGACCCTACAGGACAGAGTAGAATTGCCCCATAGAGTTTCCAAGGAGCGCCTGGTGGATTCAAACTGCCGACCCTTTGGTTAGCAGCCAAAACACTTAACCACTACGCCACCAGGGTTACCTACTCCTCACTTATCGACTATCTTGTTATTGGACATTTTGCATTCACGACAATAGTACAAAATCTGCTATCCAACTATTTTGCACGTTAACAACGTACATCTGGCAGTAACGAACACCGAGGTGCAAGACGAGGGTAATGCTGGCTGTGATGGTTGAGGTTATGTGTCAACTTGGCTGAACGTTGATTCTCAGTGGTTTGGCAGTTATGTAATGATGTCATTTGGCAGTTATGTAATGATGTATCGTCTTTCGTTTTGTGATCTGATGTGATCACCCTCCATTTTCACGTAACATCAATTTTCACATAATGACTTGCTCTTTGGAGCCTAACTATGGCGATCAGTGAGGAGTGGGTGTATACCCAAAAGAGTCGAAAGCAGAGGCTTAAATAGAGACTTGTACACCAATGTTCATTGCAGCAAGGAACCCTGGTGGTGCAGTGGTTAAAGCGCTCGACTGCTAACCACCAAAGGCTCCACAGGACAAAGATGTGGCAGTCTGCTTCCATAGAGATGTACAGCCTTGGAAACCCTGTGGGGTCACCATGAGTCAGAATCGACTTGATGACAGTGGGTTTAGTTGGGGTTTTGGGTTCACTGCAACACTGTTCACAATAGCCAAAAGCTGGAAGCAACCTAAATTGCCCATCAACAGATGACTGGATAAACAAGATGTGGTACATACATACGAAGGAATACTACTTAACCAGTAGGAAAAATGAAGTCTTGATACATACTACAATATGGGTGGAGCTGGAAGACTTTATACTGAGTGAAATAAGTCAATTAGAGAAGGACAAATATTATATGACCTCACTTGTATAAAAAGATGAGAAAAAGCAAATGTATAGAGAACAAAGTTTATTAGTGGTTACCAGGGGTGGGAGGGAGGGGGGAAGGGGGCGGTTAAGCAGAGGGTCAGCAAAAAAGAGAAAGACTCTCAATAAGATAGATTGACACAGTGGCAGCAACAAAGGCTCAAACATAGCAACAACTGTGAGGTGGTGCAGGACCCGGCAGTGTTTTGTTCTGTTGTACATAGGTCACTGTGAGTCAGAACCGACTCAATGGCACCCATCAAGAACAACAACGGTGGTGGAAATGTTGCAATGATTAAGGGTAGCGTTGCATAGCCAATTGTTGTACTTGCTGTCAACAAGTTGTACACCTGTAAAAAGTTGAATTGGTCAAGGTTGTGTGATAGATATATTTACAATAAGGAAAAAAAAAGGAGCTGCTGAGGCTGCTTATGTACAACCAAACACCTCATGGGATTTGGTTTCTTGATCTGGAGGTTTAGAGTGATGGTTTCATGAGACATCTCAGTTAACTGGCCTAATAATACGTTTAGTGCTTCTGTTCTACCTCCTAGTTCAATGCATAGTGCCTGGGGTCTTAAAAGCTTGCAAGCAGCCATCCAAGGCACAACAATTGGTCTCCATTCGCCTGGAGCAACAGAGAAAAAGGAGGATCAGAGTAGGAATAGGATATGGAATGTGCTGCTAATTACCGCCATGAACAGCTGCTGCTTTGCCATGAGACCAGAACTGGATGGTGCTTGGCTACCATTACTGAACGTATTGACCAGTGATTCTATAGAGGAATCCTAATCAAAAGGGGGAAAATGTAGAACAGAATGTCAAATTTTCATGGACTCCAGACTTCCTAGAGCCATGAAAGTTGGATGAACCCTGACACTATTGCCCCGAGATAATCTTTAAACCTTAAACCAAAAATATTCCCTGAAGCCTTCTTAAAACCAAACAGTAGTTTAGCTTAACTAGTAAAGAATATCTGCCTTGGGCATCATGTTTTTTAAGGTCTTTCTGTATGGAATCAAATTGACAACAGCAACTTGAAAGATTAGGTAGAAACCTTTGGGGGCAGTGAGGTTATGTTAATGGGGGAGGAACAACTCAGAAAAGGAGGGTGAGAATGGCTGCACAACTGGAAGAATGGAATCGATGTCACTGAATTGTACGTGTAGAAGCTGTTGAGTTGGTGTATGTTTGCTGTGCATGTTCTCGGTAACAGCAACAGCAAAATAAATAAAATTTTTAAAAGGAATTGTGAGGTAATACGAAAATGTTTAAAACAAATCAGGATCTGTTTTCTAATTATTAAATCCGTTTCTCACAGGAGTATGGTTAACGGTGTTAAAATGTTCAGATGAAGACAGGAGCTATAACCACAGATTCAGAAATAATTATAAAAATTATGTAGAAATTCTGGGTCCAGATCTTTGCTAGCGAATCTTGATTTTTTGGAAGCAGATCACCAGGTCTTTCTTCCAAGGCGCCTCTAGGTGAACTCAAACCAGCAGCCTTTCCATTCTTAGTAGCTGATCACTAACACTTTGCACCACCCGAGGGCTCCAAGGTTGCTTAGGTGAGCTCTTTTCTCCCCATCCCCTTCAACGCGGTTACGTTAATCATTCCTAATGCGGTTAGATTAATTTGTTATTACTTGTATCTCGTTTTGGTCCCCCTTCTTCCCTCATATCCTGGTGGGTCTGAATTATTTATTCAATCACAGGTATGTGAAGCCTTGCTCTTGTTCAGGGTCAAAGCCGTACAAAAAGGGTCCCCAGCAGAGTCCTGCTCCTCTCATTCCTCCTTCCAACCCCTTTCTCATCCCCACCCCCCAAAGTTAACGGATCTCTTTAGTTTCTGGTATATCCTGTGCAGGGAATGAGGATTTTTTTTCAGTTAGGTCACAGGAGACATTCTGGCTTGAGCAGTCAGAGCAGGAGAGTGGGGCAGAGAAGGGCGCATTAAGGAGCGGGTGGGGAGAGAGGCGGAAGAGCCACCCAGGGCTGGAGCAGCTGGGTCAGTACAGGCCCAAATGCCCTGGTGCTTCTCTCATTCCCACCTGTGGAACTAAGGCTTCAGAGCATGGGCCTGGAATATTCCAGAACATTGGGAAGCAGTTTGGGGTGCCAGCCAGGACCTGGAGGCCCATCCCTCCCTCCCTATAAGATACGGGCCCTCCAAGCATTGTTTAAGAAGCTCCCCAAGAAAAGAAGCCCCTCCCTGCCCTTGTGGGCTGCCTTGGGAGGTTGAGGGCACAGTTGGGCCTGGGCAGACCCTGTCCCTCTGACTAGCCTTGCACATTAGAGAAAATGACCCCTGTCTTGCACCCTGGGGTCATGTCAACCTGTGAAGAGGGGGATGGAACAGACCCCCCTCCCCCTGTGCCTTCCGGGGTCCCACTCGCCCCCACCCCTCCAGGCCTCTCTGTCCTGTCTGGGGTCCCCAGTAAGGAGTACGAGTATTTGCTGTCTCGAAGAGGAACTTGGCGATGGGGGAAGGCCCCACTGTTGAATGTTTCAACACCACCCCACCGCACACATTGGGGGTGGGGGGCACATTCCCGGCAGCAGCTGGGAATTTCACAACTTGAGCTTCTCTTAGGGGGCAGCGAGGTGGGGAGGGGGCTTCAGCATGCAATGCCAGGGGAGCCAGGCCTTGCTTGCAGGCTTTTGACAAAGGGCATCATCCTGGGGTGGGAGGTCCCACCTTCTCCCCTCTTGAGCCCCGCCCTGAAGCTGGTGGGGTTCTGCTGACAAGTCACAAGAAACGGCTGACAACTGACTCATCAGACGGAAATGAGTGTGCCAAGGGGCAGGTAGGAGCCACGGGATGCTGTGTCTGGCCCCCAGCGTAGCCGAGATCCCCACAGCCGGCTCCCTCTCCCACCTTCCATGAGCTCCCAGGCCCAGCACCTTAGGCAAATCCTGTCTCTAAGCAGAGCTTGGGGCAAGCTCGAGGTGGCCCAGGGTACCAGGGCGGCTGGCCCACTTGAAAGCTGCCCAGTGCCCCGAAGACATCAGCCTCTCAGCGGGGAAGGCCTTGATTGTCTCCACCAAACAGGAGGGGATACTGGGGCCAGAAGACGGGAAAATCACACGAGGGCACTGAGAAGGGAAGGGTTGGGAGGCATTGCAGAGGGGCTGGGAAGCAGCTTTCGCCCTCCGAAGCAGCCCCAGAACAGTTTTCCAACCCCTTGGGGACAGGAGCGAGGCAGAAGTGCCGGTGGCTGAGGGTGTTCATTTGTGTCTTTTGTTTGTGTTAGTTACAATGTTGGACACTGTCTGCAGGGTGAGTAATTCCTGCCTCGTGACATAACTGACTTGTCCATCACAGCATGGGCTGGGCAGAGGGGTGTCTTAAAACCCAGTTTGCACAGTTCAGCACTTGTCGCAGACTGGGAAACGCCTTGGCTTCACTGGCCACCATGGTCCCTGCTCAGGTCAGCCCAGAGAGATTTGTTCGGCCAATGTCCCCTCTCCAGCATCCACTCCTGGGAGCTCTGAACTCTGTGGAGGAGGGAGGGCAGTGGTGGGCAGCTGGTGTATACGGACATGGTAGATTCAAACTTCCCAGCAACTTGGAGTCTACCAGCTGCCATCAAGCGACTTTAACTCGTGGGAACTGTATGTGTGCCAGAGTAGAACTGTGTTCCATAGGGTTTTCAATGGTTGGTCTTTTGGAAGTAGATTGCCAGGCCTTTCTTCTGAGGCACCTCTGGGTGGACTTGAACCCCGAACCTTTCCATTAGCAGTTGAGCACATTAACCATTTCTACCACCAGGAACTCCTAGCTTGGAATCTAAGTCTCTTAAAGCAAGACTGTGGTATAGTTGGTTCACTGAGTCTTTACTTGTTGAGGTAGAAACACGGATTGGTTTTACTTTTCTTCCAGTAACTGTCTGCCCATGCCAAGGGGCCTTGTACTGTCATTCTTAGGAGCCAAACTCTTTGGGTTCATAGCCTGGCTTTGCCACCTCCCAGCTGTGTGACCGTAGGCCAGTTGTTTAACTTCTCCATGCCCTGACTTTCCCGTCTCTTCATCCTGCTCCCCCCAGTTTTCACCAGAGTTGGTCCAGCCTTCAGCCTCTTAGTGCTAAGGTTCCCTCACCCTTCTGGTGGCCCTCTAGGGTGAAGTATCAGCAAAAGCCCAGTTTTTGTTCCTGGCCCTCTCTCCACCCACGAGGTGTCATGTTGTTGCCTAGCCAGACAGTGGGCCTGCCTCTGCCCCTTCTGTCCCTTCTCTCAGCCCTGCCATCTCTCACAGGTCATCCAGGAGCTGATCAGGGAGTTTGCTGGCTGAGTAGATCATGAACCGGAGAAGATAGAGGCAGCATCCCCACCGTTATTATGAGGGATTCTCTTAAAGCCTCTCTGCTCTGGGCTTTGATGGATCAGTGGTAGAATTCTCACCTTCCACGTGGGAGGCCTGGGTTCAATTCCCAGACAATGAACTTCACATCAGCCACCACCTTTCTTGTTGGCTGGCATGTTGCTATGATGCTGAACAGATTTCAGCAGTTTCCAGACAAACATGGACTAGGAAGAAAGGCCTGGCAATCTACTAAAAATCAGCCTCTGAAAACCCCATGGGTCACTACTGTCCGATCTGCAACCAGTCATGGGGCTGATGCAGGACCAGGCAGCATTTTCACTCTGTTGTGCATGGGATCACCATGAATTGAAGGCCAACTCGATGACTGCTAAAAACTACCACAATAGCCCTTGGCTTTGGGGAGAGAAAGAAGAGCCCTCCCCGCATGGTTGACAGCTCTTTCTCAGGTTAGACCTGAACTTGAACCTGAACCGGTCTTTTTATATTGACGGAGGCAGGAAGGGGTGTTGCTGTGCCGGTTCTGAATTGACACCACAAACAAACCCACCAGGGTGGTCCCTGGCCCATCCGCCACAGCTCACTGTGGAGAGGGGGGATCTTAGAACTCTAGAATGTAGGACATTTAGCACCTTCTGTCTTTAGATTGGACACCCTGGTGGTGTAGTGGTTAAGCGCCTACAGCTGCTAACCAAAAGGTCAGCAGTTCAAATCCACCAGGCGCTCCTTGGAGACCCTATGGGACGGTTCTGCTCTGTCCTATAGGGTCACTATGAGTCGGAATCAACTCGACGGCAACGGGTTTTTTACAGGTCTTTAGATTGGAGCCTTGGTGGCATAGTGGTTAAGTGCTCGGCTACTAACGAAAAGGTCAGCAGTTCAAACCCACCAGGTGCTCCTTGGAAACCCTATGGGACAGTTCTACTCTCCTACAGGGTCACTATGAGTCAGAATCGACTCAAAAGCAGTGGGTTTGGTTTGGGTCCTTAGATTTGGGCATCAGCAGCAATGTGAGAGTATATGAAAAGTCCCTTTTGATACTCTTTTCTGTTTATATTGGTGTTAATTCTCTCAGCTCTGCCTCCATCCCTTAGCTGCCTTAAATAAGTTCCTTACTCTCTCTGGGTCTCATTCTGTAAAAGGAAGGACTCGTGGTGGCCGACCTCCAAGCTCCCTCCAAGTACTTGCCCACGGGCTATGGGAGAAGTCAGTCTGTGAGGACAACGGTTTGTATTAGTTTCCGAGTGCTTCCATAACAAATTAGCACAAACAATGCAGATTCATTCTCTCACAGTTCTGTAGGCCAGACTCCAACATCAAGGTGTTGGCAGTGCTGCACTCCCTCTTTCAGCTTCTGGTGGTTGCCAGCAATCCTTGGCCTATAGCTGCATCACTCCAATTTCTGCCTCCGTCTTCACATGGCCATCTTTCATCTGTAAGTGTCCGTCTGTCTCCAAAGTTCTCTCTCCTTTTAAGTACACCAGTCATTGGATTTAGGGCCCCCTACTTACTCCTAAAAAAAAAAAAAAAAAAAATTTTTTTTTTTTTTTACTTACTCCAGTAAGATGCATCTTAACTTGATTACATCTGTGAAGACCCTGTTTCCAAATAAGGTCACATCCATGGGTATGGAGGGTTAGAACTTGAACATATCTTTTTGGGAGACACAATTCAACCCACAACAGGTCCATTGAGTGCCATCTGGGCCAGTCATTCATCCTCCCAAACTCAACGTTTTCGAGGTGCCTGCCTGTTCTTTTGACTTGATGGCAATTTGGTTTTTTGGGTTTCTGGCTCTTTGAGCTTCTCCACTAGGCAGCCACTAGTTAGACCTGACTCTGAGCCAGGACTAAGTTTGAAAGGGTCTTGTATTTGGGCTGCCATCAGAAGTGGAGGAGTGAGACCTCATTTCAAATTTTAATTCCCACAGATGCTCATCCATGTCAGGCGCGTGGGAAGGGGTCTAAAAACCTGAAATCTTCCCAGTCTGGTTTGAACACTCAGGGTTAGTGGACTTATAACTTCTGCTCCCTGCAGGGGAGCCTGCAAACAAAATGCCCAAAGGCAATTGTAAAAGTTTCCATGGGAGGGTCAAGTATGTCTTTGGACATCCAGGTGCCATTAACGGAAACATCCAAATCCATAGTCCCTGTTATGGATTGAATTGTATCCCCCCAAAAGATACATTGAATTCCTAACTTTCACACCTGTGAACGTGACCCTGTTTGGAAATAGGGCCTTTGAAGATGTTATCGGACAAATTAGCATGAGGTCATACCATAGTAGGTTGAGACCTAACCCCACCTGTCCTATAAAAGAGAAGAGACACAGGGAGACAGGAAGGACAGCCGTGTGAAGATGCCCCTACAAGCCAAGGAATATCTGGGGCTACCAGAAGCTGGGAGAGACAAGAAAGGATCTTCTTCTAGAGCCAATAGATAGAGCATCACCCCCCTAACACCCTGAATTTGGACTCCTAGCCTCCAAAACTGTGAGACAATACGTTTCTGTTCCTATAAGCCAGTTTATAGGATTTTGTTGCCGCAGCCTTAGGAAGCTAATACAGTCTTAAATCACTGTTGAAAATTTTTATGAACTCATTTCACCAACTCAGCAGCTAGAAGGCTGGGGAAGGTGTTGAGACCTGTAGAGCTTATTAGTCTGTGCTCTAGACCAGCCCAGCAACCTGGCCCTGGCTCCGCAGTCTGAGTCCTTGGCAAGCTAACTCCTGCACCCAGAACTTAGCACATGCTGTCTCCTTTTTCTAGAATATTCTTCCCCCTCACTTTTCTCCTGGCTTCCTCGTCTAGCTTAAATGTCCCTTCTTCTGAGAGGCTTCCCTGACTTCCCAACAACCTAGAGCGTTGTTGTTGTTAGGTGCCATCGAGTCGACTCCGACTCATGGTGACCCTATGTACAACAGAATGAAACACTACTCGGTCCTGCACCATCCTCACAATCGTTGCTGTGTTTGAGCCCATTTTGCAGCCACTGTGTCAGTTCATCTCATCGAGGGTATTCCTCCTTTTTGATGATCCTCTGCCTTGCCAACCATGATGTCCTTCTCCAGGGGCTGGTTCCTCCTGATAACAGGTCCAAAGTACATGAGACGAAGTCTCGTCATCCTTGCTTCCAAGGAACAGTTTGGCTGTACTTCTTCCAATTCAGACTTGTTTGTTCTTCTGGCAGTCCATGGTGTATTCAGTACTCTTCGCCAACACCAGAATTCAAAGCCATTAATTCTTCTTCGGACTTCCTTATTCATTGTCCAGCTTTCACATGCATATGAGGTGATTGAAAATATCCTGGCTTGGGTCAGGTGCACCTTAGCCCTCAAAGTGACATCTTTGCTTTCCAACCCTTTAAAGAGGTCTTCTGCAGCAGATTTTCCCAATGCAATGCATCGTTTGATTTCTTTGCTGTTTCCGTGGGCGTTGATTGTGGGTCCCCACTATTCCCCCTTCCAGCACCATCACCTTTCTTCATAGCAGGTATGGCCTCCTGATTCCCTTTTTCTTGTGTGTTAATGTCTATCTTCCACCCCTAAAGCAGCATGCCGCTTTATTCATTGTTGTATCACTAACGCCTGGTACACAGTAGGTGGTCAGTAAGTGTTTGAAAGAACAAATGAATATATCCACCCTTCCCGCCTTAGGATGCATGTGCCACCCGTGGTAGTGACAAAATGATGCTGAACAGCTCACAAAGGGCTTATTTTTCATTTGGCACAGTTCCTCCCAAGCTGGGGAAGTGGGAAGATTTGCCTACGTGGCGGCCTACGTGTACTCTGGCCATGCAGCTGGTTCGAGTTCGGATTTCATATCTTTTTGCATGTCATTTGCATGGCTCAGCTCTGTGCTTCTGCTTCTGGTTTCCTGGTCCGTCACCAGATCCTCAGAGCTGGACCGCTACTTCCTTGGGTTGCTCCCCTGACCTGGCCTGACTGGCCAGAGATGGGGTCTGTCTGGAACGAATGAATGCAGCGTTTGTGGCAAAGGTAGTTATCATGTACTGAAAGTTTACTTAGTGCATCTGCTATGACATTTCATCTTCCCAGTGCTCTATGAGGTTAGTGCCATCGTTATCCCCATTTTACAGATACGTAAACTGAGGTTTGGGAAAGTTAAAGAATTTGCCCAAAGTCAACAGGCAAAGCAAATATCATACTTGAGATTTGAGCCTAAGTCTGCTGGATGCCAGAGGCCAGGTTTCATTGTTTCGCTGAACTGCCTGCTGTGACTTCTGGAAGGACCCGGGGACCCTCACACATAACAAGATTTTGGGCTGGCCCTGCCGGAGGCTCTCAGAATTCAACTTAGCACAGTTCCCTCTATGCTGCTCCAGGCTACTCAGTGGCCTCCCAGCCCAGGCTAAGCACCCTGGTTTCTCCTCAGTGGGGCAAGGAACAGGGCCTAGGCAGGATGTCTGGATAGCTGGTAATGTTGCCAAGCCTCAGGCATGGATCAGGGAAAGGAATGGCAAATGTGGAGGTTTGGGCAGAAAAAAAAACAGGTGCCTGTGACCTGGGCACCCCGCACAGGGGGTGTGGTGGGTGGGGGTGGGGCACGGGAAGACATCTTGCACCAGCACCCCAGCTGTGGATGCCTGGCTCGTTGAGAAGATCCCTGGGGCCTGGAGGCTTGGAGGATGCAGTCTTGAAGCATTCAAGAAAAGTCCCCAAGTGCTTCTGATTCTCCCCTGGGGGCCCTTCTGTCCAGCCCATTGAGGGGTCTGGTCACTCTCAGGCACTCCCTGGACTCTTGGTAGCACTCACCGCTACCCTGGGGAGCAGGCAGGCCCCTGTCTACCCGTTCGCTTTTATCCCTAATGCCTCACTTCTTAGAACTGTGTGCACTGTCCTGCAGCTCAGCTGTGGTGCTTCCTGAAGGTAGCTGTAAGGGCCCTGCGGCTGTACACACAGCACCGTGGTATGGTAAAACAGATGGCACTGAGCTGTGAGTGCCTGCTGCCCATGCCGTCTGCCCTGCTGCACCGTGTGCTCCCCAGCCTGGCGCTCTCCAGGGAAGGAGCTCATCCGTCTGGCTGACTGGTGTCTGTCCCCTGTGCAGGCAATGACTCAGGATGCAGCCAGGGGCCACGACGTGCACGGAGGACCGTATCCAACACGCCCTGGAGCGCTGTTTGCACGGGCTCAGCCTCAGCCGCCGCTCCACCTCCTGGTCAGGTAAGTCCAAGGGAACTGGGAGGGGTTCCTAGGCCCCAGAGGAGCCTCAGGGACCAGTGAGCACTGGCCCAGGTCGGCTGCCAGCAGATTCTTGATGAAACCCCTGAACCTCACCTGTGCAGGTGTCCCAGCACAGCACCTGATGTAGAGCAGGCCCTAGGTATGGGGCGGTTTCTCCTTCCCATGCTGTCTTCCTCATCCTCCTCAGCACGTGCAGAAAGTGATGTAGCTCCTTGACTCCATGGCAACTGGTTTTTAAGCTTATAGAATTTGGGGTGCCATCATTAAGTAAACTGGGTTTTTCACTAAGTAAAGGAATAAAAAAATCTGACTTTTGCAAATTTTAGAAAAACCTATCACCACTTGAACACGTTGCTAGGGGCCTTCCAAAGAAGGAGCCCATGCACGTGAAGGGCCTGGAGCTGTAGCCCCATGAAATTCAAGGTCATTTCACTTCCATCTAACTGCTTCACTTCCCACTACACACCCCTGCACACGCGTGCACATGCACACAGAGTCCTCCACGACCATCCCTTTAACTCTTAGGGGTTTACCCTTGCTGACTGCAGAGAAATAGAGATTGCCAAATAGGAAAGCCTGGAGAAGTTACGAAGTAAAAAACTGCCCATCTAGCTTTTAAAATATAAATGAATTTAGCTGCTTCTTCCTGAGCTTCATTGCCAGGCAGTCGTGGGAAGTTCCAGGGCTGTCCCAGACCTTGTGTTCCAGGGCAGAGCTCATGTGGCCCCCTTTATTCGTCTAGCGCACTCAGCTTCTGCCTCCTTCCTGGACCTGTAGGTCCCGGCACCTGCTGTAGAAAGCCAGGGAGGTGAGGCTGGGAGAACTGTGCTCCCCAGAGGCAGGGTGGGCAGAATCAAGTCAGGCTCACTGGCCTCCAAGGGGCCCCCAGCTGCAATATCCAATCCCTGTCTCTTGAGCCCCCTGTATGTGCAGGAAACTTATTGTTATGTCTTGATGGGATGTGGTAGGTTTGAGGGTTGGCCCAGCATTTTTTCCAAGTCTCTCTTGCTTTAGAAAGGAATGTTCCAGGACAGCCCCAGGGATACCTCTATTTCCTCACCCCGCCCCCACCTGAGGGCTGCTGAAAGAAACCCCTAACTGACCACTCGCCTGTCTCTGCCTTTCAGCTGGGCTGTGTCTGAACTGCTGGAGCCTACAGGAGCTGGTCAGCAGGGACCCAGGTCACTTCCTTATCCTCCTTGAGCAGATCCTGAAGAAAACTGGAGAGGTAAGGGCAGGTTAGGGATTGAAGGGCAGAGTGGGGACTGCCTCACAGAGTCGAGAAGTAGGCCCCAAGAAATGGCAGGTCTGGGGTGCCCAGACCACCGGGGGAGCTTGGCAAAGGCACTGGGAAGGTGTGAGTTTTCTGGTTCAGCGGTGCTTATAGACTGAAGGTTTCTAGGAAGAGGTGTAGTCCCTGGATAGTGCAAGTGGCTAATGTGGCTAATGTGCCTGGCTGCTAATCAAAAGACTGGAAGTTCAGGTCCACCCAGAGGTGCCTCAGAAAAAAGACCTGGCAACCTACTTCCGAAAAGTCAGCCATTGAAAACCCTATGGGGCACAGCTCTCCTCTGACACCAGATGGCAACAGGTAGCTGGAGGAAGGGGGTGGTCCTTTGGCAAGAACAAGGAATACGTAGGGCAGGCATTGCTTATGAATCAAGGTGTTGGTTAAAAAGGATGAAGGAAGCTTGACAGAATTCCTCTCCTCAAAACGATCCATAAAAGCAAAGAAGTAAAAGAGAGAACTGATGGGAAAGGGCAGAAAAGTAAACAGGTCTCCTCTCACAGTTTAATAAATAGGCTTTTGTGACTAAAAGAGAGGGGCACCTTTAACACTGAGCTGGGCTGGGGTTTTAGAACAACTGTGAATCCCAAAAGAGGATTCTGGCTATCACAAAAAAATTCTCTTTTAAGCTTTTTTTTTTTCTTCTTCTTCTTTTTTTAATACAGAGCTTAAGTGGGAAAGCACATGACTTTCTCTCTCTCAGGTAGCTATTCCTATAGGAAGAAAGTCTTTGTTCATCAAGACACCCGAGGTGATAATGCTGGTACCTCCATTTAACTGGTGCTGTTATACCCTGGAAAGTCCCTGGGTGGCGCAGTTTACTCTTGACTACTAACCTAAAGGTTGGTGGTTCGAACCCACTCAGCAGTGCCACAGAAGGAAGGCCTGACAATCTGCTTCTGTGAAGATTACAGCCAAGAAAACCCTATGGAGCAGCTCTACTGTATAACACACGGGGTTGCCTTGAGTTGGAATTGACTTGATGGCAGCGGGTTAGTTTGGTTTTGGTTTATTATATCCTGATCACAACCCAACCAATACAGAGGAGCTAAAGAGCCTCTGGAGTGCTTAACTTATAAAGCCAAATATAAAGGACCAAGTACCAGGTAGCAATAGGGGAAGGTTTTGGACTGAGTAGCAGTTATGGAGGATATATCTATTCAGGGTAAAGAGAAGGAGAATTCTAAGTTCCGGCCTGCTGAGGTTAGCAGGCACGGCAGAGAAGCTGGGGCTTTCCCTGTGTCTTCAGCCACCATGAGCGCCCGGATGGACTGAGAGACCTTTAGCATTTTGAGCAGAGAGTCTAAAACATGGGTACGTGTATATGTATGGTGTGTTGGGCTCTATCTAAACGCTGCTTTCCTAATGAAGAAGTAATTCACAAAAGAATACATAGAACTTGTAAACACATATAAAAAATGTTTAGCCTCAGTTATAATAAAATAAATGCAAATTAAGACCATAAAGACGTAGCATTTGCCTAGCAAACTAGCAAAAGTTATGATAACTAAGCCATGAACGGTGTGGTGAAACTGGTACTTTCATGTATTCGAAATATTAGAAATGGCAAGGTGCTTTTGGAAAGTGATTGGCAGTACATTTCAAAGGTCGTATATATGTTTTTAGTCTTTGATCCATTGATTCTACTTCTTAAAAAATAATGATCCAAACTATAGAAAAAAGAATGTGCACAAAAATGTTCTTTGCAACAACATATAAAATAACAAGAAAATGAACTCGTGTTAAAATTAAAATGATAAAATTATGGAGATCTACCAGAAGGAGTATTATACAGCCAATAGAGATGATGGGTGTTATCCAAGGATATAAACAAAATTTAATATAGAATAAAATCTAATCAGTAAAAAATTTTAGATGATTTAGGGGAACTTGACTAAACATTTGGAATAATACAGAGTGAGAGTCCTAACACCACACACCAGCTGAAATTCCAGATGGATTAAAGGTTTAAACTTAAGAAAATTAAGCTTCAAAGAAAAGAGCCAAACCAAAAACCAAACCCAGTGCCGTCGAGTTGATTCCGACTCATAGCGTCCCTATAGGACAGAGTAGAACTGCCCCATAGAGTTTCCAAGGAGTGTCTGGTGGATTTGAACTGCCGACCCTTTGGTTAGCAGCCATAGCACTTAACCACTACGCCACCAGGGCTTCCTCAAAGAAAAGGAGAAAATATATACGAATATGTATATGATCCTTGCATGCAAAAGCAAAACCCATAAGGGAAAAACGAACACACTTTCTGTGCCTCAAAAAATTCCACAAAATTAAAAGACAAAAAATAAACTGGAAAAAAATTTTCTTATTCGGGTTATTTGTTTCCTTTCCTGTATTTCTTTAGTCAGTCTAGCCAATGGTTTATCAATTTTGTTAATTTTTTCAAAGAACCAGCTTTTGGCTTTGTTAATTCTTTCAATTGTTTTTCTGTTCTCTAATTCATTTAGTTCAGCTCTAATTTTTATTATTTGTTTTCTTCTGGTGCCTAATGGGTTCTTTTGTTGCTCACTTTCTATTTGTTCAAGTTGTCGGGACAGTTCTCTGATTTTGGCTCTTTCTTCTTTTTGTATGTGTGCATTTATTGATATAAATTTGCCTCTGAGCACTGCTTTTGCTGTGTCCCAGAGGTTTTGATAGGAAGTATTTTCATTCTCATTGCATTCTATGAATTTCCTTATTCCCTCCTTGATGTCTTCTATAACCCAGTCTTTTTTCAGGAGGGTATTGTTCATTTTCCAAGTATTTGATTTCTTTTCCCTAGTTTTTCTGTTATTGATTTCTAGTTTTATTGCCTTGTGGTCTGAGAAGATGCTTTGTAATATTTCGATGTTTTGGACTCTGCAAAGGTTTGTTTTATGACCTAATATGTGGTCTATTCTAGAGAATGTTCCATGTGCGCTAGAAAAAAAAGTATACTTTGCAGCAGTTGGGTGGAGAGTTCTGTATAAGTCAATGAGGTCAAGTTGGTTGATTGTTGTAAGTAGGTCTTCCGTGTCTCTATTGAGCTTCTTACTGGAAGTCCTGTCCTTCTCCGAAAGTGGTGTGTTGAAGTCTCCTACTATAATTGTGGAGGTGTCTATCTCACTTTTCAGTTCTGTTAAAGTTTGTTTTATGTATCTTGCAGCCCTGTCATTGGGTGCATAAATATTTAATGTGGTTATGTCTTCCTGATCAATTGTCCCTTTTATCATTATATAGTGTCCTTCTTTATCCTTTGTGGTGGATTTAAGTCTAAAGTCTATTTTGTCAGAAATTAATATTGCTACTCCTCTTCTTTTTTGCTTATTGTTTGCTTGATATATTTTTTTCCATCCTTTGAGTTTTAGTTTGTTTGTGTCTCTAAGTCTAAGGTGTGTCTCTTGTAGGCAGCATATAGATGGATCGTGTTTCTTTATCCAGTCCGTGACTCTCTGTCTCTTTACTGGTGCATTTAGTCCATTTACATTCAGTGTAATTATAGATAAATAAGTTTTTAGTGTTGTCATTTTGATGCCTTTTCATGTGTGTTGTTGGCAATTTCATTTTTCCACATACTCTTTTGTGCTGAGACGTTTTTCTTAGTAAATTGTGAGATCCTCATTTTCATAGTGTTTGACTTTATGTTAGTTGAGTCGTTACGTTTTTCTTGGCTTTTATCTTAAGTTATGGAGTTGGTATACCTTTTTGTGGTTACCTTATTATTTACCCCTATTTTTCTAAGTAAAAACCTAACTTGTATCATTCTATATCGCCTTGTATCACTCTCCATCTGGCAGTTCAATGCCTCCTGTATTTAGTCCCTCTTTTTGATTATTGTGATCTTTTACCTATTGACTTCCATGATTCCCTGTTATGTGTATTGTTATTTTTTTTTAATTAATCTTAATTTGTTTTTGTGATTTCCCTATTTGAGTTGATATCAGGACATTCTGTTTTGTGACCTTGTATTGTGCTGGTATCTGATATTATTGGTTTTCTGACCAAACAATATCCTTTAGTATTTCTTGTAGCTTTGGTTTGGTTTTTGCAAATTCTCTAAACTTGTGTTTATCTGTAAATATCTTAATTTCGCCTTCATATTTCAGAGAGAGTTTTGCTGGATATATGATCCTTGGCTGGCAGTTTTTCTCCTTCAGTGCTCTGTATATGTCGTCCCATTCCCTTCTTGCCTGCGTGGTTTCTGCTGAGTAGTCTGAACTTATTCTTATTGATTCTCCCTTGAAGGAAATCTTTTTTTTCTCCCTGGCTGCTTTTAAAATTTTCTGTTTATCTTTGGTTTTGGCGAGTTTGATGATAATATGTCTTGGTGTTTTTCTTTTTGGATCAATCTTAAATGGGGTTCGATGAGCATCTTGGATAGATATCCTTTCGTCTTTCATGATGTCAGGGAAGTTTTGTGTCAGGAGTTCTTCAACTATTTTCTCTGTGTTTTCTGTCCCCCCTCCCTGTTCTGGGACTCCAATCACCCGCAAGTTATCCTTCTTGATAGAGTCCCACATGATTCTTAGGGTTTCTTCATTTTTTTTAATTCTTTTATCTGATTTTTTTTCAGCTATGTTGGTGTTGATTCCCTGGTCCTCCAGATGTCCCAGTCTGCATTCTAATTGCTCGAGTCTGCTCCTCTGACTTCCTATTGCGTTGTCTAATTCTGTAATTTTATTGTTAATCTTTTGGATTTCTACATGCTGTCTCTCTATGGATTCTTGCAACTTATTAATTTTTCCACTATGTTCTTGAATAATCTTTTTGAGTTCTTCAACAGTTTTATCAGTGTGTTCCTTGGCTTTTTCTGCAGTTTGCCTTATTTCATTTCTGATGTCTTGAAGCATTCTGTAAATTAGTTTTTTATATTCTGTATCTGATAATTCCAGGATTGTATCTTCATTTGGGAAAGATTTTGATTCTTTTGTTTGGGGGGTTGGAGAAGCTGTCATGGTCTGCTTCTTTATGTGGTTTGATATGGACTGCTGTCTCCGAGCCATCACTGGGAAATTAGTTTTTCCAGAAAATCCGCTGACTGGTACGCTGGCTCCAGGCTCTGAAAACAATCGCTGCCTCCTTGTTCGTTCTCCGTCTCTAAATCTGTGTTTGTTGTTCAGGGTTCGTAGATTGTTATGTATGTGATCGAGTCACTTGTTTTTCCGAGTCTTTGTTGCAAGAGGGATACGCGGTAGCGTCCACCTAGTCCGCCATCTCGGCCCCGCCTCCCCAGACTCTGGAAAAAAATTTTCATAGCACAATGGATAAATGTGTAACAGGGTGGGAGGGGAGTGGAGAAGATGGTCTTAGAGACCGTGTAGCAAAACAGAAATTCACTTATTATGTGCAAGAGATATCAAGAGTAAAAATATTCACACTATTATTATAACTTTACAGAAGAAAACGCATAGGGAAAAAATGGCATGAGGAAAAAGAAAAAAGTTTAAGCATGTTGAAAATATTAGCTGAGATTGAGTTTGAATGGGGGGTATTGTGAGTCACTAATTTTTTTTACATTTATTTTCCAAATTTTTTTGTCTTGTGGTGACATTACTTTTCACTTTAAAAACAAAAACAAACAAAAAAAACCAAGAAGGAACAGGACAAGACAGCGCTGCCCTGTGAATGAACCTCACCATTCCTCCCGTCCTCTCCATAGGTCCAAGAGAAGGGCACCTATGACCTCCTCGCCCCCCTGGCCCTGCTCTTCTACTCTACTGTCCTCTGTGTAAGTTCCAGAATGGGCCAGGCTGGGGGAGGCAGGGTAGAATAAGGGGGAACCGCCAATGTGGGGGACACAGCCCTCACACCTCTGGAGATAAACACAGGGAGAAAAACTGTCAAGCAATGATACTTGAGATGGGTTTCAACCCGCAAAATGTCTGTTTCCCCTTTAGAGCACCCATCTTGAGAGACCTCTAGTAACCCCACGTAGATGCCATTGTTCCTGGCGTATCTGAGCTCCCCATAGGAACCGCTGTCACAGCCTGTTCACAAGCCATGAGAGAGATTCTGTGGAAAGATTTTATAGTCCACCTATTTTGTACTGCAATGGTCAGTTTTACCCAATGTGATTACCCTCTTTATTTACCAGACCGGTGATTCCGAATGACTCCGTGTACATAGAATCAATCCACCCCCAAAGAATATACATTTGCCTCTATGAGGATATTTAAATAAAGGTGGTTAGGCATCGAAGACCATTCCCCAAAATGAATAGCAATGATGTTTGGTAAAAACAAGGTTCTTAGAGTACAGACATCCTGGGTACCATTTTGCCCATCTATAATTTTCAGTTCTTCCTGGCCTTGTCTTGGGAAATGTTTGTCCTTTATGGGACATTCCAGAAAAGGAACAGGGCCTGCTCTAGCATATCAGTGAGCTTTCTCTCATCCAGACCTCTCTGCTTGCGGCCCTCTCTCCATCCCAGACGCCACACTTCCCGCCTGACTCAGATCTCCTTCGGAAGGCAGCCAGCACCTATCACCGGTTCCTGACCTGGCCTGATCCCTACTGTAGCATCTGCCAGGAACTGCTCACCTTCATTGATGCTGAACTCAAGGCCCCAGGTAATTGCTGAGGCAGGGCACATGGGACCGGGGCACACGGTCAGGATGTTTACAGCTTTTCTTAAACTCTTCTTTGACTATGACCCTCCTCACCTAGAAGCCTCCTGTTCATCTCTGCCCAGGGCCTGGAGCAGAGTCTTGGAGTCTCCTCTTCATGGTGCACACAGTATGAGATGGCTGAAAGCAGTAAACAGGGGAGAGAACTTAAGGCAGAATTCTTAGAAGAAACTAGAGCCAGGGGCTCAGGGCAAGAAAACCCTACCACTTGGCTCTGCCTCTGTTCCGGTTAGTCTAGTGGACCCTGAGAGACTGCCTAGGTCAGACAGAGAGGTCGCAGGAATATTGACAAGAGGCCTTTGCTTGTTCTCTTTGCCCCAGGAGCAAAGAGGGACTTGCATGTGTGGGTAGACTTGGTTCTGGCCGGGGAAGGTGGGTGGTGCTAGGAATGGAAACGTCAGTGGCCACCATGACATGTGTGGACAAGGGGCTGGTGCTGTCGGAGTTTTCATCTGTGGGGTCTGAAGAGAAGGAGTTCTTGAGAAATTGCAGATGCTGTTCTAGAAGTGAACATGAGATCTAAGAAAACTATCACAGAGCAAGAGAAAACATGGTTAAGTATGATTTACTGAGAGGTGGCCCAGTATTAGAAAATCTATTAATGTAATTCACCACCTCGAAAGCTGAAAAGCATAAAGTCACATAAACATTTCAATAGATGCCTCTGAGACATTGAGTGCAATTCAATATCCAGTCCTGATATTCAAAACTCCTCAAATATGTGGAAACTATTAATATATGCAAACATCCTTCATATAATAACAAGGCGGTGAAACGCTGGAGGCATTTTCATTAAGGTTAATAATCTTCCTCTTTTTGCTTATAAGTACTTTGCCTATGCAAACAACAACAACAGCAATAAAGAATATTTCCTCTTCTGGAGAAGATAAAATTTTAACTATTTATAAATCAAACAATTGCTTACCTGTCAAGCCCCAGAGAATCACCTGAGGAACTCTAGGAAACAGGTAGCTTTCCTATATACTCTTAACCAGTAAGAAAACATAATAAATAATAAAAAAAATTGTAATAACAACTAAAAATATAAAATAAAAGATATGCGAACAACCTACATAGAGAAAGGGAACTTTTAAAAATCTTGTTGTCACTGTTGAGAATATACACAGCAAAACATACACCAATTCAACCGTGTCTACAGGTACGAGTCAGTGACACTGATTACACTCTTCGAGTCGTGCGACCATTCTCGCCTCCTTTTCTGAGTTGTTCTTCCCTCATGGACATAAACTCACTGCCCCCTATGGTTTCTATCTAATTTTTGAGATGCTGTTGTCCATTTGATCCCATATAGATAGTTCTTAAAAGAGCATAATGTTCAAGGCAGACGTTTTTTGGTAGTAAACCTAAACTAGAGAAAACAATTAAACTTTACTGGAGGAAAAATAATTGAAGAGACATGTTGCTGGATTGAAAGAATCAATATTGTAATGATGGCAGGTATTATGAAAAATATCAGTGCAGTCAAACAACCAACAAGAACCTTTTAAAATCTGGCAAAATAAGTAAAGTCTATTTGAAAGAATAAATGGTCTAGAATAGTATTCATTTATGCATTTATTGTGTGTTTATTATTTACTTATTAAAGAAGATTAAGAATGAGATATTTCCCTTATACATCTTTGAAGGTGCTATCAGGATACAATTATTAAAATAGCTCATTATTGATATAATAATAGATTAATGGACCAAAACATAATATCTAGAAACAGATTAAATACGTAAAAATTTGTTATATGACAAAGTGTCATCCTAAAAACCAACAATGAAGCAGTGGGTCATTTAATAAATGGTTATCAGGACAAATGGCAGACCATTAAAAAGAAAGAGCTGGAGTTGTGTCTCAAAAAAAAAAAAACGAAATTAAGTGGATTAAAGGTTTAAGTGTGGAAAACAAAACCATAAAAATATGTTACATCAGTTTGGAGTGGAGAAGAGTTGCCAACCATAGCCCCAAGGTGAAAATTATAAAGAAAAAGACTGACAGATTTGAGACCGTAATATTTAAGCTTTTATATGGGATGGAGGAGGAAAAGGTAAATGATAAACTAAGAAAAATATTTGCAATAAAAAATGAATTTATCAAACCCATGAAGAGTTCTCCTGATTCAATTAAAAAATAGGCAAACACACCGATGGGAATATAAGTAAGGGATATGATTCAAGCACATCAAAAATGAACCATAAATGACCAAGCAACACCCTCAAAAATATTCACCCTCATTAGCAATAAAATGCAAAACTAAACGACAGTAGACACTGTTGTGTTGTTGTTGTTTGGTTGGTTTGTCTATCAAATTGGCAAAATAAAAAAATGAAAATACTAGTATTGGTGAGGAAAAGGGGGGCCATGTTCTCTCTTGCCCTGCTGGTGGCCCCATAAATTGGTACAACCTTTCTGGGGAGCAATTTAGAAACAGCATCAGGAAGCCCCATACCATTTTACCCAGCAATTCCCCTCCTAGAAATTTATCTTGATGAATAATGGTGGATGCAAAGATTTAACTACAGAGATGTTCACCACTGTGTTCTTTCTAACCATCAGGCAGTCCCAACAAACCTAAATATTGAACATGGTTGAATAAGTTGTAAAAAAGTCATTTGATGGAATGTCATTAAATAGTTAAAAATGGTGTTGTACAAAAACGTTAAAAATTTTTTAAAATGAAGGTAATAAAAAAATGATATTGTAGAAACATAGTTACTGAGATCAAAAAATGTTGAGTAACTTGTTGATTAAAAAAGCAGGCCCCATTTTTGTTTTTTTCTTTTAAATCTATGTATGTACCAGGTCACGTTTAGTGCTGAGAGCATTTAATTTTCATCACACACAGAGGATGGAAGTACCAAACTCTATTCCGAATAACTCACTGACCCTAGGAAGCCCAGGGCTGAAGCTTTGCATGTAAACTCCTGAGGAGTTCATGACTTCCTTCCCCAGAAATTTACTAATCAGCCTGCCCCAACCAATCAGCTGTCTGTTGTTACAAAGGAGCAGAGCAGGCACAACAGGCTAGGGTTGGCCAACCCAAAAGCCTATCTATCCTATGGTCTCCACCTCATGATAGAGACTTGGATGGGAGAGTTAAGAAAGCAGGAAACTCTGGAGAGAAGGTGTCAGACTAGGAAAGGTGCTGGGGTACACAATGAATAGACAGTCTGCCAACCTAACTTTCCAAGGCGCCCTAAATGAGAAATCAGTTTAAGAATCTCTTTCATTTCCTCTCTCCCTGTTGCCCCCTCCAAACAAACAGATCTAGATCTCTTCTGGGCTTCTGGCTGGTGACTGGAATTCCTCAACAGGAGGCAAAGCTTTTCTACCTTCCCACGATTTAGAGAGACAGGATTTAAAAAGCAAATACCTTGGCAGGGCCTTCAGTTCATAGCAAAGGTTGAAAATGACTCTTGACTATTTTGAAATGGGTAAGGGAGCTCTTGGGTTAGGGGAGGGTGTCATCTGTGGGGAGACTGCTTCCCAATTTCAAGTAGAACCAGCTGCTCCCCTCAGCCGAGTGCACGCTGTGCCATGAGGTATTTTTGTGGGTGTCTGAAAAGGAATGCTTTTCTGGGCAGCCCAGCTAGCAGATGTGGGGCAGTGGGGTGGGCTGTGGTGAGCCCCAGATGCTGGGATGGTGGGATTCTAACCCTGGGAGCAAGAGCCAGGCAAACAGCAACTGGAGATGGCAATGGAATGAGGGGCCTATGGCCTCAGAGCATGGAAAGCCCTTTAAACTTCTGTCACTTGGACCCTCCCCTCAACACTGCTCCTCGGACTGTGCCGTGGTTTGTACCGGGGTCCCCTGTGAGGGGTGAGACATCCTGGTGACCTGTGAGGAGGCAAGTGCCTGGAGACGGTGCTCAGACCATGTTGCCCGTACTAGAAACGCCTCCCTTTAGAGAGAAAGCAGAACCGAAATAGGAAACCATTACCTCTCCCTTGGGTCACGGAACTATTTCCAAACACTTAAAAAAGTACAGTGAGCCTGTTTCATAGACATATTCAACTCATTAATGAGGAAACCCAAAGGATCATGGAGCTGGTTTAAAAGAGGGCATGAGAAATTGATATTGTCAGTGGGAAAAAGGGTGCTAGAATAAGATTGCAAAGTTAGATACAAAATTAGTTAACATCTATTTTAAAAAAAGAAACAAAAAAGTTGCCACCAAGTCAGTTCCAGCTCCTGGTGACCCCGTGTGTGTCAGAGGAGAACTGTGCTCCGTGGGGTTTTCGGTGGTGGGTTTTTCAGTAGATCGCCAGGCCTTTCTTCCAAGGCCTCTCTGGGTGGACTTGAACCTCCAACTTTTTGGTTAGCAGCCAAACGGGTTAACCGTATAGGGGAATAAAACTGTAACGTCTGGGGTTATCTTTTCTACCAGACAAAAATCACCTGAAACATGTCTCTAACTTACAGAGCCTGAGCCCTCATCAATAGCAAACAGTAAGTCAAATGAATTACTTTGTCCTACACGACCCTTAAGCAGGCTCGTTAGAAAATGGTTTAGTATGATTTTGAAAAGGCATGCAATAATCTTTTTGCCTTATTTCTGAATTATTTTTGCCCCTGATGATTTTTCTTAACGCTACCGTGCTGAGGAGGTAGGGTGAGGAAGTGGGGAGCAGGCTGGAAGGGGAGCGGGGAAACTTGAGCTCTCGGGGGAGAGGCTGCAGCACTCAGTGGCTATCAGAGCATCCTGGTTCTTCCGCTCACTAGCTGTAGGGACCCTGGGCAAGACATTTAACTTATATGAGACTCAGTTTCCTCATCTGTACAACAGGAGTAAGAATGCCTGCCTCTCAGAGCAGTTGGTGAGGATTAATGCTGGCCTTGATTTTGGAGTCCCTGTAAAAAAGCTTTTCTATGGCAGAAAAAACAAGTCGAAGATAAATGACAAACTAAGGAAAATATTTGCAACAAAAAATATACCAAACCCATGAAGAGTTCTTTTGGGTCAATTAAAAAATAGGCAGACACACCAATGGGAATGTGAGCAAAGGACGTAATTCGAGCACATCAAAAAAGCACCATAAATGGCTGAACAACGCCGTAAGTGGCTGTACAGATGGTTCATGCGTTAACTGAAAGGTTGGAGGTTCTAGTCCACCCAGAGACACCTCAGAAAAAAAGGCCTGTGATCTACCTCCAAAAAACCAACCTTAAAAAACCCTAGAGGAACGCAGTTCTACTTGACACACGATAGGTAAGCGTGAGTCAGGGCCAACTCAATGGCAACTGGCTGTATTGATTTCACAATCCATTAGTGAGCCATGAGCCACTGCTTGAAAAACACGAGTCTGGATGGTCCGTAAGAGCTGGGTCCTGGTGAGGTCACAGGGAGAAAGTGACAGGGACCTGGGTAGCTGGCATTCTACCCATGGAGCCTTAGGGAGCCAGTTGCCATGGAGACGAGTGAGACAGTTTACCCTGCTTTGATGTGGCTAGGTGGCAGAGGAAACAAGCCAGGTTATCAAGCCTGTGGGCCTCCCCCTTCTTCCTGACTCCACCTCCAACAGGGTCACCCACGGTCTCCACTCTGAGTGGGCAGGAAACCTCATATCAGTGCTGCTGGGTCCTATCAGGCTCAGCCCTCAGGCTCAGCCCAGAAGTTTACTGAATATTTACTCTGTGCACCCAGGGCAATATTTGCCTGCAAGGAATTTATCTGTAATCTTGAGGGGCGCCAGAGGGCATCATATGTGCGTGAGTTGCTCTGTAATTTACAAACCACACAAACCTCCTGATAACATCCTGCTCAGCCCACACTGCTGTGGGGAGGAGGGACAAGTAGCATTATTCTCAGTTTATACATGGGAAAACTAAGGCTCCGAGGAGTTAAAGTTTTCGCTATGAGTTGGGATCGACTCGACGGCACTGGGTTTTTTGTTTGTACCCAAGCTGTAAAGTCAAGTGTGAGAGAAAGAGCGTGAGCCTTGGTATAACAAAGACCCCTAAAACCAAAAAAACCAAACCTAGTGCCGTCGAGTCGATTCTGACTCATAGCGACCCTATAGGACAGAGTAGAACTGCCCCACAGAGTTTCCAAGGAGCACCTGGTGGATTCGAACCGCCGACCCTTTGGTTAGCAGCCGTAGCACTTAACCACGATGCCACCAGGGTTTCCACAAAGACCGCTAGACAATGAAAAAGGGAGGCAGAAGAGCTGTTGCATTCTGATGGTGGTGTTGGTGAAGAATATTGAACATACCACGAACTGCCAGAAGAACGAACAAATCAGTTTCAGAAGAAATACAAGAGTGTTCTTTAGAAGTGAGGAGGGTGAGACTTCGTCTTGCTTACTTTGAAGGAAAGCAAAGACCAATCGCTAGAAAAGGACGTCATGTTTGGTAAAGTAGAGGGCCGACGAAAACGAGGGAAACCCTCAGTGAGGTGGACTGACGTAATAATTGCAACAATGGACTGAAACATACCATCGATCATCGAGACTGTACAGGACCAGGCAGTGTCTCATTCTGTCGTACATAAGGTCGCCAGGAGCTGGAGCCGACTTGATGGCAACTAACAGCTCAAGATAGTCTAATTTGGGGACTGCGATACCTTTAGAGCTGGGATTAGCACGTTAGCAACCGTTGTCTCTGCGTCAGCTTGGCGCCTTATAAGAGGAAAACAGTTGACACGTTTTGGCTGCTTGCCTCACCTCTGCCCAAGAACCTTACAACGTCCTTAGCATGGACGCGTCCGTGTGTCATTAACTTGATGCCAATTCTTGCTCGATAACACAAGTCCTGATTTTCAAGCCTCCTCTGTCTTCATAGCCAGCTGCTCCATGAGAGTGGCCATCTGTTTACAACTTTAAGAAGGCAGATGACGCTTAAGTGGGCAAACAAGGCTTGGAGTATGAAGAGCTTGGAATGCCTCGGCAAGGAACTGGAACTTCGTTGTGACTGCTTGCTGCCTGCCCGCCCTACCCTGCCAGTATGCATGCTTCACGCACGTGGGGTGGCCCCTCTTGATTTCCTGGGGGCCGTGGTCGTTCAGTGGTAGAATTGTCACCTTCCATGCAGGAGACCTGGGTTTGGTTCTGAGGCAATGCACCTCATGAGCGGCCACTACCCACCTGTCAGTGGAGGCTTGCGTGTTGCTGTGATGCTGGATGAGTTTCAGTGGAGCTTCCTGACTGAGACTAGGAAGAAAGGCCTGTCAATCTACTGCCAAAAATCAGCCAATGAAAACCCTATAGATCACAATTCCAATCCCGTTATGCGTGAGGTCACTACCTTTTGATTTCCTGCTTGCTAGAACCTGACACAAGAATAAGCCAGGCAAATTTTTTGTTCAGCCCTTGGGCCAGCCTTGGTCTAAGAAAGTTGTTCCTCTCTGCTAAGATGACCAAGGAAGGGTGTGAGCTAAGATTAAAGGGGGAGGGGCATCTGTGAATTCCAGGCTCCCTAAGTCAGCTTCCCTGGGGAACTGAGGAGTGGCCCTGGGACTGATACAGCACCCTCCCCTCCCCCTGTCTTGCAGGATCCTGGGAGAGATTTCTGACCTCACAGCAAACATCAGCAAATGGGGAGTAGGCAGTACAATTTCTAAGCCCAGCTCAAAGGAGTCACCTTGCATAAAGGTTTATGTGAGCAAAACCTCTCTCCACATTGCAGTGTTCTAATTTGTTCCCAGCTCAGGCCCAGCCCCACCAATCCACTACCCCTAAACCCACAGCCCATAATAGGCAGCGGGGTCCATTATTGAGAAAGGCCAAGGAGGGGAAAATGGATGGTTGTCTAAGGGTGGGGATGTGCTCCATCTCGTGATCATATGCTCCTCTTAGGAACTGTTGGTATCTTGGACATTCAGCACCAGCCAGTCAGCTCTAGAAACAACTCTCTGTGGGTCAGGGCGTGCCAGGAGGCACAGATGTCCTTCTAAATATCCACCACTAACGCAGCAAATGGCAAGACGACATGGAGGCAACATGGCTGATATGAGGCAGCTACCAGCTCTAACTGTGCCACAATCCCAAAATGAGTCTATTAAAATATCCTAAGATAAACAGAGAGGGCAGTGGTGGTTCAGGGGTAGAATTTTTGGCTTCCATTCAGGAGATTCGAGTTCCATTCCCAGCCAATGCCCCTCAGGTGTAGCCACCGCCCGTTTCTCAGTGGAGGTTTGTGTGTTGCTATGACGCTGAACAGATTTCAGCGGAGCTTCAAGGCTAAGATGGACTAGGAAGAAAGGCCTGGCAATCTACTTCCAAAAATCAGCCATTGAAAGCCCTTTGGATCACCACAGTCTGATCTACAATCCACCATGGGGATGGCGCAGGACCCGGGCAGGGTTTGTTCTCTTGTGCATGGGGTCACCATGGCTCGACAGCAACTAACAGCAACAACAAGATAAGCAGATACAGAAATACGAGATTTTAGAGAAGGTTCCTTGTCACGGGAGCTAAAGGAGAAGAGAGCTTCAAGGAGAAAGTTGTCAACAGTATCAAACACTCATAAAAAGCAAAAACCAAGAAGTCAAGAAGAATGACAACAAATTGAGCTGTTGGGCTGTGTGGCTGGGAAAACATTGGTCAGCTTTGGGAGGGGAGTGTCGGGGGGCTGTGGGATTGGAAACCGATGGCCTAGCTTTTTGAGCAAATCGGATGTGGAGGCAAGAGTAGTCTCACAGCCCCCTGCTTCCAGTAGTGTGACCAGCTCTATGTCCTGGGTAGATAGAGGCAGAATTAGGGTGAAGGAATGGGCCAATCGGGTGCTGGTAAATGGTAAATGACGACAGCAATGAGGTCAAGAGAATATTTTGTTTGTCCATGTGTTTGCTTAGTGGTTAGGGGGATTAGGGAATATCAGTTTGTCTCCATGACAATATCAGATTGAGGGGCGGAGGGGTGGTAAGGGGAACATTTCTCTGTAATGCATATGAGCCGCTTCCAGATGGTATCCCAAGTCCTAATAGTAATAGTCACAGTTTCAGGGACTTTCGTATCAAAATAAACATAACATTAGCTTCCAAACATGTGACAATCACATAGAATAAACATCAAATGAAAGGCCAAAAATCAAAGCAAATTAGGTCACAAATGAGACTAGCATAAACTGGTAATTTTCTGCCATTTACTAAACAAATCACCACCCATCTGTCAGTTTGCTGTACTGTGGTGGCTTGTGTGTTGCTGTGATGCTGGAAGCTATGCCACTAGTATTTCAAACACCAGCAGGGTCACCCATGGTGGACAGGTTTCTGCAGAGCTTCCAGACTAAGACAGACTAGGAAGAAAGGCCTTGTCTTACTCATCTAGTGCTGCTATAACAGAAATACCACAAGTGGATGGCTTTAACAAAAAGACATTTATTCTCTCACAGCCCGGTAGGCTAGAAGTCCGAATTCTAGGTGCCAGCTCCAGGGGAAGCCTTTCTCACTTTGTTGGCTCTGGAGGAAGGTCCTTGTCATCAGTCTTCCCTTGGTCTGGGAGCATCTCAGCGCAGGAACCTCAGGTCCGAAGGATGTGCTCTGGTCCCAGCACTGCTTTCTTGGTGGTATGAGGTCTCCATGTCTCACTGATCGCTTCTCTCTTTTATATCTCAAAAGAGATTGGCTTAAGACACTACCTAATCTTGTAGACCTCATTAATATAACTACCACTAATCCATCTTATTACGTCATAGTGAAAGGTTTTACAACACACAGGGAAATCACATCAGATGATTAAATGGTAGACAATCATACAAGGGAATCATGACCTAGCCAAGTTGACAGATATTTTGGGGGGATACAATTCAGTCCATGACAGACCTGGTGATCTACTTGTGAAAATTAGCCAATGAAAGCCTCATGGATCACACAGAACATTTTCTGACTCACTTTCTTTGATCATATCATTAGGAGGGATCATTCGCTGGATGGAGACATCATATTTGGTAACGTAGAGGACCAACAGGGTGAAGGAGACCCTCAGTGAGATGGATTGGCACAACAGCCTCAGTGATGGACTCAAACATGCCAGCGATTGTGGGGATGATGCAGGACCAAGCAATGTTTTGTCTGTCATACATAATAAGGTTTCCATGATTTGAAGTTGACTCAACAGCAGCTAACAGCAACTAAGCAAAAATCAGGGCCTTTCTGTTTAGGTTGTTGTTGTTAGGTACCATCGAATCAGTTCTGACTCATACCAACCCTATGTATAACTGAACAAAACACTGCCTGGTCATGTGCAGTTCTCACAATTGTCACTATGTTAGAGTCCTAAAAAAAAAAAAAAAAAAATTTTTTTTTTTTTTTTTTAGAGTCCATTGTTGCAGCCACTGTGTCAATCCATCTTGTTGACGGTCTTCCTCTTTTTCGATGACCCTCTACTTTACCAAGCATGATGTCCTTCTCCAGGGATTGGTCCCTCCTGATAACATGTCCAAAGTACATGAGACAAAGACTTGCCATCCTTGCTTCTAAGGAGCATTCTGGCTGTACTTCTTCCAAGATATATTTGTTTGTTCTTCTGGCGGTCCATGGTATATTCAATGTTCTTGCCAACACCACAATTCAAAGGCATCAATTCTTCGGTCTCCCTTACTCAGTGGCCAGTTTTCACATGCATATGAGACGACTGAAAATACCATGGCTTGGATCAGGTGTACCTTAGTCCTCAAAGTGACACGTTTGCTTTTTAACACTTTAAAAAGGTCTTTTGCAGCAGATTTGCCAAATGCAATGTGTCTTTTGATTCCTTGACTGTTGTTTCTGTGGGCGCTGATTGTGGATCCAAGTAAATAAAATCTTTGACAACTTCAATCTTTTCTCCATTTATGATAATATTGCTTATTGGTCCAGTTGTGAGGACTTTTGTTTTCTTGATGTTGAGGTGTAATCTATGCTGAAGGCTGTAGTCCTTGATCTTCATCAGTAAGTGCTTCAAGTCCTCTCCACTTTCAGCAAGCAAGGTTGTGTCATCTGCATATCGCAAGTTGTTAATGAGTCTTCTTCCAATCCTCATGCCCCGTTCTTCTTCATATAGTCCAGCTTCTCAGATTATTTGCTCAGCATAGAGATTAAATAAGTATGGTGAAAGGATATAACCCTGGCATACACGTTTCCTGATTTTAAACCACGCAGTATCGCCTTGTTCTGTCTGAACTGCTACCTCTTGGTCTATGCACAGGTTCCTCATGAGCACAATTAAGTTTTTCTGGAATTCCCATTCTCCGTAATGTTATCTGTAATTTACTATGATCCACACAGTCAAATGCCTTTGGATGTCAACAAAATATAGGTAAATATTTTTCTGGTATTCTCTGCTTTCAGCCAAGATCCATCTGATATCAGCAATGCTATCCCTGGTTCCATGTCCTCTTCTGTTTATAAACCCGTTGCCGTCGAGTCAGTTCCGACTCACAGCGACCCTATAGGACAGGGTAGAACTGCCCCATAGAGTTCCCAAGGAGCGCCTGGTGGATTTGAACTGCCGACTCCTTGGTTAGCAGCCATAGCACTTAACCACTATGCTACCAGGGTTTCCCTTCTGTTTATAAAGTTGTCTCTAAATCCCAGCCTTGGCTCTGAATTTAACAGAAGGGATTTCCTTCTTGCTCCCAGCTCATACCTAGTCCAGCGTGGTGGTCATGATGACATCCAGCATCCTGGCCCTGCTCCCTGCCAGCCTCTCCTGGAGTTCTAAGTGATTATTTCCAAGCTCTAACAAAAAAGTTTAACAAAAAAAAGTGTCCGCCCCCTGAGTTCCTCACTCCCTGCAGAGTCAGCCTTTGTTTAAACTCTTGACCATGACTGACAGAGAACTGAATACATATTGTAAAGGAACTGTTTTCCAGCTACAGGACTAAGTTAAGTTGCAGAAAAAGGGAAAAGTGTTTGGCTCATTTCTTCTCAGCATGTTTGAAAACACAGGAGAGAGTGGTAGAAGGGGCTGGGAGGCAGGGTCTGTGGTGCAGACCCAGGAAGGAGTCAGCCTTACAGACCAGGTAACATGGCAGTCACCTGAGAGAGTCGGTGGAAACAGAGGCAGAGATGCGAAGCTGAGGTGGAAAGATGTGGACGCTTTTGCTGCCTGGCCTGTGCTGAGACTGCGCTGAGGCTGTGGGATGTGAGAGGACACGCAGGACCCTGAGAGGGGAGCAGCTGGGCTGCATGACACTCGGCCAGCTCCCAGGATCCCCTGCCTCAGAGGAGCAAACCCTGACAGGGTGGGTGGAGCCAAGGTGAGGCCTCAGAATCATAGACTGTTAAAGGCCTCAGAGCCCTCTGGCCTAATCTGCCGCTTACAAGGAGACCTAAGGCCCAGCAATAAAGTGACCTGCCCAAGGCCACACAGAAAAGCCAGAAAAGAACTCAGGTTTCTTCCTTGGGTGTTTCACCCTCAATCTGTTTTCTCGCCAGGCTGCCCCCGAGCCTGGGGATGAAGCTTGGGAAGAGTGGCTGAGAGGTTGGCCCTTAGGAAACTGATGCAGCCAGAGAGGCTGAGGAAATCCAGAGGGGAGCAAGGCCCAGGACAGAATTGGGGGGTTGTCGGCTGAGGTAAAAAAAAAAAAAAAAAAAAGATAAGGGTGTTTCTTTGAGGAACACATGAAACAAAGCGCCAGGCACACAGGAGGTGTCTGTCAGCTTCCTTCCCCCAGTTTCTTAGGAGCCTCATCCAGGAGCTTATAACTTAGTCTGGGCTCCCTGTGAGGCACAAGGAAGTGCTTGCTGAAGGAACAAGTAAACCCGTGAACTGGCTTCTTTTTTCCCACAGGAATCTCCTACCAGAGGCTAGTGAGGGCTGAGCAGGGCCTGCCCACTAGGAGTCAACGCAGCTCCACTGTGTGAGTGCCCTTGGGAAAGGAGGGAGGGATGGAGGAAGGAGGGACAGCGGGAGGGACAGGGAGGCTGGGAGGCAGCCTTGTGGGTAGGTGGAGTCCCCGCTACCCTTGCTTTCCCTCCATAACCGCACCTCCTCCCACCCCAGCGACAGCCATATTAATAATCACTATCATTTAACTGGGGGACATTGGTGGTTCAATGGTAGAATTGTTACCTTCCATGAGGGAAACTCAAGTTGTGTTCCTGGGCAATGCCCCTCATGCATGGCCACCACCCGTCTGTCCATGGAGGCTTGGGTGTTGCTTTGATGCTGAGCAGATTTCAGGAGAACTTCCAGACTAATAAGGACTCGAATGAAAGGCCTGGAGATCTACTTCTGAAAATCAGCCAGTGAAAACCCTGTGGATCACAACAGTCTGATCCACAGCCAGTTATGGGGATGGTGCGGGACCAGGGAGGCAGCATTTTATTCTGTTCTGCGTGGGTACAGTGGTTAAGAGCTCAGCTGCTAACCAAAACCTCGGCAGTGTGAATCATCCAGTCACTCCTTGGAAACCCAATGGGGCATCTCTACTCTGTCCTATAGGGTCACTATGGGTTGGAATCAACTAGACAACAGGTTTGGTTTGGGGTTGACAGTACTTAACGGCAACAGCAACACATCAAAGTTAACGGCACTTCTATCACAGGGCTCTTAGCCAGGGTCCGTGAACAAATGGGCTTCAAGGGGCCTCAGAAGTCACTGGTAATGTTTTATGCATAGATTCATTTTTCCGGGCTGAGGGTTCAGATCCTTAAAGGGGTCTGAGGCTTTAAGAAAAGGCTAACCCCAACCTACCAAGCACCAGGCATGGTGCCAGGTGCTGGGCACACATTATCTTACTTTGTCTCAACTTTTCAGATGAAAAAACTAGAGATCAGAGAGGTCAGGTAACTTCCCCCAAATCACACAGCTAAGTGTCTTACTGGAAAGCCCAGGATCTTTTCACGATGTCTTTCTGCACACGCACACACACACACACACAACACCTGAAACAATTTCATAAAATGAAACGTACCCTGACCATGTACGATGCACTTTGTCCTATTCTATTCTACTTCATTTAACAAAATTTATTTCATTACCCACTAATGGGTGCCACCTGCAGTTTGGAAAGCCCTAGAGAGAGAAGCCTATCCTGAGGACTCTCAGGCAGCTCTCTGGCCTCCGCGAGTGGGCTGGGAAATGATAGTCAGCCCCAGTTCCTCTCCCTCCTCTGCCCCACGTTTCACGTCACACTTCACGTCATTGAGCAGATATCCCTGGAGCTCCTCCTAGGTAAACAGACACCCAAACAACAAAAACAAAACCTGCGGTTGATTTTGTGAGAGGCAGAAAGGATTTAAAAATCCTGTGCCTCCCTCTGGTTTCGTGAGTAGATAAGACTCCCCGCCAGGGACTGAGGCGGGCAGGCTGGGGAGGAATCTGGTCTGGGAGTGATCCACACCTTTGGGCACTTCCTGCGCTCCAGGCACTGTTCTAGGTGCTCATTTAATCCTCATGGTATCCGATATTTCAGATAAAGAAAGAGGCAGAGAGAGGTGAGTAGGAAGAGAGGTTAGTAGGTGGGGCGATCAGTTCATTTTCACCCATTGCCGAGAGACTTTATGTTCGTCCCAACTCATAGCGATCCTATAGAACAGAGTAGAACTGCCCCCTGGGGTTTCCAAGGACTGGCTGGTGGATTCAAACTGTTGACCTTTGGTTAGCAGCCATAGCTCTGCGCCACCAGGGCTCCTGGGCTCGCCCTCAGTGTCTTTGAATCAAGAGTGATGGCACCTTCTTCCGCAGAGAAAATGTGCAAGGCCATGAGGTCAGGGACCCATTAGTCTCATCCTAGGATGGAGCCCGTACCCAGCACACTTCTGTCTGTCATCCATCCATCCATCTATCTGTCCATGGAGAGGATGGATCAGGTGCTCACAAGGGCTAGCAGCCCAGTAAAGGGTTGATTATGCACGCTAAGCTCCCTTTTCTTACAAATAGAGAAATCAAATGCCATTTCTCCCAAAAGGATGGGGACTCTGCCACACACCGATGTTGTCTCTGTGCCCTGGAGACTGGAGAAAACGCTACCTGCTGTGGTGCTTCTTTGCACTGTGTTTACAAGTAGCACAGAAATGTGTGTGGGTGTATGTGTGTGTATGTGAGAGAGAGAGAGCACCATCCATACTAAAGTATTCACGGATATAACACTGTGATAGCTCTGATTCACTTTGGAATCACACGGTGAGGGAGGGAGTGGTATGGGGAAGTGAGAAGGGCCATGTGTGGATAGCTGTTAACTGGGTGATGGACACCTGGGCTTCACTGTTGCTCTTAGTGTTTGGATATGTTGGCAATGCTCCATAATTTTCCACCCCCTCCCCTCAAAGCTTGATGCTAGCCCATAATGTGGCTTTGGGCAAATTAGAATACGCATCCCCTCTGAGCGGAGGAGGAGCACTGGCGGTGCAGTGGTTAAGCATTTGACTGCTAACCAAAAGGTTGGCGGTTCGAATCCACCAGCTGCTTCTTGGAAACCCTATCGGGCAGTTCTGCTCCATCCCATAGAATCGCTGAGTCAGAATGGACTCGATGGCAATGGGTTTCTGAGCGGAGGAATGAGATGCAGCCCTGCCTTGGCACCCCTTCCTCGGGCAGATGCCACCCCACGCCAGGACCCTTGCTGGAGGAGTGGTGTGGACCACCCGCCCAGGCCACACTGCAGGACAGTGTGTGGCTGCCCTGCCCCCACCACACCTCCCAAGGAAAAGATCACCTCACTTAAAATCACCTGTCCAAAACACAGTCCTGGGTTTGAGTAATCTCGCATCCTGTAGGAAATAGATTTAAGTAAGAATTAAGGTGAATTTTGTGTTAAAAAATTAAATTCAGTATTGAAAAGGTCTTTGAAAACTTGGGCTAAAAAATGTTCAAAAGCAGACGCCAAGCTTTCCCCTGGGAGCTGGGACCCCTGAGCCCCAGGCCTCGGGTCACTTCCTCAGGCCCTGCCTGGGCTGTGGGGAGGCCCAGGCCTCAGTGAGGCTGAGCACCAGAGGGCACCACGCGTGGGACCACCCCTCAGTGTGCTGTGCAGCCCTCCCCAGGCATCCACAGCGTATGCCCTGTGCCCCCAGCACCGTGCTATTGCTGAACCCAGTGGAGGTGCAGGCTGAGTTCCTTGCTGTGGCCGACAAGCTGAGCTCACCCGGACACTCGCCCCATAGTGCCTACATCACTCTGCTGTTGCACGCCTTCCAGGCCACCTTTGGGGCCCACTGTGACCTCCCAGGCCTCCACTGCAGGCTGCAGGTACATTCTGGGAGCCCTGGGGCCTAACACTGTCCCCTCCCCATGGAGCATGTCTCCAGACAGATGGAGCCCCTCCGCCGCTGCACCTCAGTGCCACAGTCTCCAGGGTACACTGCCCTGCCCAGAGGGCCATGGTGGGCCAGTGGCTGAAGGCCTGGCCTCATTGAGAGGGTTTCAGGCTGCTGGGTCCTGACCAGGACTGGGTGGCAACCTGGGGCTGGGCATCAATGCTTGGTGCCTCAGAAGATGGCTGGGCTGAGTGGGATGTAAATAAGCTTGGGACTGAAGCCAGAAATCCTGAGTTCTACGTTCCTTGCCCTCTCTGGGCTCCTGTACTGAGCTCTGAAGTCCTTTCTCTCATGGCCATTTTCTGGGAATAGGGGGAGGAGGAGGGGACCTGGCCCCCTAACCATCTGTGGACAGAGGTGGGTGATGAGGCCAGGGAGGGCTCTGATTGCTGCTGCCCACAGTAAGACCCTAGGAGCTGGAAAAAGGTGGGCAGCCAGGCTGTGGTATAGGAACAAACCCTGTCTCCTCCTGGGTTTCAGTCCAAGACCCTGGCAGAGCTTGAGGACATCTTCATGGAGACCGCAGAGGCACAGGAGCTGGCATCTGGCATCAGGGATGCAGCTGAGGCCCGGCAGTGGCTCAGGACCAAGCTGCAGGCGGTGGGAGAAAAAGCCGGCTTCCCTGGCGTCTTAGGTGAGGCTCTTGGGAGAACGGGGCTCTGCTTGCCTTCCCCAGTGCCCGTTCTCACTCCTAAAGCGAGTAGTCTGGTGGCTCTGCTCCACACAGTTATTCAAGGACGTAGGTTCTTCAACATCTTGTTGCTCTGCCATCTTCTGGGGCTCCCATCTACAGAGTTAGGATTGGGGTGCCCTCATGTTCCAACTTGTGGTAAGAGGAAAAGAGAGCACTAACTGAGGGCAAGGGGTTTCTGTAAGTTGAAGATATTGTAGAAGTTGTACACGTCACTTCTGCACACATCACTTCTGCACACATCCCGTGGAGCCCCCTCAGTCATATGGCCACACCCAGCCCCAAAGGAGCCTGGGAAACGTCATCTCTACAACTCCATTACCCTGGAAGAAAGGGAACAGATTCTGGGGAACATTTAGTAGTTGCTGTGAGTCAGAATAGACTCGATGGCACCAGGTTTGGTTTTTGGTTTATCACAATATTGGAAACCCTTGTGGCCTAGTAGTTAAGAGCTATGGCTGCTAAGGTCGGCAGTTCAAATCCACCAGGCACTTCTCAGAAACCCTATGAGGCAGTTCTACTCTCTTCTGCAGGGTCACTGTGAGTCAGAATCAACTCAACAGCAACAGGTTTGGTTTGGTTTTATCACAATACCGGAGCCCTGGTGGCACAGGGGTTAAGACCTACGGCTGCTAGCCAAGAGGTCAGCAGTTCAACTCCACCAGCCACTCCTTAGAAACCCTGTGGGGCAGTTCTGCTCTGTCTTTTATGGTCGCTATGAGTCAGAATAGACTCAATGGCAATGAGTTTATCACAATATTAGGAGCCCTGGTTGCACAGTGGTTAAGAGCTTGGCTGTTAACCAAAAGGTAGGCAGTTCAAATCCACCAGCCACTCCTTGGAAACCCTCTGGGACAGTTCTACTCTGTCCTACAGGGTCACTATGAGTTGGAATCAACTTGGTGGCAACGGGCTTGAGTATTTTTGTTTTATCACTATAGTGAAGGAGCCCTGTGGCCCAGTGGGTAAACACTAGGCCACTAACTGAAAGAAAGCTCAGTGGTTTGGACCCATCAGTTGCTAAATGGGAGAAAGATGTGGCATTCTGCTGCTGTAAAGATCTACAGCCTTGGAAAAACTCTGTGGGGCAGTTCTACCCTGTCCTGTAGGGTCACTATGAGTCGGGATCGACTCAACAGTAATGGGTTTCATTTGGTTTTATCACTATGTTGGAGTCCCTGGGTGGTGCAGTTAACACACTTGGCTGCTAACTGAAAGTTTAGAGCTTCAAGCCTACCCAGAAATGCCTTGCAAGAAAGGCCTGGCAATCTATTTCTGGAAAAATTAGCCATTGAAAACCCTATGGAGCACAGTTCTACTGTGACCCACATGGGGTCGCCACGAGTGGGAATCGACTCCACAGGAACTGGTGGTGTTGGATCACAGTATTCCTCAGAAACCCTTCTGAGATAGTACCATCGTTCTCCCACTTGGACATTGTAAGATGAAGCTTTGAGGTTGTGCCCTGGCCACATCCACACAGCTAGTGATGGGACCTCTGCCCATCTAGCTGTGGCCTTGTATGGGTCCTTCCCAACTCTGGTGTCTTCCCTTCTGGGACACAAGGGATAGGGACTGAACCAGCTGGTCTCAAGGTCCCTTCTCTGCCTTCATCTCCTGCCCACTCTGTTCCTACAGACACTGCGAACCCTGGCAAGCTCCACACCATTCCCATCCCTGTGGCCAGGTGCCACACCTACAGCTGGAGCCAGGACAGCTTCGGTAAGGAGCTGCTGGGGCCAGGTAGTCCCCCCACCCTGCCTGAGCTCTGTGTCTGCCCTTGGGTCTGTGCCTCCTACCCCCCAGAGCCCTCCCACCTGAGCAGGCTCTAGGCTGAGCAGGCGCAGTGCTGAGTTTGGCTGGCCCTGACCCTTCTGCCCTGTGCTCCTCCTCAAGTGTGTTCCGTCTGAGCCTGTCAACCTCCTGAGCAAGAGGGGGATGTAGGCCTAGACACCCACATGGTCCCTTCTGGCTTCTCTGCAGACATCCTGCAGGAAATCCTGCTGAAGGAACAGGAGCTGCTCCAGCCGGGGGTCCTGAGGGACAATGAAGGGGAGGAAGAAGAGGAGGACGAGGAGGACTTGGACACCGATGGGCACTGTGCCCAGAGGGACTCTCTGCTCTCCACCAGCTCAGAGGCCTCAGGTGACTCTGCCCTGTCGCTGGCCTCCTCCCAGGCCTCAGGGCCTGCCCTCTCCAGCCAGTTGCTGACCTCCTTCGTCTCCTGCCTCTCCGATGGCATGGACAGCGGGTATGTGGAGGACAGCGAGGAGAGCTCCCCCGAGTGGCCCCGGAAGCCCAGCAGACAGGAGCGCCGGGGCCACCGCAGGCCCGGGCAGAAGTTCAACAGGATCTATAAACTCTTCAAGAGCACCGGCCAGCTGGTGCTGCGGCGGGACTCGCGGACCCTGGAGGGCAGCGCGGACTTGGGCCTCCCACTACGGCGGGCTGAGAGCCTCTGCAGCCCCCTAGACGGCCTGGGCCTGCTCCCTGCCCGAGCCCAGCGCTCCCTCTCTTTGCCCCCGGCCAAGCTTAGCGCCCAGCTGCCCAGCTGGCTCCTGGCCCCCGCCTCACGCCGCCAGCCCCGCCGACCCTTCCTCAGCGGGGACGAGGACCCCAAGGCCTCCACCCTCCGTGTCGTGGTCTTCGGCTCAGATCGGATTTCGGGCAAGGTGGCACGGGCATATAGCAATCTGCGGTAAGAGCGCAGTAGTTGGGCTGTGGTGCTGAAGTACTCTGGGGCCTGAGGCTTAGCGTCTGAGGGAGCTTCCTTCTCACCGTCTTCTTCTCGTGCCAGGCGGCTGGAGAACAATCGCCCTCTCCTCACCCGGTTCTTCAAGCTGCAGTTCTTCTATGTGCCTGTAAAGAGGGGCCAGGGGACTGGATCCAGTGCCTGCCCAGTGTCTCCGAGCCAGACACCCCCAGTCCCTACGGACTCACCAAGGCACCCCAGCCCTGCAGTATGTTCCCAGCCCAGGACCAAACGGGGTGGGAAGATAGAGTGGGCATGAATGGGTTCCAATTACCTGACAGGAGTTGGCTGGAAGTCATCAGTCACCTGTATTTATGGGGCATTTCCTCCATGCCTTAGTCCCCAGGTGCTACAAATGGTTAACAGGCTCAGCTGCTAACGGAAAGGTTGGAGGTTCAGGTCCATCCAGAGGCGCCTCGGAAGAAAGGCCTGGCAATCTATTTCTAAAAATTCAGCCATTGAAAACCCCATGGAGCCCAGTTCTACTCTGACACATATGGGGTCGCCGTGAGTCAGAGCTGGCTGGAGGCAACTGGTTTGGTATTGGGTGTCCTCTCTGCCTGCCCTGGAGCCCTGATGTGGTCCCCGCCCTGCACTTGGGTGTGATGTGTTGCCAGATGACATGTACTGAACTCTGTCAGACTAGGGCGCAGGGGCCACCTGGGCCCTGGGACAGTGCTGGGCAGGTCCTGGGGACCTGGGAGTGACACTTGCCCCTTGCCCTAGCAGCTGGACTCAGTCCCCTGGGAGGAGAGCACCAATGACATCTCCCACTACCTTGGCATGCTAGACCCCTGGTACGAACGCAACGTGCTGGGCCTCATGCACCTGCCCCCTGAAGTCCTATGCCAGGTAAGTGGGCCCTAGGGTGGGGGGAGGACTGCTGGCTGCAGGCACCCACCTACTTAGAAGGCCTTGGGCTTGGGGAACCCAGCTTGAGGCCTCTGTGGACAGCCAGGACTAAGTTGGAAAAGAGCAGGGAAGGTGGGTGAGGGCAGGGCCAAGTCTGAAGCCAGGGCACTAGGGCAAGGGCTGGAGCACTTCCGTGACAGGGGAGGGTCTTCAGCAGTGTGCAGGCTGGGTTCTGCCGACCTTAGGCTTCAGCCCCCTTCCTCAGCTCCTCGGAGGCCCAGGTCTCAGGTGAGGCGGGGACGTGGAGGCTGGCGGCCATTCTGTTTCCCGCTTGCGTCTGACCATCGCCCTGCCTGGCTCTCTGCCTCTGCACCTCTGTTCTCTCTCTCTCTGTTTCTGGTGTACTGTCACTGTCTCTCGTCTGCCCGTGCCTCTGCCCCCTAAAAAAAAACCTCTACTATATTCTTCCTCTCACTCTGTCCATGTGTCCCTCCGGCCCGCAGCAGTCTCTGAAGCCGGAATCGCGCCCCCTGGCGGGATCTGCCGCCCCGCTGCCCATCCTGGCCGACATGCTGCTCTACTACTGTCGCTTCGCCGCGCGGCCAGTGCTGCTGCAGGTCTACCAGACGGAGGTACGGCCACCCGCCCGCCCACCTCACGCTGCCTCCTTGCCCAGCACGCGCTGGAGGCCGCAGCGCCCGCAGGTCCCACCCCCACCCCCAGCGCCAGCAGCCCTGGGCTGGAGGACCCTGGTGGCTGGGCCCCTCCCGCGGTCCACACTGATGCCCGTGCCCTCTGCAGCTGACCTTCAGCACAGGGGAGAAGACCACGGAGATCTTCATCCAGTCCCTGGAGCTGGGTCACTCTGCTGCCACCCGGGCCATCAAGGCTTCAGGTGAGTACAATGGTGCTGATGCGAGGCGGGGCCACAAGAGGTGGGACCATGGGGCGGGGCCATGGGGAGGCGGGGCCATGGGGAGATGGGCCACGGGAGGGGCCACCGGAGGTGGGGCCACGAGAGGTGGGGGCCACAAGAGGTGGGAACCATGGGGAGCGGGGCCGTAGGGAGGCGGGCCACTGGAGGGGGCCACAGGAGGCAGGGCCACGGGAGGGGCCATGGAAAGGGCCACGGGGGGCGAGGCTACAGGAGGCAGGGCCATGGGGAGGCGGGACCATGGGGAGGGGGGCCACAGGAAGCGGTGTCACCTGGTCTGTGCCTGGCAGAGGAAGTGAGAGGGAGTGAAGGGTCTTTCTGTGTGTGTCGCAGGTCCTGGCAGCAAGCGGCTGGGTATTGATGGCGAACGGGAGGCCGTCCCTCTAACACTACACATTATCTACAGCAAGGTAAGAGTGGTGCTGAGGCCCAGTCCCCTCTGCTGATCCTACCCACTGGGGCATGAGCCCAGAGCTGGACTCTTCTGTCCCTAAGCTGGAGGGCCATAGCAGGCTCCCCTGGGTGCTGTGGGAGGCGAGTGGAGCGTGGACATTCTTCCCAGCCCCCTCAAGGCCTCCCTCCCTGTCGTCTCCCATCACCTGAAAGTGCTCAGCAACTTCCATGAAGTGTTAGAGGGAGGGATCTGCTGGGCCTGGCTACAGGGCTGGGGGGGAAGGTGGGGCAAGGGGCGGGGGGTGCTTCCAGAGGCAGCATGAGGGAGAGGCCAGGGCCTCTGGGGCTGCTGTGCCTGGCCGGGTGCATGGGAGGTGGCACCGGTGTGAGACGGAGTGAGGGGAGCTATGGGTAGGGGTGGGAGGGTGAACTCTGGAGCGCACCAGAGAACAGAGTCTCCGACCATTGCTTGCTCCAGGTGGAGGCCGAGAGAGGCTTGCCCTCACCGACCAGGAGCCCCCGTCCTTCTTTTCTTCCTTCCTCCTCCAGCCATTCAAAAGATATTTATTTAGCACCTGAAAAAAAAATTTTTTTTTTCATGCCAAGCTCACTGCTGGGCAAGAGGAAATAGCAGTGAGGGGAGAAGGCTAGGCCCCCCATTTCACTCTGCTAGAGAAGGGAGACAGACAAGAAACGAGGAAGCAGTTAAGTGGCCAATTTCAGAGCAGTAGTTAACTGATGACAAGACAATCAAAGAGCAGGTACAGAGATGATGTGACTACTTTAAATTTGTGGTCAAGGAATTAGGCAGAAGGGCTGACACTCACTGAGCGCTGACTGTGCGCCAGGTGTTCGTTAGATACCTACTATGTCCGGGTGCTCTTCTAGACACAGGAGTGTTCTCAGGAGTGAGCAAAGAACAAACATGGTCCCAAGAGACCTGCTTACAGTCTACAGGGTGGTGAACACTGGCTAGAAGACCCCACAAGATGTGAAAGTACAGCTGTGACAAACAGATGAAGGAGCTCCCAGGACTGGGAGGATCCCTAAGGGGTGGATTCGATCCGGTCAGGAAACTGAGGGAAGGCTTCTTTAAGAAGAGACATTGATTTGATATTGGAAAGAGCTAATTAACTGGGAGTTAATTAGCCTAAGAAGAGAGGGACGCAGTCTCTAGGCAGGGGAAATAGCATGTGCAAAGGCCCTGTGGTGGGACGGAGCAGCTGTATCAAAAGGCGCTGAAAGAAGGCCAGAGTGGCTGGAGCAGAGGATGAGTGAGAACGTGATGATGAGGTGAGGCTAAAGTAATAGGCAGGGCCAGAATACCAAGGGCAGTGAGAGGAATTCTGTCTTGTCCTTTAGGGGTTTAGGCATGGGCTGGGGCTGGGAATGTGTGCGACATGATCGGATTTGAGGTTTTCAAGCATTGTCTAGCAACTCTGCAGAGAACAGACTAGTCCACAGGCCGTGCTGGAAGCCTATTGTGGTGGAGGCTATTCTGGTGGAGAGAAATGAGGGCAGTCTGCAGTGGGATGGTGGTGGTGGTGGTGGTGGTTGTAGAGTCAGAAAGAAATGGGAGCTGTGTGAGTTATGTGGTCAGCAGTGCTTGGATTAGAAAAGGAAGGACCAAAACTCTTGGATCTCAGTCTTTTGCCGTTGGCGGTACCATTCACTGAAGTGGGGAACACAGAAAAGGCCCAGGTTTGGTGGGGGGAGATCACAGTGTTGAATCTGAGGTGCTCATGAGAGGTATAAGCAAAGTCAGAATAGGAACTTGGATATATGGGCCTGAACTCCGGCGCAGAATATGAAGATGGGTATATAGGTGGTAATGAAAAAGAACGTGGACCAGATTCCCTAATGGAAAAAGCCTGGAGTAAAAAAAACAGAGGGCTGAGGAGACAACCTTGAGAGCCGTCCCCCGGTGGCTAGAGGATGGTGGCCCACAGGGAGAGAAACAGCAGCCAGAAAGGTGGTGTGAAACCAGGAGCATTCCAGCCGGAAAGCCCAGGAGCTCTGAAGTAGCGTGGCATAGCTTCCGGCATCATATCAGCACACAAGCCACCACAGTGTGACAAACTGACAGACGGGTGGTGGGTGAAGGTCTGTACAGATGGTAAAGGGCTCTTGGCGAGGAAGCCCACCCAGGGGGGTTAATGAGAGAGCTTCCTGGTGGCATGCTGACTGTAAGTTGCTCCTTGTCCTGCTGGTCCAGAGCTCCTGCTCTGAGGAGAAGGTACAGGCACTGAGACCTTTGGGCTGAGTGCATCAGACTTTGCTGTACTTCCAGGGGGCCATCAGTGGACGGAGTCGCTGGAACAATATGGAGAAGGTCTGTACCTCTGTCAACCTCAGCAAGGCCTGCCGGAAGCAGGAAGAGCTAGGTGAGTGGGCAGGGCAAAGGGAGCGGCGGCAGGGGGGTCCGGAGCCTGGCCTGAGCCATCCTTACCCTACAGACTCCAACATGGAGGCCCTGACGCTAACCCTGACAGAGGTGGTAAAGAGGCAAAACCCCAAATCCAAGAAGGGCTTCAACCAGGTAAGGGCTTTCCAGCCACACCCCCCTCAGTCCAAGGGCCAAGGGCAGGAGATTTACTGGACAGTGTGTGTGTGTGTGTGTGTATGAGAGAGAGGGTGTGCGTGCAGAGGGGCGTCCAAGGGAGGAACTATATTCTGGGGCAGGGCATGTGGGTGGGAGAAGGAGGGTAAAGGGTGTGGAGCGTTGTAAGGAATGAAGAGGAAGGGATGCCCTTGTAAGACTATTTGAGTATGTGAAAAGGTTCTGTGGTGGATTCTAGGAGAGGCTGAGTCTGAGGCAGAGGGACTGTCAGAGACCCCCATGGCTCTCACAGTGAGAGCAGTGGGGCGGGGGGGCACTTACTTCTTCTAGATGAGGAAAGGGCAGAGATCAGAGAGGAGGAAGGGCCCGACTGAGGCCTCAGGACCCCTCCACTGACCTGGTCCATTACCCCGGAGAGCCGCCGTCCAAATCCCCATCCCTACCCCTGAGACACGGATGGGCAGTTTCACGGGAAGGAACCACAGTGGGCAAACACTGGGGTGGCAGGGCTCTGGGCGCTGACCTGGGACATCCTCCCAGATCACCACGTCGCAGGTCAAAGTGGATAAGGTTCAGATCATCGGCTCCAACAGCTGCCCCTTCGTGGTGTGTCTGGACCAGGATGAGAGGAAGATCCTACAAAGTGTGGTCAGGTAGGAAGGAAGCGTACCCAGCTCTGCCTCAGTGAAGGAGGGTCCCAGGGGAGGGGTCAGCATCTGCCCCCAGAGGCAAGGAGCTGGAGGGATGGAAGGCCTGTCCTTACACCTGCCCTGCCCCACAGGTGTGAGATCTCACCCTGCTACAAACCAGAGAAGAGCAGCCTCCGCCCACCACCCCAGAGGGCCACCTACCCGCTGGCCCAGGCCTCACCTGACCTCTGCTCCCTCCTCTGCCTGCCCATCATGACTTTCAGCGGAGCTCTGCCCTAGTGCGGCCTCGGTGCCAGGCTGGACAGGAAACCCTGAGGCAGCCTCCTCTGAGCCCCCACTTCCCGCCGTCCACATTTGGTGATGAAGGTCTTGCTCCCTGTGGAGAACTGGATAGCACTGCACTGGGCCAGGGTCCTGCTTTGGGTGCTGCAACAGGCAGGGGACAGGAGGTAGATGGTTTCTGGAGCCTCAGGCTTTAGGGCTCTCCTTGGAAAGAACTAGGCAGTGGGGAGAGAGAGGCTCAGCCATGCAGTCCCTTAGATTCCTCAGGGTGGATGGGAAGGGACAGGTGGGCTAGTTACCATGGGCTAGGATGTTGTCTAGAGGAAAGATCTGAGGCTCTGGGGCATGGTGTAGGCCTCCTCTTCGAACCGTTGTTTGAGCTCACCTCTTATTTCGTCAAAGACGTGGGGAACCCTTTGTGTCTGGAATTCTGTCCCCTCTACTCTGAGACTCAGAAGGTAGAAACATTGACGAGATTTTTCTTTCTTAACCTTCAGTACTTCTCTCTCTTTCACACATAGACACACACACACACTCAGACTGACGTGTACACCCACATATACAAGCACACATGCATACACACACACACACACACACAATTTCTCTCATGTTCCCTGGGTCTTCTGAAAAACAGCACTAACACTTTACCTGTCTACTGTCAGGACCTGGTACAGATTCTCTCTTGAGGCCCTTTCTGGATCTATCTCTTGGGAGATAGGACAGGCTTAAATTCAGTAGTGGTTCGGTTGCTTTCTAGCTAAATGACCAGAAGGAAGTTAATTAGCTTCTTTCCACAGCACTAAAATGGGAGAAATAAAACCTTTTTAAAGGGTTGAAAAAAGTCCCTAGGTAGCATGAACTGTTTGCACTCAGCTGCTCACTGACAGGTTAGCAGTTCAAACCCACCCAGCGGCACCACAGAAGAAAGGCCCGTTGATCTACTTCCATTAAAGATTACAGCCAAGAGAACCCTATGGAGCAGTTCTGCTCAGTAACACGTGGGGTTGCCATGAGTCAGAATCCCCCTGACGGCAATGGGTTTGGTTTGATTTTTGGAAAAGATTGAAAAAAGATTATCTGCAGAGCACCTAACCCAGTGCCTAGCTCACAGGAGGTGCTCGGTAAAGATTAGTGGAAGTACCCATTGAATGCTGGTTCCTTCTGTCTTGGGCCACATAATACTCTCATTGTCTCTGGGATGCCCTTCATTTACTCCTTTTCATTTCACTGATGAGGGAGAACCAAGACAGAGGGGGTGAGCAGTGGTCACTTTTACCATCCAAAGGAGGAATTGCCTTTGTTGGGGTGATGGGGGTTGCTCAGGTGCCTCCACCCTTCAATCCTTCTCTACCAGGTTGGCCCAAGAACGCCCTATGCCCACCTCACTCCTTTGACTGGTGCACACTGCATGCAGTCTCATCCAACCCCAAAAGTTCACTGGTGCTATTCTGGTGTGTAGGCAAGACGGTAGAGGATGGAAGGCCTGGCCTTACGGAGCTTCGTGCCTGGTTGGGGAAAATGGAACTCATGCATAGGAAATGACCATCACGAGAGCCTGGCATTAAATCCTCCAGGTTGGAATGGTTGGAGAAGTTGAACCAAATGGGGTTAGGATGATAGGGCAGGATTTGGGGCCAGGATTTGGACTGGTAGAGGTGGGGAAAGTAGCCATGGAAGCATAAAATTGTCTCCTGCACAAAGGTCCTCCTTTCTTTTTCATCCTGCTCCAAAGGTCCTGGGCTTCTAGGAGCCCATGTAATCGCAGCCCAGAGTGCTCATAACTTGAGATAAGTGGACAGAGCCAGCTCCTACCTTTTATCACCATTCCTCCCCTTTCCTAACCATCTGTACTGGCTCCAGGCTCTGGAAGAGTGGTCTGCCCTGTACCTTTGATATTTTCTTGTGTGGGTTGGTTGTCCTGCTACATGTTGAGCAGGTATCCAAGAATAAACGAATGGAATTTAATATTATTGTCAAATAAAACATGACTAGTCTTGATTTAATGACCTACAGTTATTTTGCTGCATGACAATTAACTGCTAGTTGGATGTCACCTCAGATGTAGCAGAAGTAAGATTCTTGGGGGGTTATGTATTTATCTTATTTGCGATTTTCCACTCTGTAGCAAAGATATGGTCCTAAAATTTTCCCTGACACCCTGTTCCAAACTTACCCACAGAACAAATAATCCTGTATCTAAGGACTCAATACTTGGGATTGTGTCACCTCACTTGAGAAATATAAGCACATATATACAGCTGCCCCCAGTAACCCAAAGCCTCAGGGGAAGGATGGTCCTGAGGCTGTTGTTGCTGATGGGTGGTTCAGAGGACCCTGAACCTACCATGCTGCTGAGAGGAAGTAAAATGAGTGCTATGATGGCCCTCCGGATCTGGGGCTTTTTCTAGACTTGGCTCATAAGGAAGGAAGAAGAGGTGGAGGAGAACATTTGTAGGTACACACCAGTTTCCCAGAACAACTATTCATGATGGAGGGAGTACTGTGAGATACTCTAACTCTGCATCAGCTAGCTCTTGCAAACAATAAACCACCCCTAAAACTCAGCGGATTAAGATTTTGATAATTTATCCTTGCTCATATGAAAAAAAAAAAAAGACATCTAGGGTCACCTGATCTAGGCTGGGCTCAGAGTGACTTGGCTGCACAACACAGGTTGGGTTCAGGTCTTCTCTGTGTGTCTCTCAGATTCCATGGACCAGCATGCTAGCACAAGAGATCAAGCAGAGACATGTGATGCCTCCTAGGTCCTGGGCCTAGAGCTTGCACACTATGGCTTCTGCCAACATTGGCCAAAATTTATGAAGCACATCAACCCGTAGATTCTAGAAGCACAGCATACCTCGTACAGGGTAAAAACAAAATCAAATGAGGACACTTCACCTCTGTAGGATTCTTTCCAAAAACCCCTGACGACAGTCTAATTGTGAGAAAAACATCAGACAAACCCAGATTGTGGGACATCCTACAGGACACCTGACCAGTTTCCTTTAGAGTGCCAATATCATGAAAAATAAGGGAAGACTGAGAAACTCACAGACTAGCTGGAAATGTGACAGGAATTTCTGGGAGTTGAGACATCCATAGGGGTTTGATAAGCTGTTCGTGTATCCTGGGTTGACTGGAGGCTGTGCAAATGCTCGTCAGGAACCAGATTGGGCCCAAGCCATCTAAACATCCCTGGCTGATGGAGCCTAACACACATGCCGAGGATATACAAGGGAGAAATGAAAAGAAGAAAATGTGACCCATGCTTAGGAATTAAAATGCAGTCAATAGAAACTTTTTCTGCGTGTCCCCAGATGTTTAATTTAGTAGATGAAGGCTTCAAGCAGCTAATATAAGTATGTAAAAAAAAAAAAAGAAAAACTAGAAAATTTAAGGAAAATATGGTGACCATGACTCAATGAATAGAGACTCTCAATAAAATTTTAAAAAGAACAATAAGAAATTCTGGAGTTGAAAAGTACAATAACTGAAATGAAAAATTTGCTAGAATGGCTCAGTAGCAGATTTGAGATGACAAAAGAAGGAATTGGTGAACTTTAAGATATATCAATAACTATCCAGTCTGAAGAACATAAAAAAAAAAAAAAAAAAAAGATGGAAGAAAAATTAACAATAGTCTCAGAGACCTGGGGGGCAAGATGGCAAAGTGAATAGAGACTTCCATCCACTCCCCCAGCAACTAACCCACTGAACACCGAGTACAAACAAGCACAGACTGAGATCACAGAACTCCAGATGGCAGCTGAGGTGTGGGAGAGTAGGGATGAGTCCAAAAACAGGAGAGAGGAGGAATAGGGGTGGCACAGAAGCTGGCAGAGCCAACTTGCTAACATTGGGAGTGCTCTCTCATTGCGGCCATTTTGGGATGGGGCTGGGTAACACCCCAAACAGGGGACACAGAAAAGGAGCTAATCTGAGGAAGCCGTAGCCCAATTTTTTTTAAGGTGGCACAAATTGGCTGTGGGAGTTCGCGGGTTACACAGTTGGGAGGGGGAAAAGGGACACTGTGGTGCTGCAAGAGAGTGCTGTTGATTCTCACTGAGGCCTGAGACAGATGGGCAGTAGGACTGGGAGGAACAGTAGGGCAGTAAGGTGAGGGGAATACTTCAAACTGACGGGGCAATACAGAAGGAAGCAGCCCACAGCGGGGCTGACTCATAGTGACCCTGTGGAGCAGCCTGGAGCTGCTCTGTGGGGTTCTCAGGCTGTGAGTCTTTGTGGAGGGGGGCTACTGCATCTTTGTCCAGTAGAGTGTCTGGTGGATGTAGGCTCTGGCCTTCGGGTTGGCAGTTGAGCACTTGACCTCTGCACCACCAGAGTGGTCAATCAGGAAAATTTCCCTCAAAAACCAGAAGGACCAGTCAAAAATAAAACATGAAGAAGAGGAAATTTCTCCTGTGGAGGCCAGAATGGTGCAAAGGATTGATACTTTTCCAAATATGGTGCCAAATATGTTTAAAGAAAACAAAAATACATAGAAAACAAATTAGAGGAGATCAGGAAGCAAATGGAGGAACAAAATGAGAGACTCAACAAGGAAACTGAAAACATAAAAAAAAAAAACAAACAAACAGAACTACTGGAACTGAAGAATAAAACAACTGAATTAGAAAATGTAAGAAGGACACTCAACAATAGAGTCGAACAGACAGAAGAGAGAATAAATGAATTAGAAGACAAAATAACAACTTATAAAGTCTCCAGACAAGAGAAAAGAGCAAAGAAAAACAAACAAACCCAAAAGGAAGCATAGGATTCAATTAAGAAATCTAACAGAATTATTGGAATTCCAGAGCACCACGACAACAATAAAGGCATAGAAATGATTTTCCAAGAGATAACCAAATTTCCCAGATCTGAGCAGAGAACCAAGTTTACAAATTCAGGAAGCTACAAAATTCCAATTAAAAGAGACACAAAAAAGATCAACGCCATGCCGTGTCTTAATAAAAGCCCTGAAAGTCAAAGACAAGGAGAGAATTCTCAAAGCAGCAAAGAAAAATGCACTATGATATACCAGATATACTAGAGGCCCGAAGACAATGGAGCATCACATATAAAATACTGAAAGAAAGCAATTACCAACCAAGAATTCTTTACCCAGCAAAGTTTTCTTTCGAAAACAAGGGGGAAATCAAAACATTCCCAAACAAACAGAAGTTCTGTGTATTTGCCACCACCAGACCAGCTCTGCAAGTATTACTCAAAGGAATACTCCAAATGGAAAGGCAAGCCCATTAAATAAATTCTCGTATCTCTACATGGAAAAAATAAACAAAAGATAGAAGAGAGAGAGATCTCCAATAAATGCAACAGCATGGACAATCATAAGGATATTTTCAGGGAATAAACTCAATAATTAAATCCCACAAACAATATAACATCAAGTTTGTAAGAAATAAGTACAAAGTACTTATCAAATATAGGTTGCATATTGATGTTAATGGGGACAAACTAACAGAAATGCGGGAGGCACTAGCATATCAAGAATAGATTTATTGTGTTAAGGTTGTATGTTAACTGTTGTTCATATGTTAAATATTGTTGCAATTTTAATTGTGTAATGTAACTCATGTGGTAACTGCTAAGAAATTGCCAAGAAGAAACATTCAGAAGAAAAGAAGGAAGTTAGCAAATAGGCTCATCATAAGAAAGAAGCCAAATCCAAACAAAGATGATATGAAGCACTGAATAAACTAATAGCAAAATGAGTGAGGCAGCACTTCATTTTCAGTAATAACCTTAAATGTAAATGATGTAAACACCCCATGCAAAAGGCAGAGAGGGGCAGAATGGATTAAAAAACATGATCCATCCTTTTGCTGTCTATAAGAAACACACTTCAGACATAAGGAGACAAATGGACTGAAAAGGAAAGAGAAAAATATTCCATGCAACCAGTAAACAAAAAAGAGCAGGGGTGGCTGTACTGATATCGTATAAAATAGACTTTAATTAAAATCTATTACAAGAGATAAAGAAGGACATGACATAATAATAAAAATGTCAATCCAACAAGAATACATAAGAATTATAAATATATATGCACCCATCAGCAATGCTCCAAAATACATGAAATGAATACTGACTAATATGAAAGGAGAGACAGACAACTTCATAGTAATAGTATGGGACATCAACACATCACTTTCAATTACAGACAGAACATTTAAAAAGAAGATCACTAAGGACATTAAGAACTTAAATAAAACCATAAGTCAGTTGGACCTAACAGACATGTATAGCACACTTCACCCAACATCAGAACAATATACATTCTTCTCTAGCATACATGGATCATTTTCCAGAATAGATCATACGCCAGGACATAAAACAACTCTCAACAAATTAAAAAATATTGAAATCATACAAAGCAATAGCATCATCTCTGACCACAGTGATATGAAGCTAGAAATCAACAACAGGAAAAATAAGGAAAATAAATAAATAAATACACAGACATGAAATAATACACTATTAAAAAAACTATTGGGTCATAGAAGAAATCAAAAGTGAAATTTTAAAATTCCTAGAATCAAATAAAAATGAAAACACAATATATCAAAACCATTGGGACACAGCCAAAGTGGTACTCAGAGGGAAATTTATAGCAATAAATACCTACATTAAAAAAAAAAAAAAAAGGTCCAGAATCATTAACTTAAACCAATAACTTGAACAAATAGAAAAGGAAGAACAAAAGAAGCCAAAAGCTACCAGAAAAAAAAGGAAATAATAAAGATTAGGGCAGAAATACATGAAATAGAAAATACAAAAATAATAGAAAGAATCAATAAAACCAGAAGTTGGTTCTTTAAAAGGATCAATAAAATAGACAAACCACCGGCTAAATTGACAAAAGAAAAAAACCAGAAGAGGCAAATAATCAAATTAAGAAATGAAATCGGTGACATTACAACTGATTCAACAGAGATAAAGATCATAACTGATTACTATGAAAAATTGTACTCCAACAAATTTGAAAACCTAGGTGAAATGGGGAGACATGGTGTCTTAGTGGTTAAGAGCTTGTACCAAAAGGTCAGCAGTTCAAATCCACCAGCAGCTCCTTGGAAACACTATGGGGTAGTTCTACTCCGTCCAACAGGGTGGCTCTGAGTTGGAATCGACTCGACAGCAGTGAGTGAGATGAAGTGGGCATATTCCTAGAAATACACTACCTACCCAAACTAATACAGAGGTAGAAAATTTAAACAGACCCATTACAAAAAAAGAGCTTGAAGATGTCATGAAAAAATTACCAACAACAACAACAAGAAAGCCCAGGACCAGATGGCTATGCTGGAGAATTGTACCAAACATTCAGAGAAGAGTTGACACCAATCCTACTCAACCTCTTCAAAAACATACAAGAGGAAGTAACACTACAGAACTTTTTCTGTGAGGCCAGCATAACCCTGATACCTAAACGAGGCAAAGACATCAAAAAGAAAAGAAAATTGTTGTTTTTAGGTTCTGTTCAGCTGGTTTCAACTCATAGTGATCCTATATACAACAGAACATAACATTGCCCAGTCCTGCACCATCTGCACAGTCATTGCTATGGTTGAGCTCATTTTTGTGGCCACTGTGTCAATCCATCTCTTTGAGGGCCTTCCTCTTTTCACTGACCTGTACCTTACCAACCATGATGTCCTTCTCCAGGGACTGGCCCCTCCTGATAACATGTCCAAAGTACTTGAGACAAAGTTTTGCCATCCCGCTTCTAAGAAGCCTTCTGACAGTACTTCTTCCAAGACAGATTTGTTTGTTCTTCTGGCAGCCCATGATATATTGAATATTCTTTGCCAACACAATAATTCAAAGACATCAATTTTTCTTCAGTCTTCCTTATTCATTGTCCAGCTTTCACATGCATATGAGGGGATTGAAAATACCATAGCTTGGGTCAGGTGCACCTTAGCCCTCAAAGCGACATCTTTGCTTTTGAACACTTTTAAACCAGGCAAAGACCTTACAGAAAAAGAAAATTACCAATATCCCTTATGAGCATAGATGCAGTTTTTTCAACAAAATTCTAGCCAACAGACTTCAGCAACATATCTAAATAAATAAATAAATAAACCATACGCCATGATCCAGTGAGAGTCATACAAGGATTACAAGGGTGGTTTAACATTAGAAAATTCATTCAATGTAATCTGCCACATAAGTAAAACAAAGGAGAGGAACGATATGATCATATCAATTGATGCAGAAAAGGCTTTCAATAAAATTCAACACCCTTTCTTGATTAAAAAAAAAAAATTCTCAGGGGAATTTCTCGACATAATTAAGGGCATATATCTAAAACCAAAAGGACAGCAGTTCAAATCCACCAAGTGCTCCTTGGAAACTCTACGGGGCAGTTCTTCTCTGTCCTATAGGGTTGCTATGAGTCGAAATCGACTCAACGGCAATGGGTTTGGGTTTTTTTTTTTTTTTTTTTTTTTAATGCAAAACCAACAGCCAACGTTTTACTCAGTGGAGAAAGGCTGAGAGCCTTCCCTCTGAGAGTGGAAATGAGACAAGGATGCCCATTATCATCATTCTTATTCGACTTTATACTGGAAGTCCTAGCCAGAGCAATAAGACAAGAAAGAAAGATAAAAGGTATCCAAATTGGAAAGGAAGAAATAAAACTATATTTGCAGATGACATGATATTATACATAAAAAACCCTAAAGATTCCACAAGAAAGCTGCCAGAACTAATAGAAGAATTTAGCAATGTTGCAGAGTACGAGATCAACACACAAAAACCAGTTGGGTTTCTCTACACTAACAAAACTACTCTGAAAAAGAAACCAAGAAAACAATACTATTTATAATAGCCCCCAAATTGATAAAAATATCTAGGAATTAACCTAACCAGGGGCATAAAAGACCTACAATGAAAATGATAAAACACACTACAAGACACAAAGAGAACTACAAAAATGGAAAAACATCCCATGCTTATAGATTGGAAGACTTAATATAGTGAAAATGTCAATTCTACCTAAAGCAATCTACAGATACAATGCAATCCTGATATAAATCCCAACAACATCCTTTACTGAAATAGAAAGACTAATGACCAACTTCACATGGAAAGGAAAGAAACCTAGAAAAACCAAAGCAATATTGAAGAAAAAGAACAAAGCAGGAGGTCCCACATGCCCTAGTATCAGAACATATTATACTGCCACTGTAATTAAAACAGCCTGGTATTGGTTCAGTAGTAGACATAGACCAGTGCAATAGAACTGAGAGCTCAGAATTAAACCCAGCCAACTATGGACAGCTGATTTTCCACAAGGGTTCAAAACTCATTCAGTGGAACAGAAACAGCCTCTTTAATAAGTGGTGCTGGCAAAACTGGATATCCACTTGCCAAAAAGTGAAACAGTACCCATATCTCACACCAAACACAAGAACTAACGCAAATGGATCAAAGACCTGAATGTTAAAACTAAAACCATAAAATCCCTGGAAGACAACATAGGGAGAATACTATGGGACTTAATCTTTTGTAAAAATAGGATAACAAACATTACAACAAATGCATGAACAGAAGACAAACAGATAAATGGAACATCATAAAAGTTTAAAAACTTATGCTCATCAAAACATTTTATTAAAAGAATAAATAGACAGCCTACAGACTGGGAAAAAAATCTTTGGCAATGACTTATCTGATAAGGGTTAATCTCTAAAATCTATAGAAAGCTGCAACAACTCAAGAACAAAAAGACAACCCAATTACAAAATGGGCAAAGGATGTGAACAGAACCTTCACCAAAGAGGACATCCAGCAGCCAACAAATATATTAAAAGATGTTCACTAGAACTAAACAGAAGATTTCAAAGAACCTCTTGAGAAGACAAAGTAAAGTATTTTAATCACATGTGCAAAGAGCTGGAGATGGAAAACCAAAAGGGAAGAACACGCTCGGCGTTTCTCAAGCTGCAAGAACTGAAGAAAAAATTCAAGCCTAGAGTTGCAATAGTGAAGGATTCCACGGGGAAAATATTAAACGACACAGGAAGCATCAAAAGAAAATGGAAGGAATACACAGTCATTATACCAAAAAGAATTAGTCAATATTCAACCATTTCAAGAGGTGTCATATGATCGGGAACCGATGGTACTGAAGGAAGAGGTCCAAGCTGCTCTGAAGGCATTGGAGAAAAACAAGGCTCCAGGAACTGATGGAATATCAATTGAGATGTTTCAACAAACAGATGCATCGCTGGAGGTGCTCACTCGTCTATGCCAAGAAATATGGAAGACAGCTTCCTGGCCGACTGACCAGAAGGGATCCATATTTATGCCTATTCCCAAGAAAGGTGATCCAACCGAATGTGGAAATTATAGAACAATATCATTAATATCACGCGCAAGCCAAATTTTGCTGAAGATCATTCAAAAACAGTGGGAGCAGTATATCGACAGGGAACTGCCAGAAATTCAGGCTGGTTTCAGAAGAGGACGTGGAACCAGGGATATCATCGCTGATGTCAGATGGATCCTGGCTGAAAGCAGAGAATCCCAGAAGGATGTTTACGTGTGTTTTATTGACTATGCAAAGGCATTCGACTGTGTGGATCATAACAAATTATGGATAACATTGTGAATGCCATAACACTTAATTGTGCTCATGAGGAACCTTTACATAGATCAAGAGGCAGTTGTTTGGATGGAACAAGGGGATACTGATTGGTTTAAAGTTAGGAAAGGTGTGCGTCAGGGTTGTATTCTTTCACCATACCTATTCAATGTGTATGCTGAGCAAATAATACAAGAAGCTGGACTATATGAAGAAGAACAGGGCATCAGGATTGGAGGAAGACTCATTAACAACCTGGGTTATGCAGATGACACAACGTTCCTTGGTGAAAGTGAAAAGGACTTGAAGCACTTACTAATGAAGATCAAAGACCACAGCCTTCAGTATGGATTGCACCTCAACATAAAGAAAACAAAAATCCTCACAACTGGACCAATGAGCAACATCATGATAAACGGAGAAAAGATTGAAGTTGTCAAGGATTTCATTTTACTTGGATCCACAATCAACAGCCATGGAAGCAGCAGGCAAGAAATCAAAAGACCCATTGTGTTGGGTAAATCTGTTGCAAAGGACCTCTTTAAAGTGTTGAAGAGCAAAGATATCACCTTGAAGACTAAGTGTGCCTGACCCAAGCCATGGTATTTTCAATCACATCATATGTATGTGAAAGCTGGACAATGAACAAGGAAGACCGAAGAAGAATTGACTTTTGAATTGTGGTGTTGGTGAAGAATATTGAATATACTATGGACTGCCAAAAGAATGAACAAATCTGTCTTAGGAGAAGTACAACCAGAATGCTCCTTAGAGGCAAAAATGGCAAGACTGCGTCTTACATGCTTTGGACATGTTGTCAGGAGAGATCAGTCCCTGGAGAAGGATATCATGCTTGGCAGAGTACAGGGACAGCGGAAAAGAGGAAGACCCTCAACGAGGTGGAATGACACAGTGGCTGCAACAATGAGCTCAAGCATAACAACGATTGTAAGGATGGCACAGGATGGGGCAGTGTTTTGTTCTGTTGTGCATAGGGTCACTATGAGTCGAAACCAACTCTATGGCACCTAACAACAACAATGCCACTGAACAATTTGTGTGGAAATTGTCAAATGGGAACTGAACTTGCTGTGTAAACTTTCACCAAAAACTCAATAAAATATTATTAAAAAAAAAAGTCTCAGAGACCTGTGGCACAACATCTAGCATACCAACATATATGTGTTGGGAGTTCCAGGAGAGACAAGAAAGAGACAGAAAAATATTTGAAGAAATTATAGCTGACACTTCCCAAATTTGACAAATACCTGAAGCTCAGTGAACCCCAAGTGAAATAACACGCCTAGATACAACATAGTCAAAAGATTGAAACCTTGAAAGCAACAAGAGAAAAACAGCACATCATGAACAGAGGAACAATTAACAGATGATTTCTCACTGGAAACAATGGAAGCCAAAAGGCAGTTAGATGACATATTCAAAACACTGAAAACACAAAACAAAACAAAAAGTCAACCTAGAATTCTATATTCAGCAAAACTATCTTTCAAAAATGAAAGCAAAACTGAAAGAATTTGTGACTGGCAGAAATACCTTACAAGAAATGCTAAAGAAAATTCTTCGGGCTTAAAGGAAGTGATACTAGACAGTAAGTGGAATCTGCAGGGAGAAATGAAAACTGCTGGAAATGGTAAAAATGTGGGTAAATATAAGATTCTGCAAATATACTTTTTCTCATATCTTGTCTTCTTTAAAAGACATAAGATTTTATAAAGCAATATAACATTATATTGTTGGTTTTATAACATACACAGATGTAACATACAACCATAACAGCATAAAGGAGTTGGAAGGAATGAGAAATGTATTAAAGTTTCTATATTTTATCAGAATTAAATTAGTATTTTTCAGAAGTAGATTGTGATAAATTAAGATGTACACTGTAATCCGTAGAGCAACTACTACACGGATATACGTAAACCAAAAACCAAACCCATTGCCATGGAGTCAATTCCAACTCATAGCAACCCTATAGGACAGAGTAGAACAGCCCCAAAGGGCTTCCAAGGAGCAGCTGGTGGATTTGAACCACCAACCTTTTGGTTAGCAGCCAAGCTCTTAATCACTGTGCCACCAGGGCACACACAGATATACATGTGTAACACAAACTTTTAAAAAATCAACAGAAGTATGAAATGGTACACCAAAATCTATTATTTACGAAAAGAAGCCAGTAAAGGAAGAAGAGAAAGAAAAAAAATAAAAGAGACAAATGGGAAGCCAATAGCAAAATGGTAGCTGTAAATCCAATCATGTAAATAATTACATTAAATGTGAATGGATTAAACATTCTAATCAATAGACACAGATTATCAGACATGATAAAGAAAAAAGAAAACCTAACCATACACTGTATACAAGAGACACACCTTAGATTCAAAGACACAAAAAGGTTGAAAGTAAAGGGATAGGAAAAGGTATACCATGCAAACAGTAACTATGAGACCTACAGTGCCTATATTAATATCAGATAAAATAGACTTTAAGGGGAGAAATATTACCAGAAACAAAGAGTAATGTTTCATGATGATGCATAATATATCAGGAAGATGTAATTATTATAAATGAATACACTCCCAACAACAAAACCCTAAAATACATGAAGCAAAAACAGGCAAAACTGAGAAATAAAACAGACGAATCAACAAAAATAGTCGGAGATTTTAAAACCTGGCTCTCAATAATTGACAGAACGACAGACAGAAAATTGGCAAGAATGCAGAAGGCTTAAACAATGCTATCAACCAATTTGACCTATCTGACATTTATAGAACACTCCACCCAACAACTGCAAAATATACATTTGTTTCAATTTATAACATTATGCAAGCAGCTAAAATTCCCATAGAAAGCCTACCATCTTTCTGCCCGGGGAGCAAGTGATGAAATCTGGGGCAGCCAAGACTACTGGAAAGTGAACAGGAAATCCTGAAGGGGAAAGAATCAGAGGAAGAAAGTCCCTAATTTAGTGTATCACCACATGCCTGTCAGCTTGTCATACTGTGGTGGCTTGCGTGTTGCTGTGGTGCTGGAAGTTATGCCACTCGGTATTTCAAATGCCAGACTAAGACGGTGTGCTTCTGAAACAATTAGCCAATGAAAACCTTGACTAGCAGCGGAACACTGTCTGATAGAGTGCCAAAGACGAGCTCCTCAGGTTGGGACGCAGTCCAGATACGACTGGGAAAGAGCTGCCTCCTCAAAGTAGAGTTGACCTTAATGACGTGGCTGGAGTCAAGCTTTCGGGACCTTCATTTGCTGTTGTGGAATGACTCGAAATTAGAAGAAACAGCTGCAAACATCCATTAATAACTGTAACGTGGAATGTACAAAGTATGAATCTAGGAAAATTGTTAAGTCATCAAAAATGAAATGGACTGCATAAAGATCAATATTCTAGGCATTAGTGAGCTGAAATGGACTGGTATTGGCCATTTTGAATCAGAGAATCATATGGTATATCTTCCTGGGAATGACAAATTGAAGAGGAATGGTGTTGTATTCATGGTCGAAAAGAACATTTCAAGGTCTATCCTGAAGTACAACGCTGTCAGTGATAGGATAATATCCATATGACTATGAGGAAGACCAGTTACTATGACTATTATTCAAATTTATGAACCAACCACTAAGGTCAAAGATAAGAAAATTGAAGATTTTTACCAACTTCTGCAATCTGAAATCAATCTCACAGGCAACCAAGATGCATTGATAATTACTGGTGATTGGAATGGGAAAGTTGGAAACAAAGAAGGAACAATAGTTGGAAAATAGGGCCTTGGTGTTAGAAAGAACACCGGAGATGGCGTGGTAGAATTTTGCAAGGCCAATGACTTCTTCAAGGCAAATATCTTTTTTCACCAACATAAACGGCGACCATACACATGGACCTCGCCAGATGGAATACACAGGAATCAATCTGACTACATGTGTAGAAAAAGACCATGGGAAGGCTCAATATCATCAGTCAGAACAAAGCTGGGGGCTGACTGTGGAACAGACCATCAGTTGCTCATATGCAAGTTCAAGTTGAAGGTGAAGAAAATTAGAACAAGTCCATGAGAATCAATGTATGGCCTTGAGTATATTCCACCTGAATTTAGAGACTGTCTCAAGAACAGATTTGATGCCTTGAACGCTAATGACTGAAGACCAGATGAGTTGTGGAATGACACGAAGAACGTCCTACGTGAAGAAAACAAGAGGTCGTTAAAAAGACAGGAAGGAAAGAAAAAAAGACCAAAATGGATGTCAGAAGAGACTCAGAAGCTTGCTCTTGAACGTAGAGTAGCTAAAGCTAGTGGAAGAAATGATGAAGTAAAACAGCTAAACAGAAGATTTCAAAGGGTGGCTTGAGAAGACAAAGTAAAGTGTTATAATGAAATGTGCAAAGACCTAGAGTTTGAAAACCAAAAGGAAGAACACCCTTGGCATTTCTAAAGCTGAAAAAACTGAACAGAAAATTGAAGCCTTGAGTTGCAATGTTGAAGAATCCTACGGGGAAAATATTAAACGACGCAGGAAGCATCAAAAGAAGATGGAAGGACTACACAGAATCACTGTACCAAAAAGAATTAGTCAACACTCAGTCATTTCAGGAGGTGGCATATGATCAAGAACCGATGGTAGTGAAGGAAAGAGTCCAAGCTGCACTGAAGGCATTGGCGAAAAACAAGGCTCCAGGAATTGACCGAATATCAGTTGAGATGTGGGTATGTCCCCTGTAGGTCAGATATGTAACCTAGGTACAATCACTGTGATCCAAGGGCTGATCCGTGTGCAGAATTATTGCAGACTAAAGGGGCTCCGAGCCAGACTGTCTCTCCTGAAATCCAAGTCCCTGAGCACTGAGGAAGGGGGTCAGGGGGCTGCAGTACTGTGACTAGAATCCCAGTTGAGTCCTCCTATTGGCAGGTGAAGGGAAAGGGGTGGGGGGTTGTATGCTCAGCTTCCCACCTCTTATCTAAAGCTAGGCCTTCACACCACACAGCTACTTCACCGTGGGCTGGAGCCAATAAACCCACTGCCATCCCAACTCATAGCTACCCTGTAGGACAGAGTAGAACTGCCCCATAGGGTTTGAAGGCTGTAAATCTTTATGGAAGCAGACTGCCACATCTTTCTCCCACGGACTGGCTGGTGAGTTTGAACCACCAATCTTTTTGTTAGCAGCTGAGTGTTTTAACACTGTGCCACCATGGCTCTTGGTGAGCTGAGTGGGAAATAAACTTGAAGACTCTGACTTCACACTTGGCTCACAATGGGGTTATTTCTGCCCTGGAGTTTTCACCTCCTACCTGCCATGCCTGCAAGGGGCTCTTTTCTCCGGCTTTGGGAGGAGATGAGCAAGTCTCCCTTTGCTAATTTCTGCTTCCTAGAAGGCTGGGCTGGGGAACCAAAATCAAGCTGCGTACCTAGGGGCTCCGGGTGTGGGTTGAGGAAGGGGTGTTCTCTGCGGCTGGTGAGCGAGGAGTGGGATCCATGTGGCCTCCCTTCCCTCTGCCCCCTGAGACTGGCCCTCTGGGAGTAGGGAGGCCTGGGAGGAACAGGAACTGCTGCCCCTGTGTGACTCTGGCCTTCCTCACAGTATCTCTACGCTCGTTTCCTCACCTGTGAGAGGGAAACGGGGTCTGCTTTTCTGGGCTGTTGTAGGTTTGTCAGAAGAAGCTGTGTGAGGGGGGGTGTGGTGCTGAGATCATTGTGTCATATGATCCAGCAAGTCCACTTCTCCCAAGGGAATTGAAGACAGACACTCTTACCACAGGGTTCATTGTAGCATTGTTCACAATGACCAAAAGGTGGAAACAGCCAAATGACTGTCTTAGTCATCTAATGCTGCTATAACAGAAATACCACAAGTGGATGGCTTTAACAAAGAGAAATTTATTTTCTCACAGTCTAGTAGGCTAGAAGTCGTAATTCAGGGCCTCAGCTCCAGGGGAAGGCTTTCTTTCTCTGTCAGCTCTGGAGGAAGGTCCTTGTCCTCAATCTTCCTCTGGACTGGGAGCTTCTCCGTGCAGGAACCCTGGGTCTAAAGGACGTGCTCTGGTCCCGGTGCTGCTTTCTTGGTGATATGAGGTCCCCCACTCTCTGCTTGATTCCCTTTCCTTTTTATCTCTTGTAAGATAAAAGGTGGCACAGCCCACACCCCAGGGAAACTCCCTTTACATTGGATCAGGGATGTGACCTTAGTAAGGGTGTTACAATCCCACCCTAATCCTCTTTAACATAAAATTACAATCACAAAAAGGAGGACAACCACACAATACTGGGAATCATGGCCTAACCAAGTTGACTCATATTTTGGGGGGACACAATTCAATCCATGACAATGACCGCCAACAGATAAATGGATAAACGAAATGGGGTGCATACACACAATGGACTATTACTCAGCCATAAAGAGAAAAGAAGTCCTGATGCATGCCACAACAGAGAAGAACTTTGAAAACATTTCACAGAGTGAAATAAGTCAGTCACAAAAGGACAAATATTGTATGATCCCTCTTACGGGAAAGTCTAGAATTAGCAAACGCTTACAGACCAAAGTTTATCAGTGGTTGCCACGGGCGGGCAAGAGGAAAGGGGAACTCACTGCTTAGGGGACACTGAGCTTCTGTTAAGGGTGATGGAAAAACTCGAAAAAGCATAGTGATGACGGTTAAACACGATGACCATAGTCAGTAACACTGAATGGGGCAGGTCAAGAACGTTGAAATGGCAAATGTTTTGTTGCACATATATTTAGCACAATTTAAAAAACAATTTTTTTCTGGAGGAGCTCTGGCGGTTTCAGCACAGAAGCTCCCTCTCCACACGTCCTCAGGAATGGCCCCGGGGGTTTGGAGGAGGAGAGGGAAGCAGGGCTGGCCGGGCTCCAGGAGGCCTGTGCTGTCCACTGCTGAGAGGGAGGGTCGTTAGGAAGGAAGCCTTCCCCGAATGTAGCTCCAAGCCCAAGAGCTGTTTGAAGGTGGTCCCCTGAGACCTCTGGGGAGAGGGAAGTGGGAGGCGATAGGGAAGAGGCGTGGCCCTCCCACACTCCAAAAGAGGGGTCTCCCATCACCAGAGACCAGAGGCCTATGAGCAAAACTTTGGGCAGAAGTCTCAGAAGCCAGAACCAAGATCATTTGGGGATTGAGAAAGCTGGTGAGGGCTTTGCAAACATGGTTACTAACCCTCAGGGTACAGATGAGGAAACTGACCCAAAGGGGAGGAGGCCTTGCAGCTAGAGGCATGCTGGGCCAGGAGCCAGCCAGGTCGTAGGTCTCCCTTTTCAGGGTATATTCGTGTGTGTCCATGTGTGTGTCTGTCAGTGTAAGTGAGCATGCGGGTGGAGGGGAACAGGCAATTTGCATAGGTAATAAAGAGTTGGTGGGGGGGTCTTAGAAATTCTGTAATCAATCTCCAGGCTAGTTGATCCCCAGGCTTCCTGACCTACTGGCCAGTTCCCCTTCCTGGTGTGAATCTGAGAGAAGGGAACAGCGACTGTGAGACATATTTTATATGGATCAAGAGTCTCCTGGCATCTCCTCAGCATCCTGGGGAGCTCCCTGGCCTGCCCTGCCACTCAGCACCTCCAGCCAAAACCTCCAGGGGTGAAACTGGAGACACTGGGGACATTAGGGACAGCAGAGCTGTTGGCAGGGAGGAAGAGTCCCTTGATCTCCCTTGGAGGCTGCAGGAGAATGCGAAAGTAGGAGACTGGCCCCTCCCTCCACAGCAACCCCAAGTCCTCTCTGTCCCCCAGAGCCTGCATTGCACCCCCTCACCCCAAATGCCCAGGCTGGGATAGAGGAGCCCAAGGAGAAGCCATCTGAGCTATGTCCGGGAGGGCCAGCTGAGAGTGTGAGGCCCCTCACATGCCGGAGGAGGGTGACAGACGGAGGAAGCATGGAAACAGACTGTGGGCCTTCACCTTGTGTATCTTGGGCATTGGTCACTAAGGAGTAACTTTGCCTCCATTAGCTGACAACTAACAGGAATATCAAGGCATTTTTTGTTCAATGGTAGCATTCTCACCTCCTATGTGGAGACCTGGGTTTGATTCCCAGCCAGTGCACCTCAGGCATAGCCACCACCCATCTGTTAGTGGAAGATTTGTACATTGCTGTGATGCTAACAGCTGCTAACCAAGAGGTTGGCAGTTCAAATCCACCAGGCGCTCCTTGGAAACTCTATGGGGCAGTTCTACTCTGTCCTATAGGATCGCTATGAGTCTAAATCTACTCGATCAACTGAGGGCAGTGGTTTTTTTGTGATGCTAAATGGTTTTTTTTTTTTTTTTTTAAACGGGTTTCAACGGAGCTTCCAGACTAAGACAGACAAAGAAGAAAGGCCTGGCGATGTGCTTCCAAAAACCAGCCACTGACAATGCTCTGTGTGGATCACAATGGTTCAGCCTGCAGCTGATCAGGTGCAGGACCAGGCAGCGTTTTGTTCTGTCATGCACGGGGTCACCTGAGTCAGAGCGGACTCAACGACAGCTAACAATGGGAAAATCAGCTAGTGGTGATCTGGGAAATATCACAATAAATGCAGGGAACCTAACTTTCTCCCTTCTGATGCTGATGAATTCCTGCCTTTGTTGGGGGCGGGGGAAGGTTCCTGGGGATGGCTGCAGATAAGAAACCTGGTAACAGCCCAGTCTGGAAAACCCGGGTTACACAAACCCTGGAAGAAGAAAAGAGGAGGAAAAGGGTCACCGAGGCTGGTTAAAGGGGCAGTGCCACCCCTGCCTTGATGATGGACAGGGAACTTGGTCATTTGTGCCTCCACCTCCCCCTCAGTCTCGGTGCCCGGCTGGCTATGAGCCCTGTGCCCTCACAGCGAAGGTGCCTCCTCTGCTCTTTGCAGGGGATCGCTCTGGGGCTATCTGCAATCACCAAGCAGCCCCCTCTGTGGCTACCACATCCAGCCCTGTTGCAGAGACAGCAGCTGATGATGATAAGAGAAGCGTGGTGGCCACGAGAGGCCAACATCAGCTTGTGATTTCCGATTCAGTTAGGCTGAAGCTGATAAGGAGAGTGGGCTGCCCACGATGGCCACACCGCCTGGCTGCTGCTGAGTTCTGGGCCTGCAGGAGCTGAATTCTCGGTCCTCTGTCCTGCCCTGGACTTATTCATGCATTCATTTGTTTCATTTATTGAGCCAAGATTGACTTAGCACTGTGATGGATAGACCCTAATGAATAAGACCTAGGCCCAGGACTTAAGCCCAGTAGTGGAGGGAGGAGGGACGAGACAGACATTTGATCTAAGAGCTCTAACGTACAGATGCGAGGTAGACTGTGATTCCAGTCACATGACAGGGGCAGAAATGAAGTAGATATGGGAGGGAGGCAGAGCCAGAGAGTAAATGATGTATGTTTCTAGGCATTCTTTCTTTCTTTTGACCAAATGGCCTCCTTTACAAATGAGGGTAGAACAAAAGCCAGCCAAGCCCCAGTAGAAAAGTCAGGGGGTTCCTTAGCCCCAAGGCTTCTTTGGCTGCAAGTGACAGAAACTCATCTGAAACAGGTTTAATCAAAAAAGAGAATCTGATTGCATCACACAGCTGATCAATACAAGAGTAGATATGGCATCAGGGTTTCAGGTATAGCTGAAACCAGGTGCTCAAACAATACTGTCGGCAGTCTGTCTCTCTCCGGAGCCATTTATCCATTAGGCCCAATGGGATGAGAGAAAAGGCTTTGTGAGCTTTTCAAAAATCTAGAAATGTGCCTGAGGGCTCCCCACCCCCAAATAATTTTTGGCTTCATATGTGAAAAAAAAAAAGATGAACTAGCAAATGTTTCATCTTGGAAGTGACCTGTTCCCACCACTGCTTGCGGCACCATTCCCTCGGCCCTCCAGTTGACGTGGAGTCGACTGTGACTTGTGATGGCCCCATGTGTGTCAAAGTAGAACTGCATTTCATAAAGTTTTCAATGGCTGATTTTTTGGAATTAGATCACCAGGCCTTTCTTCCGAGGTGCCTCTGGGTGGACTCAAACCTCCAACCCTTCAGTTAGCAGCTGAGCACTTAACTGTTTGCACCTCACAGGGACTCCCCTTAGCACTGTTCTCTCCTCCTTAAGGTCAGTAGACGCTTTGTTTCTCTTGGTCCATGTCCTCTCTGCAGTCTTTGGCTCTTTTGACCATGAGCGTCTCCTTGACCCTCTCTCCTCCCCTGGCTTCTATGACACAATGCTTTTCCTCCAGCTTCTCTGATGTGCTTCTATATTCTCCTTTGCTGCGTGCTTTTCTCTGCTGAATGAAGGATGACCAGGAGTGAGACAGGACAGGGGTTAAAAAGAGAGTTCCAAGAAGGGTTGAGAAGAGAATTCTACAGCACATGTCAAGGCCTGGAGGTAGGAGAGAACTGGATTATTGAGGAACTGCGGTTGTTCAGTACTTGTAGGAGGCGCTGGCATGAGGGGATAAGGCCTGAGGTTGGAGATTGTTATGGATTGAATTATGTCTCCCAAAAATGTGTGTCAACTTGGCTAGGCCACCATTCCCAGTATTGTGTGATTGTCCACCATTTTGTCATCTGATGTGATTTTCCTGTGTGTTGAAAATCCTACCTCTATGATGTTAATGAGGCAGGATTAGGGGCAGTTATGTTAATGAGGCAGTACTCAATCTATAAGATTAAGTTGTTCATTGAGTCAATCTCTTTTGAGATATAAAAGAGAGAAGTGAGCAGAGAGGCAGTGGGACCTCATACCACCAAGAAAGCAGCCCAGGGAGCAGAGCATGTCCTTTGGACCAGGGGTTCCTGCAAGGAGAAGCTCCTAGACCGAAGGAAGATTGACGACAAGCACCTTCCTGAAGCTGACGGATAGAGAAAGCCTTCCCCTTGAGCTGGCACCCTGAATTTGGACTTCTAGCCTCCTAGATTGTGAGAGAATGAATTTCTCTTTGTTAAAGCTGTCCACTTCTGTTATAGCAGTACTAGATAACTAAGACAGAGATGAAGGAGGGACAGATCAACAAGGGCTTTACAAGTCATGTCAAGGAGTTTGCCTGCTCTCTTAAAAGTTCTCTCTTCAACAGGGAGCCACTGAAGGTTATAACAGAGGAGTAAGATGATCAGGGGCCATTGGTGGTTCAGTGGTAGAATTCTTGCTCCCCATGCGGGAGACCCAGGTTTGATTCCTGGCTAAGGTACCTGATGCTCAGCCAGCACCCGTCTGTCAGTGGAGGCTTCCACATTCCTGTTACGTTAAACAGGTTTCTGCAGAGCTTCCAGGCTAAGATTGACTAGGAAGAAAAGCCTGCTGATCTACTTCTGAAAATAAGTATATGAAAACCCTATGGATTACTCCAGTCTGATCTGCACCCGATCACAGGGATGGTGCAAGACCAGGTAGCATTTTGTTCCATTGTGTGTGAGGTCGCCATGGGTCCAGGTTAGCTCCACAGCACCCAACAACAACAACACGGTCAGATTTGTGTCTCACTATCAGAAAGGGTCCATTGGTTGCTGGCTGAAAGCCAGACTAAACAGAGGCATCAAGTGAAAGATACTGGTGGCCTGATAAGTCAGTGAGGGTGGTGGGCGGAGAAGGGGGCAGCTTCCTTACATACACACAGGACCTGGTGCTGTTGGGATGAAACAGGAGAGGGAGAGGGAAGAATTAAGGATGACACCCAGGTTCCTGATTCTGGGGGAGGGACAAAGGGAGAGAAGCAGGCTTAGAGAGGAAATGATCAGCTTGATTCATACATATGGGACTGGAGGTGCTTCGGGGACACCTGGCTAGAGGTATCCAGGACAGGGATGTGTGGGTGGGTCTGGCGCTCGGGAGACAGGTCAGGGTTCCCTGTGTCACTGCCATCAGCCCCAGAGGGGGTCCCCACCCATCCAACAGATTCTAATAAGGAGCCTCCAGTGACTGTGGGGGCCTCAGATGCTGTAGAAAGCAGGCTCACAGCAGGATGTGTTCTGGGAGGAGCCTCGAGCTCAGGCCATGGGGAAGGGGAAGGAAGAGGAGGGGACAGAGCTGGTGGTGCTGGGCTTTCCTCTGCAGATCTTCAGACTGCAGCTGAGACTGAAGACACCCTGTGGGGTTCCTCTCAGACTTCTGGTTCCCTGGGGCCCGAGGCCTCCTGGGGCAGGACTTGGGGAGCCGTGGCTGCGACTGAGCCAAGGTAGGTGCTGGGTGGGTAGCTGTCTCCGGGGGAGGGTGCGGGGAGGCAGATCTGAGCAGGGTAGGAGGAGGGAGCAGGGAAGGGTGAGTACTGCAGGGGGAGCTGGTAAGGGGACTGAAGCACCCTTGGGTCTTATGAGCACGAGTCTCAGGCTGCTGGGGCCAGCCTTTCTGAGAAGGTCACCCCAGATGTGGTGGCTTTTAGAACCCCTCTGCCAAGTTAAGATTGTTCAATGCTTTTAGCAAGATGAAAGGACAGAGGACTGGTCAACTCACTCCACAAGAAATCTTCTCCTTTCTTCTTCTACCCTTGGCCATGGAGTCAATTTCTACTCATAGCAACCTTGTAGGACAGAGTAGAACTGTCCCACAGGGTTTCCAAGGAGCGGCTGGTAGATTTGAACTGCCATCCTTTTTGGTTAGCAGCCACCAGGGCCTGGTAAATGCCAATAATAATAGTGCTGATTGTTCATGTTCGATGCTGTAGAGTCCGCTCATTTTTATCCAATGGATTCTCACCAGCCATTGGAGGTGGGCTGGATAAGTGTTTTCATGCCCATTTTATAGATCAGGAGATTGAGGCTTAGTGAGATGAAGCCACTTGGCAAAGGCTGCGGGGCAGGTACGTGGGGACCAAGACTCGTGCCTGAGTCTTCTGGGTCCCTGCCTGCGCTCCTTCTTAGACGCCATCTGTCCATCCGTCTCCTAAGGAATTTAGTTTATTATGGTCTGAACATCTCCCACATGGTCAGCCAGTGCCAGAGTTTGACCAAGGCTTGGTCTGTATCCTTAAGGACCTGACCATCTGCCATAGGGGCGGAGACATGGCTGCAGGTGACTAACAGAGAGAGTGGAAGGAGCTGAGGTGGTCAGAGAGGTGAGGCGGGGTGAGTGGGAGCAGGAGAGAGAAGACCTTCAGGTACTGGATCTGGGAAGGTCTTGTGGACGAAGTGGTCCATGAGCTGAGCCTAGAGGGAGAAGGAGGGTCAGGTGCCCAGGCGAGGTCACATGGCAAGTGGGCTCAGGCACAGAGGGAGGAAGGTGCGTGTGAAAGTCATGATTTAAGGGAAAGACCAGCTAGAGATTCTGTTTGGCTGCTAAAGCTAGAGTTTATGCAGGACAAAGACCTAGGCCTGTTCCATTTATTCATTTAGCACAGCTCTGAGTGGTATTCAAATATCATCTCATTTAGTCCTCAGAATATTCCATGATAGATGCTGTTATTAAAAGCCGGTTGCTGTCGAGTTGACTCCGACCCATCTGACCCCGTGTGTCTGAGTAGAACTGTGCTCCATAGGGTTTTCAATGGCTGATTTTTCAGAAGTAGATCGCCAGGCCTTTCTTCCAAGGTGCCTCTGGGTGAACTTGAACAGCCAGTCTTTTGGTTAGCAGTGGAGCAGGTGAGCCCTTTGCACCACTCAGGGACCAGGTACTATAATCAGGCCTCCTTTAAAGATAGGAAAACCAAGCACAATGATTTTGAGTAACTAGCCCAAGTTGTCAAAAGTAGCAGAGACAGGTTGGAACCCAGGCAGTCCAGCACCAAAAACTACCTGCCTACCACTGTGCCACATGGCCTCTCACTGGGGCATGCTGCTCCTGCTCACCTCTATGGCATCTCAAAGAGGGCCCTGGCTGGCGTGGCTGATACGAACGCCAGGCTGCGGCCAGCATCATCTGGTCCAGGGGCTTCCCAGTCTGCACACAGGCCCTGTCAGATTCCTCCCAGGCTCCCTGTCCTGGGAACAATGCTCTCCTCACCTCCCCCTGCCCCTTTCACACCCAGGTGCTTCCTTCCCAGCCAAAGGCAGACACAGCTGAGGAAGCAGGACTGCCCCACTCCACAGGGGACACATCCTCAGCCCCACTCTACAGGGGACAGCCAGGAGGGGGCCCTCAACTTCTCAGCCCCACTCCAGAGGGAATGGCAGGGAGGACGCTGTCACCTCCTCCCCTGGGAATCTGAAAAGCTCGAGGCGGTCTCATGGGGGTGAGGGATGAGGGTTGAGGGGGACCCTTCAGAGCTCTGACTCCCCATTCCCTGTCTTCTCCCCTGCTGTGAGAACACTAACCAAGCACAGGGCATGTTGTCTGGTGAGTAGGACTGTCCAGGGAGACAAAAGCTCAGAGTACTTGGAATAGCAAAAAGCATCTACCCCTGAAGGCCTGGGCAGGGTTGGAGTGGGCAGGAGATCATAAGAACTTGGCATCTTTGTTGCTGAAATAGTGATCCCGAACTAGGCCCCCTGAGATCCTTCTCTAAACCCTTCCTTTTTCAAACCCTACTGTAGCCCGGAAATCTTCCCCATGCTGTCTTGAGCCAACCTCTGGGAGCAGCAGCTGCTCCCATTCACTTAGTTCTGCTGCGACCCAACCTGTGGAGCCACACCTCGTAGACCCTTGGGCCTATTTTATCCTAACACAGCTGTCCTGCTGCATGTTTGTACCTTCCCTGCAGACTGTCCGTTTTTGCTAATGTTCTGTTTTTAAGGAAGTTGTTGTTAGTTGCTCTCAAGTTGCCTCTGACTCGTGGTGACTCCATATACCACAGAACAAAATGTTGCCTGGTCCCGCGCCATCTTCATGATCATTGCATGTTTGAGTCCATTGTTGCAGCCATTGTGCAGTACCTTCCAACCTAGGGGGCTTGTCTTCTAGCGCTATATCAGCCAATAATCTGTTGTGATCGATAGGGGTTTCTGTGGCTAATTTTTGGACGCAGGTTGCCAAGCCTTTCTTCCTAGTCTGTCTTAGTCTGGAAGCTCCGCTGAAACCTGTCCACCATGGGTGACCCTACAGGTATTTGAAATATCAGTGGCGTAGCTTCCAGCATCATAACAACATACAAGCCACCACAGTATGACACACTGACAGACCAGTGGTGGGTTTAAGGAGGAATGCCTTCTAAATCCTTATTCATTCATCTTTGTCTCTGATCTTGTCCCTTTGTTAAGAGCTGTGAAGGGTCTGACGTTTTACACTACTGCAAGCTAACTAGTTAGCCTGCCACGGATTCATGGATGCTGACAGAAGGCATGAGATTCCAGAGTCAGAGACAAAGGACTTGATTACTCACGGCACCGCAAGGAACGTGTTCATTGGTTCCTCATGTGCCCCATGTCCCGTGACAGCAGCGTAGAGGCAGACTTAGGTGGGTGCCGTGCATTAGACTTAGGTGGGTGCTGTGCATTACGGCCAAGGAACCCTGAGCTTAGGAAACCCCAAATATTCATAATGAGCTGCAGGCAAACCTGCCCAACCACTGCCCTGGAAGGAGACATTATCTTTATTATTCCAGACAGCAAGTAAGTCTTCTCTCTGACCTGGAGGGAGACATCATCTCTAACTTCCAAAGCTGTTCACTATACAAACGTCTTTGAGACGTGGGATCCAGAACGAAAGCTCATGCAGCTTGCAGAAACAAGAGATCTGTGGAGAATTGTCTCCCAACCCCCTCCTACTCGTCCCCCCATTTATTCCATCCCAGCCGTACTGATCCTTGAGAACGCCAGGCACCCTCCCCCCTCAGGGCCTTTGCCCTGGCTGCTGCCTTTGCTAGAATGTTTTTTCCCCACAGATACTGCATGGCTTGCTTCCTTGCCTCCTTCAGGTATCTCCTCAAATGCCACCTCCTCAGTCCTCTGTAACACCCTTTTCAAAAACTGCAACACCCCCCCCCCGCCCCCATCCAAGTCCAGAACTCCTCATTCCTCTTCCAGCTCTTATCATGACCTGGAAGTTCTGGGTGGCACAAAAGGTTATTGTGTTCAGCTACTAACTGAAAGTTGGAGGTTGGCGTCCACCCAGAGGGGCCTCAGAAGAAAGGCCTGGTGACCTGGTTCCAAAAATCAGCCATTGAAAACCCTGTGGAACACAGTTCTTCTCTGACACACATGGGGTCCCTATGAGTTGGAGTCCACTCAAGGAAACTGGCTTATCATAGTCTAAGATATAATTTATTTATTTACAATTTATTATTTAATCATTAACCCCTTGCCATACGCCTACCAGAGTGTAAATTTTATGAAAGCAGGCAATTTTGTCAGTTTTAATTTTTTGCCGTATCCCCAGGGCCTAGAACAGTGTCTGCCATATAGAAGGTACTCAATAAATATTTTTGAATGAATGCATGTATCCATCATTTATCTGGAGACCTGCTATTTGAAGCTACACCTGTCTGTCAGTTTTTTTTTTCCCCCTTCTTTTTTTTTTTTATTGTGTTTTAAGTGAAAGTTTTGTCTGTCGGTTTTTAATACCGTCCTGGCTTTCATATTGCTTTGATATTGGAAGCTATGCGATTGGTAGTTCAAATACCAGCAGGGCCACCCATGGTGGACAGGTTTCAGCAGAGCTTCCAGACTGAGATAGACTAAGAAGAAAGGACTGGTGATCTAATTCCAAAAATAAGCCAATGAAAACCCTACGGATCACAAGAGAGTATTATTATCTGATATAATGCTGGGAGAAGAGCCCCCTAGGTTGGAAGGCACTCAAAATACACAGTGGCCACAACAATGGACTCAAGCATACCAACAATCATGAAGATGGCAAGGGACTGGGCTGTGTTTTGTTCTGTTGCCCATGGGTCGCCATGAGTTGGAGCCGACTGGACAGCAACTAATAATATTATTTGAAGACCTAGTCTTTTTACTTTGTATCTATAGGACAGTGTCTGGCAGAAAGTAGATGCTCAGTAACTGCGTACTGAATAAATGAAAAAATGAATGAATGCTGAGGGCAGTGGCAGGTGAAAGGCCATGGTGCGGGTGAGTGTCAGATTTTCCAAGATTGTTGGGATTCACCCCTCGGCTTTTCTGTGCCAGCTACGCCAGCTGCTGGACTCTTTCTGTTTGGGGCAGAGGCTGGCCCTGGTGCATCTCTTTCCTGTGATGACTTCTGGCTGTACTGGGGAGCTGGGATTGGCACATGGTCGTATAGACATGAGGGAGAGGGGTGCTCTATGAGATGAGGTCTGACGGGTCGTTTGATTGGTCAGTGGCTTGCATACAATTTTGTAGTACAAAAGCACCAGTCAGATATTGCAGCCTGGGTTTTCCAAGATGGGGTCTGAGACAGATCAGCTATCCACAGGTGACAGAGATGCCCGCCATGTACCGTAAGTTTGAAAATACAGTGTCTTCTGAGACCTCAAGGCCTGCCCACCTTGGGTGTCTGTCTCCACATTTCCCATGGAGCTTTGTTGCTGCTGTCTCCTTTGGCAGTATGCTGTCTTAGTCATCTAGTGCTGCTATAACAGAAATACCACAAGCAGATGGCTTTAGCAAAGAGAAATTTATTTTTTCACAGCAAAGTAGGCTAAAAATCCAAATTCAAGGCGTCAGCTCCAGGGGAAGGCTTTGCCTCTTGGTCCGCCTTCTCATCAATCTTCCCCCAGCCTAGGAGCTTCTCCACGCAAGGACCCCGGATCCAAAGAACCACCTTGCTCCCGGCGCTGCTGTCTTGGTGGTATGAGGTCCCCCAACTTTCTGCTTGCTTCCCTTTCCTGTTATCTCTTATAAGATAAAAGGTGGTGCAGGCCACACCCTGGGAAAACTCCCTTTACATTGGATCAAGGATGTGACCTTAGTAAGGGTGTTACAATCCCACCCTAATCCTCTTTAGCATAAAATTACAGTCACAAAATTGAGGACAACTACACAATAATGGGAATCATGGCTCATCCAAATTTATACACACACTTTTGGGGGGACATAATTCAATCTATGACACATGCCCAAACAGGATTGTCTCTGCTCCTCAGGCTGAGAGTGGTTTGTAGGCAGTGACCCTGTCTATTCTTCATACAAGTGCCTAATATTCATTCATTCAACAGACTGTATGAACAGCGTCGGGGTGGTATCTGACCTCCTCTAACTTCACAAGGGGGAAGACCAACAGCCCAAGGGTGATTCCTATGAGGTGGAGGTCAGACATGCCTCCTCTCTCTGCAGTCTTTACCAATTCTGACACCAACCATTCCTCCCATGGCACTTTCCACTTCTGTTCAATAACTCATTGCAACGGCCACACCAAACTCACAGACAATGCTCACGATTTTGGAGTTGATTAGGGAACTGACAGGTTACAATTCAGGTTCAGGAATGCTCAGGATACAGCTCTCTCATCAGGACAGCCTCTTCCCAGCCACGCCTGCGGGCACACCCCTCTCTGGCCCTTGGCATCTGCCCTGCCTAGGCAAGTGTCCCAAAGCTCCTATAGCCCCTGCCAATAAGTGTCCGGAGGCACCCCACTCCGCCAGTAAGCCTCGGCCCAAAGGCACTCAGCTTTTTCAATCTGTGGGCCAAGATGCCCACCTCTCTCTCTCCTGCCAGTCTCTCCTGTTGCAGTTTCTCTGCCACAGGTTCTCACTGTGTTCAGTGTCATATCTCCCCTCTCTCTCTCTCTCTCTGTCTCCCGGATCCAGAATAGGGGTCTTGAGTCCATGGGACTCGCTCTGCCCTTGGCTCTTCTGCCTTGGTGGTGGTAGGATCCTCTCTCTTCTCTGGAACTGGTGCTCTTTTAAGACAAAACTGACCAATCCCCTTGGCGGACCACAATTGCCGTATTTGCACAATTCCATCCAATCACTTGGGTAGGAATTACAAGACCATGCTGAGAAAGGCCACACAAAAGGGATCCATTGTACCTCACCTGATCTCTAAGGGTTAGGCCCAGAATTGGTACGGCATCTCTTCCGCTGCATTCTGTTGGTCAGAGCAAGTTCCAAGACCAGCCCAGTTTTAAAAGGAGGGGAAACAGACTCAACCTCTTGATAGGAGGAGTGGTTGGGAGGAATTGTTGGCTGCTATCTTTGGGAACAGTATTTATTGAGGGCTGCTATGGACTGAAATGTGTCCCTCAAAAAGTTATGTTGAAGTCCTAACCCCTGGTACCCGTGCATGTGAACATGTTTGGAAATAGGGTCTTTGATGATGCTATCAGCTAAATTAACAAAAGGTCATAGTGGAGCACAGTAGGTCCTAATCCAATATGTCGTGAGTTGCGATCGAGTCATCATCTCTAACTCGTGGGAACTCCATGCACAACAGAACAAAATGCTGTCTTGTCCTACACCATCTTCGTGTTTATACCACTATATTGGACAATATTCTGTTGTGATCCACAGAGTTTCACTGGTTAATTTTTGGAAGTAAATCGCTAGGCCTTTCTTCCTAGTCTGTCTTAGTCTGGAAGCTCTGATGAAACCTGTCCACCATGGGTGTCCTTGCCGGTATTTGAAACACTGATGGCATAGCTCCTAGCATCAGAGCAACATGAAGCCACCACAGTATGAAAAACTGACAGATGAGTGGTGGACATCAATATGACCAGCATCCTTATGAAAGAAGAGATGAAGAGACGAACAGAGGGAAGATACCGTGAAGGCAGAGGCAGAGATTTGAAGTGACGCATCTACAAGCCAAGAATTGTCAGCTGTCACCAGAAGCTAGGAGAGAGGCATGGAACCGATCCATCCTAGGAGCCCTCAGAAGGAATCAACACAGCCACCACCCTGATTTTGGACTCCCAGCCTCCAGAACTGCAAGGCAATACATTTCTTCTAAGCCACCCAATGTGTGGTACTTTTTACAGCAGCCCTAGGAAAGCAATACGGGGCCTTCTCTGTGATATAAACAACTCGGGCAATGGGAAGGCAGCAGTGAGCAAAGCAGAGTGGCACTTACATCCTAGTAGAGGCAAGCAGACAATTAACAGATGAAAGATACTGTGTCCAGAACTATAAGAAGTACAGAGATGCACAATAAATGTTTGTTGCATGACTTACATGGGCACTGTGGGGCAACCCTGAAAGCTGGGGAAAGGGTGTTCCAGGCAGAGGCACGTGGGATGGGACGGAGCCCGGAAAGTTTGAGGAGCCTGAAGAGCCATGAGTTGAAAGCCTGGTGAGTGGGCAAGAGAGGGACAAGCGAAGTTGGAGAGATGGGTAGGGGCCAGATGAGGAAAGCCTTGTAGGCCTGGATATGGAGTGTAGATTTTACCATAAAAGCAAGAAGAATTAGTCAGAGGGAATTTGTAGGGGAAAGAGGGGATGCTGGGAAAACCATTGGGAGCCCTGCCATATCCAGGTGAGAGCTGATGGGGGCTTGGACCAGGTGGCACAGTGAGGTTGGAGAAAAGCTAACATAGCAGAGGGTATTGTTATCATTCGCCACCCGTCTGTCAGTCTGTTGTACTGTGGTGGCTTGTGTGTTACTGAGATGCTGGAAACTGTGCCACCAGTATTTCAAATACCAGTAGGATCACCAGTGGTGCCCAGGTTTTGGTCCAGCTTCCACTAAGACTAGGAAGAAAGGCCTGGTAATTTTCCTCCAAAACTTAGCCAATGAAAACCCTGTGGATTACAACAAAACATTGTCTGACTTGATTGCTTTGGACATGTTACCAGGAGGAAACAATCACCGGAGGAGGACGTCATGTTGGAAGAAGTAGAGGGCCAGAGAGGGCAAGGGAGACTCTGGTGAGGTGGGTTGACACAATAGCTGCAATGACAAGTCACATGACAGCGATCGTGAGGATGGTGCAGGACCGGGCAGTATTTTGTTCTGTTGTGTGTAAGGTCACTGTGAGTCGGAGTCATGTAGACAGCAGCTTCCATCCATCCGTCCGTCCGTCCGTCCATCTGTCCTTCTGTCCAATCTATCATTATCATTCCACATATGTGCACAGCCAATAGAGGGGACCTGGGAATCCCAAGTACCTGGGTCCCTTTGGGGAATTCTCTTGTGCTCTTCCCCCCACTGGATCTGGGGGAGGACCCAGACCTGCCCTGTCCCCAGCTGCCTGACCACCCTGTGTAGCAGTGTTGCCATTTTCCAGCCCCCCCACCCAGACTGGGAACCCCCCAAGGTCAGCGACTTTTCATCGAGGGTTGAAGTTTCATGTTTGGATTTCACACTTCATTCAGATTTTGATGCCTCCTGTTTCACACAAAAAGCGTGCCATCAAGCATTTTTACCGAGACCAGAGTAAAAGGCTGCCACCTCCCTCTCTTTAGTGGAGTTTTGGGTCCCTGATCTCCATGCCTAGGCCTTCATGAACATGGTGTCATCACACAGGCTTACCTTCCACTTGGTACCTTTGCACGCATGATCTCACAAAGGAGGACACTTTTGCACGCATGATCTCACAAAGGAGGACACTTTTGCACGCATGATCTCACAAAGGAGGACACTGACGCCCAGAGAGGCCAGCGATGGCCCAGCCACACAGCTTAGGGGTCGGAGAGGCGGGGCCTGAACCCGATTATTCAAACTCCAGTTGGTCACCCCCACAGGGCAGAATGAGTCAGCTTCACAAACAGGCAGTTCCTAGGCCCAGGATGGGTAGGAGTGGTTATTTTAATAGTTTTATTGTTTTTTCCGATCTTAAAATTTACACACATAAGTTGATGTAATGGCAATGTTCTTAGGTTGGGTGGTGGGCTCATAGGTGTTCGTCTTACTCTTGTGCTTCACAACTTACATATACGTTAGCTGTAGTGTATGGTGTAGTGTACAGTATAGTGTATAGTGTAGTGCTTATCATCTAAAGATAAGGGACTCCTCACACACACACATACACGCGTATACAAGTGAGACTGGGGAAATCTGAATAAAATTGTATCCATGTCAGTATTCTGGTTATAACATTGTACTGTGTTTTTCCAAGATGTTACCAATGTGAGAAACTGGATCATGAGTCTCTTTGTATTATAACTTAGAACTGCATGTGAATCTCCCTATGGGGCAGGTCTACTCTGTCCTATACGGTTGCTATGAGTCGGAATGACTTGGTGGCAATGGGTTTGGTTTCTGTTTTTGTTTTTGCATATGAATCTACAGTTATCTCAAAATGAAAAGTTTAATTAAAAAAGACAGGGAATCTTTAAAAATAACTATCCTACCCCAAACTTTCTTAATATTATCAAATATCCAGTCAGTGTTCAAATTTCCATTTGCTTCAAATGTCATAGATTTTTGTAATAGTTTGAACTGAGATTCAAATAAGGTTCATACATTGGAATTGGCTGATAATGTGTCTTAAATCCCTCTTAATTTATAAGTCTCCTCCCCTCAAAATCAAAACCAAACCCACTGCTGCTGAGTTGATGCCAACTCATAGCAACCCCGTAGAACAGAGTAGAACTGCCCCATAGGGTTTCCAAGACTAAATTTCCCCTCTCCCCAAACCTTCCCTGAAATTTATTTGTTAAAGAAACCAGACCATTTGGCCTTTAGAGTTTCTGTGTCTGGGTTTTAGAGATTGCATCCTGGTAATGTGCTTCAAAGTGTTTTGTATTCCCTTTTTTTTTTTATAAATTGGTAAATGGATATAGGGACTTAGAATATCTAGAATATGCACCGAGAAAAAAAACAATTAAGATGTGTTATGGATTGTGCCCCCCAAAAATTTGTGTTGTAAATCCTAACCTCTATGACTCTGTTTGGGAATGGGTGGTCTTTGTTATGTTAATGAGGCAGGATTAGGGTAGGGTATATCTTGAAAAAAAAATTTTTTTTTTTTTTTTATATCTTGAATCAATCCCTTTTGAGATATAAAAGAGATCAAATGCAAACTAGAAGTAGAGACGGGGTAAGATAGATGCCAAGACACATGGAGATCTCCAAGGAACCAGGAAGCAGAAGCTGAAGAGACAAGGAAGGACCTTCCTCCAGAGCCCACAGAGAGAAGGCCTCCCTCTAGAGCCAGCACCCTGAATTTGGATGTCTAGCCTCCTAAACTGTGAGAAAATAAATTTCTGTTTGTTAGAGCCTCCCACTTGTGGTATTTCTGTTATGGTGGCACTAGGTAACTAAACGAAACCAAACTCAGTGCTGTTGAGTAGTTTACTGACTCATAGCAACCCTATAGGACAGAGTAGAGGTGCCCCACAGAGTTTCCAAGGAGCGCCTGGTAGATTCAAACTGCCTAGCTTTTGGTTGGCAGCTGTAGGTCTTAACCACTATGCCACCAGGGTTCCCAGGTAACTAAGGCAGATGGTAAAAAAAAAAGGATGCAGATGGAAAAATCAGTCCCCTTCCCGCCTTGGTTCCTCCAGGGCTGTTCCTCAGAGACAACTACAGCCTTGTGTATAGTCTGGTTTTAGAAAGCTGTGAGAGCACTGCTGAACATAATAAAATAATCTTGTAATTCTGCAGATACAGAGGTCATTTTTTTTTTTGGTACGTCCTAGAATTTAGTAAAAACTGGGTAAGCATATAAGCATGTAATGCCAGTTACAACTTAAGATGTGGGCTTTTCTTGTTCTTTAATACCTTCTTCTTTATTTTTTTCAATTTCCATACAATCACATTGACTATTTGGTGTACAGTCCCATGAGTTTTAACACCTGTATAGATTTACGTAACCGTCACCACAATCAGGATACAGGACAGTTCCATCACCTCAAAACATTCCCTCTGCCCCTCTGTAGTCAACAGCTCTCCCTCCCTCTAGGCCCTCACAACCGCTGACCTATTTTTTTTCCTTATAATTTATTTTATTTTTGTTGTTGTTGTTGAGAATAGACACAGCAGAACATACAACAATTCAGCGATTTCTACATGTACAATTCAGTGACATTGATTACATTTTCGAGTTGTGCAACCATTCTCACCCTTCTTTTCTGAGTTGTTCCTCCCCCCTTGACATAAACTCACTGCCCCCTAAGTTTCCTAACTAATCTTTTGAGTTTCTGTTGTCAATTTGATCTCATATAGATAGATCTTAAAAGAACACAGTATTTAGGGCAGACATTCTTCACTAGTTAAGACGACTTGAAGCACTTAAACTAATGAAGATGAAAGACCACAGCCTTCAGTATGGACTGCACCTCAACATAAAACAAAAATCCTCACAACTGGACCAACGAGCAACATCATGATAAATGGAGAAAAGATTAAAGTTGTCAAGGATTTCATTTTACTTGGATCCACAATCAACAGCCATGGAAGCAGCAGTCAAGAAATCAAACGACGCATTGCATTGGGTAAATCTGCAGCAAAGGACCTCTTTAAAGTGTTGAAGAGCAAAGATGTCACCTTGAAGACTAAGGTGTGCCTGAGCTAAGCCATGGTATTTTCAATCGCATCATGTGCATGTGAAAGCTGCACAATGAATAAGGAAGACCGAAGAATTGACGCCTTTGAATTGTGGTGTTGGCGAAGGATATTGAATATACCACAGACTGCCAAAAGAACGAACAAATCTGTCTTAGGAGAAGTACAACCAGAATGCTCCTAAGAAGCAAGGATGGCGAGATTGCGTCTTACATACCTTGGACACGTCAGGAGGGATCAGTCCCTGGAGAAGGACATCATGCTGGGTAAAGTACAGGGTCAGTGGAAAAGAGGAAGACCCTCAAAGAGGTGAATTGACACAGTGGCTGCAACAGTGAGCTCAAGCATAACAACAATCGTAAAGATGGCTCAGGACCAGGCAGTGTTTTGTTCTGTTGTGCATAGGGTCACTATGAGTCGGAACCAACTCGATGGCACCTAACAACAACAACAAGAAACTTCAAGGGATATTTTTGGCTCAAGGGTTAAGATTTAAAGATTATCTCAGGGCAATAATTTCAGGGGTTCATCTAACCTCTGTGGCTCCAGAAAGTCTGGAGTCCTTGAAAATTTGAAATTCTGTTCTGCATTTCCCCCTTTTGAACAGTATTCTTCTATAGAATCTATGACCAAAATGTTCAGTAATGATAGCTGGGCACCATCCAGTTCTTCTGCTCTCATGGCAAAGGAGGCAGCTGTTCATGGAGGCAATTAGCCACACATTCTATATCCTCCTCCTATTCCTGACTCTCCTTCTTCCCTTGTTGCTCCAGGTGCATAGAGACCAACCTGATCTATTTTTTGTCCCTATAGTTTTGCCTTTCCTAGAATGCAGTACAAACGGAATCATACAGCATGTAAGCTTTTAGTCTGTCTTCTTTTTTCAACATAACGCTTTTGAAATTTATGCATATCGTTGTATGTATAAAGAATTCATCTTTTTTTATTGCTGAGTATTCTATGGTATGAATGTATCATAGTTTGCTTATCCATTTACCCTTTGGAGGCATTTGAGTTGTTTCCAGTTTGGAGTAATTGTAAACAGACTTGTTGTAAATATCCTCGACAGGTTTTTGTGTGAACATGAGTATTCATTTCTCTAGAGAAAATAACTAGGAGTGGAACTGCAGGATCATATACTTAAGAGATGTTTAACTTTAAAAGAAATTCCCAGACTGTGTTCTAGAGTGTCTGTACCATTTCGCATTCCCACCAGCAATATATAAGTTCTCTTCCCTCCATGTGCTTGCCAGCACTTTGGTATGGTCAATTCTAAGATTTTCATCATTCTAATAGGTATGTAGTGATATCTCATTGTGGCTTTAATTTGCATGTCTTTAGTGGCTAATGATGTTGAGCATTTTTTTGCGTGCTTTTTGTCATCCATATATCTTCTTCAGTGAAAAGCGTCTGTTTAAATCTTTTGCCCATTTAGGGATATTATTTGTTTTCTTATTGTTGAGCTTTGAGAGTTCTTTACATATCTTGGGTACAAGTTCTTTGCTGGATATGTGACTTGCAAATATTTTCTCCAAGTCTGTAGCTTGTCTTTTCCTGTTAAGCAAAAGTTTTTAATTTTGATAAAGTCCAATTAATCAATTTTCTGTTCTATGGGTTTTGCTATTGGTGCTGTATCTAAGAACTTTTTCCTTAACCCAAGATAATGAAGATTTTCTCATGCTTTCAGATTTATGATCTATTTTTAGTTAACTTTTGCATAAGCTGTGGGTATAGATCAAGAGTCTCCTTTTTTGTTTGTTTTTTCATATTGATGAACAATTGTTCCCACATCATTTGTCAGAATCAATTGGCCATATCTTTGTGGGTCTGTTTCCGGACCTCTATTCTGTTCCATCGATCTATGGGCCTAACCCTTTAACAGCACAACACTGTCTTGATTACTGTAACTTTAGAGTTAAGTCTTAAAATAAGGAGTGTGAATCCTCAAATGTTATTCTTTTTAAAACCATTTGGCTATTTTAGTTCCTTTGACTTCCCTTACAAATTTTAGAATCCAATTGCTTCTATCTACAAAAAGTACTGCTGTGATTTTTATTGGAATGACATTAAATCCATAAACCAATTAGGAAAAAATTGACATCTTAACTATGTCGACTCTTCCAGACCATGAACACAGTCTATCTCTCCATTTATTTAGGTCTTCTTTGATTTCTCTTATCAGCGTTTTGTGGTTCTTATATGGATTCTGTGCATGTTTTGTTAGAAATTTTGGTTTCCAATTGTTCATTGCTAATATATTGAAATATGATTGATATTTGTATGCTGACTTTAGATAATGTGACCCTGCTAAACTCACATATTTGTTCTAGGAGCTTTTTATAGAATCTTTGGAATTTTCTGTATAGACAATCATGTCATCTGTGAATAGGGTCAGTTTTATTCCTTCCTTCCCATTCTGTATACCTTTTATTTCTTTTTATTGTCTTATTACACTGGCTAGACTTCCAATACTTTATTCAGTAGGAGTGGAGAGAGAGGACATTCTGGCCTTGTTCCTGATCTTTGGTGGAAATATTTAGTCTTTCACCATTAAGTGTATTAGCTGTGTGTTTGTTTTTTTTAATGCTCTTTATCAGATTAATGAAATGCCATTCTCTTCCTAGTTTGCTGAGAGTTTTTATTACGAATGGATGTTGAATTTTGTCAACTGCTTTTACTACATCAATTGATATAGTCATGGTTTTTATTCTTTAGTCTTTAATATGATGAATTGATTGGTTTTTCAAATATTGAACCAGCCTTGCATTCCTACGATAAACCCCATCAGGTCATGGTTTATTATTCTATTTTTTTTTTTGCTGAACTTGGTTTGTTAATATTTTGTTGAAGATTTTTACATCTGTGTTCATAAAGGATATTGAATTGTAGTTTTCTTTTTTTAGATCGTCTGGTTTTGGTGTAAGGGTGAATCTGGCATCATAAAATAAGCTGGGAAGCATTCCCTCCTCTTTTATTTTCTGGGCCCATGGATTATTTAGATTTCTGTTGTTTAATATCCAAGCATTTGGAAAATGTCCAGTTATCTCTATGTTATTGATTTAAAGTTTTATTTCATTACAGTCAGCATACATACTTTGTATGATTTCAATTATTTTAAATTTATTAAGTTTTGTTTTATGGCCTAAAATACAGTCTTTCTTGGTGAATATTTCATTTGCACTTGAAACAAATGTGTATACTGATGTTCTTGCCTGTGGTGTTCTATAAATCCCGGTTAAATTCAGTTGGTCAATGATATAATTTAGCTGGTTTTGTTCTGTTGATTACTGAGAGCGAAGTGCTTACAGCACCAAATTCGTTGTGGATTTGTCCATGTGTCCTTCAGTCCTACTAGTTTTCCTTTGTTTTGAAGCCCTGCTATGAGGTGTATACACATTTAGGATTGTTACACCTTCTTGTGAATTGACCCTTTTATCCTTGTGTAATGTTCCTCTTCATTCTAGCTAATTTTCCTTGGTTTGAAATCTACTTTTTCTAATATTAATACAGCCACTCCAGCTTTTTCTTTGATGAATGGTATGTCTTTAATGTTCTGTTATGTCATATGCATGGTATGTCTTTTTCTGTCCTTTTTCTTTCAACTTATCTATGTGATTATATTTGAAGTGAGTTTATTTTAGTCCGCGTACAGTTGGGTCATGTGTGTTTGTTTTTGTTTTATCCGTTCTGACAACTTCTGTCTTTTAATACATGTGTTGAGACAATTTAATGTAATTGTTCATATGTTTAAATCTGGGATAACCATTATATTGTTCGTTTTCTGTTTGTTCTGTCTCTGTTTTGTTTCTTTGATAGAGGGAAAAAAAGCAATGGGGATTCTTCCCATGCCCTTGGGACGACAGTGCCTCTGGTCAGAGGGAAGAGTCCCCCTTCCTCAGAGTTTAGGCACCCACACCGCCACCACAGCCATCACTCTTGCTACTACTGCTGCCGCAGGATTGCGTGAGCGCTATAGCAAGAAAGAACAGGAAAGAAAAAGAGGGTCCCTCCCCCAACTCTCCCTTTTCTGTTCCTCAAATTAGAAAGAGAGGGCTTAGATTGGAACTCCTTCCGTCTGCACCCAGTGTGTAATTCTGCTTCTCAGGCTGCCTTTGTCCTGCCTGGAGGGCACCAAAGAGGGGAGAAACAGAGAACTTATTGTCAGATTGGTCTTATTTGGAGTTCTGGCTTCCTTCTCCATTCTGCCTGCTGCTGTTTATTTTCAGAGCCCTCAGAAAGCAGCTCCGTACACAGTATTCGGAACAGGTGGTTGCATTCAGTTGAACAGTTAAAACGGCGTGTACTTACTCTATTCTGACCAGAACCAGAAACACCAACATCGCATTTTGATGTTTGACTTTCCTGACTTTTTGCAATGCATACACGCAAATTTAGAGATATCCTTTTTTTTTTTAATTGATGTGCTATTTTGTTACCTTTGGTTTAAAATTAATACTTCTGAAAATCTTTCCAATTCAGTAAATACATATATACATCATTTTTATGACTGATGTTTTTTAACATGGTACAGATTACCTGAATTCATTTAATAAATAATCTATAATTGGGCTGTGTCAGGGATTGAATCACGTCCCTCCAAAAATGCATCAACTTGGTTAGGCCATGCTTCCCCGTACTGTGTGGCTGTCCTCCATCGTGTGATTATAATTTTATGTCAAGAGGATTAGGGTGAGATTGTAACACCACCCTTACTCAGGTCACCTCTCTGATCCCATGTAAAGGGAGTTTCCCTGGGGTGTGGTTTGTGCCACCTTTTATCTCTTGAGACATAAAAGGAAAGAAAAGCAAGCAGAGAGTTGGGGACCTCATAGACCCAAGAAAGCAGCACCAGGAGCAGAGCACGTTCTTTGGATCCGGGGTCCCTGCACCAGAGGAGCTCTTCCACCAGGGGAAGATTGATGAAAAGGAATCTTCCTCCAGAGCTGACAGAGAGAGAATGCCTTACCCTGGAGCTGACGCCCTGAATTTGGACTTGTAGCCTACTAGACTGTGAGAAAACAAACTTCTCTTTGTTAAAGTCATTCACTTGTGGTATTTCTATTATAGCAGCTCTAGATAACTAGAACAGGCTGTTAAGTTGCTTCTAGTTTTCCTGTATTATAAATAATATTTTGATGAATATTCTTGTACATACCCTTTACCCACTTGTCCAATTATTTCCTTAGGATAAATTCCCCAAAATGGAATTGCTTGGACCAATGGTAAGCACGTGTTGAATTTTGATACTTATTGTCCAAGTACTCTGTGGAAATAAATAAATAAAAATACCAATTACCATTCTCACCAACAATGTATGACGGAGCACATTTTCTCAAATGCTCACCAACAGTGGATGTTATTACCTTTTCTAATATTTTTATTATATCAATAAGGCTGAAATAATTCATAGTCTGTTACAATTTTAGTACTTAGCTGAATTCATTTGGTTATTTATTTTAAAATTTTACCTCTATATCTATAGGTGAGCCTGATCTACTTTTTAACAACGTCCTATATTTGATTTTGGTATCAAGGCTAAAATGGCCTTTTCAAATAAACTGAGACTCTTTCCTTCTTTCTCTATGCTTTGGAAAAATTTAAACAAGATAAAAATTTTATTTACTTGGCAAGTTTGAAAGAACTCATCAGAGGGACAAACTGGGCCAGACACCACTATTTTAGAGCTAGTACTTTGACGACTTTTTATATTTACTCATTGGTTATGAATATAAGCAGTTTTTCTATCTCTTCTAGAGCCTTTTGAATCATTTTTATTTTTCTGGAAAACCATGTATAATATAAAAGGTTCAGATTTTTTTGCCATATACATTTATATATGACATTTGTTATTCCTAATACTGTCTTTTTGTTCTCTCTTTTTCTTTTCTAGATTAGCTTTCCCAGCTATTGTTGTTGTTGTTAGGTGCTGTCAAGTCAGTTCCAACTCATGGCAACCCTATGCACAACAAAACAAAGCAGTGGCTGATCCTGTGCCATCTTCACAATCGTTATTATGCTTGAGCCCATTGGTGCAGCCACTGTGTCAGTCCATTCGTTGAGGGTCTTCCTCTTCTTTGCTGACCCTCTACTTTACCAAGCATGAAGTCCTTCTGCAGGGGCTGGTCCCTCCTGATAACATCTCCAAAGTATGTGAGACGAAGTCTCACCGTCCTTGCTGCTAAGGAGCATCCTGGCTGTACTTCTTTTAAGACAGATTTGTTTGTTCTTCTGGCAGTCCATGGCATATTCAATATTCTTCACAAACACTGTAATTCAAAGGCATTAATTCTTCAGTTTTCGTTATTCATTGTCCAGCTTTTGCATGCATATGAGGTAATTGAAAATACCATGGCTTGTGTCAGGCACACCTTAGTCTTCAAAGTGACATCTTGCTTTTTAACACTTTAAAGAGGTCCTTTGTAGCAGATTCACCCAATGCAATGCGTCATTTGAGTTCTTGACTGCTGCTTCCATGGCTGTTGCTTGTGGATCCAGGTAAAATGAAATCCTTGACAACTTCAGTCTTTTCTCCGTTTATCATGATGTTGCTTATTGGTCCAGTTGTGAAGATTTTTGTTTTCTTTGTGTTGAGGTGTAATCCACACTGAAGGCTGTGGTCTTTGATCTTCATCAGTAAGTGCTTCAAGTCCTCCTCAATTTCAGCAAGTGAGGTTGTATCATGAGTCTTCCTCCAATCCTGATGCTCCATTCTTCTTCATATAATCCACCTTCTCGGATTATTTGTGCAGCATACAGATTGAATAAGTATAGTGAAAGGATACAACCCTGATGCACACCTTTCCTTATTTTAAACCATGCAGTATCCCCTTTTTCTGTTCAAACAACTGCTTCGATCTATGTACAGATTCCTCATGAGCACAGTTAAGTGTTCTAGAAGTCCCATTCTTTGCAATGTTATCCATATTTTGTTATGATCCATACAGCTGAATGCCTTTGCATAGTCAATAAAACACAGGTAAACATCTTTCTGGTATTCTCTGCTTTCAGCCATGATCCATCTGACATCAGCAATGATTTCCCTTGTTCCATGTTCTCTTCTGAATCTGGCTTGAATTTCCGGCAGTTCCCCATCGATGTACTGCTGCAGCCACTTCTGAATGATTTTCAGCAAAATTTTACTTGCGTGTGATATTAATGATATTCCCAGCTATACATGTCTTTTTTTCTCCAAAGAACAAGATTTTAGGTTTGTTCAGGGTTCATCTGCTTTTCAGTTGTTGTGTTTGTTACCTTAGGGAGCAGATTTTTGAAGTGTCTCATACTGGGGTCACAGGGAGGCAGCACAGGGTCATGGCTAAGAGCATGGACTCTGGAATCAGATGGTCACAGTTGAAATCCTCGTTTCTTTAGCAACTAGCTATTTGTCCTTGAAAGTTATTTAAACTCTCTGTGCTTCAGTTTTCCCATCTGTAGAATTGGGGGTGGGGGGGCTGTGAAGAATAGTACCTACTTCATAAGGTTAATATTGGTATTAAAAAGTTGCTATTTTTTCACTGCTTATAAGAGTGTCTGACACATAGTAAGCACCATATAAGTATTTCTTAAATAAATATAGACTTCCTTCCAGTGTTCTAGAAGCCTAGATCCCCCAGGAACTTCTCTGTTCCCCAAACATACTTTCTGCACCTTCTCACCACTTATACCAACTGCCTCTTATTTTGCAGAACCACCTCTGTACAGGAAGAACAACCACCTGCCCTCCACTCTGCTGCCCGAGACAACCACATCCTCCTTACACAGCCCACAGGCTCCCATGGAGAGCTCAGGTCAGTATGGGAAGGGGTCTAGTCAGTCTGCCTGCACAGTGCCGAATAGCCCTCTTGTGGGTGTGAATGACCCCAGTGCTGGCAGGACCACCTCCACCTAGCCAGGCTGTGAGATCTCAATTCAGCTGCCCAGTGGGAGAACATCTTGAGACACGATCACCCACACACACTTATACGAGCCTCCACTGCTTACAGGTCATTGAGCTGGACAGTGGGAATGATGACAATAATACCGATGGCCGTCGAGTCGATTCCGACTCATAGCAACCCTATAGGACAGAGTAGAGCTGCCCCATAGGGTTTCCAAGGAGCAGCTGATGGATTCGAACCACGAACCTTTTCGTTAGCAGCCAAGCTCTTAATCACTCTGCCCCCAGGGATCCCAATGACAATAATAGTTGAGATTTATTACCAAACACTTGGATAATTACATCACATTGCATTTATTTAACAAAATCTTATCTAGCACTTACAACTTGGCAAGTACTGATAAAAGCCTTTGACAAATACTAACTCGTATGATACCCAAAAAACCAAACCCAGTGCCATCGAGTTGATTCCGACTCATAGCGACCCTAAAGGACAGAGTAGAACTGCCCCATAGAGTTTCCAAGGAGCGCCTGGCAGATTCGAACTGCCAACAATTTGGTTAGCAGTCGTAGCACTTAACCACTACGCCACCAGGGTTTCCACTCGATAAAAATAGGTATTATTATTACTCTTATTTTACAGAAGGGGAAACTGAGGGACAGAGAGGACAGGTAATTTTCCCAAGGTCACACAGGTATTGTATGAGGCAATGTGATGAGTATTTGAACCCAGCAGTCTAGCTCCAGTGTCCATGCTCTTAATGATTTCACTATGGATTGTCTCATGAAAACCTCAGAAGGCTTTGGTGAGTTAGGGATAAGGGGTATTAGTATTATTATCCTCTGAAAGGAATACTGAGGCTCAGAGAGGTTAGGCAACTTTCTCAAAGTCACACAGCTAGTATGTGGCAGAACTAGGAGTGGAACTCAAATCTGTCTGATTCCAAAGCCTGGGCTCGAGACCCCTAAATCGCCTTGGGACAAGGAGAGATGACCCTTGCCCCTAAGATGTGTATCATCCACCATGTCAGAGACCCCTTCTCAGATCACCAGGCACAGACTCTAATATCCTTGAGGATTTCTGTCTTGGGGAAGGAGAGCGGTTACCCGAAGCAGGGGTGGCTACTTGGTTGTTATCATCCCTAGGATGCTTTCTTTCCACATCCCAGAGGGCCTCATCCAACCAGAAGACACTCCGTGTCAGGCAACCCCGGTGTGAACCCTGCTGTTGCAATATTCTGGATGGTCCTTAACCAGCTAGGGTTTGGGCTGGGAGCGTTGCCTGAGAGGAGCCATCTGGACACTGTGACCTTCACCCCTAATTCGGGGATGATTATCCTCTGTGAACAGGAAGCATCTTGGCACGTGACTCCCTCCTTGACTAACAGATCAGTTACCCAGAATGCCAAGCTTATCTACTATGGCAGTAGTTCTCAGCCTCATGTACATTAGAGTCTCCTAGGGAGCTATAAAAATTTTTTTATTATTGGGCCCCACCCTCAGGGATTCTGATTTAATGGGCTTGGGTGGGTGGGCTGTGCACTGGTATTTTTTAAAGCTTCCTAGGTGGTTCCAATGTTCAACCAAGGCTGGGAACCATAAAGTAGGGGAAAGGCAAAACATCCTAAGAGAGAGACAGACTCTGTCAAATCAAAAACAGCCACAGGCCAGTGGAGGGCCGTGATTGCCAAGTCCCAGGAAAGCTTTGAATGACCTTAAATTGAGAAGACCCTGGATTATGGGGGTCCTACCATTTTTACCATGGTGAGGACCCTGCCAGCCTCATTCTCTGTTTCCCTTCCTGTTGTCTCTTTAGCTGCAATAACACCTACCCTGGAAACCTTCCTATAAGCAACTTTTTTAGGGGTGTTTATTGCCACATTTCAAACCCGAGGCACACATAGATACACATATACACCTAGTCTCACCGGGGTACACCGTCTTCTCTCTTTTACCAGAAAGCAGGTAAACAGTCACATGTAAGAGTGTGGTTGTAGACAAACAGCATAGCAGAGAAAACACTGCATCCAGCAGCTCTGTGGCCTGGAGTAAATCACTCTCCCTTCTGAGCCTCATTTCCGCATTTGTAAAATGGAAAGATGTGCTCTAAGCTCCCTCTAGGTCTGAATTTTTGTGATGGAGAAGTGATATGGGGCACAGGTAAGGACTCTAGACCCGATGAGATAATACATTAAAAAAAAATACTTTGCATATCCATGAGTCAGTTTGGGAATGCTAGCTATAACAATTGACCCCCAAATGTCAGTGTCTTAACACAACAAATGCTTATTTATTGCTCACATCACGGTCCAATCTGGGGTACAAACAATCACCCAGAGTCTGAGGATTCTTTCCTCTTTTGGCACCATCTTCTTCAGTATGTGTCCCCCAAGGTCACCAGGAAATTGGATGAGAGTCTGGAGGATTGAGCAGAGGATTTTATGGCCAGACCTGGAAGCAGCACATATCACCTCCACTTACATTCCATTGGCCAGAACTCAGTCACATGGCTCCTATCTAACTGCAAGGGAGTCTGGGAAATGTAGTCTTCCTGCCTACCTAGGAAATTGGATTCATGAACTCATAGCATTGTCTTGCCACACCAAGGCAAGACTCTCAGTGTTTATACTTTTCAAGTGCTATAAAATTGTAGGTATTACACTAACTAGATAGTAGATAAGTGGCAACTTTGGTGAAGCGTAAGACAGTACACAATACTAGGGAAGTCAGCACATTTTGACCAAGGCAAAGTCATAGAAGTTTCACAAATGCATCCAAACTCCCTGAGGGACCAAGTTACTGGGCTGGGGGTGGGGAACATGGTCTTGGGGGACGTCTAGCTCTATTGGCATAACATAGACTATAAAGAAAATGTCCTACATCAAACTGTAGTGAGCAGTGTCTGGGGTCTTAAAAGCTTGCAAGTGGCCATCTAAGATACATCTACCAGTCCCATCCCTGCTGGAGCAAAGGAAAATGTAGAAAACCAAAGATACAGGGACAGATTAGTCCAAGAGACTAATGGACCACAACTACCACAGCCTCCACCAGACTGAACCCAGAACAAACAGATGGTGCCTGGCTACCACAACCGACTGCTCTCACAGGGATCATAATACAGGGTCCTGGACAGAGCAGTAAAGAAATGTAGAACAAAATTCAAATTCACACACACACACAAAAGACTAGACTTGCTGGTCTGACAGAGACTGAAGAAGCCCTGAGAGTATGGCTCCTGGACACCCTTTGAATTCAGTACTGAAGTCACTCCCGAGGTTCACCTTTCAGCCAAGGATTAGACAGTCACTGTGAGTCAGAAGAGTAGGAATTGACTTGACAGCAATGGGTTTGTTTTTTTTTTATAGCGCAAACAATAGCATGCATGAGGAATGTACTTCCTAGTACAATCACGTATACGAGACTAAATGGGCACACCGGCCCAAAAGCAAAGATGAGAAGACAGGAAGGAACAGGAAAACTGGGTGAATGGAAATGGGGAACCTGGGGTGGAAAAGGGGAGAGTGTTGACACATTGCAGCTTTGGCAACCAATGTCACAAAACAATTTGTTTATTAATTGTTTAATGAGAAGCTAATTTGCTCTGCAAACTTTCACCTAAAACACACACACCCACAAATTTAGATATTAATAATAACATTAATGCCTAATAGCAATATCCCACATTCTTGGATGGAGGAAAGGATAATAATAACAAATGTCATTTACATATTTATTGAGTGTCTGCCCTGAGTCAAGAATGGTCTCAGATATTCATATCATATATGAACAACCTGAGACATCTTGTTGCCAGTGCCTCTATGCCTTTAATTGAAGGAGGTTCTTGCCTTTCACTGTCAAGAATGAACAGGTGAGGCACAGAGAATTTTCCATAGGAGCAAAGCTTTATTGAAGAGGCTTGCAAGTGGAGATGAGGAGGGCCTAGGCAACGCTTACCCCCTTCTCCCAGAACAAAGGATTTGCATGGTTTTTTAAAGGTTTTTGAGTGGGAAAAGATTTACGTTTATTCATAGGTAAAGGTGGGGTTTTCCAGAAAGTGGCCCATCTGGGTGGGGATATGTTAACTACAGTGCACGCGCAGTAGCTTTCTAAGATGGCTTTAAGATGGCTCCTGTCCCAGAGGCATCTGGGTTTCATAGCAGGACTTATTGTGGGGTGTTGCACCTGTGCAGCCACTCCTGTAGGGCCATTTCGATTCCTGTCGCCGGTACTTGCATCAGGCAGAAGTCATCTGTCAGTCACCTTGCAGATGTCTGCGCATGCTCCAGGGACCGGATTGGGCTGGTCCTTCTGAAAAACATCTTACAAGGGAGTACACTGTTTGTTCTTTCTTTACCACACCTTTCAGGATGGGGATTTTGTATTAGCCAAATAAACACATAGTATTATAAGTAAGTTGCAAGTTGCAGGTTTTGCAGGGCTCCTTGCTTAGGGGCTCAGACCCTGTTTCTTGCCTATCTCATTCCCCCCTGAGAGATTTCATACTCATAATTCTTTACGAGGGTGTAGGAGCAGAGGTCTCTTCTTGTGTAACTTCTTCAAGTTGACACTGGTGTGTTGGCCTGCCTAGCAGAGTAGAAATCTCTCCCTATCTGGTCTAAAATTTTGTAAGGACTGGGGGTCTCACTTTCAGGAATGGGCTAGAAACCTTGCATCACCTTGGAATTGTTGTAACCTAGAGGACACAAACTTTATCAGAAGCTTGAGGAGACAAGACCCAAAAATCAAAAGTCGAAGTATAGGAACTTGAGGGCCCAAAAAGGGTAGAAACCAAGGAAGAGAGGGGAGTACCTCCCACACTGCCCACCAAATATCTAGGCCTCCCTCTCTTTTGACTCTCAATCTCTTTTTTTCTTTTTTTTTTCTTCTTTACATTCTCTGGCCTACTTCACAGGAAAGGGGAAAAGTCAAGTTCCTTACCTTAGTCTTTCTGTCAACCCCAATAACTGTACAGTCACAACTGGAGAGTGGGCTTGGATTTTGGGTCAAAACAGAGAGAAGGCAGCTCCCGTGTCTAGCAAAAATTCAGTCTCCTTACCTCCCACGTCAAGAGTAACCCAAGGCTCCACTGCAGAAATAATGACGGTCTTCTGGCTGGGAGCTGAGCAGACCTCTGAGCCTCATCAATAGGGCTGCTCTTCCTCCTCCAAGGAGAGGGACATCGGTGCAGTGGGTCTGCCTGGACTGGCCTCTGGGGGAAGTCAACTGGGCACCCTGTTTTAGGTCTCTTAGGACATCCCGCCTTGTAGTGGCCTGTCTTTTTGCAATACCCACATTGGACTGGCTCCATACTCACCAGCTAATGAGGATATTCTCGTGGAGGTCTTGGCCTTTGGGATCCTGTAGGGTTACCTCAAGGTGGGTCCTGAAGTGCTACTGCCAACAATCGGGCCTTTTCCTCATTGTATTCTCCACTGCTAGGTTCCTGTTGTTAAAGACCTTAAAGGCTTCCCCAACCAGTTGTGAGAGTGGAGTCTGGGGTTCGGCCTCTATCTTTTGCAGCTTCCTTTTAATATCTGCTGCAGACTGGGTAATAAAATCCACAGCTAGCAAAGTCTTTTCTTCCGGGCTCTCAGGGTCAGTGTTAGTATGTTCCCTAAAAGCCTCAGTCAGCCTGGTAAGGAAGACCGCTGGGTTCTCCTCTGCTGTCTGGGTAATTTCTTTCACCCTATCATAATTGACAGGCTTGGCTACACACTTTTGAATCCTGCCTATGACACATGCAACTAAATGTCTGGCTCTTTCCTTACCATCCACATTGTAATCCCAATTCGGCTCCACATTGGGGGCTGCTTCCCATCCTGGTCTGAAAATAACATGTGTTGGTTGTGAGCAGTTAGCATCGTCTGCCTGTTCTTTAGCCTTAGCCAGGATCCTAGTCTTCTCATCCGTATTGCAACAGTGAGTTAAAATGACCATCACATCTCCTGAGGTCAAATTAAAATTGAAGCTGAGTTTCATGAGCTCATCCTTAAATCTCTCCGGGTCTTCTAACACACTCTCTAACTTTTCTATGCACTGGCTTAAGTCTGAGACTGAAAATGGCACATGAACCCAGGTTGTGCCTCTATTCCCATAGTGACTGATAAATTTCTTAAAGATTTCTCTAATTTAACTATACCATAAATAGGAATTGAAGTTACCAACCACACCCTGAGTGTTGGACCAATGGGTTTTCTTCTGACTTTCATTTTACGGTGGGTAACAAATTTAACATTACCTTTTTAATATTTACTATGAATATATAAAGATAATCTTAAAGTTCACAAAGTGTACTGTTCACACATTTATCAGGAATTTAAACAAAAAATTGCCCACGATCAAAGACCTAAACATAAAGACTAAAACGATAAAGATCATGGAAGAAAAAATAGGGACAAAGTTAGGAGCCCTAATACAAGGCATAAACAGAATACAAAACATTACCAAAAATGATGAAGAGAAACCAGGTAACTGGGAGCTCCTAAAAATCAAACACCTATGCTCATGCTCATCTAAAGACTTCACCAAAAGAGTAAAAAGACCGCCTACAGACTAGGAAAGAATTTTCAGCTATGACATCTCCGACCAGCGCCTGATCTCTAAAATCTATATGATTCTGTCAAAACTCAACCACAAAAAGACAAACAACCCAATCAAGAAGTGGGCAAAGGATATGAACACACACTTCACTAAAGAAGATATTCAGGCAGCTAACAGATACATGAGAAAATGCTCTCGATCATTAGCCATTAGAGAAATGCAAATTAAAACTGCGATGAGATTCCATCTTACTCCAACAAGGCTGGCATTAATCCAAAAAACACAAAATAATAAATGTTGGAGAGGCTGCGGAGAGATTGGAACTCTTATACATTGCTGGTGGGAATATAAAATGGTACAACCACTTTGGAAATCCATCTGGCGTTATCTTAAACAGTTAGAAATAGAACTACCATACAACCCAGAAATCCCACTCCTTGGAATATACCCTAGAGAAATAAGAGCCTTCACACGAACAGATATATGCACACCCATGTTTATTGCAGCTCTGTTTACAATAACAAAAAGCTGGAAGCAACCAAAGTGTCCATCAACGGATGAATGGTTAAATAAATTGTGGTATATTCACACAATGGAATACTATGCATCGATAAAGAACAGTGACGAATCTGTGAAACATTTCATAACCTGGAGGAACCTGGAAGGCATTATGCTGAGCGAAATTAGTCAGAGGCAAAAGGACAAATATTGTATAAGACCACTATTATAAGATCTTGAGAAATAGTATAAACTGAGAAGAACACATACTTTTGTGGTTACGAGGGGGGGAAGGAGGGAGGGTGGGAGAGGGTTATTTACTGATTAGTTAGTAGATAAGAACTACTTTAGGTGAAGGGAAGGACAATACTCAATGCATGGAAGGTCAGCTCAACTGGACTGGACCAAAAGCAAAGAAGTTTCCGGGATAAAATGAATGCTTCGAAGGTCAGCGGAGCAAGGGCAGGGGTTTGGGGACCATGGTTTAAGGGGACTTGTAAGTCAATTGGCAAAATAATTCTATTATGAAAACATTCTGCATCCCACTTTGAAGTGTGTCATCTGGGGTCTTAAATGCTAACAAGTGGCCATCTAAGATGCATCAATTGGTCTCAACCCACCTGGATCAAAGGAGAATGAAGAACACCAAGGTCACACAATAACTACGAGCCCAAGAGACAGAAAGGGCCATGTGAACCAGAGACTTACATCATCGTGAGACCAGAAGAACTAGTTGGTGCCCGGCTACAAGCGATGACTGCCCTGACAGGGAGCATAACAGAGAACCCCTGAGGGAGCAGGAGATCAGTGGGATGCAGACCCCAAATTCTCACAAAAAGACCATACTTAATGGTCTGACTGAGACTGGAGGAATCCCGGCAGTCATGGTCCCCAAACCTTCTGTTGGCCCAGGACAGGAACCATACCCCAAGACAACTCATCAGACATGGAAGGGACTGGACAATGGGTAGGAGAGAGATGCTGATGAAGAGTGAGCTCTTAGTATCAGGTGGACACTTGAGACTGTGTTGGCATCTCCTGTCTGGAGGGGGTATGGGAGGGTAGAGGGAGTTGGAAGCTGGCAAAATTGTCACAAAAGGAGAGACTGGAAGGGCTGACTCATTAGGGGGAGAGATAGTGGGAGTATGGAGTAAGGTGTATATAAACTTATATGTGACAGACTGACTTGATTTGTAAACGTTCACTTGAAGCTCAATAAAATTAAAAAAAAAAATTGCCCACATAAGTTCACTATTACTTGGAAAGGGATCATCTAAACTAGTATAGTTGGATATATCACATAAAAACATATCTAGAAGGAACACACAAATTTTGTCTAGAGAAAACAGAAAATAAGAAATAAAGGGAGGGCGGAGCCAAGATGGCGGACTAGGCAGACGCTACCTCGGATCCCTCTTACAACAAAGACACGGAAAAACAAGTGAATCGATCACATACATAACAATCTACGAACCCTGAACAACAAACACAGATTTAGAGACGGAGAACGAACTAATACGGGGAAGCAGCGATTGTTTCCAGAGCCTGGAGCCAGCGTACCAGTCAGGTACGGCACAAGCACAGAGACCTGCTCCACCCCCTTGAACTAACCCCGGGAGGGGGACCAGCTGGTTCCACGGGCGGCGTGGGACGCAGCCGGTAGGAGAAGTCCCCGGGAGGCAGTGACTGATCTTGGAGCAGAAAGAGCAGCATCCGAGCTGGGGAACCGTCCCGCAGGGATTAGGACTGCACGCAGGTACGCCATAAACACGGAGAGTTGCTCCACCCCCTGAACTAACCCCGGGAAGGGGACCAGCCGGGTCGCGCGGGCGGCGTGGGACGCAGCCGGTAGGAGAAGTCCCCGGGAGGCAGCAACTGGTATTGGAGTGGGGAGAACAGCGTTCCAGCCAGGACACTCGGTCGCGGCACAAGCACAGGGAGCTACTCCACCCATCTGAACTAACCCCGGGAGGGGGCCCACCTAGTTCACGGGGGCGGCACGGCCACGCGGCTGGAGAGACGAGAAGTCCCCGGGAGGCAGCGACTGATTTTGGAGTTGAGAGTGCACCGTCCCAGTAGGGGAGCCTTGACGCTGGGCGTGGGGCTGGAAGCGGAGGATCTGACCGTGACTCCAGCGGGCCAGACCCCCCGGGGGCAATCTCCACACAGCCAGCACACATAGGCGACGCGCCCGCGGGAATCTCAGATATAACAGTCATTCCAAGCAAGACAAGCAACTCTGGCTATATTCTGAGGTGCTACTCTCCTATCTCTCTGTTCCCTCCCCCACCCTTCCCAGGCGGCTTCATTAACATCTGAATAGCCTGAGCCAAAGGGAGAACTCTGATAGGGATCTGACTGCAGTTTTTTTTTTTAGCGGATTTTCTGGAAAAACTAGTTTCCCAGTGATGGCTCGGAGACAACAATCCATATCAAACCACTTAAAGAAGCAGACCGGGACAGCTTCTCCAACCCCCCAAACAAAAGAATCAAAATCTTTCCCAAATGAAGATACAATTTTGGAATTATCAGATACAGAATATAAAAAACTAATTTACAGAATGCTTAATGATATCACAAATGAAATTAGGATATCTGCAGAAAAAGCCAAGGAACACACTGATAAAACTGTTGAAGAACTCAAAAAGATTATTCAAGAACATACTGGAAAAATTAATAAGTTGCAAGAATCCATAGAGAGACAACATGTAGAAATCCAAAAGATTAACAATAAAATAACAGAATTAGACAACGTAATAGGAAGTCAGAGGAGCAGACTCGAGCAATTAGAATGCAGACTGGGACATCTGGAGGACCAGGGAATTAACACCAACATAGCTGAAAAAAAATCAGATAAAAGAATTAAAAAAAATGAAGAAACCCTAAGAATTATGTGGGACTCTATCAAGAAGGATAACCTGCGGGTGATTGGAGTCCCAGAACAGGGAGGAGGGACAGAAAACACAGAGAAAATAGTTGAAGAACTTCTGACAGAAAACTTCCCTGACATCATGAAAGACGAAAGGATATCTATCCAAGATGCTCATCGAACCCCATTTAAGATTGATCCAAAAAGAAAAACACCAAGACATATTATCATCAAACTCACCAAAACCAAAGATAAACAGAAAATTTTAAAAGCAGCCAGGGAGAAAAGAAAGGTTTCCTTCAAGGGAGAATCAATAAGAATATGTTCTGACTACTCAGCAGAAACCATGCAGGCAAGAAGGGAATGGGACGACATATACAGAACACTGAAGGAGAAAAACTGCCAGCCAAGGATCATATATCCAGCAAAACTCTCTCTCAAATATGAAGGCGAAATTAAGATATTTACAGACAAACACAAGTTTAGAGAATTTGCAAAAACCAAACCAAAGCTACAAGAAATACTAAAGGATATTGTTTGGTCAGAGAACCAATAATATCAGATATCAGCACAACACAAGGTCACAAAACAGAACGTCCTGATATCAACTCAAATAGGGAAATCACAAAAACAAACAAATTAAGATTAATTAAAAAAAAAAAAATACACATAACAGGGAATCATGGAAGTCAATAGGTAAAAGATCACAATAATCAAAAAGAGGGACTAAATACAGGAGGCATTGAACTGCCATATGGAGAGTGATACAAGGCGATATAGAACAATACAAGTTAGGTTTTTACTTAGAAAAATAGGGGTATATAATGAGGTAACCACAAAAAGGTATAACAACTCTATAACTCAAGACAAAAACCAAGAAAAACGTAACGACTCAACTAACATAAAGTCAAACACTATGAAAATGAGGATCTCACAATTTACTAAGAAAAACGCCTCAGCACAAAAAAGTATGTGGAAAAATGAAATTGTCAACAACACACATAAAAAGGCATCAAAATGACAGCACTAAAAACTTATTTATCTATAATTACCCTGAATGTAAATGGACTAAATGCACCAATAAAGAGACAGAGAGTCACAGACTGGATAAAGAAACACGATCCATCTATATGCTGCCTACAAGAGACACACCTTAGACTTAGAGACTCAAATAAACTAAAACTCAAAGGATGGAAAAAAGTATATCAAGCAAACAATAAGCAAAAAAGAAGAGGAGTAGCAATATTAATTTCTGACAAAATAGACTTTAGACTTAAATCCACCACAAAGGATAAAGAAGGACACTATATAATGATAAAAGGGACAATTGATCAGGAAGACATAACCATATTAAATATTTACGCACCCAATGACAGGGCTGCAAGATACATAAATCAAATTTTAACAGAACTGAAAAGCGAGATAGATACCTCCACAATTATAGTAGGAGACTTCAACACACCACTTTCGGAGAAGGACAGGACATCCAGCAAGAAGCTCAACAGAGACACGGAAGATCTAATTACAACAATCAACCAACTTGACCTCATTGACTTATACAGAACTCTCCACCCAACTGCTGCAAAATATACTTTTTTTTCCAGCGCACATGGAACATTCTCTAGAATAGACCACATATTAGGACATAAAACAAACCTTTGCAGAGTCCAAAACATCGAAATATTACAAAGCATCTTCTCAGATCACAAGGCAATAAAACTAGAGATCAATAACAGAAAAACGAGGGAAAAGAAATCAAATACTTGGAAAATGAACAATACCCTCCTGAAAAAAGACTGGGTTATAGAAGACATCAAGGAGGGAATAAGGAAATTCATAGAAAGCAACGAGAATGAAAATACTTCCTATCAAAACCTCTGGGACACAGCAAAAGCAGTGCTCAGAGGCCAATTTATATCAATAAATGCACACATACAAAAAGAAGAAAGAGCCAAAATCAGAGAACTGTCCCTACAACTTGAACAAATAGAAAGTGAGCAACAAAAGAATCCATCAGGCACCAGAAGAAAACAAATAATAAAAATTAGAGCTGAACTAAATGAATTAGAGAACAGAAAAACAATTGAAAGAATTAACAAAGCCAAAAGCTGGTTCTTTGAAAAAATTAACAAAATTGATAAACCATTGGCTAGACTGACTAAAGAAATACAGGAAAGGAAACAAATAACCCGAATAAGAAATGAGAAGGACCACATCACAACAGAACCAAATGAAATTAAAAGAATCATTTCAGATTATTATGAAAAATTGTACTCTAACAAATTTGAAAACCTAGAAGAAATGGATGAATTCCTGGAAAAACACTACCTACCTAAACTAACACATTCAGAAGTAGAACAACTAAATAGACCCATAACAAAAAAAGAGATTGAAACGGTAATCAAAAAACTCCCAACAAAAAAAAGTCCTGGCCCGGACGGCTTCACTGCAGAGTTCTACCAAATTTTCAGAGAAGAGTTAACACCACTACTACTAAAGGTATTCCAAAGCATAGAAAATGACGGAATACTACCCAACTCATTCTATGAAGCCACCATCTCCCTGATACCAAAACCAGGTAAAGACATTACAAAAAAAGAAAATTATAGACCTATATCCCTCATGAACATTGATGCAAAAATCCTCAACAAAATTCTAGCCAATAGAATCCAACAACACATCAAAAAAATAATTCACCCTGATCAAGTGGGATTTATACCAGGTATGCAAGGCTGGTTTAATATCAGAAAAACCATTAATGTAATCCATCACATAAATAAAACAAAAGACAAAAACCACATGATCTTATCAATTGATGCAGAAAAGGCATTTGACAAAGTCCAACACCCATTCATGATAAAAACTCTTACCAAAATAGGAATTGAAGGAAAATTCCTCAACATAATAAAGGGCATCTATGCAAAGCCAACAGCCAATGTCACTCTAAATGGAGAGAACCTGAAAGCATTTCCCTTGAGAACGGGAACCAGACAAGGATGCCCTTTATCACCGCTCTTATTCAACATCGTGTTGGAAGTCTTAGCCAGGGCAATCAGGCTAGACAAAGAAATAAAAGGTATCTGGATTGGCAAGGAGGAAGTAAAGTTATCACTATTTGCAGATGACATGATTATATACACAGAAAACCCTAAGGAATCCTCCAGAAAACTACTGAAACTAATAGAAGAGTTTGGCAGAGTCTCAGGTTATAAAATAAACATACAAAAATCACTTGGATTCCTCTACATCAACAAAAAGAACACCGAAGAGGAAATAACCAAATCAATACCATTCACAATAGCCCCCAAGAAGATAAGATACTTAGGAATAAATCTTACCAAGGATGTAAAAGACCTATACAAAGAAAACTACAAAGCTCTACTACAAGAAATTCAAAAGAACATACTTAAGTGGAAAAACATACCTTGCTCATGGATAGGAAGACTTAACATAGTAAAAATGTCTATTCTACCAAAAGCCATCTATACATTTAACGCACTTCCGATCCAAATTGCAATGTCATATTTTAAGGGGATAGAGAAACAAATCACCAATTTCATATGGAACGGAAAGAAGCCCCGGATAAGCAAAGCACTACTGAAAAAGAAGAAGAAAGTGGGAGGCCTCACCTTACCTGACTTCAGAAACTATTATACAGCCACAGTAGTCAAAACAGCCTGGTATTGGTACAACAACAGACACATAGACCAATGGAACAGAATTGAGAACCCAGACATAGATCCATCCACGTATGAGCAGCTGATATTTGACAAAGGACCAGTGTCAATTAACTGGGGAAAAGATAGCCTTTTTAACAAATGGTGCTGGCATAACTGGATATCCATTTGCAAAAAAATGAAACAGGACCCATACCTCACACCATGCACAAAAACTAACTCCAAGTGGATCAAAGACCTAAACATAAAGACTAAAACGATAAAGATCATGGAAGAAAAAATTGGGACAACCCTAGGAGCCCTAATACAAGGTATAAACAGAATACAAAACATTACCAAAAATGATGAAGAGAAACCCGATAACTGGGAGCTCCTAAAAATCAAACACCTATGCTCATCTAAAGACTTCACCAAAAGAGTAAAAAGACCACCTACAGATTGGGAAAGAATTTTCAGCTATGACATCTCCGACCAGCGCCTGATCTCTAAAATCTACATGATTCTGTCAAAACTCAACCACAAAAAGACAAACAACCCAATCAAGAAGTGGGCAAGGGATATGAACACACATTTCACTAAAGAAGATATTCAGGCAGCCAACAGATACATGAGAAAATGCTCTCGATCATTAGCCATTAGAGAAATGCAAATTAAAACTACGATGAGATTCCATCTCACACCAGCAAGGCTGGCATTAATCCAAAAAACACAAAATAATAAATGTTGGAGAGGCTGCGGAGAGATTGGAACTCTCATACACTGCTGGTGGGAATGTAAAATGGTACAACCACTTTGGAAATCTATCTGGCGTTATCTTAAACAGTTAGAAATAGAACTACCATACAACCCAGAAATCCCACTCCTAGGAATATACCCTAGAGATACAAGAGCCTTCATACAAACAGATATATGCACACCCATGTTTATTGCAGCTCTGTTTACAATAGCAAAAAGTTGGAAGCAACCAAGGTGTCCATCAACGGATGAATGGGTAAATAAATTGTGGTATATTCACACAATGGAATACTACGCATCGATAAAGAACAGTGACGAATCTCTGAAACATTTCATAACATGGAGGAACCTGGAAGGCATTATGCTGAGCAAAATTAGTCAGAGGCAAAAGGACAAATATTGTATAAGACCACTATTATAAGATCTTGAGAAATAGTAAACCTGAGAAGAACACATACTTTTGTGGTTACGAGGGGGGGAGGGAGGGAGGGTGGGAGAGGGTTTTTTATTGATTAATCAGTAGATAAGAACTGCTTTAGGTGAAGGGAAAGACAACACTCAATACATGGAAGGTCAGCTCAATTGGACTGGACCAAAAGCAAAGAAGTTTCCGGGATAAAATGAATGCTTCAAAGGTCAGCGGAGCAAGCGCGGGGGTCTGGGGAACATGGTTTGCGGGGACTTCTAAGTCAATTGGCAAAATAATTCTATTATGAAATCATTCTGCATCCCACTTCGAAATGTGGCGTCTGGGGTCTTAAATGCTAACAAGCAGCCATCTAAGATGCAGCAATTGGTCTTAACCCACCTGGAGCAAAGGAAAATGAAGAACACCAAGCCCACATGACAACTAAGAGCCCAAGAGACAGAAAGGGCCACATGAACCAGAGACCTACATCATCCTGAGACCAGAAGAACTAGTTGGTGCCCGGCCACAATCGATGACTGCCCTGACAGGGAGCTCAGCAGAGGACCCCTGAGGGAGCAGGAGATCAGTGGGATGCAGACCCCAAATTCTCATAACAAGACCAAACTTAATGGTCTGACTGAGACTGGAGGAATCCCGGCGGCCATGCTCCCCAGACCTTCAGCTGACACAGGACAGGAACCATCCCCGAAGACAACTCATCAGAAATGAAAGGGACTGGTCAGCGGGTGGGAGAGAGATGCTGATGAAGAGTGAGCTAATTATATCAGGTGGACACTTGAGATTGTGTTGGCAACTCTTGCCTGGAGGGGGGATGGGAGGATAGAGAGAGAGGGAAGCCGGCAAAATTGTCAAGAAAGGAGAGACTGAAAGGGCTGACTCAAGACGGGGAGAGTAAGTGGGAGTAGGGAGTGAGATGTATGTAAACTTATATGTGACAGACTGATTGGATTTGTAAACGTTCATTTGAAGCTTAATAAAAGTTATTATAAAAAAAAAAAAAAAAAGAAATAAAGGGCATCCAGGTTGGCATGGAAGAAGTAAAAGTATCTCTATTTGCAGATGACATGATCTTATACACAGAAAACCCTAAGGAATCCTCCAGAAAACTACTGAAACTAATAGAAGAGTTCAGTAGAGTATCAGGATACAAGATAAACATACAAAAATCAGTTGGATTCCTCTACACCAACAAAAAGAACATCGAAGAGGAAATCACCAAATCAATACCATTTGCAGTAGCCCCCAAGAAGATAAAATACTTAGGAATAAATCTTACCAGAGATGTAAAAGACTTATACAGAGAAAATTACAGTACACTTCTGCAAGAAACCAAAAGAGACTTACATAAGTGGAAAAACATACCTTGCTCATGGATAGGAAGACTTAACATTATAAAAATGTCTATTCTACCAAAAGTGATCTATACATTTAATGCAATTTCTATGCAAATCCCAATGACATTCTTTAATGAGATGGAGAAACAAATCACCAACTTCATATGGAAGGGAAAGAGGCCCCGGGTAAATAAGGCATTACTGAAAAAGAGGAACAAAATGGGAGGCCTTACTTTACCTGATTTTAGAGAAAACAGAAAATATAGGAAAACTTACATGTGACAACCAAGTTTTCATTAGAGGATTCATGATTAGCAAGATAATACAGGATGGACTTCTCCTGTTGGAGGTCTCCAGTTAATCTGTCCAAAGATACTAAGTGCTCTGCCAGAGGGCAAGCTGCGCCTCCTTGGTTTACCTATTAACAGTCACGGGTCACTTTCTCAGAAGCAGAAGTAGAGCCTAAGACAAAATGGAGTCTGACCCATGAGATCAATCTCTTCTGAGAACCTGATTTAAGATACATAATTTTCTATATAGCAAGAGGGTGAGAGTTTGATTACAAACATTAGACAGGTATTTCATACAGCATTGTCTTGAAGACTGATTAAACCAATTACTCATTTACCCTAAACATAACTCTATTTACTGATCTTTGGAGTCAGTTTCTCAAAACAGACTGAATTCTTAAAAAAAAAAAAAAAAAAGGCACAATGCCCAGAGCAAATGGCCTTGCTACTTTATCTGGACAATTGTTTGACTCAAAGTGGCTTCAGGAATCAGTTTTTCTCAAAGGTCAGGGTTGAAAAGGACACCCAAGGGTTATGGCCTGTGTGGGTTGCCTCAACATCTATGGAAGCCAGAAATCTGGATTCCAGGAGAATTACATACAACTCTTTCATGGTTCCCTCCTTTGGATCATGATCTTGTTATAGAATCTTTGATCAAAAATGTTCAATAAATGGTATTTGGGCACTATCTGATTTTTAAGATCCCAGGCACCATACAGCAAATCAGGAGGTAGAATAGAGACACTAACATTAGGCCAATTGTCTGAAATAACCAATGAAACCATGACCCCAAGGTCTTTGAACCAAGGAAACAAATCTCATGAGGTGTTTGTTTAAGCACAAGCAGCATCCGAAAGCGCTTTCCATGTGCCTCAGCAGCAACTACATTGTGCAAAACCTCAGATTGGGTATTAATATAAATACAGCAACATTTATCTATCAAGGCACAAAATATCCCTCGAGAGAACTAATAGAAAATCTAATGCTATTCTAATTTGTAAAATCACAGCTCAAATTTCAGACACTACTCAGGTTATATTTACAACTTCACTAAGTTTACCAACAGGAACTTCTAATTCAAGAGTTAAAATAACTAAACCCATTAGTTAGATAATTTAAGAGAAAAGAGGAAAATGGTTCCTTATATCCAGAAGGTAGGACCTTAAAGCATTTCTTATTTCCAGAAAGAAAGGCCTTAAAACATCAGCAATATTCTCACATAAAACCCACAGTATCATTTCGTTTACTCAGTCTTATGTTGTTAGCTTCTGTTGTAAGTGATTCTGGACCGATTGCAGTCTGCAAAACCATAGCTTCTGATTAAGAGTTCTGGGAAATCTTGATTTAGTCTAGTCACAGTCTTTTTCATAAGTTCAGTATAATCCATCTTTTTTTTTTGTTGAGGTAGCCTGGTCAAACGTTTTCAGAAAATCAGCAAAGTAAAAACTTGTCTATAGATGAAAAAACTTAATATGGTCATGATTAATTTATAAACATAATTCTTAATAGTGAAAGACCTGATAGAAAATAATTACAAGCATAACAGAAAGGCCAAATAAAATCAGTTAAAAAAAAACTTTAGATGAAAATATTTCTAAATATAATAATTAACCATATTTTTTAAAGACGTTTCAGGCATAATACATAATAATCTTGAGACATAATGCCACATATTCAGGATATATTAAGAATATACCAAGATTATCAAGTCTCTAATACTTTTTTTTTTAAATACCTGAATGGTAATAAAAATAACTTCATAGGTAAATGACATGAATTCTTCAATTAATCCACTGGCTTTGATGTTGCTAGATTTTAAAAAAAGTTTCAACCAAGTTAGCAATAAAAAATAATAAAATCATGATATAATATTATTCATTTGCCACCTAATAGGCAAAAACACATGAAATACTAACATAAATTTTAACTCAAAGTGAACCAGGTACTTCTCTTGATTTTAACAATATGTTCTATGTAATTTATAACATGTTAAATAAACTTTTTAGCACTCTTTCTGTATAAAAAATTTCCACGGCTTTCAAACTTGCCAGGAGTTTATCATAAGTTGCCAAGAAACAATACTTCAGTTATTTAACCAAAGATCTTAAAATAAAAACCTTTGCTTTTTCTTTATCCTAAAGCCATGTGGCTTGATTTCTGACTGAAGAATCTTATTCTAATGAGAGAACCATTAAACTTTAGTCAAACAGACATTTTTGAAAGGCAGAAGATAACTAATTTCTTTCCCTTTTACTGTTCTGGAACTGTTACTTTCACATTAAGACAAAATTATTTTTTCTCTTCAGCCCAATCAATAAATTCTCAGGAGTCTCTATAAGTATACTCTAATTTAACCTGAATTTCTTTTTACCACTTAATTTCTATGCATCACACAGAAATTACACATAAGACACAGACAGAGGTGATTGAGATAATCTTGCAGTCTCAACCTCCCAGACAGCCCTGGTCACACATAAGATGAGCAAATAGACAGCGCTCAGATGAGACAAGCCAGAAAGGGAAAGGGGGAACAAAGATGATCTTATTGAGGTCTAACACATTAGTAGAAGTATCTGAATGTCCACTTTGATCTTCCAGATACCTCTTATCCCCAATACCAGACGGAGAGGCTTCAATCTAAACAGATAGAGACGTCTACATAAGTCCCCCACAACTAGGGTGCACCATCTAGAGACAGACAATATCCAGACACACAAAAATGATGACTGCTACACACTCATGTGCCTGCCCAAACTCTAAAACAAGTGGCTGGGCAAAAGCCAGTTGAGAGGAAAAGAAAGAAGAAGAAAGGGATGATCTGCAGTTCCCTTCAAGACTGACCACCAGCTGACCAGAAATTCCCTACTCCCTGGGGTCAAAAAGAAGGGGCCCTTTGGTCCCTAGGGTCAGAAAACCCGTCGTACTGGTACCCTCCACAGACCTTTCAGTAGTAATTCTGGTGTGGTGCTCCCTAGTCCCTCAAGTAGTTTAAGAAGGCATCCCTTGGTCCCTAGGATCAGAAAACCCATCGCACTGGAGACCCTCCACCCTTCACTAGTGACTCCGGCCCCCACAGAATGAGACATCCATCCATGGGGGACTCCTGGGTGGCCTGACCCAGGTGAGGGACTCTTAATCTGCAACTCAGATATCTACTGAGTCCTCGTTATTACATTTCAACTTTCCAAGGAAAGACAGAATAGAAAGGGAAGTCTGCTCGAAAGGAAAATGAAACTAAGTTGAGGTCAGGTAATTCTCCTCTCCACACTGCCTTGGTCCTAGAATGGGACACAAAGGATCCCTTTGTGCCTCCTGGCTGGCTCGCCAAATCATTGCTGGTTCCTCTATGCCTTTAATTGAAGGAGGTTCTTGCCTTTCACTGTCAAGAATGAACAGGTGAGGCATGGAGAATTTTCCACAAGAGCAAAGCTTTACTGAAGAGGCTTGCAAGCGGAGACAAGGAGGGCCTAGGCAACGCTTATCCCCATCTCCCAGAACAAAGGATTTGCATGGTTTTTAAAAGGTTTTTGAGTGGGAAAAGATTTATGTTTATTCATAGGTATAGGTGGGGTTTTCCAGAAAGTGGCCCATCTGGGTGGGGATATGTTAACTACGGTGCACGCAGAGCAGCTTTTTAAGATGGCTTCTGTCTCAGAGGCTTCTGGGATTTGTAGCAGGACTTATTATGGGGTGTTGCATCTGCACAGCCCCTCCTGTAGTGCCGGTTCAATTCCTGTTGTGGGTGCTTGCATCAGGCAGAAGTCATCTGTCAGTTACCTTGCAGATGTCTGTGCATGCTCCAGGAACCAGAATGGGCTGGCCCTTCTGAAAAACATCTTACAAGGGAGTACATTGTTTGTTCTTTCCTTATCACACATTCCAGGATGGGGTTTTGTATAAGCCAAACACACAGTATTGTAAGTTGCAAGTTGCAGGTGTTGCAGGGCTCCTTGCTTAGGGGCTCAGTCCCTGTTTATTCCCTATCTCAATTTGAGACATAAGAAATATCCCATTTCTTTCTTTTAATCAAATCAAACTCAGCTTCAAGCTTTCATCCACCAAGATCAGTACAAACTCCAGCATCATTCACTTGGGCTGCCTCCTCCTTCCTTTGGATCTTGTGAGAAGCCCAGGGCTTACAAAGTCTGCTCAGTGGGGAAGGTCTGTGGTCTTCAACCCACTGTGGCCGCAGCCTCCCAGAGCTGCTTGGCTAGGCTTGCATGGTCCATAGGGCCGTGGGGAGCACTACAGCAAAGGTGGTCGAGGAGATAGCTGCTGTGGCTTTCCAGGGCGTGGAGTTGAGTGCTGTCTTAGTTTCCTAGTGCTGCTGTACCAGAAATACCCCAAGTGGGTGGCTTTAAGAAAGAGAAATTTATTTTCTCACTAGCTCTGAAGGAGGGCACCCTCTCAGCTCTGGGAGGGGAAGATCCTTGTCTCAGCTTCTGTAGCCGCAACGTTCCTCAGTTCCTTGGTGGTCTTCATGTTGCATCTGTCTTTTTTCCCTTGCTAGTGCTTGCTTGTCTTTGTGTCTGTGGTGCTCCTTGTAACTCAGAAGTGATTAGCTTTAGGACACACCCTGCACTGATAATTGCCTCATTAACATGATAAAGAAAATCCTGTTTCCAAATAGGATTACATATACAGGTATAGGGGTTAAGATTCAAACATATTTTGAGGGGACACAATTCAGTCTAAAACAAGTGCTTAGCTGCCCTCCTGAGATCTTTGCTACCACTGGTAAGCCATGTCCCAGCCAGCCCTGGTCTTTGTTATTTCCTGGAACCCACAATCTTTGTGCCTTCACAGTCTAGGGGAATCCAACATCCTACCCTTGGATTGGGCTGCTCCCCTTTTTAAGCATCAGCCTTCATTCCCATGCCTTTTGAACAATCCAGTTTGTTGTCCTCATCAGCTAGATCAGGGGTCTCAAACTCAGGTGCTTACAGGGGCCAGGCAGATAATGTAAATGAGCAAAACAAGAATTGTAAATGTGAAGAACTAGAAATGTGCCCCGTCTCAAAGGGGCAGCTGCTCCCCAGCCCCTGTTGATTGTCACATGTGGGAAGAATGCTGGCCCAATGTTGACAGATTCTCAGATTTCCAAGAGATGCCAGAAACCCAAACTTTCATGCAAAATATCCTGATTCTTAAATTTTGGCAGCTAATTCAATTTTTTTTTCAAGACACTGTGCAAAGCCAAACGAAACAGGTCTGTAAGCCAGATGTGGACCACAGCCTGAGCGTTTGTTCCGGCTGCCCAGACTTTCGAAAACAAAGCTTATTTGGGGTTGTCTCCCGGGGCTACTGTCGACTTCTCTATTTTTCTCTGAAACATACAAACTTAATTCCCCTTGCAAAGCAAAGGAACACAGAGCCTTGGCTGTCCTTCCAGTAAATGGGAAGGGGGAGAATCATAGTTCTGAGTCTTTCTTTGCAGTCCACAGTGGAAGGAAGGAAGGAGGGAGGGAGGGAGGGAAGGAAGGAAGGAAGGAAAAAAAAGAAAAGGAGGGAAGAAGGGAGGGAGGGAAACAAAGAGGAAGGGATGGAGGGATGGATAGAGACAGAGAGAAAGAAGGAAAGAGAGGAAGGGAGGGAGGAGAGGAAAGGAGAGAGAAAAGGAAGAAGAAGGGAAGATGGGAGGGAGGAGGAGAGAGAGGAAAGAAAGAGAAAGACAAAGAAAGGAAGAAGGACAGGAGGGAGAAAAGAAGAGAGGGAGGGAGGAAAGAAAAAGAGAGAGAGGGGAAGGCAGGCCGGGAGGGAGAGAAAAGGGGAAGGAGAGAAAAAAGAGAGAAAGAGAAAGGAAGGTAGGGCAGGAAGAAAAGAAAGAAGGAAGGAAGACAAGCAGATATGAAATCAGTGGATTTTTAAGCAACTCACCCTGCATCAGCTCATTCAGCCCTCCTGCAAGGTGGAGATGGGTAGCTAGAAGGACAGGCTGTGACCAGCCTTCATGCCAGGCTATTATTTCCTCGCCTGTGTGGGCAGATGCAGCACTGCCCAACAGAGCAGCCAGGTGGGCAGATGTGTGCTGTAATGCCCTGCCCACCCTCAGCCTGGAGGAGAGGCAGGGTCTGGCCTTGATGTGGTCAAGGGGGGCAAGCAAGAGTCAGGAGGAAAGGGAGAGGTTCAGAGATGCCAGGGGCCCTGGAAGACTTTGCACAGGCTCATCTCAAAGCCACTCAGGGGCCAGCTCATGAGCACCAGGACAGGGGATGCATTGGCCTGAAGAAATGTTGACCCTTGGACTGCAGTACGCTGACTTTTGACTTGTAATTTCTATTGTACCCACTTCCAAAGGAATCCGAGGCAATTAAGATATACAGTGTGTTTACAGAACATACAGCAGGAGCATCGAAGCAGAGAGGAACAAAGAAGAGAAGGGGTCCCGATCTCTTGAGATGAGCTGATATTTGAGGCTGGGCCCTGATTTGGCTGTGAGTTTCCTGACAGCCAGGGCAAAAGGGGAACCCCTGAGCTATGTGGTTTGTATTGTCTAACAACCAAATAACACACACTTATAAAGACAAACTCTTGGTTGGGACCCATTGAAAAGAGTAGTTTATTGTATGGGGTGTGTTTTCCCTACGTCCATGTTAGTCCGCATGCTCCATGAAGCAGATACCACAATGAAATTACGATGCGAGGATTTATTAGGGGAAGCTCCCGTGTGATAGAAAATGGAGAGGGAGCTGGTGAAGGCTGGGAGAGCTGTCAGACCCTGAATGGAGAAGAAACGGAAAAAGCGTTGGGTGAAGTGTCTTAGGCTGATGGATAGTCCAAGAAAGGCCCGGCGGGACAGCTGGGGAATCAGAGAAGACCAATGTTGGCCATCAGAGAAGTCCTGCATCACCCAGGGAAGGTCCTGCTTTCGAATCCTGCTGCACTCCAGCACTGGCTGGGCAGAGTGGCCTTGGCACAGAGAGTTGGGATCCACAGCCAATTAAACTCCCTGTCGTTGGAGGTTCCACCACCTGTCTGTCAGTTTGTTGTACTGTGGTGGCTTGCGTGTTGCTGGAAGCTATGCTACTGGTATTTCAAATACCAACAAGGTCATCCAGGGTGGGCAGGTTTCAGTGGCGCATCCAGACTACAATAGACTAGGAAGAAAGGGCTGGTGATCTACTTCTTAAAATTAGTCAATGAAAGCCACATCAGAATATCGTCTGATATAGTGCTGGACGATGAGCCCCCTAGGTTGGAAGGCTCTATAGAAGAGCCACAACAATGGACTCAGGGGTACCAGTCATCACGATGCTGGCGTGGAACCGGCCAATGTTTTGTTCCGTTGTACATGGGGTCGCTATGAGTCAGAGCTAACTTGATGGTAACTAACAGCAAAGTTGGAGGTCAGCGAGGCGCCTCCTCTGGGCTCCCACACTTTCTAAACGCCAGTCGTTTAATCTCGAATCACCTTCAGATTTTTGCCATGTCAGAGTATCACCTGCTCTAGAGTTTATCTGACCTTTTTCTTTACATTGACTTTAAATTAACTCCATTTTAAAGTTTTAGCCTCATCCTCGGAATCGCCATGCCATCAGAGGTTGAGGAGCTAGTTAGATGTATTTTTTTCCCTAATACACAATAAAATAAGTGCTTAACTATTCAAATTTGAAGACCGTTTACATGCCCCCTAAAATCATCTTAGGTGCCACCAGTGGTATATGTACTGCGCTTTGGGAAACGCTGGTTTTCTAAGAACACAGAAATGCCAATAAAACCAGAAAAACCAAGTCAGTTGCAAACTCACTGTGACCTTTCGGAAGCATATGGCCAGGGCTTTTTCCTGAGGAGGCTCTGGATGGGTTCAAACCACTCTGAACCACCAATCTTTTCGTTAGTAGTTGAGCACTTAACAGTTCATGCCACCCAGAGACTCCTAGAAATGCCAATAGAAAGGCTGTATCCCTCTGCTGGCCGGTGTATGGGCTGCCTTGCTGCCAGCTCTCATCTGATTGCTGTGGGGTACCTCCTGAGGCTTGTTGAAGGTCCTGGAGGTGGGGGTGAGGGTAAGACCAGGCTTGCTGAGCACCCAGGCCCTGTCCTCAAGTCCCCCTCCCCCTGCTGCCCAGATGCAGAGCTGGACCTCTTGAGGAGTGTGCAGGCCGTGCTCCGGGAACTCAGCGTCCAGGCCCCCGCTCTGCAGAGCAACCAAGGTAAGAGGCACCAGACATATGTCCATCTGTCCATCTGCTCCCTCTGCTTCCCCAGCCCAGCCAGCTTTACACTTTCGGGGAAATGCCCCAGCCTGGAGCTGGCGTGGTGAAGGTATCTAGCCAAACCCCCTTCCTGCCTGGGGTTAGGAGGACAGAGAAGACTTCCCGCTCCCCGCTCAGCAGCCCCAGGCACTGTCGTAGGGTACACCGGGATCTGCCTCTCTCTTCCTTAACCCCCTTCCCCAGCTCCACGTGCAAACAGAGTCTCCCTCAGCTCCATAGGACTTCCAGAGCTTGGGCTCAGGAAAGCTGCCTGCAAGCATTCTGCTCAGGCATGTGCCGTCTCCTCTCCTTTGACCACACCTGCTGAAGGGTTGGGGCTGTCCCTGCCAGTGTCCCCCTCCCTTCCTTCCTGCCCTGGGAACTCGCTGTCCACACAAGGCCTGCAAACCTGGATTCACCCACACGTGAGAAGCCAGTCACATGGGCCTGGAGCCAAGCCCCTGGCTGAGGGTCAGCCTGCAGCTGGTCAGAGGTGCCTTCTGGGACTCACGGGCTCAGGGCCCTGCTCAGTGGGGTCTCCTCTAGGAATCCCCCCTCCCTGCCTGGTGGTACTGGGCTCTCCTTTCTCCTGGCCCAGGCATGTGGAGATGGTCCCTGCACAAGAAGGTGGAGCGAGATCCCTGGAAGAGCCCAGCTCTGGTCCGTATCCTGCTCAGAGAGCTGGAGAAGGTGGGTTCTAGGCTTCGGCGGCAGATGGGGGATGGAAAAGAGAGGGACTGGTTAGGCTAGGGGCTGGGCCCTTTAGCACTGTCTCCCAAATGTGGGTCATTGGTGGAGTTCCCTTGTGACTTTTACCATATATGTCTCCCTCCCGTCCTTTTGGGGGCATGATGGTTCAGTGGTAGAATTCCTGCTGGAGACTCAGGTTTGATTCCTGGTCAGTGCATCTCATGCGCAGCCTGTACCCTTCTATCGTTGCAGGCTTCTGTGTTGCTATGATGCTGAACAGGTTTCAGTGGAGCTTCTACACTAAGGTGGACTAGGAAGAAAGGCCTGGTAGCCTGCTTCTGAAAATCAGCCAGTGAAAACCCTATGGATCACGGCAGTCCCATCCACAACCAATCTTGGGCGTGGTGCAGGATCAGGCAGTGTTTCCTTCCATTGTGCATGGGGCAGCCGTGAGTCAGGGCTGACTCCATGGCAGCTAACAGCCAGTACTTTTATATAAGCAATATTTTCTTTCGATTGACTCGCATTGTTTTATTTGAATTAACATATTTCAAAAATAAACCCCATAACATGGCCATAAATGGAAAACCAATGATCACTTGTTATAAACAGAAGGTACCCGTAAGCATAATTACATAATGATTATAACTTTTTATATTTATCCTTATACCACCTAAAATTTTCCATCATACCCCTAATATTCTGTATGCAACTGTTTGGGAAACACCGCTCTCGGGGAGCCTCCAGGTCGGGGACTTGCTTGTCATTTTGCTGCTGGCTCCTGCCCTAAGTCAATGCCACCATCCCCCCTCCATAGAGCTCCAGGAGCCACTGTCCACCCCTAGCCCCCACCTGCACAGCAGGGATGCCACAGCCATGCTCCCTCTCCACCACTGCCCCAGCTCAGGCCAGGGTGAACTGTCCTTTTTTAAATTCTCCTTGGACTCCCTGGGTGGTACAAATGGCTAAACTCTCAGCTGCTAACTGAAAGTTTGGTGGTTTGAGGCCACCCGGAGGTTCTTTGGAAGAAAGATCTCTCTACCTACTTCTGAAAAACCATTCTGACACACATGTTGTCACCATGAGCTGGAGTCAACTCCATGGCAACTGGTTTTCTGGTGGTATGATGAAATGCTGCCCCCTACTCTCTCTCCTGCACGCTCTAGCTCAAACTGCCTCACGTAGGATGTGGCAAGCCCCCGCCCATAAATGTGATGTCATCTCCTGTTTTCCAGGCAGAACGCGAGGACCGCCGGCATGTCATCATTCCCCTGCTGCATACGCTGATGTACGTGCTCACGAAGGTGAGCTGGGGCTGAGGTCAAGGTGGCGGTAGTGGCCCACATGTTGCTCCTTAGTGTGAGTCCCTCCCAGTGTGAGTCTAGAAAAACTCTTCGATTGCCTGCCCCAACTGGTTTCTAGCTATGCCTTAACACATGAAGAGACAAAAGTACAGAGACAATGGGGAAAGTCAAGGCAGTCTGGAGAACGAGTGCATGGGTGGCCTCAAATGCCAGAGTTAGGTCTTGGGTTTGCTCATATGTGCAACAGGAGCCAACATTGATCCCTATACAGAGAAGGGATATGATTAATGAAAAGTGTCTTGAAAGAGTAATTGAGAATTGCATGTAGTTAGTTGCAGGGGTGGGCGTAGATAGAGAGGAAGATGAGAGAGGCAGGAAGAGTAATTCTGGAGGTGCTGGAACATCCGGAGGAGGGACTGGCTCTGGCAAAGGCAGAAAGCACAATGAGGAACAGGAGGAATGGAGCCTCTAGGGCACTGGGGTATATCTCATGTCTGTGGGTTGCAAGGAGAAGTCAAGGATGTTCTTGAGAAGTAACTCCAAGATTACTTCAGAAGTAACTCCAAGGCCAGCCTGGAGAACTATAGAGCTGCATGGACCTGAGCGAGAGGTAAGTGGGAAGTTGGTTCATTAGCAGAACACGATGAGATGAATTTCCATCTTGGGAAGTGTCTTAGATATCTAGGGCTGCTGTAACAGATATACAACTGATGGGTGGCTTTAACGAACAGAAATTTATTTCCTCACAGTTTAGGAGGCTAGAACTCTGAATTCAGGGAGTTAGCTCTAAGGGAAGGCTTTTGCTCTCTGTAGGCTCTGGAGGAAAGTCCTTGCCTTTTCTGAGCTTCTGCCCCTGGGCGATCTTTATGTGGCATGGCATTTCCCTTCCCACATCTCTGCTTCCTAGCTTGCTTTGTTTAATCTCTTTTATATCTCAAAAGAGATTGACCTAAGACACACCCTACACTAATCATGTCTCATTACATAACAAAGACATCCCATTAACAAATGGGATTGTAACCACAGGTATAGAGGTTAGGATTTACAACAAATGTTTTTGGGGGGACACAATTCAATCTGTAACTTTATACCCCTTGGCCCCCCAAAATTTATGTCTTTCCCACATTCAAAACACACTTACTCCATCAAATCATTCCAAAGGTCTTAAATCAACTCCTAGTCCAAAGTCTCATCTTCTGGATCATCGAAATCAAATATGGGTGAGGCTTTAGATGTGTTTTTATCTTGGGACAAAATTCCTCTTTATCTGTGAACCTGTGAAATCTAAACCACAAGCTATCTGTTTCCAAAGAACAATGGTGGAACAGGCACAAGGTAGACATTTCCACTACAAATGGAGAAATTGGAGGGAAAGAAGAGATAACAGGCACCAGGCAAATCTAAAACCTAGCGGAAAAATTTACATTAGCCCTCAAGGCTTGGAAATAATCTTCTGTCTTCTGAGACCATCTGGGCAATGGCCCTGCCCTCTAGACTCTGGGTGTTGGCCATGTTCTCTGGATTCTCGGTGGAGGCCCCTAGACCCTGGGCTTCAGCTTCTTCTTCCAGGTCTACTGGGACAGAAGCTCTGCTCCCTTGGCTTTGGGCAGTCCCATTCTGCTAGTCCATCTGAGTGGCTATCCCACCTCCTTGGCCCTGGCAGGTCCTATTCTTCCTCTTGGGCATGGCAATCCCGGCCCCTCAACTTTGAGCAGTGGCCACATCCCTCTGGCTCACCTTAATGGTGGCCCCACACTCCAGAATGAGTTGAAGATCCGAGTCTTTGAAATCTAGGAGGCTGTGGCCCCACTCTTTGAGATCCAGGAGACTGTGGCCTCACCCTTTGAAACCAAGGTCCTGCTTCCCATGTTCCTCTGAACAGTTCTGCTGACCTCCAAGCTACTCCAGGGATGGTCCTCTTTTCTTGGAGGTCAGCAGATGTAGCTTTTTTGGCCTGTCTCCTGGCTGTAGAATTCCAAGAGGCAGACAGTTCTTTTTCCTTTCATCCTGTCTCTGACCCCTTCAGTCTCAGCTAATGAATTTTCTGCTGTGGTAGTTGGTTAGATCCATCAGTCACAGGCTTAATCTCATTTTCTTTTAAAAGCCTCACCAGAAGCACATTTAATGTCCACATTTCTAGCAACATTCTGTTGCTGGTGCCATACGTATTCTCTAAGACGATAGAGACTTTCTCTACAGCTCTGCTCACTTCCTTCTGAGCCCTCACCAGAATTCACTTTGACATCTATAATTCTACCAACAGTCTCTTCAGGGCATCTAGGCTTTTACTGCTTAGGCACCTTGAAACTCTTCTAGCTGCTACCTATTACCCAATTCCAAAACTGCTTCCACGTTTTAGGTATCTGTTAGAGCAGCACCCCCACTTCTCGGAACCAAATTCTGTCTTTGTTATCTAGTGCTGCTGTAACAGAAATACCAAAAGGAAGTGGCTTTGACAAACAGAAATTTATTTTCTCAAAGTTTAGGAGCCTAGAATTCCAAATTCAGGGTTCTGGCTCTAAGGGAAGGCTTTCTGTCTGTGTTGGCTCTGAAAAAAAGTTCTTGTCTCTTCAGTTTCTGCTTCCTGGTTCCTTGGAGATGTCCGTGTGTCTTGGCATCTATCTTACCCCACCTCTGCTTCTAGCTTGCATTTAATCTCTTTTATATCTCAAAAGAGACTGACTCAAGATACACCCTACACTAATCCTGCTCATTAGCATAACAAAGACAACTCATTCTCAAATGGGATTACAGCCACAAGCATAGAGGTTAGAATTTATAACACATATTTTTGGAGGACACAATTCAATCCATAATCGTAAGTTTGAATAGAGCATCCAAGAAGAGATGCCTTACAGGTGCTGGGAGAAGGCTGAAAGCTGTAGTCTTGGGCGTTGTGAACAGCCACGTGGGTAGGGAGAGAAACCTGAGCCCCAGCCTGGTATCAGGCCTGCTCTTCCTCTTCTCCCACCTTAACCTGACCTGGCCCAGGGCCCTTCAAGAGCTAGAGCTCTGGACAGCCCAACTCCCCTCTCTCTCCCAGGCCACAGGCATCACTGAGGAGCTCTACCAGAGAACCTACACCTTTTGCACGCGGTTACTGACCCTGCCCACCCCCTATTGCACAGTTGCCTTGGACTGCGCTATCCGGCTGAAGACAGAGACAGCTGTCCCAGGTAAGAGCCATGGGGTGCCTTTTTCTCCGTGATAAAACTCCATTGCCACCCCAGGTCCTGCCTCTTCCTTCAAACTGCAGGCGTTCTCAGAAGGCTTCAGCACCCTTTTTGGAAGGTGGGGAGTCAGAGACTCGGGGGCTTGTTGGCTAAAGTGGTCTGTTTGCAGGGACGCTGTACCAAAGGATGGTCATTGCTGAACAGAACCTGATAAATGAGCTGTATCCCTACCAGGAGAGGTGAGCGTCCCAGAAGGTTGCTGCCTTCACCCTCACGGCTGGGGAACTGTGTGACTGCTCTCAGACAACACAACAAATGAGGAGGCTGGCTTAGGCACTAGCAGAGCTTCCTGGCTGTGACATCTGTCCAACAGCAGAGTGCATTTTCAAGGGTGGATGGGACATATCCTTCTCCGGAGACAATCAAAGGCAGGATAGATCTCTTTTAGAGAACTGGGTTTAGAGCTAAGCTGCTCATATGCAGAGGGTGGATCTGGCCACAGGGCTACTCTGGAGTCCTGTATGCCACAGTCCCTACCACTCCATCCTGCCCCTGGCCATGATGCAGCCTCAAGCCAGCCAGGCAGCTTGAAATGGTTCCAGGATACCTGTGCTGTTGGGGTTCTGGGCCACAGTCTGGTAAGAAAGGGGGCTTTCATCTTTGTGTACCTAGATGAGATTGAGGGTGTGTCCGCTCTTTGTGTTGGGGAGGGGCTGATGAAGTTGGGGGTGCATGCCTTCCTCCTCTGCAGGCACCTCTGCTGACTTGGCACTAAAGGCACAGCGTGGGTTAAGGCTTGAGGCTCTGTGTTCATGAAGGGTACAGGAAGGAGAAGGGGATCCAGAGGAATTGACTGGAAAACTAGAACCTGGGAGAGATTGGGATGACACAGTTGAGCAGGAAGGACAAGGCAAGGGAAGTTGGTTTTCCAGTGTGATAGGGTGATGGAAGAAAACAGGACTCGCTCAGGTTCAGCGCTCCAGTTTTAGCTGTAAGGATTTAGGGTGATTCCTAGAGGGTGGTATGCCCACTGGGCCAGGGTACTGGCCCTTTCACAGAAGAGAAGGATTTAGGTTGGAACTTGCCAAGACATGAGGTTGGGCCCACTTTCCTATATGAAGACTGTGGGCTGTAGCTGAGCACTGGCTGCCCCTCTAGAAGGGACATGCATGCCACAGTCCCCACCACTCTCTATTGCCCCTCCTCTAGGCTTTTGAATTCAAATCTCAATAACTTGGGGAGCTGCATCCAGCGGCCCCTCTCCCAGGAGTCATTCTTATCAGTCCCCTTCTGTCCCATCCACCTCTGCTCACAGAGTGTTCCTCTTTGTGGACCCTGAGCTGGTCTCCGCCTCCGTGTGCAGTGCCCTATTGCTAGAGATCCAGGCGGCTCAGGTGCAGCAGACACCGGAGGCCTGCATGCGCCACGTGGTCTCCCACGCCCTGCAGGCTGCCCTGGGGGAGGCCTGCCACCCAGCTGCTCTGCAGAAGAAGCTGCAGGTAACTGCTTTGTCCTCAGCCCCTGTCAGTTCCAGCTGAGCTCCCTGCACGCCCACACCAAGGAATCCCTCCATTGCTCTTTCCCTTCTCCTGTTTCAGATCACCTTTTTCCGCAAAAATTAAAAAATTCATACATATTCACTACGGAAAATCTGAAAAAATGCAGATAAGCCAAAGAAGAAAATTAAAATCACTAATAATCCTTCTACCCAAACGTAATAACGATGAACAGTGTTAGGTATATAATTTTTATAGTAATGACGATGATTATCATAATAGCCACCACCTCTTGATCGCCTGTTATGTTTCAGGCCCTATGATAAGCATTTTACATGTATCACATTTTTAAATTCTCACCACAACCTTGTGAAATTATCTCCATTTACAGATGAGGAAAATAAGGCACAGAAAAGTTAATATGAAGTGACTCAGGCAGAATTTGAACCCAGATCTATCCAACTTCAAGCTTATATTCAATTGTTTTCCAGTCCCTCCACTCTTTTTTTAACAAATTGAGATATCAAGCTCTACATTATAGTTTTATACCCGGCAGATATAGTGTCTTAGTTGTCTAGTACTGCTATAACAAAAAAACCACAAGAGGGTGGCTTTAAGAAACAGAAATGTATTTTCTCACAGTTTAGGAGGCTTTTTGTTGCATCTTTAGATGCCATCGAGCCAGTCGTGATTCATAGCAGCCCTGTGTACAACAGAACAAAATGCTGCCAGGTCCTTCGCCATCCTCACAGTCATTGCTATGCTTGAGTCCGTTGTTGGAGCCACTGTGTCAATCCATCTCGTCGAGGGTCTTCCTCTGTTTCACTGACCCTCTACCAAGCATGATGTCCTTCTCTAGGGACAGGTCCCTCCTGATAATATGTCCAAAGTATGTGAGACCAAGTCTCGCCATCCTTGCTTCTAAGCATTCTGGCTGTACTTCTTCCAAGACAGATTTGTTTGTTCTTCTGGCAGTCCATGGTATATTCAATATTCTTAGCCGACACCGTAATTCAAAGGCATCAATTCTTCTTCAGCCTTCGTTATTCATTGTCCAGCTTTCCCATGTATATGAGGGGATTGAAAATACCATGGGTTGAGTCAGGCGTATCGTAGTCCTCAAAGTGACATCTTTGCTTTCTAACACTTTCAAGGGGACTTTTGCAGCAGATTTGCCCATACGCTATGTTGTTTGATTTCTTGCCTGCTGCTTCCGTGGGTCTTGATTGTGGATCCAAGGAAAGTGAAATCCTTGACAACTTCCATATTTTATCTGTTTATCATGATGTTGCTTATTGGTCTAGTTGTGAGGATTTTTGTTTCCTTTATGTTGAGGTGTAATCCATACCAAAGGCTGTGGTCTTTGATCTTCATTAGTAAGTGCTTCAAGTCCTCTTCACTTTCAGCAAGCAAGGTCGTGTCATCTGCATATCGCAGGTAGTTAATGTGTCTTCCTCCAATCCCAGCGCTGTGTTCTTCTTCATATAGTCCAGATTCTTGGATTATTTCCTCATCATACAGATTAAGTAAATATGGTGAAAGGATACAACCCTGATGCACACTTTTCCTGATTTTAAGCCATGCAGTATCCCCTTGTTCTGTTCAAATGGCTGCCTCGTGGTCTATGTACAGGTTCCTCATGAGCACAATTAAGTGTTCAGGAACTCCCATCCTTCGCAGTTTTATCCATAGTTTGTTATGATCCACACAGTCGAATGCCTTTGCATAGTCAATAAAACACAGGTAAACATCCTTCTGGTAGTCTCTGCTTTCAGCCAGGATCCATCTGACATCAGCAATGATATCCCTGGTTCCACGTCCTCTTCTAAACTGGCTTGAATTTCTGGCAGTTCCCTGTCAATGTACTACTGCAACCATTTTTGAATTATCTTCAGCAAAATTTTACTTGCATGTGATGTTAATGATATTTTTTTGATAATTTTGGCATTCTGTTGGGTCACCTTTCTTTGGAATAGGCACAAATATGGGTATGCTCCAGTCAGTTCACCGGGTAGCCATCTTTGAAGTTTCTTTGCATAGACCAGTCAGCGCTTCTAGCATTGCATCAGTTTGTTGAAACATCTCACTTGATATTCCATCAGTTCCTGGAGACTTGAAGTCTGAATTTAAGGAGTCGGTTCTAGGGGATGGCTTTCTCTGTTGGCTCTGGAAGAAGGACCTTCTCTCTTCTGAGGTTCTGCACCCGGGCAAACTGCATGTGGCTTGGCGATTTCTTCCCCCATCTCTACTTCCTAGCTTGCTCATTTAATCTCTTTTATATCTCAGAAGTGACTGACTTAAGACATACCCTGCATTGATCCTGTCTCATTAACATAATAAAGACAGTTCACTCCCAAATGGGATTATAACCACAGGCATAGAGGTTAGGATTTACAACACATATTTGGTGGGGGGGGGCACAATTCAATCCATAAAATCTCACCCTTCGGCCCTCTCAAATTCATGTCTCACCCACAGGCAAAACACATTCACCCCATCACATCATCTCAAAAGTCTTAAGTCAACTTCGAGTCTAAAATCTTGTCAGAATCATCTAAATCAAACACGGGTGAGACTTTAAATGTATCCCATCCTGGGGCAAAATTTCTCTTTCTGTGAACCTGTGAAATCTAGACTACAAGTTAGCTGTTTCCAAAGTACAATGGTGGAACAGGCACAAGGTAGACACTTCCATTACAAATGGGAGAAATGGGAGGGAAAGAAGAGATAATGGGCACCAAGCAAGTTCAGAACCCAGCAGAACAATTTACGTTGGACCTAAAGGCTTGAAAATAATCTTCTGTTCTCTGAGACCACCTGGTCAATGGCCGTGCCCTCCAGACTCTGGGTGTTGGTCACACTCCCTGGATTCTAGATGGAGACTCCTCAGTCCTGGGTTTCAGCTTTGCCTTCCAGATGCACTGGAACAACAACTGCATTTCCTTGGCTTTGGGAAGCCCCTTCCTCCTAGTCCATCTAAGTGGTGACCCCAACTCCTTGGCCCCAGCAGACCCCATTCTCCTAGTTCATATGAGTGGCAACTCCATCCCCTCGGCACTGGCAGGCCCCATACTTCTGCCCCTTGGGTATGGCAGCCCTGCCCCCTCAGCTCTGGGTGGTGGCCCCATTCCCCTAGCACACCTTAACAGTAGCCCCACACTCCAGAACCAAGATGGCGAAGATCCGCCTCTTTGAAACCTAGGAGGCTGTGGTCCCACCCTTTGAGATCCAGGAGGCTGTGGCCCCACCCTTTGAGATCCAGGAGACTGTGGCTCCTCCCTTTGAAACCAGAAGGCTCTGTTTCCCATGCTTCTCTGAACAGTTCTGCTGACCTCCGAGCTGCTCCAGAGATGGTTCTTTTTTCTTGGAGGTCAACAGATATAGCTCCTTTGGCCTGTTTTCTGCCTGTAGAGTTCAAGAGGCAAACAGTTTTCTTTCCTTTTGTCCTGTCTCTGACCCTTTCAGTTTAAGCTGATGGATTTTCTGCTGTGGTAGTTAGATCCATCAGTCACAGGCTAAATCTCATTTTCTTTTAAAAGCCTCACCAGAAGCAAATTTAATGTCCACGTTTTGAGCAACATTCTGTTGCTGGTGCCATACGTATTCTCTAAGATGATAGAGTCTTTCTCTGTAGCTCTCCTCGCTTCCTTCTGAGCCCTATCCAGAATTGCCTTTGATGTCCATAATTCTACCAACATTCCCTTCAAGATAATCTAGGCTTTTACTATGAGGCATCTTAAAACTCTTCTAGCCTCTACTAATTACCCACTTTCAAAATAGCTTCCACATTTTAGGTATCTATTAGAGCAGCACCCCACTCTTCTGGAACCAAATTCTGTCTTAGTCATCTAGTGCTGCTATAATAGAAATACCACAAGTGGGTGGCTTTAACAAACAGAAATTTATTTTCTCACAGTTTAGGAGGCTAGAAATCTGAGTTCAGGGTGCCGGCTCTAGGAGAAGGCTTTCTTTCTCTGTTGGCTCTGGAAGAAGGTCCTTGTCTCCTCTGATCTTCTGCTCCTGCGTGATCTTCCTGTGTCTTGGCATCTGTCTTTCCCCATCTCTACTTTCTAGCTTCCTTGTTTAATGTCTTTTATATCTCAAAAGAGATTGACTTAAGACACACCCTACAGTAATCCTGTCTCCTTAACAAAGACAATCTATTCTCAAATGGTATTATAGCATAGCATAGAGGTTAGTATTTACAGTACATATTTTTGGGGGACACAATTCAATCCATGACATATAAATATACATATATGCATAATATAGGGTGCACTGGTGTTTCAGTAAGGAGCCCTGGTGGTGCAGTGGTTAAGTGCCCAGCTGCTAACGAAAAAGTCTGCAATTCAAAACCACCAGGTGCTCCGTGGGAGCAAGATGTGGCAGTCTGCTTCTGTCAAGATTTACAGCTTGGAAACCCCATGGGGCAGTTCTACTCTGTCCTATAGGGTCACTATACTCAGAATCGACTTGATGACAGCAGATTTGCTTTGTTGGTTGGTGGTTCAGTGGTGGAATTCTCACCTTCCATGTGGAGGGTCCAGGATCAATTCCCAGTCAATGCAATTCGTGTGTGGCCACCACCCACCTGTTACTGGAGGCTTATGTGTTGCTATAACGCTGAACAGATTTCAGCAGAACTTCCAGACTAAGATGGACTAGGAAAAAAGGCCTGGCAATCAACTTCAAAAATGCAGCCAGCGAAAACCCTATGGATCACAATGGTCCAATCCACAACCAGTCATGGGGATGGCACAGGACCAGGCAGCAGTTCCTTCCATTGTGCTTGGGGTTGCCATGGGTCAGGGGCCAACTTGACGACAGCTAACAACATGTGTGTATATATATATAATATTTATCCCTCCACGTCAGTCAAATATTCTTTGGAAATGTGTTTCTAATGTTTGCACAATATTCTCTGTCATGAATGTGCTGTTGCTTATCTAGCCAATCCTCTGGTCCTGTGTTGGGCATCTAGATGTTTCCAACACTTACTTATTTCTTAGCCTTGTCTCTTTGACTCAACCTCAGCCCCTATACAAGGCTCCAGAGATCCAGTAGGTTGGAGATTTTCTTGCCAAGGGTTGACACCAGGTGCTTGGACTTCTTGGGTGGAGAATTGCTCCCTGGGGCAGTGAGTGCATGACTGTCAGAGGGGACCATTTTGTGGGGTGATGTGGGCAAGACTCTTAGAAAAAAAAAAAATTTTTTTTTCTAAGAAGCCTGGACTAAATGGTGGCTACGTTTCTGAGCTGCTAAGACTTGGGGCTGTGCTGCTGCCACTGCAGGAGGGGGCAGGCACCCAGAGAGGGAGGGCACCTTCAAGGGTTCAGTTATCCCCTGCTTGTCTTGTCCCAGGAAATGGTGTGTCAGTCCTTTTCCCAGCCCTTGACTCAGACCTTGCTTTGTCCGTCGAAATACACTGGATGGGTTCCTTTCCCTCCTGTTGTTTCCCATCTGGAATTCTTCATATTTTGGGTCCTACGTCTTGGATCCTCCCTTTGGTAGGTGCCTTTTATGTACTGCCGTGTCTTTCCTTGGAGCCCTGGTGGCGCAGTGGTTAAGAGCTCGCCTGCTAACCAAAAGGTCGGCAGTTCAAATCCACCAGCCACTCCTTGGAAACTCTATGGAGCAGTTCTACCCTGTCCTGTAGGGTTGCTATGAGTCTGACTCCACTCGACAGCAATGGGTTTTGGTGTCTGTTATACCTTTCCTCAAAAGGCACCATTTACATCTTTAGAATACCGTGCCTTGTGGTTAGTCACTGGCTTGGCCCAGTTGGGGATTCTTGACTCACTCCCCACATCCCACCATCCTTGACTTCCTCTCCTTAATATAACATTCCCTTTGGGGTGTTCACAGCATACAACGGCATTGTGTAGACATACTCCCATGCCCCACTAGCTCATATCTACCTAAGCAATGATCTTGCTGGCTGTGCCAAACTGTCCAACCGAAGTCTGGGATTGCCAGAAAAGTATGATTCACACACAGGCACTTAATGGAACAACACTTTACTCACATAGAGAAGAGACAGAACAAGGCCAGCTTCAGTACTGGGCATCGGTCTCCCATGGCTAGCAAGTCACTCCCTGCAGCAACTGACACAGGGATGATGGTCTGCACACACCCGTCTTGTGCTCAGAAGAAGGACCCCATTCCCGCCTCAACGAGAACAGATATAGAAGTGGGGTCGGTCAGGTGCCATATAATGCACACGTTCAGCTAAGCGGTTCTTGGGAATGTTGACATGTGCTCAGGGCAGAGGGGAGGGATGTGCTGACACCCATCAGATCCTGTGGGATGTGTTTTGGGTTAGGACACCCTGGGAAAGGCAATCAGCCCACCCCCTCATCCTGTTCAGGAAGCCAGGCTGACACATCTGGTCCTAAGTACAAGGTTCATTTGCATGTCACACTAAGGTCCCATCTTGGTTTCAGCACAGACACGTATCGCCCCTAACGTGGGACACTGTTCTCCCGCCTGGTAATTGGTGATGCCTGTTGGGCAGTTTGGGAAGGGAGGAGATTCCCTGACCCAGAGTTTGCCTACTGATCCGGCAGCCCCTACTGCCCTTGTAGAGACTCTAGTGATCGTTTCTGGCTCACAAAACAGGAAATATTGGTGGTGCCATTTTGACATAGCCAAGTCCAACATGTAAGAACATTGATTTTTGTTACTCAATAACATGGGAAAACTGGGAATTCCAAACCCTACTCCATCCCTGAGTTGGAGGCTCCTGGAGTTCAGGCTTAAGGTTAGGGATGAGGCTGGGTAGCATTGAGGGTATCAGGAATGGAATAGGTTTGAGAGATGCCAGGTCAGGAATAGGGTCTGTCGCATACGTTACTTTGCAATGGAAAAAGGAAACACAGAAAGAGTTATATTCCCACCACCACTGCCTCACTTTATCTAGAACCCACCTTATCCAGAGTCTAAATTTGTGCGTATAGAGAATTGGGGGAGGGGCAGAAGAGGAGCAGGGAGAGACTATGGGAAAGCATCACTGGTCTTGGAAATGCTCAGAAGCTTAGAGTTAGAGGGGTCCTTCGCAGTCCCCTGGCATGTCCCCTCTCCCATTGGATGCTGGGGATCCTTGACATCAGCCTGGCCTGGGCTCTCCAGCTCTTGCTGACCACCATTGCCCACCTTCTCCCCAAGCCCCCTGCTCCCCTGTCTGAAATTTAGCCTCTTGAGGCAGCTATTGGAGGGCCATTCTCAGTCATATCTTGGCTGGTTGAGATCAAGTGGAGTCTGGGAGAGATGACTCAGCCAGTCACCGGCCGGGCAGAGAGGTCTTGTCTGACCACCAGCCCACATCCTGTCTACTGAGGACCTGGGTCTGAGGCGGGGGGCCTATCTATGGAAAATAGCACCTATGACAATTAGCGTTAAATTGCCGAATGATCTCACAGCTGGCTATGGAAACTGTGATGGCCAATAGAAACTGCTAATTGGCTGCTGCCTCGAGCATCGCTCTGGGCACACATATAGCACCCAGAACACAGCCTTCTACCTGCTCCCATCTGCTCGTTAGGCCTCTGGTCTGAGGCCCAGGTGGGGAGTAGACTGATCTCTGCACGTGTCCACAGACCAGCTGCAAGGCCCCAAGACTGGAAGGTCAGCTTGGGATAGTCCACCTCTCTGATCCTCTGGTACCATATTCTGGGTGCTGGAGGTGGGAAAGTATCCAGGTGGGGCTGCCCTATGTGGGGTCAGTGTTGGTAGGACCAGGTTAGGCTTCTTTGCTAACCTTGAAGCCAGAGATTTCTAGAGGGACATGGGGATGAGGCCAAGGAAGGAAGTCAGAGACACATCCTTGAGAGCCAGCTCTCCTGTGGGTTGGCAACATGACTTTGAACCAGCCACAGCTTCTCGGGGTCTAATCTGCTTTTCCTCACTTCTCTAGAAACAGCTCCACCCACAGTCTTTCCCCACATCAGCTCATGCCCTTGCCCTTCTTCTCCTCACTCAGGCAAAAACCGTTGGGGTCATCCTTGAGTCCTTCCTGTTGGCTCCACCTTCAAAATATGGGCAGGGTCCAACCACTTCTCTCCACTTCAACTGCCACCACCCCGGTCGAAGCCATTGCAGTTTCTTGTCTGGATCATTGCAGCAGCCTCCTGTCTCCCTGCTTCTGCTCCTGCCCTAGCCGCCTAGTGTCAGTTCTGCAGCTGCTCAAATGGGAGTTGGCTCATGCCACTCCTCTGTGCAGCCACCTCCATGGCTCCCTATCTGTTGCAGATGACACAGGAAGAAACTTCTTTCCCTTCTCTTTCAAACCTTCTGTTTCCGCTAAGGAGAAAGGCTTAGCTTGTCCCTATGCCCCTAGTCTCTCCTTTTTTTTTTTTTTTTTAATAAAGAAGAAGTGAGATTTGAGCTGAAAACCTTGGCAGGCAACAGTATCCAGCTAGAATTTAATAGTCAGTCCTCTGGGATAATTATATTCATTTTAGATATTTTCTATTTATGACACGTGACACTTTATTATTTAGAGTGGCAGTATAGTCTCCTTTTGAAATAATTTTGAACTAAAAAAGTGAGCTGGTTTAAGAAAAATACAGAGTAAATTATAGTATACATGGTATGTCAGGGTCGTATAGGAACTGAAAGAAGCTTCAGAACAACAGCAAAAACATAAAACCTGTTGCCATCGAGTCGATTCCGACTCATGGCGACCCTATAAGACCGAGTAGAACTGCCCCATAGAGTTTCCAAGGAGCGCCTGTTGGATTTGAACTGCTGACCCTTTGGTTAGCAGCCATAGCACTTAACCGCTATGGCACCAGGGTTTCCACTGAAAGAAGTTTAGGAAATATTTATTTAACAAATATTTATTGAACACCTACTATGTGCCAGGAACTGTTCTAGGTGCCGGGATGCAGCTGTAAACAAAACAGACAAAATCCCTGCCTTCCAGCAATTTACTCCCAGCGGGGGCAGAACACTGGTCCAAGTGCTTGGTGATACTCTCAAAGGGGTGGGGTCTGCGGCCATCCCTGCCCCTTTGGGCTACAGACGTCGCAGGGCACCAGCTGTCTCTCAAAACCAGGCTGTCGGGCCATGTGCGAGGGGCAGAGCGGACCCCCAGCTGCAGGCAGCATCGGCAGCAGTAGGGACCTGGGTGTGGGGCCCAGAAACCTTCGGCAGACAGGCTTCCCTCCTCGCCCCCCCACCCCCCCGGGCAGAGGGGAGGTGCCACACTGGGTGTCCATGTCCCTCCGGCTTTGGCTTAGCAGCAGGGTTGGGTGGGTGCTGGGTCGGAACCCAGGCTCTGACGCCGCTCCCCGACAGGCCAGCCCTCGCCGCGCCCTGGAGCAGTATTTCCACGCTGTGGTGGCCGCCGTGGAGCAAATGGCTAACGAGCCCAGTCCCAGCCGGGCTGGTCACCTGGAGAGGCTGGAGGAGATTTACTGCTCGCTCCTGGGGCCCCCAGCGGCCGCGAGGGGTCGCTGCGGCGGTAAGTGACCTGCGGACCCACCGGAAGGCTGCGAGGCCCCGCCCCGCCTGCCGGTGGAGGCGGTGGGGGCTGCGGTCTGAGGATCCCCCAAGAGCGCGGCTGGGGCGGCGGGCCCGCAGGGGGCGCCAGAGAGCAGGGCAGGCGGCCGGGCCCAGGCCGCGCTGAGCCTGCAGAGGGTGGGAGGGTGCGGACTGCGGAACAGCTCAGGACCTGGCAGGCCCGGGGTTAAGAAGGTGGGTGGGAGGAGGACCAGGGAAGTTTTCAAAAGTCCAGACGTCCGAATCCAAGCTAGCTCAACAGACTGTCCCGCTCCACCAAAGTCTCCCGCCCTTGGTTGTAAGTAGGGCAGGCAGTGATAGGCTGGTTGTGACCTGGCTAAAGGGTAGGCATGTCCAGTGCAAGAAGGCCACGCTTTATCTCATTTTGATAATAATAACAGCTAACATCTATAGAGCATCTACTATGTATACTCCAGGTGTTGTTCTGAGCACTTTACATATGTTTACATATATTACATCTGTCAAATTAATTGATCCTCACTGTAAACTTATGAGATAAAAACTATTATTATCCCCATTTTACAGATGAGAAAACTGAGGAGGTTAAACATCTTGCCCAAGATCACCTAGCCAGTAAGTGGCAGAATCAAGACTCAAACCCAGGCCATCTAGTTCTTAACCAAGTCCTGGATGGTGTAAACGGTTAATGTACTTGGCTGCTAACCTAAAGGTGGGAGGTTCAAGTCCACCCAGAGGTCCCTCAGAGGAAAGGCCTGGTGATTTACTTCTAAAATCAGCCATTGAAAACCCCATGGGGCACAGTTCTACTCTGACACACACGGGGTTGCCACGAGTCGGAGCCAACTAGACAGCAAGTGGCTTGTGCTGTAGTAAAGGATTTGATCACCTAAAACAGCAGGTGAGTCAACGTCACTTGTATGGGGTACCATGGATTTTTATTCAGCACACATTCTTTCTACTTGCGGTTTTGTAAGATAATGCCATACACGGTGATACTGTGGGAAACAAGCCCGTTTGGATTGGGAAATCCTAACTAGCCTAGAGAAGTGTCCCAGAACATCTATTTTCTGCATGTTACAGGACAGTCATGAATTGTGTCCTGTTTCATGGGCACCCAAGGTACCCAGGGGATTTGCCAGATTACATGTCCTGGAACTTCCAGCCACTGGCTGTGTACCCGTAGTACCGGGCACGAGGCTGAGGACTGGAAGCCACCGACAGAGGTCCACATGCCAGTCCCAGGTTTCAAGCTTGACAGGGAGGGTGGAAGCTGCAGAAGTCAGGGCAAGGCTGGCAAGGCTGGCAGGAGGACCCCTGCCTAAAGACCCCCCTCTATCTTCTCAGTTTTCTCTTAACATTCTGAACTGCCTCTGGTCACCCCATGGAGGTGGCTCTGGAAGCTGGGACAAACCCTGGGGCACATCTGGGCACCACTTGTTAACGTTCAGCAGTAACTCCGCATAGACCCGGTGAGACCCAGCCTGGGCCACTCCCATCACCACCATCCAGGTCACATCCAGGGACCCCTGTCTCCCACCTGGACTTCTCAACGATTAGCCAGCCCACCCATGGAGCCTTTGCCCCTACAGGGGCCAGTGTGGGATAGTGGTTAAGAGCAAGGTATTGTGGATAAGACAGGGGAAGTGGTGGTTCAGTGGTAGAATTCTCGCCTCCATTCGGGAGTCTAGGGTTCGATTCTCGGCCAGTGCACCTCATGCGCAGCCACCACTTGTCCGTCAGTGGAGGCTCGTTTCTTGCTGTGATGCTGAACGGGTTTCAGTGGAGCTTCCAGACTAAGATGGACTAGGAAGAAGGGCCTGGTGATCTACTTCCGAAAATCAGCCAGTGAAAACCCTTTCAATCACAACGGTCTGATCTGCAGCCAATCATAGGGATGGCACAGGACCAGGTGCATGGGGTCACCTATAAGTCGGGGACTGAAAACTATTGTGGTTAAGAGCATGGACTCTGGATCTGGGCTGTCAGGACTTAAATTATGGCTCTGCCACTTACTCTGTGACCTTGGCCCAGTCACTTAACCTCTCTGTGCCCCTGGTTCCTCATCTGTCAATTGAGGACCATAACAGTACCTGCTGCCCAGGGTTGCTGGCAGGATCCAGTGTGCTGACTTAATGTGTGTGAGGTAGTAGAGCAGGGCCTGGCAGGTGGTGGTCTGTAAACATTGGTCGCTGTCCCACAAAGAAGCCTGCAGCCTCACTGGGAAGGGAGCCGTGGCTGTGCGGAAGTTAAACAGGAATACCAATGAGTGCCAAACCCTAAGGCTACCCGTGGAGTGTGCCCAATGTGCAAACAGTAAAGTCTGCTTGGGAAGGAGTGACCACGTGGCCGGAGCGGTCAGGCAGGCTTCCAGAAGGAGGGCAGGAGCAGGGATTGGCCCTGGTATCTTGTCCCGGTTCCTGCTGCCCTTGGCACTTTGCTGCTGAGGTCTCTTTCGCATCACTGACTGCAGTGAATGTTAATTGAGTGGCGACTGTGTGCAAAATACTGCAGAAAACCAAAAGTCAAACCCGTGGTTGATGAGTCAATTCCGACTCATAGTGACCCTATAGGATAGAGTAGGACTGCCCCATAAAGTTTCCAAGGAGCACTTGGGGGATTTGACCTGCTGACCTTTTGGTTAGCAGCCATAACACTTAACCACTACACCACCGGGGTTTCCAGATACTACAGGGGCCAGAAGCCCTGAGATAAACAGAGGCCTTGTCCTCCTGGTCTAGATGCAGACAAGGCGCTTAGGGAACATTGGGAAAACCAGCTCCACTGCAGAACAGGGTGGGGCGGGCGACAAGGAGGGCAGCCTTGGGAGGAGAGGGTGGTTTGTGACGGGTCCTCAAGGCTGGGCTGAGAAGTTTGTAGGAAAAGGAAAGTGCTCAGAACTCTCAGGCAGGGGCTGACAGCTGCAATGTTAGGCCCTGGATGAGCTGATGGTGGCAGAGATGGGGAGGAAGGGAAGCCACATGGAAAGGAAGGCTCAACAAGACCAGGTAGGGGAGGGAGAGGGTCTCTGCCACCCCCTCTAAGCCCCTAGCAAGAGCTGGGGAGGATGGGAGGGCACAGAAGAATCCCAGCATCCTCCTCTCTGTGGCCTCCACAGCCTGCTCCTTCCTTCAGGTGACCCTCTCCAGGACCGGCCACCAAGCATCCCCCTGCCCAGCCCCCACATCACCTTCCACCTGTGGACGGATGAGGAGCAGCTCTGTAAGTGCCATGCCGCGACCTCTGCAGAAAGAGGCTCCTCTGCACAGCTGGCTGGAGAGGGTGGTGTGTGCTCTGTGTGCGTGCACGTGTGTGCACGTGTCTGTGTGTGCTCCTTGCCCCCTTCCCTGAGTTGGTGCACAGGTCTGGATGAAGGACACACTTTCTCGACATCAGAATAGCACAGTGGATTAGCCACTGGCCTCCTGGACCTGGTAAATGCACGTCCCCAAGGAGGAGGCAGGTGCACAAAAGCTATGGTTCCCCAAAGCTGGGAGGCCGTCCAGAGAGCTCCAGTCCCCTGACACGCATCCCTTCAACCCAGAGTCCCCATCCCACTGGTCCCTGGCCCGTATGCTGGAGTGAGAAGCGCTGGACAGCCGTTATCCATTGAATTACTGAATTACGTCCCCCAAATGTGTTGTAAATTCTAACTCTACACCTGTGGTTATAATCCCATTTGGGAATGGGTAGTCTTTGTTATGTTAATGAGGCAGGGTTAGTGTAGAGGGTGCCTTGAGTCAATCTTTTACAAGATATAAAAGGAGTAGATTAAGCAAGCAGAGATGGGGGAAGACAGAGGCCTGGCCACATGAGATCTCCAAGGGACCAGGAAACAGAAGCTGAGAGACAAGGACCTTCCCCCAGAGCCCACAGAGAGAAAAAGCCTTCCCCTGGAGCCAGCACCCTGAATTCAGACTTCTAGCCTCCTAAACTGTGAGGGATCAATTTCTGTTTGTTGAAGCCGTCCACTTGTGATAGTTCTGTTACAGCAGCACTAGGTAACTAAGACAACAGGTGAGCTGGATTCAAGGCCTGGCCCTTCCTTCCGCTTGCTGAGTCACACTAAATGGACTCAGTTCTCCCTCTGATCCTTAGTTTACTCATCTGTCAGGAAATGAAGGTAGATTAGAAAAGCCTGGAGGTGTCCCAGAGGGAGCTATGGGGAGTGGGAGGGTGCTAATGAGCTGATTTCCCTGGTGCTCCTGTAACACAGATACCACGAGTGGGTAACTTTAAAGAACAGACATTGATTTTTCTCACAGTTCAGGAGGCTGGAAGTCTGAATTCAGGGTGTGGCTCTAGGGGCAGGTCCTTCTTGGTCTATTTCAGGTCTAAAAAAACAAAAAAACCAAACCTGTTGCTGTCGAGTCCATAGCAGACACAGGACAGAGTAGAATTGACCCAGTCAGGTCTAGTAGCCGGCAGTTCTCCCAGTTAGGCCTGGTAGCCGGCAGTTCTCTCCAGTCAGGCCTGGTAGCCGGCAGTTCTCCCAGTCAGGCCTGGTAGCCGGCAGTTCTTCCAGTCAGACCTGGTAGCCGGCAGTTCTCCCAGTCAGGCCTGGTAGCCAGCAGTTCTCCCAGTCAGGCCTGGTAGCCGGCAGTTCTCCCATTCAGGCCTGGTAGCCGGCAGTTCTCCCATTCAGGCCTGGTAGCCAGCAGTTCTCCCAGTCAGGCCTGGTAGCAGGCAATTCTTCCCAGTCAGGTTTAGTAGCAGGCAGTTCTCCCCAGTCAGGTCTAGTAGCTGGCAGTTCTCCCAGTCAGGTCTAGTAGTGGGCAATTCTTCCCAGTCAGGTTTAGTAGTGGGCAGTTCTCCCCAGTCAGGTCTAGTAGCCGGCAGCTCTCCCAGTCAGGTCTAATAGCCAGCAATCCTCGGAGCTCCTGGGCTTGGGGATGCACCTGCCTGTGTGTCTGTCTTCTTACAGCATCTTGCAGCATCTTGCTCATGTCTATTCCACTCTTTTTATAGCTCAGAAGGGATTAGGTTTAAGCCCCACCCTACCCTGATATGACCTCATTAACAAAACGAAAGAAAACTCCTATTTCCGAACAGGGTCATGTTTAAATGTATAGCGATTAGGATTTTAACACATATTTAGGTGGAACACAGTTCAATCCATAGCATGAGTGTATGTGAAAAAGAAGGCTCCAGGATCAGCTAAATGTGCGAAAGACTGGGCTAAGCAGATTTCTTTACTGCAGGGCTTCTCAGAGTCGTTAATATGTTTACTAACGGAACTCAGCAAGAGGCAGCAGGAGTGTGCGGGGCTCTCAAACTGTGTTGACCACAGAACCACTTGTCTGTTTGGCATCTGTGGGGCCTCTGGAACACGGGACAGCGGGCTTTTCTGGGGCGAGACCCGCTAGCCTCAGGCATCTCACTCCCTGACCTCTCCATCTTCTGCCTCACAGGGAGGGAGCTCGTACTCTTCCTTCGCCCTCGGTCCTGCCTCCGCCTCAGTGCTGACCTGGAGGCCTTGGATCTGCAGGGCCTCCTGCCAGACCGGGAGCTGGCCCGGGTGTCCGTGCTGTCCACTGACAGCGGCATCGAGCGGGACCTTCCTTCAGGGGCCGATGAGCCACTTGTGCCCAGCAGCCCTGAGATGGAGCGAGCTGGGCTGCAGCGCAAAGGGGGCATCAAGAAGCGGGCATGGCTCCCGGACCTCTTGCTGCCTGGCAGCTGTTATGGACCCCCCGGGCTGCACCAGAGGACGGGTGGGCCTGGTGGGGACGGGGAGCTGCTGCCTGGGGTCTCCCGGGTGCACACAGCCCGAGTGCTGGTGCTGGGAGACGACAGGATGCTGGGGCGCCTGGCCCAGGCCTACCACACCCTCAGGTAGGGCTCTGAGGGGCTGGCTGGGGCAGAGGAGGGCCCGGTGTAGGCTGGGGGAGGATTGAGGAGTGGAGAGCAAAGGGCAGGAGGCAGAGCCCGGAGGGATGGGGGCAGATGCTGGGCACCACTGTCACCTCCTGTGTGCTGGGCACTGTGCTCACTGCCTTACACTTGTCAGTGCCGTTAGTCCTAGTCACCACCCTGTCACACAGATCTCACTGCCCCGTTTTATAGATGGGAAAACAGGCTCAGAGAGATGAGGTAAATTGCAGCAAGTCAAGAGAAAAGAAGTGGCAGAGCTAGGATGCGGAGCTGAGCCTGTTCAAACCTCTGCCCTGACCCTGTTTGTTTTGCTGCCCACTGCCAGGAAACGGGAGACCCAGAAGTTCTGCCTCACTCCCAGGCTCAGCCTGCAGCTCTACTACATCCCCATCCTGGCCCCAGAGGTGACGGGCGGGGCGGGTGACAGGAGGGGACGTGGGGGAGGAGTGAAGGAGGGCAGGCATCACGGGCAGGCGAGGGGCTGGGAGGGGCTGGGCGGGACACACTGCAGCCTCACATCCCCACGGCTCCCCCGTGGGAATGGAGTCACCATCCCTAGAATGTGGAGCTGAGAGTCCTCTGTTCCAGAAGCCACAGATGGGTGCCCTGGGGTTGAATGTGGCTGGAGACACTTTCTCTCACCGTAGCTACCTGCCTATCACTGTTTTGTTTTAATGGAATGAATTGCAAGCTTCTCCTTAAACATGGGCCCTCAGTCCCACAGCTTTGAGTCCCACATGCCAGCAGGCATCAGGGCAGTGGTTGTTCCTTAAAACTGGTGCAGAGCCGGAACCTGAGCCTCAGTGCCGGGAAGGGACAGAGGATTAGTGGAACGACCAGACAGAGGCTGTCTGCCTACTGGCTGTCTCTGTCCTCTGCCTGAGACAGTCACACACACCACATTCAAATCCCCCACACATATACCACACACATTCAAATACCACACACACCGCACACACTCAAATACCACACATGCCACACACATTCAAATACCACACGCACCACACACATTCAAATACACTCGCACCACACACATTCAAATACACTCGCACCACACACATTCAAATACCACGCACACCACACACACTCAAATACCACACATGCCACACACATTCAAATACCACACGCACCACACACATTCAGATACACTCACACGACACACATTCAAATACCACACACACCGCACACACTCAAATACCACACACGCCACACACATTCAAATACCACATGCACCACACACATTCAAATACACTTGCACCACACACATTCAAATACCACGCACACCACACACACTCAAATACCACACATGCCACACACACTCAAATACCACGCACACCACACACATTCAAATACCACACACACCACACACATTCAAATACCACGCACACCACACACATTCAAATACCACGCACACCACACACATTCAAATACCACGCGCACCACATACTCAGATACCACACGCACTACACTCACTCCTACACTCATACACATACACATACACACACACCACACATTCAAATACCACACACACCCCACACTCACTCCCACACTCATACTCAAACACCACAAATACCACACACTCACTTCCACACAGTACTCAAACGCAAACCACACACATACATCACACGCTCGTACCATACACAAACAACATACATACACACATGCCACCTCACACACCACCTTACACACACTGATACACACATACCACTTCACACACACTCATACACACACACCACGTTCCACACACACTCAAACACACACCACCTTACACACACTCAAATACACACCACCTTACACACACTCATACACACACACCACCTTACACACACTCATACACACAGCACCATACACACACTCACACACACCACCTTACACACACACTCAAACACACACCACCTTACACACGCTCATACACACACACCACCTTACACACACTCATACACACACACCACTTTACACATGCTCATACACACCACCTTGCACACACTCGTACACACACCACCTTGCACACACACCCTTACACACCCACTCAGACACACACCACCTTACACACACACCACACACCACACCACACCACACCACACCACACCACACCACACCACACCACACCACACCACACCACACCACACCACACCACACCACACAGTCACTCTTCCTGGGATCCCATAAATGGAAATCGCAGGCAGTGGAAGCCCGCTAATCGAGTGGGAAAGTGTAGGCACGTGCCCACTCTTCTCATCTGTCTGCACTGTTTGTGTTAAAGTCAGAGCACTCATCGTTTGTCCCCTTCTAAGACTGATGATCAGTGTTCAGTGTTCTTGGCAAGCGACCCGCAGTGGAGGGTATTCTAGCTTCTTCTGAAGAACAAAGTAGACAAAAACTCATCTCCACATGGTGCAGGGATCGAGGCGGTGAGAGGTTATTTGCCCACATTCACGAAGCCAGTTTGCAGGGACCTAGAAACAAGGCTGGTGGTATCTGGGGATCCGCCAGCTGGGAGGAGGGTGCCTAACGGGTCTGCCCCACTCCTCTTCCCTCCAGGGGCCTGCAGCAGCCAGGCAGCCCGAGCTTGGAGAGCTGGCCGCATTCCTGGGCCGCGCGGACCGGTGGTACCAGAGCACGGTCAACACGCTGTGCCCGGCCATCCACAAGCTGGCTGAGATGGTAGGGGCAGCAAGGGCCGGGGGAGGGAGGAGGGCACCGAGTCTGGGAGGGGGCCACGGAAGAGCTCCAAGCAGGCAGGGAGGTGGCAGTGGAACGGAAGTGGGGGAGGGGTGTTTTCAGATCTTGCCCTGGGACCCTTGACCTCAAGAGCCAGTCACAGGGGGCCCAGGGTCAGGTGAGGCAGGAAGGGAATTGGGGAGAGCAGCCACTTAGTTCCTTCGGATTCATTTGGAATACGTACCAGGCGCCTAATTTGGACCAAAACAAAACAAAACAAAACAAAACACCTGTTGCCGTCAAGCAGATTCCAAAGAGTTATCAACCCCATTGGACAGAGTAGAACTGCCCCACCGGGTTTCTGAGGAGCGCCTGGTAGATTCGAACTGCCGACCTTTTGGTTAGCAGCCATAGCTCTTAACCACTGTGCCACCAGGGTTTCCTACTTGGGACCAAACCACTGTGGAAAAGATGAAGTAAAATATCCTTTGTAAGTTTCCTGATCATCCTGCCAGCATGGTTCAAACATGTCTGTGAAGGTAACAGCTCATTTAATTCTCACAGCAACCCTATGAGGCAGGTACTACTGTCACGTCCCCATTTTACAGATGGAGTAGCTGAGGCACAGGGAGGTTAGCAAACTTGCCCAAAGTAACAAAAGGAGAGGTACAGTCTCACTTGGAACCCAGGCAGCTTGACTCTAGAGCACATTCTCTCTCTTTTTATTGTGGTAAAATATATGTAACAAAAAAATTTGCCATTTAAAACATTCACCACGTTGTGCATCCATCACCACTATCCATTTTCAAATGTTTTTCATCCCCCTAAACAGAAACTCAGAGTCCCTGGTAGTACCAACAGTTCACACACTTGGCTGCTAACTGAAAAGTTGGAGGTTCAAATCCACCCAAAGGTACCTTGGAAGAAAGGTCTAGTGATCTACTTCTGAAAAATCAGCCATTGAAAACCCTATGGAGCACAGTTCTCCTCTGACACACATGGGTCGCCATGAGTCAGGACTGACTCAACAACTTTTTTTTTCCCCCCTTAAACAGAAACTCCTCGCCCCCTAAGAAATAACTCTCCATTTCCCCCTCCCTCCAGCCCCTGGCAACAACGAATAAACTTCTGTCTCTACGCATTCGCCTATTTTGAGTACTTCACGTAAGCAGAGCATGTTCTCCTAACCACAAACCATACTGCCACCCCACACACCCAGCTACTGGGTGGGGAATAAGCTCGATTTGAAAAGGGCCTTTATGAATTAAAAAAAAACTTACCCTTTTTGCTGCCATATTTGTTGCAGACATTTTTTCTACTCTGTCATTTGCCTTTTGCTTTTCTCAGTAACGTTTCTCTGGCTTACAGAAGTTTAATATTTTTATGTGGTCTGAAATGTTGTTGTTAGGTGCCATGAGTCAGTTCCAACGTTTATGGTTTCCACCTTTCAACGGCCTTCTCCACACCGATGTTAAATAAATATTCTCGTGTTCTATTGTTTCAATTTTTACATTTAAATAAATAACCCATCTGCAGCTAATTTCAGTGTTTAGTTTGAAGTGTGTAATTTTAGTTTTCCCAAATGTTTACCCAGTTGTCCTAAAGGTATTCATTGCTTAAGCCACCCTGTCCCGTTACTTTGAAATGCCACTTTAATCACTTATTAAATTCTTATGTATGCTTGAGTTTATTTCTAGGTATCTATTCTTTCTCATTGATCTATTCAGTCTTGTACAAATTAACATGCTTATATTTTAATTTCTGGCTGGGTAACCCTACCCTGGCATTCTTCTTTTCCAAGACTTTCCAGGCTGTGCTTGTTTATTCATTTTGCCAGATAAGCTCTAGAATCTCCTTGACAAGTTGGGCTTTCTTGTTTAATCCCATTGGAATTCTGATGGACGTTTGGGGGAGAACTGGAGTTTTCATCATATTAAGTTTTGCCTTCTGGGAGTGTGGTATAGCGCTTCATTTGTTAAAGCCTTCTTGTATACCCCTTGGTATAGCTACACGGTTTTCATCATACTTTTGCCCATTTCTTCCTGAATCATTGCTCATGTCTGATATCTTTTCTTGCTGTTGCAAACGGTATCTTTCCCCTGTTATATTTGGTTAGTACTTATTGCTAGTATATTACATATTTTATATTTTAACTTGCCACCTTACCGAGCTCTCAGTTTTGCCTTATTGCTTGCTTGATTGAAATATGTCTTCTTATATTTTCTATTCAAATAAAGGTATTTGCAGGGGGGCATATTTTCTGAACTATCACTTATCTAAAAATGTGTCTGTATATACATGACAGTTATTTTGGCTGGGTATTAAAATACTTTTTCCTCCAAACTTGGAGGATATTATAATAGGAACATCTGATACAAGCCCCGTTTGTGTTCCTTTGCTGGAATTTTTTTCCCTGCCAGGACACATGTAAGATTTTGGTTGTATTCCTCCCTCTCTTTCCCCTTATAACAAAGAATTTATGTGGCTTTTATACTTACTTCAAATGCAGTTTCCACAAGAAGAGACTTGAAACATTTTGAGCAACAAAAGCACTATTAGAATACATTTATAGTTCCTCAGTGTGACCTTTTTGAAGGGAGCAGTATTTCAATAGACCAGATGTGAGAGTCAGAAGAGATAGTATAGGATTGGATATGAATTGGATGAGATAAACTCTAAACTTCTTTCCAACTCTTATAAGATTCTATATGTTGTTGTTGTTAGGTGCCACCAAGTCGGTTCCAACTCATAGCGACCCTGTGTACAACTGAATGAAACATTGCCTGGTCCTGCACCATCCTCACAATCATTGTTATGCTTGAGGTTATTGTTGCAGCCACTGTGTCAACCCACCTCACTGAGGGTCTTTCTCTTTTCTGCTGACCCTGTACTTTGCCAAGCATGATGTCCTTCTCCAGGGACTGATTCCTCCTGACAACGTGTCCAAAGTATGGAAGATGCAGTCTCGCCATCCTTGCTTCTAAGGAGCATTCTGGTTGTACTTCTTCCAAGACAGATTTGTTCGTTCTTTTGGCAGTCCATGGTATATTCAATATTCTTCGCCAACACCACAATTCAAAGGCGTCAACTCTTCTTCAGTCTTCCTTATTCATTGTCCAGCTTTCACATGCATATGATGTGATTGAAAATACCATGGCCTGGATCAGGCGCACCTTAGTCTTGAAGGTGACATCTTTGCTTTTCAACACTTTAAAGAGGTCCTTTGCAGCAGATTTACCCAGTACAATGGGTCTTTTGATTTCTTGACTGCTGCTTCCATGGCTGTTGATTGTGGATCCAAGTAAAATGAAATTCTTGACGACTTCAATCTTTTCTCCATTTATTATGATGTTGCTCATTGGTCCAGTTGTGAGGATTTTTGTTGTCTTTATGTTGAGGTGCAATCCATACTGAAGGCTGTGGTCTTTGATCTTCATTAGTAAGTGCTTTTCACATTCAGCAAGCAAGGTTATATCATCTGCATAACGCAGGTTGTTAATGAGTCTTCCTCCAATCCTTGATACCCCATTCTTCTTCGTACAGTCCAGCTTCTCAGATTATTCGATCAGCATACAGATTGAAAGGTATGGTGAAAGGAAACAACCCTGACACACAACTTTCCTGACTTGAAACCAATCAGTATCCCCTTATTCTGTCCAAACAACTGCCTCTTGATCTATGTACAGGTTCCTCATGAGCACAATTAAGTGTTCTGGAATTCCCATTCTAAGATTCTATATAGATGTTCTGTTATGCTTTATAATCATATGGAGTTGGGGAAGGCCTAGGGGACATGATGCTAGTCCTTTCTCCACAACATGTAAATATTAATTAGTTTATTAATAAATTCAGAGACCACCAGAGCTGAAAGGGACTTCATATCATCTGGTTCAATGTCTCATTTTCCCTAGAATAAAACTCAGGCTTCAAAGAGTTGAGTAATTTTTCCATGGGCACCTGGCTAGTGAGTGGCTAATCCAAGCCTAGAACCCAGTCCAGGCTCTTTCATCATTAGTTACACTTTCAAGCATATTGTCTCCTCAAAGCACCTAGCACAGTGTCTTACATATGCAGGCACTTAATATTTGTTTGTGAAACTGAATTGAATCAGTATACCTGGGAATATGGGGCCCTGGACAGGTATATTTTGATGAGGAGTAGAAGTTGGGTGATAGGAAAGTCTTGGAGTTTGTTGAAGGATCAACTGAGTTAGTGTATCACAGAGGGTATGTGGAGGCTTTGGAGTTTCTCTGTTAAGAAAATGGCACCTCCCACATGGAGAGAGGTGGCTAAAGACATTCTCTGCCTCACTCACAGCCTCCCTCCCTGGATACATCCCGGACTGTGGACCCTTTCATCCTAGATGTCATTACCTACTATGTTCGCATGGGCACCCAACCCATCTATTTCCAGATCTACACAGTCAAGGTAAGCTTTCCACCTGGGGCTCCAAGGATACCATGCCAGCCTGTTGGACTCCAGGACCCCACAACCTAAATACCCTGGCTCTGGGGAAATACAGGAACCAGGGTACAAGTAATAAACTTGCCCAGACACTTCTGGCTGTTAGGTATGAATCAGGTAAATATTACCTTATAAGGCCTCTAATCCAAGCAGAAGTACATCTTCTTTATGTGGGAAATGCTCCTTAGCCCTTTGTTCTAGGCTATCTAGTGCTACTATAACAGAAATACTACAAGTGGGTGGCTTTAACAAAGAGAAATTTATTCTTTCACAGTCTAGGAGGCTAGAAGTCTGAATTCAGAGCACTGGCTCCAGGGGAAGTCTTTGTCTCTCTGTCGGCTCTGGGGGAAGGTCCTTGTCATCAATCTTCCCCTGTCCTAGGAGCTTCTCCGTGCAGGAACCCTGGGTCCAAAGGATGCGCTATGCTCCTGGCTTTGCTTTCTTGATGGTAGGAAGTCCCCATGTCTCTCTGCTCACTTCTCTTTTTTCTATCTCAAAAGAGATTGACTTAAGACATAACCTAATCTTGTAGAGTAAGTCCTACCTCATTAACATCATAGAGGTAGGATTTATAACACACAGGAAAATCACATCAGATGAAAACAAAATGGTGGACAATCACACAATACTGGGAATCATGGACTGGCCAAGTTGACACACATTTTGGGGGGACACAATTCAATCCATAATAAGCTTGATCCCTTGAAATTGGCTGCTGTAGAGGATTGAGAATCAGGGATTAGCTGGCATGGAAGTGATCGTCGGCAATTGCTTTACCTCAGAAAATCTTAAACTTTCTTTTTCTAGTCTTTGGTCACAAACTCCCATTCCTCCAAGGCACTTGCACCTGCTCTCCCATCATACTTCTCTTCAACCTCGTAGCCACTCCAGGTCCTTCTGCTTTCTTACCATCCATCATCCCTCTGCCTCCTTTCTTCCATGTCCGCCCAGGCAGTTTCTCATCTGAGCCACTCTCTCACCTCATCCTTCACTTCCCTTCCCTACTGTCTCCCTTCCCAGCAAAACCCAACCCCAGGTCAGTGCTTGCAATGTTCCTTACCTTTTGAGGAACGTGGGCTTCTGTGTATCACCTGGGAAAAAATCCAAAGCCCTGTGACTTGACATCTCCGCATATTGTGGTGCCCAGCCTCGGCTGTACCCACACTGCTCCCTTGGCATTTTCCTTTTCCTTCTGGAACAACAACATTCCAACCTTCACCACCTCAAGCCCTTTACTTTCAGTAAATGACCTTTCCACCCAGACCACTGAAAAAAGTTGAGGCCCCAAGGGCTCCCCAAACTTCCTGTCCATGCCTAGAAATGCATCTACACCCATTCCCATCTTCACATGCTCTTCTGGTGAACCTCCTCTAGTTCAGGACAAACCCCTTCATCTGTGTCCTTGGCCTATCTGCTACCACCTCCTCCTGGACCGGACCCCTTCAGTCGTCCCCTCTGTTCTTGTTCCTCCCCTTTATTCTCCCTTTATAACCTACAGCAAACAAAACACCTTCCAAAACTACAAAATTTCCATTTATCTTCCCATGGAGTGTATACACACCAGCGGGATTGGGAGGGGAGAGCCCAAGGCTTAGGCTTCTTCCAGGTCTCAATCTTATATCCTACTATGGTTTGAAGCTCTATACCTTTTCTGGCATTAAACAGGCGCAGAGAGTTTGACTTTTTAAAGCCTTTAGTTACCAAAACTACCCAGCCCTTATTGGCCGATATACGCAGCAAGGACCTTTCTTGGAAGACTATATTAGTTTCTTTGTTCTCTGCTTTAAGACTGACCAACTTCTACTGACCATTGTCTCTTTCTTAGTGGCCCTTACTGCAGATGACTGGAAGTGGCCAACATACTCCTACACCCTGGCTTCATTCTGTCAAGCCCCTGAGGCTCCAGGTTCAGTAGGCATATAGTCCAAGCCCTGGGAAACAGCAGGCAGCACTTAACCAGCTGCTTTGCTACTGTACAGTGGCGCTTTCCAAATTCCCAGCCAGGGATGGAAGAATTCTCACTGTTCTCCACCCAACTTGTTGTTGTTAGGTACCATCAAGTCAGTTACAAATTGTAGCGACTGTCTTAGTCATTTAGTGCTGCTGTAATAGAAATACCACAAGTGGATGGTTTTAACAAAAAGAAATTTATTCTCTCACAGTCTAGTAGGCTACAAGACTCAATACAGGGCGTCAGCTTTAGCAGAAGGCCTTCTCTCTCTGTCAGTTCTGAAGAAAGGTCCTTCTCGTCCATCTTCCCCTTGTTCTAGGAAGTGCTCAGCACAGGAACCTCGGGCCCAAAGGATGTACTCTGCTTTCTTGGTGGTATGAGGTCCCCCCTCTCTGCTCATTTCCCTTTCCTTTCCAGGGAAATTCCCTTTACATTGGATCAGGGATGTGACCTTAGTAAGGGTGTTACAGTCTCACCCTAATCCTCTTTAACATAATCTAATCTTGCCTCATTAACCACAGGCAGAGATTAGGATTTACAACACATAGGAAAATTACAATCACAAAATGAAGGACAACCACACAGTACTGGAAATCATGGCCTAATCAAGTTGACAGATATTTTAGGGGGACACAGTTCAATTCATGACGGTGACCCTATGTACAACAGAACAAAATGTTGCCCAGTCCTGTGCCATCCTCACAATCTTTGCTCTGTTTGAGCCCATTGTTGCAGCCACTGTATCAATCCATCTTGTTGAGGGTCTTCCTCTTTTTCACTGACACTGCTTCACCAAGCATGATGTCCTTCTCCAGGGACTGATCCTGCCTGATAACAAGTCCAAAGTACATGAGACTAAGTCTCACTGTCCTCACTTCTAAGGAGCATTCTGGCTGTAATTCTTCAAAAACAGATTTGTTCATTCTTCTGGCAGTCCATGGTATATTCAGTACTCTTTGCCAACACCATAATTCAAATGCATCAATTCTTTGGTCTTCCTTATTCATTGTCCAGCTTTTACATGCATATGAGGGGGTTGAAAATACCATGGCTTGGGTCAGGTACACTTCAGTCCTCAAAGCGACATCTTTGCTTTTTAACACTTTAATTAAAGAAATCTTTTGCAGAAGATTTGTCCAATGCAATACATCATTTGATTTCTTGTTTCCATGGGCGTTGTTTGTGGATCTAAGTAAAATTAAATCCTTGACAACTTCATTCTTTTCTTCGTTTATCATGATGTTGCTTATTGGTCCAGTTGTGAAGGCTACTACCCCACATCCACCCCACTTGGACTCAGCCAGTTCCTCATTTTAGGATCTTCACTTGGAAAACTCCACTTCTGGTTCTAGCTTTGTGTTGGTGAGGACTCTTCCATTGCAAGTAACAGAAATCTTAAAAACTGGCGTAAGAAAATCTACTGGCTAACATTGCTGAAAAGTTCCGGGTCGATTTACTTGAGAAAAGCTGGATTTGAGAACTCAGACAATGCCACCAGGACTTCATCTCTCTTTTCTCTCTCTTCATCCTTTTTCTCTATATTACTCTGAGTTGCTTCCCTCAGGCAGGCATTTACCTCATGATGGCAAGATGGCCACTAGCAGTTTCAGGTCTACATCTTTCTAGTTTATCAACCCCAGTGGGTTCCAACTGCTCTAGTAAAAGCCCCAGGACTGAGGTAAATGATTTATCCCTACAGCAATCACTGCGACCAAGGAGATGGATCACCTATCCATCTGGAGCCAGGGCTTGGGTTCAGCAAGTCACCATCCCCAGGAGAATACCTGCAGCTGAACAAATTTGGGTTTGCTAACACTGAAGGAGAATACACACCATGGGCAACCATGAGGCCTTTCAGTAAGAAGGTGTTGTTGATAGTAGACATCAAGTTGGCTGCAACTCATGGCGACCTTATTATAAGAGAATGAAACAATGCCCAGTCCTGCGCCATGTTCATGATCATTGAGTCCATTGTTGCAGCTAGTGTGTGGTTGATTTGCAGCCTAGGGGCCTCATCTTCCAGCACTATGTTGGATCATATTCTGTTGTGATCCGTAGTGTTTTCATTGGCTGATTTTTGGAAGTAGATCACAAGATCTTTCTTCCTAGTTTGTCTTAATGTGGAAGCTCCACTAAAACTGTCCACCATGGGTGACCCTACTGGTATTTGAAATACCATGGCATAGCTTCCAGCATCATAGCTACACATGAGCCATCACAGTACAACAAGCTGACAGATGGGCAGTGGAGAAGGTGTAGTCAAGTTGGGGTCTTCAAAGCTTCCAAGTGACCATTCAGGGCACAACCATTGGTCCCTATTCACCTGGAACAACAGATGGAGAGTCAGGAATAGGAGGAGGATATGGAATGTGTGGCTAATTGCCTCCATGAACAACTGCCTCCTTTGCCGTGAGACCAGAAGAACTGCATGGCACCTGGTTACTATCACTGAACGTTTTGAACAAAGATTCCATAGAAGAATCCTGATCAAAAGAGGTAAAATGTAGAACAGAATTTCAAATTTTCATGGACTCCAGGCTCCCTGGAACCATGAAGGTTGGCTGAAACCCTGAAACTTACTGGCCTGAGATAATCTTTAAACCTTAAACCAAAAATATCCCCTCAAGTCTTCTTGAAACCAAAGAATAGTTTAGCTTAACTAGTAAAAAATATCTGCCTTGAGCATTCTGCTCTTTTAATATCTATCTATCAATATGGAATCAAATTGATAACAGCAACTTGAAAGATTAGATAAGAACCTTAGGGGGCAGTGATTTTATGTTGATGGGGAGGAACAACTGAGAAAAGGAGGGTGAGAAGGCTTGCACAACTCAAAGAATGTAATCAATGTGACTAAATGGTACATGTAGAAACTGTTGAATTGGTATGTGTTCTGCTGTGTATATTCCCAACAACAACAACAAAATAAATAAAACTGTGTGTATATAAAAAGAAAAGACATAATATGGGATTTGGAATCATAGATGATTCGGGGGAGGGTCCAAAAAATCAGGGCTTTGCTCTGAATTTGATCCTCTCAGTAAGTGGGTACAATTCTGTGACCAGGTATTTCAATAATCTCATCTAAAAGGCTAGAGCTGTGAGGGATAAAGAAGCAGCAGATGCTCATATTTGCCAGGTTAGGAGGATGGGGGCAGGGTAGTTGGCACAATGTTTGTGTGTTTGTCTGCTTTTGGACAGGATTATGGAGTGGTCTGGTTTTTGTCTTTATCCATCCCCTTCACAGAGAGACCTTGCCCTGCTGTTGGCGTTCTGTGAAATTGTTCAAGGTCGACAAAACACCAAGGCCGAGTTCTTAGCCCCAGGCCAGCTCCTGGCTTTCAGGGGCTGCTTTTCTAATCCTTGCATCCCTGTTCTCAAAAGTCTTTTGGCCACTCTCCCATGTTGTTCTGACCTCCTTTATCCTCCCCCCTTCCACACCCTGGCTCTCCTCTCTCCTCTGCCCTGTGCCCTCAGGAGCCACCCCTCCCCCCCCAACCAAATCTCCACAGCCTCTCCCGGAGAGCAAATCGGCTCTCACCAGCCCTGCTCACCTGCCTTCTCTGTGCATATCCAGGACTCTATAAGTTCCCCTCTCCAGCTCTCACCCTTTTGTCCTCTCCTGCCAGTGTCTTAAGACATTTTATTTACTCTCCCCTTATGTGAATTTTGTCCCTGGCTTCCCCCACCCCATACCCATTAGACAGTAATGGCTACCCGTAATTTGGATTTTCATTAATCGTTTATTCCACTGTTTATAAATATTTTCATAGCTATGGGTAAATTCAGATCCAGGTAATCATTTTATGCAGCTCAGAGTCTATTACTGGTAGGACGGGTGGGGGACATCAGCCCTGTCCTGAACATCACTTCCCACTGTCTGCATGCTTGGGCTGCTGTGGGGCTGCCACTGGCCTCAGGAGTCAGCCTCGCCAAGGCCCCTCCTTCCTCTCTCCAGATCTTCTTCAGCGATCTGAGCCGGGACCCCACCGAGGACGTTTTCCTCACACAGCTAAAGGTGAAGATCCAAGACTCCAAATTCCCCAAAGGTGAGCACCCGGTTTCCCTCTTCCAAAGCTCACCCTGACTCAGCTTCTCCCAAGACCTTTTTCTGGAAAGTTCTTCCACCCCTGCTTTATCCCCCTGCTGAGTACCCAGGCTGCCCTCGGCTCATCCCAGGCTCCCCCAGACTGAAAGGCAGCCAGGCATCTCTGACTGCTGTCTTTCTATCCAGGGAGACATAACATGAAAATCCAGCAGCTTACCAGTGGCCCTTGGGGAGATGGGGAAGCCAAGGTGGAAGGCGTGGGGCCTCACACCTTAAGCATCTTGTAAGGATGGCACAAATGATTAACGGACTTGGCTACTAACCAAAAGGTTAGCAGTTTGAATCCACCCAGTGGTGCCTTAGAAGAAAGGCCTGGCAAGAAAGGCCATTGAAAAACCTGTGGAGCACAATTCTACTCTCAAACACATGGAGTCACTATGAGTTGGAATCGACTCTATGGCAATGGGTTTGTTGTTTTGTCTTTTTGTTTTTCATCTTCCGTCAGAGGGTTTTTCACCCAAGAAGAGAGGTGTGGTTGAGGGCCAAGGGGCTGAGCTCTCCATCTGCTACCAAAAGGTCAGTACTGGGGCCAGGGTGCATGGGCGTGGTCAGGAGGTAGCCAGGAGGCACAGCTGGGTGGGAGCAGACAGAGCCAAAGGAACTTTATGCCCCTTTGCTTGACGCTGCCCCCAGAGTGCCCCAGTCTTCAGTCTTACAGGGATGGATGGGTCAAGATTGCCCTTATGGATAAGCAAGAAGGTGATCTAAGTTAAGGGGCAAGAGAGACGTTCCCTTGCTCAAAAATCTCTCCCTCGCTAGCTGGTCAGATGTTTGAACTTATTCATTGGAGATTCCCCTTTGACCCGGAAGGCTGAGATATTGTCTGGGGCTAGGAATACTCTAAGCCTGTATCAGCTGACCCCTTATCGGACTGTAGTGACACAGAGAAGACTCACAGGGCAGGGGCAGGAAGCAGGGGGGAGGGGTACATGCTGTTGATGTGAGGACGTATGGTGGTCACCTCGAGGACCCCCACTGATCCTACATCCTGCTCCCCAGGCCCTGCTCAGCCACCGTGCACGAGAGGTCACTGTTTCCCTGCGGGCCACTGGGCTGGTCCTGAAGGCCATTCCAGCCAATGACACTGAAGGTGAGGAGCTAGGAAAACAGAGCACAGAGGGATAGAAGGGGCAAGAAGGGGAAGGCAAGAGGGAGAGAAGTATGGGGCTCAACCGACAGAAGATGGGTGACAGAGGGAGGACGGCTTTCCAAGGTCACTGTGATCACCATGTGAGGCCAAGCTCCTACTCGTGCTGCCCAGGGTGAAACAAGCTCTCTGCCCTCAGGTTGCTCACCGTCTAGTAACACAACCAGGGGAATGCAGCGGCCCCTACCAGTAGGGACTGGGCCTCTGCTGCCTGATTGGACACAAGCTGAAAGGTGTACAGGCCACAGGAAGGGGCTGCAAGTGGCCTTCTGTCTCTGAACTGGACCTGTGGAGTTTGTTGTTTTTTGTTTGGAATGCTTTTATTTTGCATGTCATTCCATGGGGCAGGTACTGTCCAGTTCACAGAAGGCACCACAAGTCCTAATTACATAAATCTGGCTGGGCCCTGGGGCAACTTGAGTTTGTGACCCCAGTCTCCTGGAATAATGAAAAGGGTGGTAGCATGGAGTACTAACCATGCCCCACATTTACTGGAGGTCAGGTGGTATTCTGAGCATGTTAACCACATTCACTCTTTCAAGCATATTAACCCTATCTGATAGGAATTATTAGTATTGGCAACTTTCTAACTGGAAACTGCAGTAGAGAGAATAATTTACCCAAGGTCACAATGTGAGAAAGTGTCAGAGCTGGGATTCAATCCAAGGCTGTCTTACACAAAAGTCCCAGCTTTTCACCACTGCACCACAGTGTCTCCACTCTGAGTCCAAGCTTCAACAGACAAGACCGAAGGGATGCTACCCACAGGTGCTTGTAGAAGAACGTCCACCCAGGAGGGACCTATTGTGTTTGCCACTCTATCCTCACATAGTAGCTACTCAATAAACATTTGCTGAAAAAATGAAGTGCTACTTTATACAAATAAAAGGTATTTTTTAAAAAACGGATGCATTTGGAATATTCCAGAAGAAATGCAAAATGAAAATACACATTAACTGTGCTGGAATGCCTAGGAGGAAGCCGTCTGCAAGCCATCCTCTTTCATCCAACTAGAAGTAATTACTTCTGTTTCCGAAAGCCTTTGGGGACTTTGCTAGCAACCTGATGATGACACCTCTCTGTCTGCAATGCATGCATGTGCATCTGTAGGCATCATAATTCCTACATTACTTTGCATCTGACACAAAGGCTAAGACTCAAGAAATAGGTACTCGGAGAGGTGGGGCCAAGATGGCGGAGTAGTCAGACGCTTCTGGTGATCCCTCTTAAAACAAAGTCTCAAAAAAAAAAGTGAAGCAATTATATTTTTGACAAGCTAGGAGCCCTGAACATTAAAGGCAAAGATGGAAAACAGACTGAGCGGCAGGGAGAGGAAGAGATGGTTCAGAAGTGGCTAGGAGTTGCCGGACCTGAATCGCCGGGAAACCTCAGGCACCATTCCTTGGAGCATCAGCAGCAGGCTGGCAGTAGCGTTCCAGACACAATTTCCTAGGGAGAGACAGCCAGCTACACAGCCTACTCACAGCTCTGGAACCAGAGAAGGATGCACTCTCGGCAACAGCTAAGTACTTGCGTATATTTTGCCGCACCCCTAGTCTCCAAGCCGGCTTCAGTGACTGTCGATTTCCCTGGGCCTGAGATAGGTTCTGCTGAGTGTCCTGAGCCATTCTCTTGGCCTTGGAGAAGGAATAAATTCACAATTGGGGGAAAAGATAATCTGCCAGCTCACTAACCTGGGGAGCTCAGGACAGAAGTGGCTCCTGTCCAGGCATAAACAGTCCATGGACTTTGAATACCTTTCCCCCCTGCATGGACCTGTGTAGGCCTATTTCAGGAGAATAGGCCCTTGCTGGCAGACTGCAACTCTTTCAGCTGTGTGGTGGAGAGGAGGGCGTTTGATGTTTGACACTGCTTTGCCTATTAAGCAGGGTCCTCACCTACCCACACCAGGGGCCTAAGGGCAGGTGGTTCCACCCATGTCACCCAGCCACCTGCAACAGGGGTCCAAGGATAACTGGTACCTCCTAGTCCTTACAGCCAAAAGCATTGGGTGCCCAGGGTCCATCTGCAGAACCCACCCCGCTGCCTTGTCCAGAGCATGACCCCCTGCTGCAACCAGATACCTGTACCTGCACCAATCACCCATGCCTCTCTAGGACTGTAGGACAGAGCCTGTACCACACACTTGATGACCAACTATCTGGACACCTGAGCTGAATCCGTACAAGAAAAGTGAATGGACTCTTAGGCTCATATACCTGATAAAAGCTCTAGCCATCTGGTGACAGGACGTTAGAGCTTCAAAGGCAAAAATAATCAAGCTAGCTCACTCAAGCAGCCTATTTGGGCATATCAAAACAAAACAAAGCAAGAAGCTAGGATACAGTAAGCAAACATAAAATAAACTAATACAATAACTTATAGATGGCTCAGAGAAAACAGTTGATATCAAATCACATAAAGAAGCAGACCATGATTGCTTCAACAAGCTCCCAAAACAAAGAATCACGGGATCTTCTGGATGAAGGTGCATTCCTGGAATTACCAGATGCAGAATACAAAAATTAATATACAGAACTCTTCAAGACATCAGGAACGAGATCAGGCAGAACACAGAACAAGCCAAGGAACACACAGATAAAGCAGTTGAAGAAATTAAAAAGGTTATTCAAGAACATAATGAAAAATTTAATAAGTTGCAAGAATCCACAGAGAGACAGCAATCAGAAATTTAGAAGATTAACAATAAAATTACAGAATTAGACAATTCAATAGAAAGTCAGAGGAGCAGAATTGAGCGAGTGGAAGGCAGAATTAGTGAGACTGAAGATAAAACACTTGGCACCAATATATCTGAAGAAAAATCAGATAAAAAATTTTTTTAAAAAATGAAGAAACCTTAAGAATCATGTGGGACTTTATCAAGAGAAATAACCTATGTGATTGGAGTATCAGAACAGGGAGGGATAACAAAAAATACAAAGAATTATTGGAGATTTGTTGGCAGAAAACCTCCCTGATATCGTGAAAGATGAGAAGATATCTATCCAAGATGCTTATCGAACTCCACATAAAGTAGATCTCAAAAGAAAGTCACCAAGACATATAATCGAACTTGCCAAAAACCAAAGATAGAGAATTTTAAGAGAAGCTGTGGATAAACGAAAAGTCACCTACAAAGGACAGTCAATAAGAATAAGCTCAGACTACTCTGCAGAAACCACGCAGGCAAGAAGGCAATGGGATGACTCATATAAAGCATTGAAGGAAAAAAATTGCCAGCCAAGAATCATATATCCAGCAAAACTGTCTCTCAGATGTGAAGGCAAAATTAGGACATTTCCAGATAAACAGAAGTTTAGGGACTTTGTAAAAGCCAAACCAAAACTACAAGAAATACTAAAGGGAGTTCTCTGGTTAGAAAATCAATAATATCAGATATCAACCCAAGACTAAAACACAGGACAGAGCAACCAGATGTCAACCCAGATAGGGAAATCACAAAAATAAATCAAGATAAAAAAATGCTCAAAACAGGGAAACAGTGATGTCATTATGTAAAAGAAGACAACATTAAAAGAATAAAGAAGGACTAAGAAATGTAGTCACAGATCGTTCATATGGAGAAGACAAGACAATATAAAGACATAAAAGTTAGGTTTAAACTTAGAAAAATAGGGTTAAATATTAAGGTAACCACAAAGGAGACTAACAATCCTACTCATTAAAAAATAAAATACAAGAAAAAAATAGAGACTCAGCAGGAAAAAAATCAACAACAAATAAGAGGAAAAGACAATATACAAAGATAAACTACTCAGCACAAAAAATTAAATGGGAAAAAGAAACTGTCAACACACAAAAAAATACATCAAAATGACAGCACTAAACTCATGCCTATCCATAATTACACTGAATGTAAATGGACTAAGTGCACCAATAAAGAGATGGAAAGTGGCAGAATGGATTTAAAAAAACACTATCTGTCTATATGCTGCCTATGAGAGACACATCGTAGACTTAGAGACACAAACAAACTAAAACTCAAAGGATGGACAAAAATATATCAAGCGAACAACAATCAAAAAAGAGCAGGAGTGGCAATATTAATTTCTGACAAAATAGACTTTAAAGTTAAATCCACCACAAAGGATAAGGAAGGACTCTGCATAATGATTAAAGGGACAATTGACCAGGAAGATATAACCATATTAAATGTTTATGCACCCAATGACAGGGCTGCAAGATACATAAAACAAACTCTAACAGCATTGAAAAGTGAGATAGACAGCTCCACAATTATCGTAGGAGACTTCAAGAAATAGGTATTCGATTTTTATCAATTCCTGAGCAGCTGAGATAAATTTGTGGATAACGTGAAACGCTATCACATCCAAGACGATTTTTACTTGTAGGCCTTTAACACCACAAGGGAGACTTGCAATTTTGGAAATAACTCAACCCAGAGGTGGTTATAGAATGGTTATAGAACAGTGGGTCAAGCAGATTCTAGGGTCAGGTTGTTGTTGTGTTGTCGTGAGCCGTAGAGTCGATTCCGACTCATAGCAACCCTACAGGACGGAGTAGAACTGCCCCATAGGGTTTCCAAGGAGCGGCTGCTGGATTCAAAATGCTGACCTTTTGGTTAGCAGCTAAGCCACCAGGGCTCCGGAGAGAGTCAGATAGGCAGGGTTCAAATCCCAGCTTTGCCACTTACTGTCCGTGTGACATTGGGCAAGTTACTTGGGACCTCTCTGATTCTTCATTTCTAAAATGGAGATAAAAGGTACTGCTCTATGTGTGTATCGTAAACTACAAGTCTTAGCTCTTATTTTTAAAATTGTATTTCTTCTATTTCCTTTGGATGACTCTCACCCTGGCCACCCCCATTCTAGGTCATCTGACTCCTCCAAATTTTCCCTCCCAAAACTCTATCAGAACTGGTATGGTGATGGCGGAACACTCCTCAGAGGCAGAGACAGGGAAGAACCCTTTTTAGTGGGCCTGGGAGCCATCACACAATAGTGGCTTTTGAGACATTGTACAGCATTAAGAAAGGGAAGCACTTGCAACCTTTTGGGACTAATACCCTCCAACACCCCCTTGGTGCCTCGTTGTAAACAAAATCCTGGGCTAGGTGTTCTTTACATTCTTAGCATGTCCAATATCTGGGGGAAAGTTCAACAGAGCTCTCTTCCATTGAAAAATGGGCGCAGAAGGAGGTGAAGAAAGGGTAGTGGTGGGGATTGAGGCTGGTGATGGCCTCTATGCTGAGGGTAGAGAAACTTTGTAGGTTTGCCAGGGAAGAGAAATGATCTGGAAGGAACCAGATCATCCAGATTGACTAGGACCAAGGTGAACTCAGGAAGATGGGCTGAGCAGGGTATGGGAGGGAGCTGAGATCGGGGCAGGGTGTCAGAATGCCTTCATGGAAGTCTTCTTAGGACCTAGAACCTCCAACTCCCCTGCTTCCCTGGAGGCTCATCCAAACCTGCCCCCCCCATCTCCTCTGCCCGATTTCAGGGCCCACCCACTTCCCTCGAGCTGCTGCTCCCGCTACAGACCACACGTGCCTGAATGTCAGTGTGACAGAAGTTGTCAGATCCTCCAACTTAGCGGGAAGGTCCTTCTCGGTGAGTCCTGGGTAGAATGGAAGCGGGGGACAGTCAGATGGGAACTGGGGATGTGTAAACAGCGTAGGTGGCTGGGAGCCCACAGGGGAGGGGGTTCTTAGAAGGGGAAATGACTTCCAAGCTTTTCTGAGCCTTTGCTATGGAAATGGGCCTTCCTATCAGAAATAATCTGTTTTCCAGTCAGTCTGTTTGAAATGTTGAACACCAGCTAGCATGAGTAAGGCCATCTTATAGCTTCTCTGGACTTAACCTCCCTACTCAGCTTGGCAGTGGATCCTCCTGCTTATACCTGCACCATGTTGTCACTGACATCCCCAATTCCATGCACCATCCCCCAAGCAGACGCACCACTTTAGATCAAACCACCCACTCAGTCTATACGCTCTCGTGCTGAGTGCTTCTGGGAGAAATCCTGCATCCAGCAAACCCATGGCCTCCCACCCCAACTGGATCCCCAGCATCACTCAAAACACCTCCCTCTTCCCTCTCCTCTGGGCTCTTCTCCATCTATTTTCAGTTTTCTTTTCCCTAGCTTTGACCTCTGCCTCTACTTTTCCTTCTTCTTATCCTATAAACATGGTCAGGTCTTTTAAATCCTAAAAAAAAAAAAAATTCTACCAAATGTCCCAAATACCTCTCTGGTGTTGTTAGACTCATGGTAACCACAGGTACAACAGAACAAAACCTTGCCTGGTCCTGCCCCATCTTCACAATCATTGGTATGCCTGAGTCCATTTTTGTGGCCATTATGTGTTTTGAGTGACTTCTAACCTGGGGGTCTCATCTTCCAAAACTGTATTGGACAGTATTCTTTTATAATCCACGGTATTTTCTTTGGCTAATTTTTGGAAGTAGATCACAAGGCCTTCCTTCCTAACCTGTCTTAGTCTGGAAGCTCTGCTGAAACCTGTCCACTGTGGATGACCCTGCTGGTTTTTGAAATACCAGTGGCATAGCTTCCAGCATCACAGCGGCACGTAAGCCACCACAACTGACAGGTGGTAGAAATGCCCCTTATCTTGGTCATCTAGTGCTGCCATAACAGAAATACCACAAGTGGATGGCTTTAACAAAGAGAAATTCATTTTCTCACAGTCTAGCAGGTTACAAGCCCAAATTCAGGGTGTTGGCTCCAGGGGAAGGCTTTCTCTCTCTGTCGACTCTGGAGGAAGGTCTTTGTCTTCAGTCTTCTTCTGGTCGAGGAGCTTCTCAGGTGCAGGGACCCCAGGTCCAGAGGACATGCTCTGTTCTTTGCATTGTTTTCGTGGTGGTATGAGGTCCCCAACTCTCTGCTTGCTTCCCTTTCTTTTTATCTCTCGAGAGATAAAAGGTGGTGCAGGCCACACCCCAGGAAAACTTCCTTTACATTGGGTCAGGGAGGTGACCTGACTAAGGGTGGTGTTACAATCTCACCCTAATCCTCTTAACATAAAATTACAATCACAAAACGGAGGACAGCCACACATCACTGGGCATCATGGCCTAACGAAGTTGATACACACATTTTTGGGGGGACATAATTCAATCCATGACAACTCTCTAGCTACCACTTTGTCTCCTTTCTTTCCTTCGTAGACAAACGTCTTGAAATATACCTCTAGAAGGGTTTCCAGTCCCTTAACAATGACTCTTCTACCCACTACCATCTGCCTACAGCCTACCCCACCATGGCAAGGTCACAGGTTACCAACACCAACCGTTAATTTTTAGTCCTTACATTATGGATCTGTGCGGTGTGTGATATTGTTCACAATTTCTTTATCCTTTCTCTTTAAAATAACATTTCAGCCTATAAACAAAAGTTCACTTACTGATTTTGGGAAATACAAAAGAGCATAAAGAAGTCAATTCACTCATAGTCCCATTACCTGGAAAGGATGACTATTGACATTTTGAGGGTTAACATCCAGCCTTTTCTCTATGTATTTTTACATAATTGAGAGCTATGGTATATACTGGTCTCTAGTCTTACACAAAAATATACTCTGCCACTTGTCCATATCATTAAATATGTTTTGTGTCATTAAATATATTTCATTAAATATTTACTATATAGTGGCCACATACATCTTTATAACTATTTAATTGATTTCTTGTAGTACATTTAAATTCTCATTTTTCACTATTATAAGTAACACTATGAAGAGCATCCTAAGGGATAAATATTTGCATAAAATCATGGTTATGTTTTTTTTAAAAATGCCTAGAAGTAAAATCGGCCATTCAGATGGCGAGCATATTTTAGGACTTCTGATATTTTTGCCAAATTTCCTTCCAGAAAGTCTATACTCGGTTCCACTTTCACGTTCAGGAGTGCCAAGTTCTTTGCACAATTAACTCATTATTTCTGTATCTTGGCAAATTTGATAGTCAAAATTTTCATTGTTTCAACTTGCATTTCTTTGATTACCAATTAATGAAGTTGAATAATTCCTTGCATTTATTGATAATTTCTGTATCTTCACTCATGTATTTCCTGTTCATATTTTTATCCCCTATTAGTAATGTTTTGTCCCTGTTTCATAATATGAGAACATTAACCCCTGATTTGTTACGTATTTTGGAAATACTTTTCCCAGTTTATCTTTTTTTGTGTGTGATTTTTTAAAATACTTTGATACAGCAAAATCTACCAATTATTTTCTTTGATGATTTCTGCCTCTGACATGATTTTCTCATCCCCAGTGTTATATATCACATTATGTCTGATTCTTTTTCAAACACCATAAATATCTCATTGAATTTAAGACAGACTGTAATTTTACCTACCTCTAAAAGTTTTTTTTTTTTTTTTTAAGAAAGAAGCAATGCTTCCTAAACTATGAACAGTACTTGCTTTCCTCCTTCCTTTCTTTATTTATTTATTTTGGTGAAAATGTATACACCAAGACATTTGCCAACACAGTAATTTCCTCATTTACAATTCAGTGACATTGATGATATTTTTCACCTTGTGCAACCATTGTTGTTATCCTTTTCTAAAATATTCAACTATCATTTACATAAAGTCATTCCCTCTCCCAAACAAAAACTTCCGTTTTCCCCTTTCCTCCCACCGCCGGTAACCATTAATAATCTTTGGTTTCTATAGACTTGCTTATTTCATGTAAGTGAGGTCATACAGTATTTGTCCTTTTGCAACCGATTTATTTACTCAGCAAATGTTTTCAAGGTCATCCATGAACAGTGCTTTCTTATCATGTTGGTTATAAAATACTTTCTAACTTCAGAGATATTGAAATAAGAAAAAAATGCATTTTAGAGTCAATGAAAATGACATGCTGTTTAAGTGCTTGACTGCTAATCAGAAGGTTGGCAGTTGGAATCCACCCAGAGGCACCTCAGAAGAAAGGTCGGGCTATCTACTTCCAAAAAATCAACCATTGAAAACCCTATGGAGCACATGGGGGCGCCATGAGTTGGCATTGACTAGCAGCAGCTGGTTTGATTTTTGGTTTTTTGTTCCTTTCATATCATGTTGTTCTTTTCTCATGTTTATTCCTTCTGTCATTTCTTTTCTCATTTTAAACATTTTTATTTTGCAGTCTGAATTATGTAATTATAGCATCTGTAATTATTGAGAGTCTAATCCTTCTACTTACTGGGTCCACTGACCCCATAGTAGGTTAACTCCTGTGTGTCTCCTCAGTTGTGAGCTCTTGTTTGTTGGGGCTTTATCTGTGGGAAACCTGGGTGGAAAAATTCTTCTTCTAGAGAAATTTTTTATTTGCTCTTGCCAAGTGCCCAAGTCATGTATCTGCCTAGTACCATATTTCCTGGCTCATAAATTCCCAGACCATACAGATTGTGTAAATGTGTACCTCAGGCCCACAGAAAAACAGGCTCATGACTAAGAATGTTCGGGGAAGACGTTCTTCCCTCAATCATAGCACAGCAAAAGCAGACACATTTCTCTGTGGTCTCCCATTGCTGGTAGATGGATTTTTTCTAATAGAGTCTTTCATTGAGAGGCCTTGAAGGGATCTCATTTTCAAATCCCTGCCTCATGTGAACTCAAGGCCTTGTTTCTCCCATTCCTCTACGGCTACAGAAATTCAAGCCCTTGGTTACTGAGATTGGAGCCATGGTGGCACGATGGTTAAGAGCTTGGGCTGCTAACCAAAAGGCCAGCAGTTCAAATCCACTAGCTGCTCCTTGGAAACCCTGTGGGGCAGTTCTAGTCTGTCCTATGAGATTGCTACGAGTGAGAGTCAACTCGACAGCAACGGGTTTGGGTCTGGGTTTTGATCACTGAGATTAGCAAATGCCGCTGGAACAAAGCATCTGACCTGTATAATTGCTATCTTTGGGGGATTTATTGGCATTTTCTTCATTGTCTATTATATGATAAATTTTTTAATATCCTGTGGCAACTAAAAAATACATGTGTGTTTTCTAACTATAGAATACAAAGTATGATGTTTAATTATTAAATCAAATACATTATGTTACTCTAATATACAAATTTATTTGTTTTTTGTCTTCTCAAAATGGAGAAGGATTTGTCAGCATTACTGCTACGGTTTTGTCAGTTCTCTCTTGGTTTGTATGAACCTGAATTTTCTTCTAGTTTCCGATATTGCTGTCGTGAAATGTGATGCCTTCGTGCACCCAGGCTTTTTACGAGGCTGTCCTTCTCTCCCTGGAAGCTTTAGGTACTTCATTTTATACAAAGGGTTCTGAGCTGTCACAGGAACATGCCTTGGTGGGATCTTTTGTTGTTGTTGTTCTTTATGTTGGAACTTTGATTGACATTTTCAGTCTGGGGACATGTGTCCTTTGGTTCTGAGCTATTTTCTAGTATAATTTTAAAAAATCATTTCCTTCCCTTTCTCTTCTGTTTCTTTCTGGAACTACAAATAGTCACATGTTAGGCCTCCCAGACTCATGCTCCAATTTCCTAATTTTTTCTCTCCCCTTGTCCTTCTGTCTTTTCTTCAACTTTGGGGAAGTTTTCTTCAAATTCATTTGTTGAATGTTTAAACGTCAAGAATTCTTGTTTTCTTATTATATTTAATAGCTTTCTGTTCTTGCTTCATGGATGGGGTATCTTCTCTCATCTCTCTGACAATGCTAATTATAGGTTATTTGATATTTTCTTCTGCTCTGTGCATGGTGTCTGTTTCCTCTGAATTCTTATTTTGTTTGCTTGTTTCAGGCTTTCTCCCCTTATTTATTTATTTATTTGTAATGTTAGGTGCTGTTTCCAAATATCTGGTGATCTGTGTTGTGGGTTCAAATTCAAGAGTGAGGCACTAAAGAGCTAAGTCAATGGTGGGTTTCTCAGTGGACAGTCAGGTGGCCACCTGCCTTTCCACGGGGAACTCAAATGTCAGTATCTGTAAGTCTCTTTGCTAGGACAGTTTTGTTTTTCCAGGGAAAGGTCCTTTGGACTCAGGCCTTGGTAGGGAGGACAGTGAGTACAAGCCTACGGCATCTGGCATTCTGGAGCTAGGTTGGGCAAAGGGGTTAAGGCTTTCACCATTCAGTGAGTGAGCTTTCATGGAGTCCACCTATCTGGTGCCTAGCACTTCATTCCATCCTCCCCCAGTTGTAGTGTCCCCAAGTCCAGAGTCTCTATGGTTCAGTTTCTCTGGCCTGTGCAGCAGGAAAAAGGTCCATTGCTTGGCTGCCCAGGGTGGGAATGGGAACCCGAGGTATCTAACTGCTCCTCATACCGCCTTTCAATCAGTTACCCCTTTTCAGGCTCCACGTTATCCCTGCCATCTGCTTTATCCTCCTTTAAGGAGCCCTGGAGCCCAGCTGCTAACCAAAAGTTCAGCAGTTCAAAGCCACCAACTGCTCCTTGGAAACGGTATGGGGCCATTCTACTCTGTCCTATAGGGTTGCTATGAGTTAGAATCGACTCAACGGCAACAAGTTTTGGTTTCTTTTGTTTAAGGAGCCCTGGTGATGCAGTGGTTAAAGCTCTGGGCTGCTGACCAAAAGGTTGGTGGTTTGAACCCACCAGCTGCTCTGTGGGAGAAAGATGTGGCAGTCTGCTTCCGTAAAAATTTACAGCGTTGGAAACCATACAGGGCTGTTCTACTCTGTCCTATACGGTTGCTATAAATCGGAATCGACTTGACGGTAGTGGGTTATCCTCCTTTAATCAAGTTTGGGAGGTGGTGGAATATAACCCACCTCTTGAACTGAAGCTCTGTTCTGTGACTCTTGAAGCCCCCTAGACGTATGAATTCTGTGACAACACAGTTCTTCTCCCACATATCTGATCGTTAATTTTTGGCCTCTTTCTGTGGACTCTTTTTCTTAAGTCAGTTCCTTGAATAGTCACTGTTCACAGCTTCTATCCATGGTCTACTTCTTTTCCCATTTCCTGGATATCAAATCCACTTACAAGGTTTTAGTATAATTTATTAAGGACTCCCAAATCTGTTATCTCCTGCTCTGACATTCACCCCTTGAGTTTCAGACTACTGCATTTAACTAAATTAGCACGAATTGGATGTCCCACAATACCCGAAACTCAAGATATTAAAAACCAATGCCAGTGTCTTGTAAGTTAAGGGCTCTCTAGAGCCTGGGTTCAGGTCTTGGCCCTGCCATGTATCAGCTAAGCGACTTTAGGCAAGTTCCTCAAGCTCTCTGTCCTCCGGTTTCATTATTTGTAAAATGGGAATAATGACAGTACCCACCCCATCTGGTGGCTGTGAGGATTGTGGCCCATGACACTCTCAGAGGAGTGACTTGCAGAGTAAGAGCTATACACGTGTTAGTGGTTGTTTTTCTTTCATTCCCTCCTCCTTTGGGTTCCTCTCTCACTTAATGGTGCCATCACTAACCAGTCACCTCTGCCAGAAACCTGGAATCTTCTGCGTCCTGCCTTTACTTCCCCATGCCCTGCTGGTTTTCTCTCTCAAACCTTCTCAGATCTCTCCCTTCTTCTCTGTCCTTCTTCTTCTGCTCCAGCTAGGTTGACAAAATGTTTCCATTTGCCTAGAACTGAGGGGCCTCCTGGGACATGGGACTTTCAGTGTTAAAACCAGGAAAATTGGGACAAGTTGGTCACCTTGCGTCCAGACCCTTATCCATTCCCTTTTCAGGACAAATGCAGCCTCCCAGCTGGCCTCCCTGATACCACTCTTATTCTCCTTAAGTCCACCTTTCACATTCTGCCCAAATGATCTTTCTAAAACCAAACCCTGACAAGTCACTTTGTATTAACACCCCTCTGTCATTTCCCATTCTCCACGGCAGGGTGGCAGGAAAACTCTTGGTGTTGAGTAGCTTGGCTTCTTTTCCTCTTCATCCGCAGCTCCAGTCACTCCCTGCAGGCTCTTTGCCCCATAATGTTTGGAAGTGTTCATAGTTCCAGTGGAGCCCCTGGGCGGTGCAAATAGCTAACATGCTTGGCCACTAACCGAAAGGTTGGAGGTTCGAGTCTGCCCAGAGGTACCCGAAAAGAAGTTCTGTCAATCTACTTCCAAAAAATCAGCCATTGAAAACCCCATGGAGCACAGTTCTACTCTGACACCCATGGGCTCACCATAAAAAAAAAAAAAAATTTTTTTAGAGGTACCTGAAAAGAAGTTCTGTCAATCTACTTCCAAAAAATCAGCCATTGAAAACCCTATGGAGCACAGTTCTACTCTGACACCCATGGGCTCACCATAGCAACCGTTTTTTTGGATAGTTCCAGCAGTCAACCTCTGTGCCTTTGTTCACGCTGTTCCCTCAGCCTGCAGTGCGATTCCTCCCTTCCTCTTCTCCACCTTCTTTGTCTAACTCCTACTCACCCTTCAAGATGAAACTTGGGTGTCATCTCCCCTGAGAGACCTTTCCTGCCACTCCTCCCCCTTCCTTGTACATCCTGTACCCTGTTCCCACTCTTCCCTCACACCTCTACCCTGACTCTGTTGTTGCCAGGTGAAAACCCCAGGTTCTGCTCAGTGAGACCAAGGTAGGAGAGTAGAAAGGTACCTTTAATTCATTGTGCAAGGAAAGGAGCAGTTGCGGTTGCTGCTGCCAAGACTGCTTAGCAAAGGCGAGGGGAAAGATTACTTTTAAGGGGTTTACAAGTAGGAAGTTCATTCAAGTTACGTCAGCAACACTCTTAATCATACTACGAAGGTGCCATGGGGATTACATATAAGCTCACGCGTCACATGTTCAGAAAATGGTGGCTAAACCCAGAGGTGAGGAGGTTACTACGTATGAGGTATTTAGTGAGCTTAAAAGTTATCCTGAATCTCAATGTAGCACCTAATTTCCTCTAGCTTGGGTGCAGCAGTTAAAGAGAGGGGAATCAGGATTTTAATGAAAAGTTATGGGGCGTGCCAAGCAAAAGAACCGGGACCGTAAAGTAAAGCTAAGCGGCGGGCCAAGCAAGCTGCCTGAAGCAGTGGAATTGTCCGCGGCCTAGGGACTTCTGCCCTATCTCCGTGGTCCCACAGGGTCCCGGAGGCACAGCCATGAACCATCTGCAACACTGTCAATAACGTGATCTTTTTGTGTTAATGGCTGTGAGCTCCCTGAGCTCAGGGCCCACATCTTAGTCACCCTCGTTGTCCCCAGCACTCAGTGTGGTGTCCGGCGTGTAGTAGAACTCACTGGACGCTGAGTCTCTAGTCCATCCTACCCCCTCTAGAAGATCTCATCCCTGAATCAGAAGCTCACTTCTCCTGAGGTGGGCTATCCGCTGTAGGAGACCTCCGACTGGCTGAGAGATCTACAGTTTTGAATTGAAATCTGCCTTTCTATAGGGCCAGTCCATCTGCTCCTTGGTAACCCTACGGGGCAGTTGTACTCTGTCCTATAGGGTCACTATAGGGTTTGGTCTTTTTTGGTATAGGGCCAGTGCCAATTGCTGATAATTCTGACTCATGGTACCCCCATGTGTGTCAGAGTAGAAGTGTGGTCCACAGGGTTTTCAGTGACTGATTTTTCAGAAGTAGCTCTCCAGGCCTTTCTCCCAAGGTACCTCTGGGTGGACCCAAACCTTTAACCTTTTGGTTAGGAGCTGAGCGCAATAACTGTTTCCACTACTCTAGGAACCTTTCTATAGGGCAACCAGGTATTAAAGCTTTAAGCTCCAAGGTGGACCCATTTACCCTTAAGTCGTGGTTCCTCTTTCAATGCCACTTCCTTACAATAGTTTTTGCTTCTAATAATCTCTTTAAATAACCTGGTCAGGGGCTTTTTCAAAATCTAAACTTATCACCCAAGCAAGTTCTCTTTTATCCCTGCACTGACCTGCTAGGGGGAATTCCAGTAGCCCGTGCTTTCTGCTTGGAGCCCACACAGGTCAGCATGCACGTTTTGTCCAAATGAACCAGAGGATAAACACTGAGCAGCAGGAGAAGTTCATGGTGAGCCAGGCTGAAGGCCTTCCTTGCTCGGAGAGCAGCATGGGCAAGGGCACTGTGGCTGGCTTGGTGAGTTTCAGGGTCAGCAATTGCACTACCTTGGCAGGATTGGAAACTTGATATAGAAAGTAATGGGAAACAAAGCAGGAACAGTAGAACCGGGGCTTTGGGGTGTAGAAGTCGGGAAGCCACCGAGAGAGAAGAGGAGGCAATTAGTAGCACTTTGCCCACACTCTTGTCTTGTGAGACTGGACCCTTGGCAATTCTGCATCTGGTTCTTTCAACTGACCCCTACAGCTGTGCTCAGACTGAAATCCAAGACCCTCATTGTGTTTAAGGGCCAGAGCCAACAGGTAGGGTGTGTCTGTTGTTGTTGTTAGGTGCCGTCGAGTCAGTTCCAACTCATAGCGACCCTATGCACATCAGAATGAAACACTGCCCGGTCCTGAGCCATCCTCACATTTGTTGTTATGCTTGAGCTCATTGTTGCAGCCACTGTGTCAATCCACCTCATTGAGGGTCTTCCTCTTTTCCGCTGACCCTGTACTCTGCCAAGCATGATGTCCTTCTCCAGGGACTGATCCCTCCTGACAACATGTCCAAAGTATGGAAGATTCAGCCTCACCATCCTTGCTTCTAAGGAGCATTCTGGTCGTACTTCTTCTAAGACAGATTTGTTCGTTCTTTTGGCAGTCCATGGTATATTCAATATTCTTCGCCAACACCACAATTCAAAGGCATCAGTTCTTCTTTGATCTTCCTTATTCACTGTCCAGCTTTCACATGCATATGACGCGATTGAAAATACCATGGCTTGGGTCAGGCGCACCTTAGTCTTCAAGGTGACATCTTTGCTCTTCAACACTTTAAAGAGGTCCTTTGCAGCAGATTTACCCAATGCAATGCGTTGTTTGATTTCTTGACTGCTGCTTCCATAGTTGTTGATTGTGGATCCAAGTAAAATGAAATCCTTGACAACTTCAGTCTTTTCTCCATTTATCATGATGTTGCTCATTGGTCCAGTTGTGAGGATTTTTGTTTTCTTTATGTTGAGGTGCAATCCATACTGAAGGCTGTGGTCTTTGATCTTCATTAGTAAGTGCTTCAAATCCTCTTCACTTGCAGCAAGCAAGGTTGTGTCATCTGCATAACGCAGGTTGTTAATGAGTCTTCCTCCAATCCTGATGCCCTGTTCTTCTTCATATAGTCCAGCTTCTCGTATTATTTGCTCAGCATACAGATTGAATAGGTGTGGTGAAAGAATACAACCCTGACGCACACCTTTCCTGACTTTAAACCAATCAGTATCCCCTTGTTCTATCTGAACAACCACCTCTTGATCTATGTAAAGGTTCCTTATGAGCACAATTAAGTGTTCTGGAATTCCCATTCTTCGCAATATTATCTGTAGTTTGTTATGATCCACACAGTTGAATGTCTTTGCATAGTCAATAAAACACAGGTAAACATTCTTCTGGTATTCTCTGCTTTCAGCCAGGATCCATCTGACATCAGCAATGATATCCCTGGTTCCACATCCTCTTCTGAAACCAGCCTGAATTTCTGACAGTTCCCTGTCGATATACTGCTGCAACCGTTTCTGAATGATCTTCAGCAAAATTTTGCTTGCATGTGATATTAATGATATTGTTCTATAATTTCCACGTTCGGTTGGATCACCTTTCTTGGGAATAGGCATAAATATGTATCTCTTCCAGTCAGTTGGCCAGGAAGCTGTCTTCCATATTTCTTGGCATAGACGAGTGAGCACCTCCAGCGCTGCATCTGTTTGTTGAAACATCTCAATTGATATTCCATCAATTCCTGTAGTCTTGTTTTTTGCCAGTGCCTTCAGAGCAGCTTGGACTTCTTCCCTCAGTACCATCGGTTCCTGATCATATGCTACCTCTTGAAATGGTTGAACATCGACTGATTGTTTTTGGTATAATGACTCTGCGTCTTCCTTCCATCTTCTTTTGATGCTTCCTGCGTTGTTTAATATTTTCCCCATGGAATCCTTCACTATTGCAACTTGAGGCTTGAATTTTTTCTTCAGTTCTCTCAGCTTGAGAAACGCCGAGCGTGTTCTTCCCTTTTGGTTTTCCATCTCCAGCTCTTTGCACATGTCATTATAATACTTTACTTTGTCTTCTCGAGTCGCCCTTTAAAATCTTCTGTTCAGTTCTTTTACTTCATCAATTCTTCCTTTTGCTTTAGCTGCTCGACGTTGGAGAGCAGGTTTCAGAGTCTCCTCTGACATCCACCTTGGTCTTTTCTTTCTTTCCTGTCTTTTCAGTGACCTCTTGCTTTCTTCATGGATGATGTCCTCGATGTCATTCCACAACTCGTCTGGTATTTGGTCACTAGTGTTCAATGTATCAAATCTGTTCTTCAGATGGTCTCCAAATTCAGGTGGGATATACTCAAGGTCATAATTTGGCTCTCGTGGACTTACTCTGATTTTCTTCAGTTTCAGCTTGAACTTGCATATGAGCAATTGATGGTCTGTTCCACAGTCTGCCCCTGGCCTTGTTCTGGCTGATGATATTGAGGTTTTCCATCATCTCTTTCCACAGATGTAGTCAATTTGATTTCTGTGTGTTCCATGTGGCAAGGTCCATGTGCATAGTCGCCATTTATGTTGGTGAAAGAAGGTATTTGCATTGAAGAAGTTGTTGGTCTTGCAAAATTCTATCATTCGATCTCCAGCATTGTTTCTATCACCAAGGCCATATTTTCCAAATACTGATCCTTCTTCTTTGTTTCCAACTTTCGCATTCCAATCGACAGTAATTATTACTGCATCTTGATTGCATGTTCAATCAATTTCAGACTGCAGCAGCTGATTAAAATCTTTTATTTCTTCATCTTTGGCCCTAGTGGTTGGTGCGTAAATTTGAATAATAGTCGTATTAACTGGTCTTCCTAGTAGGTGTATGGATATTATCCTATCACTGACAACATTGTACTTCAGGATACATCTTGAAACGTTCTTTTTGACGATGCATGCAACACCATTCCTCTTCGAGTTGTCATTCCCAGCATAGTAGACTATATGATTGTCTGATTCAAAATGGCCAATAACAGTCCATTTCAGCTCATTAATCCCTAGGATATCAATGTTTATGTGTTCCATTTCATTTTTGATGATTTCCAATTTTCCTAGATTCATACTTCGTACATTCCAGGTTCTGATTATTAATGGATGTTTGCAGCTATTTCTTCTCATTTTGAGTCGTGCCACATCAGCAAATGAAAGTCCTGAAAGCTTTACTCCATCCATGTCATTAAGGTCGACTCTACTTTGAGGAGGCAGCTCTTCCCCAGTCATCTTTTGAGTGCCTTCCAGCCTGGGGGGCTCATCTTCCAGCACTATATCAGACAATGTTCCGCTGGTATTCATAAGGTTTTCACTGGCTAATGCTTTTCAGAAGTACACCGCCGGGTCCTTCTTCCTAGTCTGCCTTAGTCTGGAAGCTCAGCTGAAACCTGTCCTCCATGGGTGACTCTGCTGGTGTCTGAATACCGGTGGCATAGCTTCCAGCATTGCAGCAACATGCAAGCCTCCACAGTACGACAAACTGACAGACAGTACTACTGATACTACTACTACTACTACAGGGTGTGTCTAGCAGTGCTGATCACAAAGGGGAAATAAGAGACCTACCCTTCAGGGATGTGGGAGGAGGTCCCGATTACCTAGAGGAAGAGGCAGGCCTGCTGGCAGGGTCAGGGAGGCTCAGATCCAACAGGAGACACCAGAGCAGCCTGACACAGTAGAAAGAGCACAGAGTTGAGAATCAAGCACCCGGTCCAACACCTCCCACCATGAAGCCTTTGAGAGGTCACATTCAGCCCCTCTGGACCTGGGTCTCCTCACCTGTAGGAACCTGGAGTGTCCCTCAGCCTCACCAGCTGGACTCGGTTCAAGTGGGGGCTATTACCTAGCATAAAGTGAATGCCCCTGGCTGTCCCCCAAGTCCCAGCTCATGCAGGTCAGCAGCCTCCCTGCAAAGCCTCTCCAGGAATTTCTGGAAGGTCACAGAGGACATCCCAGTGCTGGCCACCACCCCATCAGCTGTCTGTCAGTGTCCACTGCCTGCCCTCCACACACAGCTGCCCGTCAGGGCTGGAGGCTCCAGGCCACAGAGCTGCCACGGGTTCTGTTGCACAGGAGCTGGGAAGTCCCCTCTCCCATGTGTGCCATGGGCTCCCCACTGTCTGGGTAAAGATGCTGGTGAATTCTTCTGTCTTTACTCACAACCCTCCTGTTCAGACTCAGCCAGGAATCTAACAATATGGTGGTAGCAGGAGGGGACCTGGGCTTGGAGACAACGTGAGGACAGAAAGAATCCACAGTGGATTCCTCCTCCCCTCTGACAACGAGGCTGCCTTAGGCAGTCCATTCCATAGGCTCAACTCCTAACTGGAAAATTAAAATAAAAGTCATAGTAATAATAAACACCCAACTACCATGTTCCAAACACTTAACATATGCTGTCTCATTTAATCTTCACAGCAGTCCTACAAGGTAACCAGCTGCCGTGGAGTCGATGCCAGCTCACGGAGCCCCATGTGTATCAGAGTAGAACTGTGCCCCACAGGATTTTCAACAGCTATGATTTTTCAGAAGTAGATTGCCAGGCCTTTCTTTTGGGTAGATTTGAACTGCCAACCTTTGGGCTAGTAGCCAAGTGCTTAACCGTTTGTGCCAACCACGGACTCCTTGGCTATACCTAGGGAGCTTTAAAAAAATCAGTATATCCATACCTAGGCTCAACTCCAGAGCACTTAAATAAAAATCTCTAATTATATTGTTTGAAAGGTGATTCTCATGAGCAACCAGGGCTGAGAACAGCTGAATGGGGTAGACTCTAAGGCCCCTGGCAACTCACGTGTTCTGTGGTGGTAAATTACACAGAGCAGCAGTCTGCATGTGGAATGGGCCAGAGAGGTGACCGAGAATGGCAGCCTGGAACGCAAGACCCGCCAGATCCTCTGCCCAATGGGAAGGGCCTCTCTGGAGCAGCCCCCACAGGTTGGGGTTGGAGGGCTGCCTGGAGACTGCTTTCCTTTGGGCCTGGGTACTTTGCAGAGAAGCCGAGCAGTGCTCTGGAGAGTGGAAGGTGGGAACACCTTGCTCCAGGCCACCTATGCAGAGCAAGGAGTCCGTCTACCTGTGTGGCTCCACAGACTAATCCCATGGTATAAGCTGAAGCAAGTGCCCTGGATGCAGGCCTGGTTTGAGGCATGGGGATGCTTAGCTACTTTCTAGACCCTCTGTCTCTGCCCAGGTAAATAATTTCATGTGTAATCTATCGCTAAGAACTAGGGTCAGGACTTATAAAACTCCTGACATGTCCCCGAGATCCCATACATAACAGCATGCCTGTCGTCTAGGAGGTACTCAGAAAATGTGAGTTAAATAAATCAGCATCTCAAACTCAGCTCACTTGATAACCTTGCAAGCACCATTCCCAGCTTTCCAGTTTCTGTTCAAGATTAAGGACAGCGGGTTGGGAAAAGAGCTGCAGACCCAAGGGTGAGGGCAGCTTAGAAGCAGTTTCTGCAGGGTTGTCACTGCCGAGTCACTTGCAGGAAGAGACCCTGGGGGGCTGATGTGCTGGAACACCCAGACTTTGGGGTTGGGGATATTGGCAGGGTCACGTGCTAAATACAGGTGACGCTCATGTGTGCTGTCTCTTTGTCGCAGACAGTGACGAACACCTTCCGGACAGCCAATATCCAGATCCAGAGCCAGGACCAGAAGCTGCTGACACTGTCACTGGACAAGGACAATCGGCGCACCTTTAAGGATGTGGTCAGGTGAGTCTGGGCCTGCCACGCCTAGGGCTCCAGGCCCCATGGGGCCCAGCTCCTGCCATCTCCTGCTTCCAGCCCAGGACAGCTACCAGAGGCAGATCCTCTGGCCAAGCAGGTGGTCTGATGGGCATGGACTTGGGCCACTGCCCTATGACTTGAGTCCAGGAAGAAGAGGCAGATGAATGACTGACACTGGGCAGCAGCTGACATTAGAAATTTCCCAAGATTCCTATACATACACACTCAGCATGCAGTCCTCTGACCCATCCCTTCTGCCAGCAATGGCCTCTCCAAATCAGGCTGGCCTTCTGTGGCATCTATGCCCCAGTTAATGTGACCCTTGGCGCTTTCACCTGGGCAGGCGCATTTGGTGAAGGAAGGCATAGAGTGTACTACACCCAGGCTTCTCCCCCTCTGCAGGTGTCAGACCCAGCATGCTTGTTCTCATCCTGACTCTCCCTCTTCCCTCTGTGAGGGCCCCTCCTCTATATCCCTACAATAAAGGGTCTACCTTTAAAATGCCCTGGACAGACTTGACCCCTCAGAGATTTGTCACCTGACCTGGCCTCTCTCCACCCACAGATTTGAAGTTGCTCCCTGCCCAGAGCCGTGTTCCGGGGCCCTGAAGTCCAAGGCACCGTGGCTCAGTTTACACCAGCAGAAAGAAATGGAAACAGCCCAAGCCAAGCCCAAGCCCCTCCTGATGCCCATCAATACATTCTCTGGCATCGTCCAGTGAGCCGCGGGGGCTGGGATGGATTACCCAATAAGCAAGGTACGCAGCGGCTTAAGTACAAGTAAGCCCCTGCGTACCTTGCTTACTGGTTAATCTGCCCCTGTACGGGGCCAGTGGAGGAGCAGAGGCTGAGAGCAGAGCGCCCAAGAGGAAGGACACACTACCCACTCACGAACAGCCAGGATGAGGCCCAGCTCCTCTGGCCCGCTGCTGCCCTGACCAGGAGAACCTAGAGCACAGGGACCTGGCCATGGGGTCTGACCAGGAGAGCCTGGAGCTCAGGGGACCTGGCCATGGGGTCTGACCAGGAGAGCCTGGAGCTCAGGGGACCTGGCCACAGGGTCTGACCAGGAGAGCCTAGAGCTCAGGGACCTGGCCATGGGGTCTGACCAGGAGAGCCTGGAGCACAAGGAGCCTGGCCATGAGGTCTGTGGTGGGGAAGGGCCACACAGGCCCGAGGCGAAGCTGCAGCCACATGAGTGAACACACACAAAGCCCAACTCCTAGCACAAACGTCCACGCCTTCATTTATTTTAAAATCCCCCTTCTCGCACTCACACTCCCCACCTATCCCTTAAACCAAAGTTAGAGCTGCTGTTTGGTCATGGTCCTGTGACCCTGGAGAAAATGGGAAGTGGGTAAAGGCCACTGCACCTCCTCCCTCCCAAGTCTGTCCCCTTCCCTCTCCTGGGTCACTGCCCACCCCACCTACCCCTGGTTGGGAGGGAAATGTCAGAGTCAATAAATGCACACTAACGCATTACTGTTTCATCTAATACCCAACAGTGTTGGTATTTGAATAGAAACCAGGCTGGTGGTTCTTAATACAACTTAGTGAACCCACTTAGGCCGGCTAAGAGAGTTTTGTGAAGTATTAACTGGTGTGTTCCGTCTGCCTGCTCAGCCATGTCAGCCCAGGGACTAGCTCTCCTGACCAACATTGTCCCAAAGTGGAGGTAGGGATGTGGGGATGTGGGGTGGTTTCAGAGGAGTCAGAGATTAAAGATATCAAAGTGTTTGGCTTTTGATTCAAAAATTTCTATTAAGGTATAAAACAGGAAAGAGAAATGACGAAGAACTAGTGGCCCTACCCCCAAGATTAGGTAAGGGGTTGAAGAAAAAGTCGCATAGAGAATATATAAAGGCTTGGACTTAATTAAGTCCATCCCTATTCCTGGCGGACTCCCAGGGGACAGTGGGGTGGTAGAAAAATCCCTTTAAGTTTGAGAATCCAAGAGTAGAGGGGTGGGCACTCTTGGCCTTGTGGCACCCCAGAGTACACTCTCCATGGCTAGGAGACCAGGGAAGGGGAGCTGCCAGGGCTGCCTCTGCAGATGGGCCCTCAGGCAGCCTTAGAGAAGTTCCCTGTGCCTCATGGAGCATGGGAAGCAGATAAGGGGGTTCTCAGGTAGCTGAAAGCAGACAAGCCCAAGGGGTCTCACAGTTATGGCAAAGCGGTGCAGCTGGAGAAAATATGGGCAGCAGATTGGACCATGGGACCAGTGGCCAGATAGGAAACGTGAGTACCCAGTGGATACCAGCCTGAAGAAGTACCTGCCCCTCAGTGGACATCAGCCCAGGACAGAGCAAGACCTAGGAATGGGTGATGTCTTCCCATGTAGCTACTCCACTGCAGAACCCAAGGAGGGGAGGGAGTCAGTCTTCTATGTGACTGAGTTGGCTTTAAGCCTGAGTTGACTGAGAAATCACTAAATCTGAGTGAGTTTACTTGGAGGGGGCTAGCCTTCTTCGTTTTCTGCCATTGGGGATGATGTGAACTGACTCATATCAATTTGGGCACTTACTAGGTTCTTTCTGTAAAGAACAGAGTTTAGCAATTGTTAGAGTTAGGTGAAGTCCCTGAGTGATGCAAATGGATTATGCTCGACTACTCACCAAAAGGTTGGCGGTTCAAACCCACTCAGCAGACCGTAGAAGAAAAAGGCCTGGCGATCTGCTTCCATAAAGATTACAGCCCCGAAAACCCTATGGAGCAGTTCTACTCCGTAATACACGGAGTCTCCATGAGTTGGAATCAACTGAATCGCAATAGGTACAATTAGCTGAGGGCTCTGGGTCTCCTCCCCAACAACCTCTCTGCCACTGAAAGCAAGTCACAGACCAGATTCTATTACACAGACGTTTGTTGACAAGTGGCAACCGCTTCCCCAAATAATCACACAACCTGTTCTGTAAGTTTGAAGAAGACAAAGATCTCTGTCCTTGTAGGTGCTCCGACCAAGTCTGTGAAGTGTTCACTCAGGGCAAATGTTTCAGTGTTCTAGGGATGGGACTCAGCTACCTTATGTTCCAATTCAGGCAGCAAGAATTCTTTGAGTCGGTGGCTGAACACTGGATGATTTGAGACTGAAGCGTACCACACCATTCCAAAGAGTTTAACCCAGTGCTGTCGAGTCAATTTCGACTCGTAGCTGGAATCTCTAGATGCTTATACCCCATTCACACAAAGAGAGAAATGCCTCTGAAGTATTTATTACTGAGTCACGTGACTTAGACACCACTAATTTCACCAGGAAGGAACTATTTCCAATACCTGTTATGCTAGTTAATAAAAAAGCCACTCCTGTTAATTTGAAATAAAGATTTTTGAACTATTTGTATTAGCACTGGAATGTGGCTTCTTGATTAAATGCTAGCTTAACCACCTCTGGGGAAGAAGAGCCTGACGATCACTTCGAAAAAACCAGCCATCGAAAAGCCAGTGGATCACAACAGTCAGATTCCATTGCGCATGGGACGGCAGCTAACAACAACTATAAGTGGCCACCTTTGGGTGTAGATTACAACTATCCAATACAAACATACAGTGGTGGAAGCTGTGATACGCTGCCCAGATCCCCTTCAGAAATGAAGGACTTATCCTCCCAGCTGCTGGCTGTGCTACTGGAAGACAGCCCTCAGCTGTCAGCCCTCTTTGGGGATTGTCTCAGCTGAAGAAAATTGTGTTATCTGAGGTCATGCCTCTTCTGGGGCAGCTCGCATACAATGGAACAGCTCTAGGCCCTGGGAACAAATGTGCTGTTCCCCTGGTGCTTTGATTCTGATGGAGACGGACAGCAAACCAGATAATTAGGTGGCCTATCTAGGGAAAATAGCACCCAAGGCAATTAGTGTTGAATTGCTGAACCACCTCTCACAGCTGGCGATGGAAACTGTGATGGCCAGTAGAAACTGCTAATCGGCACACCGCCTGAAGCAGCGCTCAGGGCACGCACCCTACCTGCTATACCTTGCTTCGCCTCTGCCTGAGTGGCCAGAGACCATCACTGAGGCTAGTAGGGTGGTCGCTCCCCAGGGAACACTTGCGTGAAGACCTGAAGGGGCCTCGTGTAAGTCATTAATTCCATTCTCGTTCCCCCTTCCACACTTTGAGCAATTTTACCTGCCTGAAGCAGTTCAGGGATTTAGCCCAGGTTCCGGGGACAACGCGAGGCAGCCGGAGGCCGGCGGGTCCTCGTGGCCTGGCTTGGAGCGCGCCCTGCAGGCCCCACGGGACGCGAGCCTGCCACACCTGCGCGCGGGCGGTCAGGGCCCGGGCAGGTGCGGCCGGCAGGTGCCCCGGCCCCGCCCACCGCCCCGCCCCTAGGGGGCCACTTCCGGGTCTGACGTGGCGGGGGCGGCCGTTGGCCCGGTGACTGCGGCGCCGTCCGAGGCCTGAGGCGCCGCCGGCTCTCTGCGCGCCCCCGGCCCTCGAGCCCCGGTCCCGGGGAAATGGGGCCGTGCCCTCCCCGGCCGCCGCCGCCCGCCCAGGCCCCCTGAAGGGCCCGCGTGCGAGGGCGCCGCGCTCGCTCGCCCTGCGCCCAGCTGCTCCCTCGCCGGCCTGGCGGGTCGAAGCCGGGCAGCCATGAGCGCCAACCCGCAGTGGGACATCAGCAGGGCGCTGGGGGTGGCCCGGCTCTTCCACCTGGTGTGTGGGGCCCGGGATGCCTGCGTGACCCCGTTCCTGACCCTCTACCTGAGGCAGCTGGGCCTAACGGCGCCCTGGGTGGGCATCCTAATGGGAACCAAGCACCTGATCGCAGCCTTCTGGGCTCCCTTCTGTGCCTTCCTGGCCAAAAGCTACCAGAAAAGGAGAGTGCTTCTGATAGCCTCGCTGCTGGGCTCGATGGGAGCCAGCCTGCTGATGGTCCTGATCCCGCCTTTGGACAAAGACCTGGTGTATCGCTCTTGTAATGGAAGCAGCAGCGAGACCACCACAGCCACACCGCTGGGGGTCTCACGAACTGTGGACATCGCCTCAGCACAAGAGGCGGCCTCAAGTCACCGAGCGAGGCCTCCAAGTCTCCTAGTCAAGAGTACTGGAATCATGGAAACCTCTGGCTTCAGAATAGGACCTGATGAAAGTGACCAAAAGCCGTCCAATGATCTGCCCAAGTACTTGGTGGACTCTGCGAAAGGAGCCAGGACAATATCCCAAGTTCTCCATCACACTACTTCTTTTGAGGTGGCCCATACTGCCCTCCCTCTGCTTCCTGAGGGTACAGAGCTGGGAGCAGCCAACTTGTCCGTAGTCAAGGCGAAAGCCCAGGCCCCCTCCTTGGAAGGGTTGCAATGGACTTTCATCCTCTCCTTGGGGTCCATAGTGTTCTGGGAGCTGCTGACAGCCCCCCTGGAGCAGGTGGCAGACGACAGCCTTTATGAATACCTGGACTTTGTGGACGCCACTGACCGCTACCGAAGCCTGTGGGTCTGGAGGTTGCTTGGCATGTCAGTTGGCGTGTGTGGCATCTCAGCTTTGGTGGGGCAGCTGGACTGCTTTCTGATGACAAATGGCCCCCGGGGTGTGGTACACTTCTACGGCTACTCACTTGTCAGCACCCTAGCCCTACTGGTGAGCATTGCGTTTCCTGTCCCCATCTGCAGGCGGCGGGAGCCCAGCTACAAAACCGTCAAAGCACTGTCACTGATAGGGGGCGACCCCCGCCTCATCCTCTTGGCCTTCACTGTCTTTTTGGTGGGAGCTGCCGCCAGTACTGTGCAGAATTTTCTCTTCTGGCACATGAAAGACCATGGCAGCAGTGAGCTGGTCATGGGTTTCTCAGTTGCCCTCAGCTTGTTGGGGGAAATTCTACTTCATTCGTTCAAGATTGCATTGCTTAAGAAACTGTCCAGGGTGGGCACAGTGGGGCTGGGGCTGGGCTGCCTCGCTGGGCAGCTGCTCTACTATTCCTTCCTCTGGAACTGGTGGTCCGTCCTCCCTGTCCAGATCTTGAGCGCCCTCAGCAGTGGTGCTCTTTGGTGGGCAGTGGGGGCCTCACTAGAGGACCAGGCCACCGCCAGAACGGAGAGGTCTGTGAGAGCCATGTTCCGAGGCCACTTTTATGGGGGTGGGTCTAGCCTGGGCAGCTTTGTCGGGGGCTTTGTGGTGATGTACTCCAGCGTGGCTGTGCTCTACCAGGCCTGTTGCGTGGTCCTGCTGCTCTGGCTGGTTTTGTTCCTCACCATACAGGCAAGGCTGCCCCAGGAGCGAAAAATCAACTACTCAAAGTTGCTGGTCATGGAGGCGAGCGACACCAGCGACTCTGAGGAGGGAACCGAGCGGGACTGGCTTGTAAGGGCCATGAGGGAGGAGCACTCAGAGTGGAAGGGGTGAGAGAAAGCCAGCAATGCTGGGAAGGAGCCAAAGGATTAGTCAGGACTCAGTCAGCTGAGGCCAGAATCCTGCTGTGGACTGGAGGGAGCCTAGGAAGAGAAGGCATGTTGGTGCTGAAGGCTCAACAGGACCTTCTCACTGCATGATTTTCTTTACTTTTATAGCAAAGGGAGATTTCGCTTTTTGCCATCCAATCTTTTTTGAATAACGGAAGAAGAATACATTTGTTAAAAAAAAACCAAACACAGAAATCTCTTTGTGTTCTCTGTATTTGGATGTATAAGGTTCGTGAGAGCTTTAGTAGTGTAGACTCTGGTGCAGTGGAATTCCGCAACGGCTAAAATGACCACATCGAGTCGGCAGGGCCAGGAGGGCAACGGGGACCTGCAGGCTTCGGCTGGCAGAGAGGGCGGCTGGCTCAGATGAGTCATGTAGGTTCCCATGGGTCATAAAGGCATGAATGTCATTCTATAAATGGTGACCTGTGGGCAGGTGAGAATGGTAATGAAAACCAAAACGCTTCTCGCCCTCTCCGCACTGATATCCAAACACCCACTCACAACCAGAGACTTAATGTTTCCGATAACGGGTAGCATGCGTTGAGGGGAAAGGGTCCTTAGAATCAATATATTTACATCAAAGCCAGGACAAGTCCATGTCCTTTGGACTCACACAGTGCCTCATAAGAGCACGTGGAGATTTTTCACATCAGCTTTGCTCAGGTCAGTCTCCATGCACCAGGCCACACATGCTAGCGGTGTCTCAGCCACTCAGCAGGGTTTTGAGAGTGGCAGGCTAGTGTCGCTGCCTTACCAACCCCCTGCACCTTGCCTGTCTGCCAGGAAAGAGCTCTTTATTCCAGAGGCCCAGCCCGAACCGCCCAGTTCTTCTGCCTCAATTAGATAAATTGAAGATACTGGATTTCAAAGGGGCCTCATTTTATAAAGACAGAAGATGCCTCATAGCTAGAGAAGGAGAACAGACAGAAGTGCCCACTGGGTCAGACTGGTATTAGGATCTTTGTATTTATCCTTTTTTAATTCTCACAACTCTCTAATGGACAGGTTATTAGTTAGGAAGCTTTAGGGTACAAATAACCAAAAAAAATTACCTCTGCCTTAAACAATTAGGGATTAATTTGTCTCATAAGAAGTCTAGGGGGCATAAAATGGTACTCGTGAAGAGTGTGCTTCTTAGTTCAAGTAGATACATGAGACTAAATGGGCAGCTCCTGTCTGGAGGTGAGATGAGAAGGCACAAAGGGACAGGAGCTGGCTGAATGGACCCGGAAAATCTGGGGTGGAAAGGGGGAGAGTGCTGTCACCTTATAGGGAGAGCAACTAGGGTCACATAACAATGTATAAATCTTTGTATGAGAAACTAACTTGAGTTGTAAACTTTCACTTAAAGCATGATACGAAAAAGTCTAGGGAGAGGCAGTGCAGAGCTGGTGTAGGGGCCCGATGATGTCACCAGGGACATAGAATCTTTTCATCTCTTTGTTCCATCATCCTCAGTGTGGAGGCCTCCATCCTGTATTTGCACAGAATGGCTGCCTTACCTTCAGGCCTCTTGTCCACATTCCTGGCGGTAAGGAGAGGGAAAGGAAGGGACAGCAACCACTGCCTATGTCAGGAAAACAAAATCCTTCCCAGAAGTCTTCCTCAGACTTCTGAGTGAACTGTGTCACATGGACCCCCTAACTGCAAGGGAATCTGAAAGGCAGAGTGTTTCTAGCTGAGTACATTCACACCCTAAGCAGAATCAGGATTCTGTCAGGAGGAAGAGGGGCCTGGTGTTGGAACTGGCAGTGTCTGCCACAGCCTGGGAAGTGGAATGCACGTCCAGACTGATCTCATTCCTAAGCCTTTTATCTTTGCCTACAGAAAGCCAGCTTCCCCGCAGAAATGACTTTAAGCATTTGATCCCCACAGGAGCCCTATGAACAAATCAAACTTGTTAACTGCATTTACGACTGAGAAAACAGAGTCTCAGAGAAGTCACACACTGGGTCACTGGCAGAAATGCCACCAGAGCCCTGAGCTCCTTACCCCAAATTTAGTGCCTTTTCCGTTATGCCAGTAATTCCCAAATCTAGCTGTGCGTTCAAAGCACCTGAGAAGCATAACCAAAAAGGTAGATTCCTAGGTCCTTCAGAACCTCTCAGGGCGGGGCCCAGAAATTGGTATTTTTAATGCAATCGCCAAACAATTATGATGTGGCTGAGCACTGGGCTGCTGGATTTCCCTTTCCAACCCCGTGTTTCTCACCACTTCTTTGCCAAATGCGTCTAGTGTGCAGGGGAGAGAATAATAGCTATTGAGTGCTTACTAGGTGCCAGGCACTGTTCTAAACACTTAACATGGACTAGCTCATTTCATCCTCAAAACGGTCTTCGGATGTAGTCACTATTAAAAAAACCAAAGTCACTATTAACATCTCTAATTTACAGGTGGCAAAACTGAGAGTTAAGTTGCTCGTTTGAAGTCACACAGCCGGTAGGTGGCGGAGTTGGGATTCAGACCCGGCCTGGTGGCTCCGGGGCCTGAGATTTAATCCCTGTGCTCTGTGGCTAGGAAATTGGAGAAAAGGGGAAAAATTAAATATGAAGAGTTAAGGCAGCTACGGCTTGATATTTACTGGATAGTAGATAGTGTTTACTACGTAGACAAAACATACAATAATTCCAACACAAACCCGTGTGTCCTCCCAACATAAACAAAAGGGGGAGGAACAGGTCTTGGCTCGAGATAAGAGTTAATAAGTGTGGTTCAGCCTGAAGAAGAGGAAGAAAGTGGAGAAAGAGGAGTGAGGAGGACCAGACTGGGGGGGGGGAGGGGAAGAAAGAGAAGAAGAGGAAGAAGACAGTGATGGAAGTGTTCAAGAATCTGATATTCTTATGGGAAGGATGCTAAGAAAATTGTGTTTTTGGCTATTTAGTTAGTTACTGTTTGTAAAAATAATAAAAGTAAAAACTTTGTGTTCCCTGCCTGGGGAATACAAATAATGAGTAAAACACATCGTCCCTACCCTCAAGAAGCTAAGAGTCTACCCTGGGCACCCTGCTAGCTCAGAACTGAAGCCACACCCCAAGTCTACCTTTCAGCCAAAGATCAGACAGGCATATCCTGGTAGTGCAGTGGTTAAGACCTCGGCTTCTAACCAAAAGGTCAGCCGTTCGAATCCAAGCTGCTCCTTGGAAACCCTATGGGGCAGTTCTACTCTGTCCTACAGGGTCACTATGAGTCGGAATCGACTCGATGGCAACAGGTATAAAAAACACAGTAACACATGTGAGGAACATGCTTCTTAGTTCAATCAAGTATGTGAGACCAGATGGGCAACACCTGCCCAGAAGCAAAGACAAGAAGGCAGGAAGGGACAGGAAACCTGGAGGAATGGACACAGGGAACCCAGAGTATAAAGGGAAAGGGGAAGAGTGCTGGCATATTGAAGGGATTGCAACCAATGTCACAAAACAATGTGTATATAAAGTTTTGAATGAGAAACTAATTTGCACTGTAAACTTTTGCCAAAAGCCCAATAAGTTTTTTTTAAAAGGCAAAAGATAAATGCAATTGAATAATATACAAACAAAAAAAGCTAATAGCCCAACAGGGAGATCTACTTATATATTGTAGACATATATACAAAAGGAAACCCTGGTGGTGTAGTGGTTAAGTTTGAATCGGCCAGGCGCTCCTTGGAAACTATCGGGCAGTTCTACTTTGTCCTATAGGGTCGCTATGAGTTGGAATCGACTCGACTGCAGTGGGTTTTTTTATATACATAAAAAGCAAAGGACACTGTGATAAATGCCACACAAGAAACATTACAAGAGTTTACGAAAAAGATAGTTTCTGACTCAAGAACTCAATTAAGGTTCTCAAGCTGAGCCTTAAGCTAAGCCTTGAAGGATAGGTAAACTTTGAACAGGCAGAGAGAAAGTGGTACTTAGGGGAGGGCGTTCTAGGCAAAAGGAATAGCATGAGCAAAGCTGTAGAGGAGAGAAAAATCATGAACTATGCTTGGAGAATAACAAGGAATACAGTTTGACTAGGGCAAAGGATTTGTTCAGGACACTGCTGAGAGACAAGGCTAGAAAGATAGCTTGGGATCAGATCATGGAGGACTTGATTCTGTAGACTTTGGGTAAACCATGGAAGGTTCTGGACAGAGTCATGACAAGTAAGGACTGCACTGATCCTTTTTTTTTAAAAAAATAATAACTTTAATGAGATAAAGTTGACATACAATAAACTGCATATACTTAAATCTTACAATTTGCTAAGTTTTGATGTGTGTCTACACCTGTGAAACCCAACACCACGATCAAGATAGTGAACATCTCCATCCCTTTCTTTTGCTGTATATTAGTTCGCATTTTTTTAGGCTACAACTCTTTTTCACCTGACTTCTTCCACTCAGCATAATTATTTTGAGATTCACCAATATTGTTGAGTGTATGAATAGTTCATTCTTTTTTATTGCTGAGTATTTTTCCATTGTATGGATATACCGTAATTTGTTGATGGACATTGGATTGCTTTCAAATAAAGCTTCTACGAATATTTATGCTCAGGTTTTTGTCAGGACACATGCTTTCATTTCTCTTGGGTAAATACCAAGGAATAGAATAACTGTATCATACGGTAAGTGTATGTTTAATTTTTCTTTTTAATAATTTATTTTTTGTTGTTGTTGAAAATATAAATGGCAAAAACACATACCAATTCAAGTTTCCACAATTCAGTGACATTGATTACATTCTTCCAGTTGTGCAACCATCCTCACCCACATTTTTCGTAGTTGTTCTTCCCACGTTAACATAACTCGCAGCCCCCTAAGGTTCCTGCCTAATCTTTAGATTTGCTATTGTCAATGTTTAGCTTTTTAAGAAACCGCTAAATAGTTTTCTAAAAAGATTGCACCATTTTACATCCCCACCAGCAATGCAGAAGAGTTCCAGCTCCCCCTCACCAACACTTAGTATGGTCAGTCTTTTTAATTTTAGCCATTCTAATAGGTGTATAGAAGTATCTCATTGTGGTTTTCATTTTTATTTCCCTAATAATTAATGGTGTCAAGCATCTTTTCAGTGGGCTGTGCTTTTGAAGATAAATCAGCAGCAAAAAAAAAAAAAAAGAGCAGGAATAAAACAACCTCAGGATACCACAAGAGCAAATTACCTATCAGAATAGTAAATGCTTCAGAGTATAAAGTGATTGTTCCTAGAGTGCTTTAAAGAAAAAAACAAAAAGACTTGATAATTTTCTATCTTGGATAGTTTCACACACCCACAAGCCTCAATATACAGAATCGAACCAGGTGCTCCCTTGAGGCCTCTTTGAGAATTCTATTCCATGCGCTGGGATGTGGCTGTTACGGAATGAATTATGTCCCCCCAAAAAGTTGTGTTGCGTTCCTAACCCCTGTACCTGTAAATATGACCCTGTTTGGAAATCAGGTTTCTTTTGTTATGTTAATGAGGCTATACAGAGCAGGGTGTGTCCTAAAACTAACCCCTTCTGCATGATGTCTTATAAAAAGAGCAGAACAGACACAGAGACACAGGGGAGGAGGTCACAGATGCAGCTATAAGCAGCAAAGAAATGCCAAGGATTGCTGGCAGTCGCCAGAAACAAGGAGAGAAGCCCGCAGAAGGAATCAACATGGCCAACACCCTGATTTCAGCCTCCAGAACTGTGAGAAAATAAATGTCTGTTCCTCAAAGCCACCCACTTGTGGTTTTTTGTTGGTAGGTTGGTTGGTTCGTTTTAGTTATGGCAGTGCTAGGAAACTATGACAATGGCCTTTGTGGAAAAATGCTGAGATCACTGACTGGTTTCAAAGTATATAAAAATTTGGAAGACAATCTGAGGTGCAAATCGCTGTGTTTAAATAAAGCCCGTCCCTCTGTTTTGTCTGCTGCACAGGTATTAGTTATCTAGTGCTGCTCTAACAGAAATACCATGAGTGGATGGCTTTTACAAACAAATTTATTTTCTCACAGTTTAGGAGGCTAGAAGTCCGAATTTAGAGCTCCAGCTGGGGGGAAGACTTTGTCTCTCTGCTGGCTCTGGAGGAAGGTCCATGTCCGTCAGGACAGTGTCCACTGGCAGGCCTCTCTCTGGCCCTCCACCCCTTGGCCCTCAGGCTGGCCTCTGCCCTGCTCACGCAAGTGTTACAAAGTTCTTTAGCTCCACTGATATGTGCCCAGAGGCACCTCACTCTACCAAGAAGCCTCCTGCCTAAAGGCACTTAACTGTCTCTCACTCCAAGGGTCAGCTCCCACGCTGTCTTGCCCCGTTTCCTGGTTCTACTGCTGCCATTTCTCAGCCGCCACTTCTCACTGTCTCATGCCATCTCTGGCATTACAGCTCTCTCTGTGTGTCTCCTGGTTCCAGGAGGTTCTCAGCACAGGGACCCCAGGTCCAAAGAACACACTCTGCTCACTTCTCTTCTTGGTGGTGTGGAGGTCCTTATCTCTGCTTGCTTCCCTCTCCTTTTATCTCTTGTAAGATAAAAGGTGTGACTTCAATAAGGGTGGTAACACCCTCTAGTAAGTCACACCCTCTAGTAAGATACATCCCACCCTAATCTTGCCTCATTAACATAACAGACAACTCACTCCCAAATGGAACCGTAACCACAGGCATACAGGCTAGGGTTTAAAACACATCACAAAATGAAGGATAATTATATCAGATCACAAAATGGAGGACAACCACCCAATACTGGGAATCATGACCTAGCCAAGTTGACACATTTTTGGGGGGACACAATTCAATCCATAACAGGTGTCCAGCATGGCATGTATATTATTATAGGAATCCCAAACCTTTTCCTGACCTTGATCTACTCTGATTTCGCCTGAAATTGGTCTACCGTTGCCCCTGTGACTCTGCCAAATGGATTGTTGTTCCAGAGAAGTGGTTTTTGACATTTTGGGGCTCATGTTGTTGTTGGTGTCAAGCCCCCCCCCCAACTCAAGGCGACCCCATGCCCAATAGAATGAAACACTGCCCAGTCCTGTGCTATCCTCATGATCAGTTACGGATTGGACTGTTGTGATTCACAGGGTTTTCAATGGCTGATTTTCATAAGTAGATCCCCAAGCCTTTCTTCCTAGTCCATCTTAGTCTAGAAGATCTGCTGAAACCTTTTCATAAAAACACACAAGGTACCACTAATAGATGGGTGGTGGCTGTGCATTAGGTACATTGGCCAGGAATCAAACCTGCATATCCCTCATGGACAGTGAGAATTCTATCACTGAACCAGTGCTGCCTCACTTGGGGCTCATGTTGTTGTTGTTAGGTGCTGTTGAGTCAGTTTTGCTCATAATATAAAACCAACCCCATTGCCATTGAGTTGATTTCATTCTGGCTCATAGCAACCCTGTAGGATAGAGTAGAACTGCCCCCATAGGGTTTCCAAGGCCGTAAATTCTGATGGAAGCAGGCCGCCACATCCTTCTCCTGGAGCATCTGGTGAGTTTCAACCACTGACCTTTTGGTTAGCAGCCAAGCACTTAACCACCGTGCTACTGAGTCTCCATGATTTCATTCAGAGTCCCCTGTAATGATCTGATGAATGCCACAGATGCTCTCCCGGAAATATGCACGTCTAATTTTTCATGCTCGCCTCTTTGGAAAAACATACCTTGCTCATGGATAGGAAGACTTAACATAGTAAAAATGTCTATTCTACCAAAAGCTATCTATAGATTTAATGCAATTCCAATCCAAATTCCAAAGACATTCTTTAATGAAATGGAGAAACAAATCACCAACTTCATATGGAAGGGAAAGAGGCCCCAGGTGAGTAAAGCATTACTGAAAAAGAAGAACAAAGTGGGAGGCCTTGATCCACCTGATTTTAGAGCCTATTATACCTCCACAGTAGTCAAAACAGCCTGGTACTGGTACAACAGCAGGTACATAGACCAATGGAACAGAATTGAGAATACAGACATAAATCCATCCCCATATGAGCAGTTGATATTTGACAAAGGCCCCAAAACACTGAAATGGGGAAAAAACAATCTTTTTGACAAATGGTGCTGGCATAACTGGATATCCATCTGCAAAAAAATAAAACAAGACCCATACCTCACTCCATGCACAAAAATGAGCTCAAAATGGATCAAAGACCTAAATATAAAATCTAAAATGATAAAGGTCATGGAAGAGAAAATAGGAGCAACGTTAGGAGCCCTGATACATGGCATAAACAGTATACGAAACATTACTAACAATGCAGAAGAAAAACTAGACAACTGGGAGCTCCTAAAAATCAAACACCTATGTTCATCCAAAGACTTCACCAAAAGAATAAAAAGATTACCTACAGACTGGGAAAAAGTTTTTAGCTATGATATTTCCGATCAGTGCCTGATCTCTAAAATCTACATGATACTGCAAAAACTCAACTACAAAAAGACGAATAACCCTGTTAAAAAATGGGCAAAAGATATGAACAGACACGTCACTAAAGAAGACATTCAGGTAGCTAACAGATACATGAGGTAATGCTCACGATTATTAGCCATTAGAGAAATGCAAATCAAAACTACAATGAGATTTCATCTCACTCCAACAAGGAGGGCATTAAACCACAAAACACAAAACAAATGTTGGAGAGGCTGTGGAGAGAGTGGAACACTTATACACTGCTGATGGGAATGTAAAATGGTACAACCACTTTGGAAATCGATTTGGGACTTCCTTAAAAAGCTAGAGATAGAACTACCATATGATCCACCAATCCCACTCCTTGGAATATATCCTAGAGAAATAAGAGCCTTTACACAAACAGATATATGCACATGCATGTTCATTGCAGCGCTGTTTACAATAGTAAAAAGATGGAAGCAACCAAGGTGCCCATCAACAGATGTATGGATAAATAAATTATAGTATATTCACACAATGGATAAAGAACCATGATGAATCTATGAAACATTTCATAACATGGAGGAACCTGGAAGGCATTGTGCTGAGTGAAATTAGTCATTTGCCAAAGGACAAATATTGTATAAGACCACTATTATAAGAACTAGAGAAATAGTTTAAACAGAGAAGAAAATATTCTTTAATGGTTATGAGAAGGGGGAGGGAGGGATGGTAGAAGAGGGGTATTCACTAATTAGATAGTAGATAAGAACTACCTTAGGTGATGGGAAAGACAACACGCAATACAGGAGAGGTCAGCACAACTGGACTAAACCAAAAACAAAGAAGTTTCCTGAATAAACTGAATGCTTCCAAGGCCAGTGTAGCAGGGGCAGAGTTTGGGGACCATGGTTTCAGGGAACATCTAAGTCAATTGGCATAATAAAATCTATTAAGGAAACATTCTGCGTCCCACTTTGAAGAGTGGCGTCTGGGGTCTTAAACGCTAGCAAGCAGCCATCTAAGATGCATCAATTGGTCTCAACCCACCTGGATCAAAGGAGAATGAAGAACACCAAGGACACAAGGTAATAACGAGCCCAAGAGACACAAAGGGCCACATAAACCAGAGACTGCATCAGCCTGAGACCAGAAGAACTAGATGGTGCCCGGCTACAACTGATGACCACCCTGACAGGGAACACAACAGAGAACCCCTGAGGGAGCAGGAGAGCAGTGGGATGCAGGCCCCAAATTCTCATAAAAAGACCAGACTTAATGGTCTGACTGAGACTAGAAGGACCCCGGTGGTCATGGCCCCAGACCTTCTGTTAGCCCAGGACAAGAACCATTCCCAAAGCCAAGTCTTCAGACAGGGATTGGACTGGACAATGGAATAGAAAAAGACATTGGTGAAGATTGAGCTTCTAGGATCAAGTAGACACTTGAGACTATGTTGGCATCTCCTATCTGGAGGGGAGATGAGAGGGCAGAGGGGGTTAGAAGCTGGCAGAATGGACACGAAAAGAGAGAGTAGAGGGAAGGAGCAGGCTGTCACATTAGGGGGAGAGCAATTAGGAGTACATAGCAAGGTGTATATAAATTTTTCTGTGAGAGACTGACTTGATTTGTAAACTTTCACTTAAAGCACAATAAAAATTAAACAAAAATGAAACAGAACACATAAATGTTGATATCCTAGGCATTAGTGAGCTGAAATTAACTGGTATTGGCTATTTTGAATTGGACAATCATATGGTCCACTATGCTGGGAATGACAGGCTGAAGAGGAATGGTGTCCCATTCATCATCCAAAAGAACATTTCAAGATCTATCTTGAAGTACAACACTGTCAGTGATAGGAAAATATCCATACACCTACAAGGAAGAGCAGTTAATATGATTATTATTTGAAATTACATACCAACCACTAAGGCCAAGATGAAAAAACTGAAGGTTTTTATCAACTTCTGCAGTCTGAAATTGATTGAACATGCAATCAAGACGCATTGATAATGTCTGGTGATTGGAAGTGAAAGTTGGAGACAAAGAAGTAGGATGGGTAGTTGGAAAATATGGCCTTGGTGATAGAAATGATGCCAGAGATCGCATGATAGAATTTTGCAACATCAACGACTTCTTTACTACAAATACCTTTTTTCAATAACATAAACTGCGTCTATACATGTGGACCTCACCAGATGGAATACACAGGAATCAAATTGAGTACATCTGTGGAAAGAGATGACGGAAAAGCCCAGGGGCCGACTGTGGAACAGACCATCAATTGCTCATAGGCAAGTTCAAGTTGAAGTTGAAGAAAATTAGAACAAATCCACAAGAGCCAAAGTATGACCTTGAGTATATACCATCTGAATTTCGAGACCATCTCAAGAATAGATTTGACGCATTGAACACTAATGACCAAAGACCAGACACATCGTAGAATGACATCAAGGACATCATACATGAAGAAAGCAAGAGGTCATTTAAAAGACAGGAAAGAAAGAAAAGACCAGAATGGATGTCAGAAGAGACTCTGAAACTTGCTCTTGAACATACAGTAGCTAATGCAAAAGGAAGAAATGATGAAATAAAAGAACTGAACAGAAGATATCACAGGGCAGCTCAAGAAGATGAAGTAAAGTATTATAACGAAATGTGCAAAGACCTGGAGGTAGAAAACCAAAAGGGAAGAACATGCTTGGCATTTCTCAAGCAGAAAGAACTGAAGAAAAAATTCATGCCTCCAGTAGCGATATTGAAGGATTCTACAGGGAAAATATGAAACGACCCAGGAAGCATTAAAAGAAGATGGAAGGAATACACAGAGTCACTGTACCAAAAAGAGTTGGTTGACTTTCATTCATTTCAGGAGGTAGCATATGATCAGGAACCGATGGTACCAAAGGAAGAGATCCAAGCTGCACTGAAGGCATTGGCGAAAAACAAGGCTCCAGGAATTGATGAAACACCAATTGAGATATTTCAACAAACGGATGCAGTAATGGGAGCACTCACTCATCTATGTTAAGAAATTTGGAAGACAGCTACCTGGCCAACTGACTGGAAGAGATTCATACTTGTTCCCATTCCAAAGAAAGGAGATCCAACAGAATGCAGAAATTATTGAACAATATCATTAATATCATACGCAAGTAAAATTTTGCTGAAGACAATTCAAAAACGGTCACAACAGTACATTGACAGGGAATTGCCAGAAATTCAAGCTGGATTCAGAAGAGGATGTGGAACAAGGGATATCATTGCTGATATCGGATGGATCATGGCTGAAAGCAGATACCAGAAAGATATATACCTGTGTTTTATTGACTATGCAAAGGCATTTGACTCTGTGGATCATAAGAAATTATGGACAACACTGCAAAGGATGGGAATCCCAGAATAGTTAATTATGTTCATGAAGAACCTGTACATAGACCAAGAGGTTCGAACAGAACAAAGGGACACTGTGTGGTTTAAAGTCAGAAAAGGTATGTGTCAGGGTTGTATCCTTTCATCATTCTTACTCAATCTGTATGCTGAGCAAATAATCCAAGAAGCTGGACTATATGAAGAATGGGGCCTCAGGACTGGAGGAAGACTTATTAACAACCTGTGTTATGCAAATGACACAACCTTGCTTGCTGGAAGTGAGAGGACTTGGAGCACTTATTGTTGAAGATCAAAGACCACAGCCTTCCATATGGATTACACCTCAACATAAAGAAAACAAAAGTCCTCACAACTGGACCAATATGCAACATCATGATAAACAGAGAAAAGATTGAAGTTGTCAAGGATTTCATTTTGCTTGGATCCACAATCAACGCCCATGGAAGCAGAAGTCAAGAAATTAGACAGCACGTTTCGTTGGGCAAATCTGCTGCGAAAGATCTCTTTAAAGTGTTAAAAAGCAAAGATGTCACTTTAAGGACTAAGGTGCGCCTGAACCAAGCCATGGCGTTTTCAATCACCTCATATGCATGTGAAAGCTGGACAATGAATGAGGAAGACTGAAGAAGAATTGATGCCTTTGAATTGTGGTGTTGGCAAAGGATACTGAATATACCATGGACTGCCAAAAGAATGAACAAGTCTTGGAAGAGGTACAGCCATAATGCTTGTTAGAAGTGAGGATGGCGAGACTGCGTCTTACATACTTTGGACATGTTAGCAGGAGGGACCAGTCCCTAGAGAAGGACATCATGGTTAGTAAAATAGAGGGTTATTGAAAAAGAAGAAGGCCCTCAATGAGATGGATTGACACAGTAGCTGCAACAATGGGCTCAAACATATCAAAGATCGTGAGGATGGCACAGGACCAGGCAGTGTTTCATTCTATTGTACACAGGGTCACTATGAGTTGGAATGGACTCGATGGCACCTAACAACAACATGTATAATTCAGTGACATTTGTTACATTCTTCAAGTAGTGCAACCATTCTCACTATCCTTTTCCAAATTATTTTACCACCGTTAACGTAAATCACTGAAAATGGCAAATTTTATGTTATATATATTTTATCACAATATAATTTTTTTTTTAAAAGTAACTGAAATTCTTAACTCTCAGCCTTATGGCTATCAAAAATATTGAGTCTTGGTTCCAGCCAAGAAGAGACCAAATATTGAATGAGTCATTAACATTTACGCTCACATCTACTTAGACCATTGTTGCCGAAATGAATTTTGTAGAATACTCAACCCAATTGTAAAGGGGCAGGACGTTAATAAAGGACTCTGTCGCCAAACAACTTTGGAAAATGATTGCCACCTCTCGGAAACTTGTGATGCGTGTTAGCATCTTAAAGTCTCTGAAAAGCCTTACAGTGAAGAAACATCTTTGGCTCTCTTTGGCCTATTGTTGTTGCTGAGTCGATTTTAATTCATGGCAATCCCAAGTGTGTGTGGAATAGAATGGCTCCATAAGGTTTTCTAAGCTGACCTTCCGGGAGCAGATTGCCGGGCCTGTCTTCCAAGGCGCTTCTGGTGAGTTCATACTGCCGACCTTTCAGCTAACAGTTGAGTGCTTAACTGTTTGTGAAACCCAAGGACTCCATTTGACCTATATATCAAAAACAAACCCACTGCCGTCAAGTCGATTCCGACTCACAGCGACCCTATAGGACAAAGTAGAACCGCCCCAGAGGGTTTCCAAGGAGTGGTTGGTGGATTCAAACTGCCAACCTTTTGGTTAGCAGCGGAACTCTTAACCGCTGCACCACCATTTGACTTACAAGTTTCCCTTGTATTATTGGTATCACAACTTCCCTTCTTCCAAGTAACACCAATTACCAGCTTGCAGAACTAGTGCTGCCTGGAAGGCACTTTGGAAAACACCAACATTATTAGCTTCCTGTGTGACCTTTTCAACTCAGCAGAGTTGGTACTCAGCGACAAGTCTGGCAAGAAACCACACCCCAAACTGGCAAGAATCCTGAGCTTCGTGTTAAGAATTTGGCAAAGCTTATCTCATTAAGCCAGAGCAACGACTTTACGAGCCAGGTATTGTTATGGCCTCGTTTTCCAGGGGAAGTGACTAAGGCTCGAAAAGCTTAAAATTCAAAACGAGGTCTGTCTGACCATAGGGTCCACGCTTTCTGTATTAAACCGATTCAGACAAGTGGAGAAGCTATTCCTAGCAGGTGAAAAATGATCAGAGGCAGAGATATGACAGGCATAGGGCACTAAGTTTGTCTGTGTGTGGATTTCATGTAAAATAAGATTGAAGACCTGGGAGGGAACCGAAATGTGGACCCCCAAATGTCAACTTAAAGATAAGGGAACTCACGCAGTTGAACTGTGCCTGCCCCCGTGTGCCTGACACTCTGCACACAGTGCCCGTTGATGTCCAGTCTGTTCTGACTCAGAGAAGCCCTACAGGACAAAATGGCACTGCCCCATAGGGTTTCCAAGGCTGTAATCTTTACAGAAGCAAACCGCCACATCTTTCTCCCACAGAGCAGCTGGTGGGTTCGAACCTCCAGCCTTCCAGTTAGCAGCCGAGTGCTTAACTGCTGCACCACCGGGACTCCTTCTGCACACAGTAGTGCCCCTAATTCTCACAACAACCGTAATGCTCATTTTACAGCAGGGGAAACTGAGGCTCAGAGAGGTTAACTGCCTTAGTTGCCAAGGGCCGTGACTTGTGGGTGGTGGAGCCCTGGCTTGACCCCAGTCTGACTGCTGCAAATCCCATGGTTTTTCCCGTGCATACCGTCCTGCTTCTAGGGAGTGAAGACTGTACGAGACAGTGTGGAGCCGCCGAAGGTCTTGGCTCTGTCTGGTTGTGCTGTGAACCACAGTCCGGGCTGAGGGGAGAGACTGGAGACTGGGAAGTCTGTTTTGAGCAGACCACAGGTCCCAAGTGTGAGAATCAAATGACAAGACAATGCATGTGAAGGAGTGTCAGAGGTGTTATTAATCAGACGATGAGACGGGGGGGGGGTGGCTATGGATTAAACTGTGTCCTCCCCAAAATATCTGTCAACTTGGCTAGGTCGTGAGTCTCAGTATTGTATGACTGTCTACCATTTTGTCACCTGATGTGATTTCTCTGTTGTAAATCCTATCACTGTGATGTAGTGAGATGGATTAGTGGCAGTTACATTGATGAGATCTACAAGATTGGATAGTACCTTAAGCCAATCTCTTTTGAGATATAAAAGAGAGAAGCAAGCAGAGACATGGGGACCTCATACGAAGAAAGCTGTTCCAGGAACAGAGCACATCCTTTGGACCTGAGGTACCTGCTCTGAGATGCTCCCAGACCAAGGGAAGACTGACAACAAGGACCTTCCTCCAGAGCTGACAGAGAAAGGCTTCCCCTAGAGCCGGCGCCCTGAATTCGGAGTTCTAGCCTACTGGACTGTGAGAGAATAAACTTCTCTTTGTTAAAGCCATCCACTTGTGGTATTTCTGTTATAGCAGCACTAGATAACCAAGACAGGGGGTTAGGAAGAAGGAGATATCAGGGATCATGGATGATTTTGTAGTTTTGAAGCCAAATAATGAAGGAAAAATTCCATAGAACTGGCAGAGTCCACTGTAAGAGACAGAACCCAGGAGCCCATGAAGCCATCAATCCAAAACCTGGAAACCAATGCCCAAATCATGTGAAATACAGAAAACACAGCAAAAACATTGCTCCTCTTCCCGCTAGCTTCGTTCTACAATTGCCGATTGTCACTGAGGCCAGAGACATCACTGTTTGGTGATATTTGTGGTGTAAGACAGAGCAGAAGATATTTACAAATTCAGTTAGGAAACTAATCTATTTGCAAACCTGGCTGGAAAATGTCTGGACTGGACTAAAGCCCTTCCCAATCTTGGGAGTCTGTGGTCTGCGATAGGAATGTAATTTGGCAAAATTTCTTCTGCTACAGGAGTAAAGCCTAAGAACCCTTGGGCAAAACACTTACCCCACTGGGTTTCAGTTTCCATGTCTGAAAAATGAGGGCCGCAGACTCCTTTAGAATCCCTGGGTGGTGCACACAGTTAAGAGCTCAGCGGCTAAGTGAAAGGCCGGAGGTTCAAGTCTACCCACAGACCCCTCAGAAGAAAAATCTGGCAATTTTCTTCTGAAAAATCAGCCACTGAAAACCCTACAGAGCACTGCTCTACTCTGACACACATGGGGTTGCCATGAGTCATAATCCATTTGATGATGGCAACTGGTTGGCACATGGGGTTAGAGTACAATAATAAATCCAGTTTCACAGAAGTTCACCCCCTGCTCCTCAGCCCCCACCCCCTGCAGCCTGGCTGCCCAAGTTTCACCAAATTATATCTGAGTGACTGCAGAGAGGGCCTCACAAGTGTTCACAAATAAGTCTGATCTCATCTGTGGGCCCCCATTACCAATGGAAAAAAAAAAATGAGAAGATTTGTCATGGGAGAACTTCAAGAAAACCCTGAGATCCTCTAATATCACCATGTCACAGGCTTCATTTTCTGTGGGAAGCAGATGACATCCACGGTGACTGTTTCTATTGTTCTTGGCAAGTTACATCAAAATCTGTGTGCCCTGTTCCCAGAAAAGAGCTTATACTCCCAAGTAGGAGGGGATTTAACACCTGCTCTTGCTTAAAGCCTCTTTCTCGCTGGCTTTCTAGGTTTCTATTAGAGAACAGCAAGAGGCATGCCCCACAGAGACCTAAATTAGGTGACGGAGCAATGATTGCATGTCACCACTGAACCTGCCTTAAATGAGTTAAGAGTGTCGTGAAGGGCCACCATTTCTAGCTGAGGAAAGTTGTACTAGGGGTCTGAGTGCCCTCCCATTTCACAGCAGCTGCCCCCAGCTTGCCCTCAGAACTTGGCTGTGAGCAGCAAATAAACTCCTCCGTCTTCATCCCTGTGACTAGTGAGGCAGCCATACCAACTTGGAGGCTCAGGACATTCAAACGTTTGAAGAAATCCTGCCTTCAGTAGAGGATGAGAGATAGTGTGGATAATATCTGAACTTTGTTCAGCACTGTCTTGGGCAGGGGCTAAAAAAAAACCATACCAGTTGCCACCGAGTTGACCCTGACTCATGGCAACTTGATGTGTTTCAGAGTAGAGCTGTGCTCCACAGGGTTTTCAATGGCTGGTTTTTCAGAAATATATCACCTGGCCTTTCTTCTGAGATGCCGCTGGGTGGACTTGAACCTTCAACCTTTGCTTTAGCAATTGATCACTTAAGCGTTTGCGCCACCCAGGAGCTCCACCCGGGGACTACGGGAACATTTAGAAAACAAAACATTTTTTTAAAAAGCTTAACTCTTCTTTGTTGACTGGTGCCCAGAAATTTTCTCTCATTGCAACCAAAGAAATCTAAGTAAAGGTGACCTTGGAGAAAAGAACCACCAGGTACTGCTACTAGATTCAAACTGGGACCCACCCCTACTACCAATGGAAACAGGCGATGGGATTTACAGGTAAAGGATGAAGATTGGAAAGAGGCAGGTCGAATGGAGGAAGGATCTGTCTCTGCTTGGGTTTAGTTCTTGGAGCTGAGGCTTGTGGGGCTGGGAGTAGGATTCCCAAGCCTGATTCTTGAGAGCTGAGGAAGGTTGAGATTCCATTGGCAGTGGGAGGGAGATGACTCTTTCCTTCGGCAAACCAGCAGCTCTCTCTGTCTCTCCAACAGCCGAAAGCTATGGTATGGCCCAAGCAACTGGAGGGCAGCACAGCCCTCTTCTTCCACCTGTTCAGAAAGCAAAGGAGATTCAGGGGCTCCCAGCCCTGCTAGACTTACCTCCAGGGCTGTAAGCAAGGATAACGCTTTGCATGGTCAACTTCAACTAGAATTTTAACCAAGGTTGAATCAATGCGTTTGAAGCTTAAGGTTAATATTCCCACAATTATCCTATTTTTCTATTAGGTTTTCCCTCTTTTTACCCCCTCCCTTGTTTTGCAGGAGAATCTTTTCTATTCTAGATATTGATCCTTTGTTGATTTGCATGCTAGAAATATTTTTGTCTGGTCTGTCACCCATCTGTTAACTTTGTTTCTGGTATTCTTTTTTGAGAAGAAACTCAATTTTTTTTTTTTTTTTTTAGTGTGGTAAAAAAAATTCAACAATTTTTGCATGTATAAATCACTGACTTTGATTACAATCTTCATGCCATACAACAATTTTCACTGTCCTTTTCGGACTTATTTTACTGCCGTTAATATAATTCAATTTTCTCTAAACAGTAACTCCGCTTGCCCCTTTCCCTCCCACCCCTGGGGATGACTAATAAGCTTCGGTTTCTATGTATTTGCCTACTTCATGTAAGCGAACTGATATAGTATTTGTCCTTTTGTGACTAATGTATTTCACTCAGCATGTTTTCAGTGTTCATCCATAATGAGACATGTATCAGGACTCCATTTCTCTCTCTCTCTTTTTTTTTAATGTCTATACCAAAAGCCAAACCTATTGCCATCGAGTATATTCTAACACATAATGACCCTAAAGGACAGGGTAGACTGCCCCATAGGTTTTCCAAGGCTGTCATCTTTACAGAAGCAGACTGACATTATATCTTTCTCCCATGGAGTGGCTGGTGGGTTCGAACCGCTGACCTTTTGGTTAGCAGCCAAGCACTTAACCACTGTACCAGCAGGGCTCCTTTTGTATGTCTATATCACATTTTAATTTATCTATTCATCTGTTGATGGACACTTGGGTTGTTTCCACCTTTTGGCTATTGTGAATAGTGCTGTAATGAACATTGGTATACAGGTTTCTGTTAGAAACCCTTAATTTTAATATAATAAAATTCATTAATTTTTCCCCTTACAATTTTTGAAAATCTTATTCAAGAATTTCTTTTGCCACACCACACACCACAAAAATACATTGTCCTGCATTTTTCACTATTTGCTTCTGTGGTAGAACAGGTTTCTTTTATGTGGCCTTTCTGGATCTGGGTTTGCAATTCTCCCAATATGATTAGTGAGGCTGCAATCTGCCAAGTGATTGGTTGGTTTGCTATCTGCATAAGTGGCTTGCAAGGTGTCTTAGTTATCTAATGCTGCTATAACAGAAACACCACAAGTGGATGGATGGCTTCAGCAAAGAGAAATTTATTCTCTCACAGTCTAGTAGGCTACAAGCCCAAATTTAGGGTGCCAGCTCCAGGGGAAGGATTTCTCTCTCTATCGGCTCTGGAGAAAGGTCCTTGTCATCAGTCTTCCCCTGGTCAAGGAGCTTCTCAGTGCAGGAACCTCTGGTCCAAAGGACATGCTCTGTTTTCTTGGTGGTATGAGGTTCCCATGTCTCTGCTCGCTTCTCTCTTTTATATCTCAAAAGAGATTGGCTTAAGACATAATCTAATCTTGTAGATATCATCAACATAACTGCCAATAATCCATCTTATTAACTTCATTAGTGATAGGATTTACAACACATAGGAAAATCACATCAGATGACAAAATGGTGGACAATCACACAATACTGGGAATTGTGGCCTAGCTAAATTGATACATATATTTTTGGGGGACACAATTCAATTCATGACACAAGGGATTGGTCGGTTCACTATCAGCATAAGCAACATGGAAGTGATTGGTCACTTTATAATCCAACTTTACAAGGATTGGCTGCCCCAACCCCCAGTAGTTGGCCTTTACCAGTGTTGGTTGGGGGACCTGCCCAGCAACTGATAAAAGCCCTAGGACAGGGAGGCTCAGATGGGGCTTCCTGATAAATGAGAGCCAGGAGGGGAGCACGTCCTTTGGACACAGAGCCCTGCACTGAGAACCTCCTACAAGAGCTGTAATACTGTCAAGGGCTGTAGCAGCTGGCAACACTCACGGAGCTGATAACACTGAAGACTTCGAGGAACAGCCACAAGCACAGCAGAGCTGAGCTGCAAGCGGTGGGAACCATGAGACCAGCATATGACTGCAGTGGGCAGAGTCGGCCCACGGAGCACTGCTGGGCACATCTAGGCAGAATGTTGCCAACGAAGCAGAGACTTGGGCATACACAGTACAGAGTTGCCTGTAAGACAGTTTTGCCTCAAGAGGAGTCGTAATGTCGACCTAACCCTGGCACTGGTCCAGGGTGGTCCCAAAGCTGCTGGTTGAGAGCTGGACCAACAAGCATAGGGGGGCCAGATCCAGCCAAGAAAGGCCAGGGAGAGAGACACAGAACGACACGGTCAGCTGCACTTAACCTGACAAGATGACACACCTGCTGAGAAAAATAACTGCCACCCAGTGACACGGCAATGGACGTGGGTAACTTGGGAAGGGTAAGCAGGTCCCCTTTTAGATGTAAGTGGGCTCCTCCCCTATGATGCTAAGTGGGGTACTCCTAAGGGTGGGGGGACTGGTTCACCTTACATCTGTTCCTATTGTTTACTGTTTGCTTTCTATAAGTAATCTGTTGTTTACTGTTTATCATCTATAAGTAATAATAGTGGCTTTCAATTGCCAACACTGTGTGTCATGTGTGTACAACCCAACTGAATTGGACAGTAAAGTTCTTATCCTAGCAGTCTTACCGACGGTTGTAATTCTGAGACAACTATGAGTTGGAATCCACTCCACAGCAACGGGTTTGGTTTGGTTTTTGGTTTTTTTTAATGTGTTTGGAGCCCCGTGGTGCAGTGGTTAAGTGCTAAGGCTGCAAATCCAAAAACCAGCTGTTGGAATCCACCAGCTGCTCCTTGGGAACCCTATGAGGCAGTTCTGCTCTGTCTTATAGGGTGACTGTGAGTCGGAATTGATGATGGCAGCGGGTTTGGTATGTGTTTATACACACAGTTTAGCTTCGTAGTCTTAATTTCTAACATTTATGTCTTTAATCCCTTTGAAGTTTCTTTCATATGTGCTTCAGATAGGTATCCACCTTTATATTCTGCATTTAGCCAGTTTTCAAAATGCCATGGACTAATCTACCCTTTCCTTCACTCATATCTGGTACTATCTCCATATACTGCTTTTTGGTTCTCTATTTACTTAGATTAGTTTCATTAATCTATTTGTCCCTACATTAGTATTAGTATTTTAACACTTTAGCTTTGTAATATGTCTCAGTAGTTGGTAAGGTGAGTCCTTCTTCTTTGTTCTTCTTTTCAAGCTTCATTCTTCCTTAAACATTTGAAGATGTTTGTCAAAATCCCAAAAAATGTCTGAATTTTTAATAGAAATTGCATTGAATCTAGACATTAATTTGGAGGGACATGACATCTTTACAATGTTAAGTCTTCTTATCCATGAATATGGTTTGTCTCTCCACTTATTCAGATCTTCTTTGTGTCCTTTAATAGTTTGAAATATTACTCCATAGAGATAAGTGTAGTTTTCACTATACACAGTTCTGAATACTTGATACTTTTTGACACTATTGTGAATGATTGTTTTATTTTCTCTTATAATTTCTAATTGGTTATTGCTAGTGAAAACAAACCCTGTTGGTCTTTGTATGCTGGGCCCAATCTCCAGCGATCTTGCTGAACCCTCTTTTTAGTTCTATGTACCTTGATTCTATTAGGCTTACTATGTAAATGAGCATATCATCTGCAAATAATAATAATTTTCTCTTTACCTTGTTGACACTTGAACATCTTTCTGTCACTGATGGTAGTGGTGGTGTTCATGGTCTTGGTGTGTTAGCAACTGACTTCCGATATCATATTGAATAATAAGTGAATTAACCATTTTTGTCTTCTTCAAGCTTAAAGAGAATGCATCTAAAATTTTAAGTGTGACATTTGCTGTAGGTTTCACAAAATTAAAAAAGTTCTCTTTTGCTCCTAACATTTCATAACATTTTCACCATAAATTTTGTCATGCATTATCAAATCCCTTTCCTGTATCTGGAGCCCTGGTGGCGTAGTGGTTAAGAGCTCAGCTGCTAACAGAAAGGTCAGCAGTTCGAATCCACCAGCCACTCCTTGGAAACCCTATTGAGCAGTTCTACTCTATCCTATGCGTTCGCAATGAGTCGGAATCAACTTGATGGCAACGGGTTTGATTTTTTTTTTTCCTGACTCTATTGCAAAGATCGTGTGATTTTTCTTCTGCTAACCAAAATGTTGGCAATTTGAATCCACCAGCCACTCCTTGGAAACCCTGTGGGGGAGTTCTACTCTGTCCTATAGGCTCCGTATGAGTCAAAATTGACTAAACGGCAGTGGGTTTAGGTTTAGTCCATTTGTGTGGTAAATTTTACTTTTTCATTTTTAACTAAACATGAATTCTTTAAATAACTTCTACTTGGCCATAATAAATTATTTTTTAACACTAACTAGACAACAGATAAGTGGTAACTTTGATGAAGGGTAAGACAGTACACAACACTGGGAAAATCAGCAGAACTTGACCAATGCAAGGTCATGGAAGCTTCATAGACACATGCAAACTACCTGAGGTACTAAATTACTAGGCTGAGGGCTGGGGTCCATGGTCTCAGGGGACATCTATCTCAACTGGCATAACATAGTTTATATAGAAAATGTTCTACGTCCTACTTTGGTGAGTAGCGTCTGGGATCGTAGAAGCTTGTGAACAGCCATCTATGATACTCCACTGGTCCCACCCCATCTGGAGCAAGGGAGAATGAAGAAAACAAAAGATACAAGAGAAAGATTAGTCCAAAGGACTAATGGACCACAACTACCACAGCCTCCACAGACTGAGTCCAGCACACTAGATGGTACCCAGCTACCACCACCGACTACTCTGACAGGGATCACAATAGAGGGTCCCAGACAGAGCTGGAGAAAAATGTAGAACAAAATTCTAACTCACAAAAAAAGACCAGACTTACTGGTCTAACACACTGGAGAAACCTTGAGAGTGTGGTCCCTGGACACCCTTTTAACTCAGTACATAAGTTACTTTTAAGGTTCACCCTTCAGCCAAAGATTAGACAGGCCTATAAAACAAAACAAGACCAAATGGGCACACCAGCTCAGGGTCAAGGATGAGAAGGCAGGAGGGGACAGGAACACTGGTAACAGGGAACCCAAGGTCGAGAAGGGGAGAGTGTTGACATGTTGTGGGGTTGGCAACCAATGTCACAAAACAATATGTGTATTAATTGTTTAATGAGAAACTAATTTGCTCTGTAAAACTTCATCTAAAGTACAATGAAAAACAAAATTTTTTTTTTAAACTACATGATTGGATTTGGCTAGCCAATATTTTATTTAAGGTTTTTGCATTTATATTAACTTCCTTTTCTTTCCTTACTCAGTTTTGTCATTATGATCATACTAAGCCTCATAAAATAAGCAGTTTTCCCTCTTTCTTATATTTTATATTTTCTAGCACAACTTGTATAAAATAGGACTTAGCTACTCACATTTTCTAAAACTGTTTATGCCTGGAGGTCATTTTTTTATACGTTTTTTATATAATGAGAAAACCTTATATACAGTTTCCTATTATCCATATTTTTTTTATTGTACATTTTTTTAAATGCAGTTGGCACATGCTCTGGTACATGGTTATGGAGTCAGAAGCTGCTTCTTGCCTACCCAGTACCCGTGCTCCCCTTCTTCTTTGCCCCAGTTGTGCTCCTGGCAGCAATTGTATCCAAGTAAAGTGCTTACCTTCCCAGATTCCATTGTAGGTGGAGGTCTGTCAGGGATGCCTGGCAAAGTTTTTGCTTTCCAGATAATAGGCTCCATCCCTTCCTCTTTCCTTTCCTTAGAGGAAAACAGCCATCTTATAACTATGAGGTGACAGGCATCAGCAAGAAAGACCCATACTCATGTGAAGAGTCCTTTTTGCTTAGCTACTACTACAAGAACTACTCTTTTGTTGTTATTGTTGAGAATATACACAACAAAACACACACCAATTCAACCATTTCTACGTGTTCAGTTCAGTGACATTGATTACAATCTTTGAGTTGTGCGTCCATTCTCACCCTCTGTCCTATAGGATTACTATGAGTTGGAATCAACTTGACGGCGATGGGTTTGGTTTTGTGGATTTAGTGCTTCAGTACAAATTTTAACGTTGTAATTCAGCTCTAAGCATTTCCTAATTCCCCCTTCATTTCCTATTTAACCCAAAGATTATTTTAATTTTTTTCCCGGGAGTTTGGGATCTTGAAGCACTCTCTTTTTATTAAAGTCTAACCTTATTGCTTTATGGTTGGATTTTAACCAATATTATTCTTTGTAATTTGTGGAGACTTCATTTGTTAAGGATAAAGAGTTGTGCGTACGTGTGCACATATTTTAGTTGAAGCTTATTAATTGTATTATTTAAACATTCTAACCTGCTTATTTTTAGGTTGCCTGATTTATTACATTCTGAAAGAACTGTACTAAAATCTTCAAATATAATTGTTGATATATCCATTTTCCCCATTTCAGCTACTTGTTGCTTTATATTTTTGAGGCTAGATTGCTGGATGCATATATGATTGTTCTTTATTTCATAAAACATTATTGTTATTTCTTATTGATTTACCATTCCTTCGATCAGTATATAACACCTCTGTTTGTCCCTTACGTTATTTTTCACCTTAAATTAATTTTTTCTGACGTTAAAATTGCTGCCCTGGCTTGCTTTTTTTTGTTATTATTATGCATGGATTTTTTAACCTTTTATTTTTCAATTTTACTTAAATTATCTCTTGTTAAAAATGCATTATTGGATCTTACTTTCATATCCTACCAGAGAATTTCTGAATTTTGATATGTGATATAGTAATAAATGTTATTTTAGGATTTATTTCTGCTGTCTCATTTTTTATTTTCTATTTACTATACTTTCTTTCTACTCCTTTCTATCATCTTCTGAATAGCTCAAAATTTTCTTCCTTCCATTGACAAGTTTGGATTTCCTACTTTTCATTGACCAGAACAAATTTCTTCTGTAGAAAATAATACATTTTATTTATATACTTCTTGTGGTTAACCCTAGCTTACTAAGACCTGATTTAGGAGTTAAAATTGGAGCCATTATTCCCTGTCCTTGAGCATACAGAATGTGAACCAGCTGGAGCTGGACTGACAAGGACTCACAAGGATGCATCAACTGGGCTCTGAGGTATAAAGACAATATCTAGGACATCTTGGAAAGCATATTTTAGGGAACTTTTCACATAAGCAAATATTTTGACAGAGCACACAAGACCCATGTGTTTTCCAGTCTTACCTTTTTCTGTTAGCATTTAGTAAATAGTGTTCAATGCTGAAAACATCACAAAGTTTAGTAAGGCAAAAAGAAAGGTTTTATTTGGTGTATGTTCAAAGAAGCAAAGGTAGGAAATGGAAAAGCCTGCTGCCAGAGCCTTGTCTGTCCAAGTCCAAGGAACATTTACGGAATCAGTGTATATTAACATTACAAATCGGTGAAATCATTAAAATTTTGCACAGATTGACTACAAACTGCTAAATCACCGTGATTCTACATTTTAAATTGTCTTTCTTAATCATCACTGGTACTGGTTTCGGTAACGACAGTCAGGAAGGTCCCCCTGTGTCCAACAAATCTTACTACTCACTAAATGCTGACAGAAAAAAGATAAGAGTAGAAAGGATATAGGTCTTTTGTGCTATTTTATTAATTTATGTGAAAGGTTCCCCGGAAGATGTTTTCCAAGATTGTCCTAGCTATTGTCTTTATATCCCAGGGCCCAGTTGATGTGTCTTTGAGTCCTTGCGAGTCCGGCTCCAACTGGGTCGCATTTTCTATGCTCAAGGACAGGGAATAATGGCTCCAATATTATCTCCTAAATCAAGAGTGAAATTTGTTAGATCAGTGAAGACCCTCTTGACTGTCATTACTGAAATTTGAATAAATGATTATTAAGAAAGACAATTCAAAATGTAGAATCACCATGATTTAGCAGTTTTCAGCCAATCTGTGAAAAGGTGAAACTTTTAATGATTTTACCCATTTGTAATGTTAATATACACTGACGATTCTGTAATATTCCTTGGACTCGGGCAGACATGGATGGCTCTGGCAGCATGCTTATTCATTTCCTACTTTTGCCTCTTTGAACAAATGCCAAATAAAATCTTTCTTTTTGCATCCCTATAACTTTGTGGAACCCTGGTGGTGTAGTGGTTAAGTGCTATGGCTGCTAACCAAAGGGTTGGCAGTTCAAATCTGCCAGGCGCTCCTTGGAAACTCTATGGGGCAGTTCTACTCTGTCCTATAGGGTCACTATGAGTCGAAATCGACTCGACAGCACTGGGTTTGTTTTTTTTTTTTTTTTTGGTTTATAACTTTGTGGTGATTTTCGCCTAGGACAGATCCTTATTTATGTTTACTTTTTTCTCCTATCAGTTTCTTAAGCTTAATAACATTTATATGTTTCCTTAAACAGGACAAGTGCCTTGGCATACTCCCATCACCCTCTGGTCCTTCCTCCCACCACCAATCCCCCATTCCGCTTCCCCAACCATGCTTCTAGTCTATGGATTTTTTCTGGATTATCTGAAATATACTTTTTTTGTGGGGGAGGGAGGTAGGGGAAGAAGGAAGAGAGGCATTGCTAATTTAGGTAACAATATACTTTTCCAAGTTATGTTCTACCCTTTACTTTGCACCCATAATTGCTTCCTCCTGAATTAATTTTTCATCTTCCTGGAATTCTTCCCTTTTAAAACATGCTCTCAAAGGAGAAGGATTTCTGGAATGGTGGAGTGAGGACCTTGGTGAACTGTTCTCCCACTAAAACAACAAAAATACTGGCAAAACGACTAAAATCAATCATTTTAGAACTCTGGAAGTGTACCAAAGCCACATAGTGAACTGAAAATTATCTCTCCAAGAAAAGCAACTGAGCTTTGATAAGACAGTGGGAGTCTGTGGCATTTTAACTCAGGGCTATTCCTGTCCTCCCTCCCTCTTCATCTCAGTGGCCCAGTAGCCGTGAAAACCCAGCAGTCTTAAAGCTAATAGAGAATACTAGCCTCTTTTGAGCTCTGTTAAAAGCCCCATCCCTAAAGCATAGTCAGTACTTGATCCAAACTAGCATCTGTCTGGAAATTTTCCATTCCGAAGGAGCTTTGGCTATTTGATTTGACTTAGAACCTAGCCCAGTGGAAAAAAAAGTCCTATCCCCAGGGCATTGCTGAAAACAACAGCAGTCTGCTGGCAATATCTCAGCTGCCTAAGCTGTGATTTCAGTTGGGGCAAACAAGAGCCTGGCCAACAACAACGAAAATTTAAAAGGAAGTGCCAGAGATCTGGACACCACCAGGGACTTTGAAAGGTTCCAACATATTCCTGGGGATCTAGAGGTCTCCTTACATGTGCATGCTCAAGGAAGACCTTGAAAGTAGAAGGCCCCAGTTAGTCATTTCTGGTTGACCTTGAAGCTGTGTGCAAGCAGAAAGTGAAAGCTAAGTCTGTCTTATAAACTGCATAGAGGTTAACGTCTGCCTTCACACACAGATCCTCTGAGCAAACAGTAGAAGACATACAGGGAAGGCATTTAGGGAAACCTTCAGATAGATCATTGGCTGACCACTAAGTTGTACTAACCCAGGGGTGAACCCTAGGAAACCAGGCTTAAATATAAAAATAAGAATTAAAAAAAAAAAAAAAGCTAACAGAGAACTCAGAGACTGCACACCACAGGGAATACAGAATCTACAGAAGCAGTCCAGACAAGTCGCCAAACAAATAAGCAGCAATGAGAAAAATAATAACAGAAAACCAGCAACAACAACAAACCTGGGAGGCTGGGGATCTGATACCAAATTGTCACAACATATTATCTAAAATGTCATGGTTTCAACAAAAAATTACACGGCAGGCAAAGAAACAAAAAGTATGCAACTAAATAAATAATTTCTTTTGTAAGAATCGGCACAGAGCTGGTTTCTATTAGGCAGAGGTTAAAGATGTCCCAAATGTCCCACTTCTCCAAACTGCTGTGTCACTTCAGCATCTCTAACATCAACTACTGCCCCTCACCTCAGTACTCTTCCTTCTGTCTTTGGGTTGGGCGATGCACTGCAACATCTCACAGAACTAATGAACCGTAGTTACAGTTAAGTGGTTTATTAGGGAAGTAACAGGGTACAACTCAGGATCAGGATCAATTCAGAATTAATAGGAACTCAGGATACAGTTCTTCTATCAGGAGAACTTCTTTGCTGTTACTGCTGCTGGGCCCTGCTCTGTGCCTTACTACCACCAGGCCTTGCTTGGGGCCTTACTACCCTGGGCCCTACTCAGGGCCTTCTCAGGCAAGTGTTACAGCTCTTAGGTCTGTTCGTCAGCAAGCCCCACTGCAGCTGTCTCCTGGTTCCTGCCATCTCCCGCCACTATTGCTTCTGCTGCCGCTGCATCGTCTCTCACTGTCTTCACTGTTACAGCTCCTTCTTTTCTCTCTCTCTGTGTCTCTCTTCTAAAACCTCTGTCAGGTAAGATAGTTATACAGTAAGCTTCTTATCAATTTCTAGGTGTGACTCCCCCTACAAGGGTTCCATGAACCTTATTTGCATTAGCAAAACCATTCAATCCCTGCACGTGCCTTATTTGCATAGTCCCACACAGTTATTTAATGGGAGTCACAAGACCATGAATGGCTAGAAGAGCCATATTAAATAATTCACTACACTGCAGCCACACATACAGGAAAACAAGCAACCAACAGAAAATATCTGAGGGAGCACTGGTGTTGGATTTAGTAGACAAAGACTTTAAATCAGCTATTATAAACATCTTCAAAGAACTAAAGGATACCATGTCTAAAGAATTAAAGGAATGTATGACAGTAATGCCTCACTAAACAGAATATTAATGAAAAAAAATAGAAATTACAAAAAAGAATGCAATAAAAATTCTAGAGTTGAAAAGTACAATAACCAAAATAAAAAATTCACTAAAAGGGAATATTGAACTAGGAGAAGAATCAATGAACTTGAAGGCAGATCAAGAGAGATTTTCCAGTCTGAGGAGCAGAATGAAAATAGAATTGAGAATAATGAACAGAGCTTCAGAGGCCTGTGAGATACCATCAAGCATACCAACATACACATAATCAGAGGAAGAGAAAGAGAACAGAACAGGAAGAATATTTGAAGAAATAATGACTGAAATTTACCAAATTTGACAAAAAAAATTAATCAACATATTCAAGAAGCTCAACATACTTGAAGTAGAACAACTCAAAGCAATCCACACATAGACACATTATAGTCGAACTAATGAAGCCAAAGAAAAAATCTTGAAAACGGCAAAAGGAAAATGACTTATGTACAAGGGGTCATCAATAAGATTAATAGTTGACTTCTCATCAGAAACTATGGAGCCAGAGAACAAAGTGATGACATCTTCAAAGTGTTAAAAGAAAAATACTGTCAATCAAGAATTCTAAATCCAGCAAAACTCTTCTTCAAAAATGAAGGAGAAATTGAGAGATTCCCAGAAAAACAGAAACTGAGAGAATTCACTGCCGTGTAAGAAATACTAAAGACAGCCTTTCAAATTGAAATGAAAAAAGATATATGGTAACTCAAATCCTCATAAAGAAATAAAGAGCACCAGTAAATGTGACTACATAGGTAAATATAAAAGACAATATAAACAAATTTTTGTTTCTAACCCTTTTCTTCTCCTATCTGATTTTGAAACAACTGCATAAAGCCAAAATTATAAAACAGTGTTGATGGGCTTATAGTATACAAAGCTGTAATTTGTATGACAATAATAGTACAAAGAAAGGGGAATGGAACAGAGGTGTATTGGAATAAAATTTTTGTAGAATATTGAAGTTAAGTTAGAATTAATTCAAACTGGATTCTTTTAAGTTAAAATGCCAGTTGTACCACCTCACCTCAACAACACTGGCATTAATCCAAAAAACATAAAATAATAAATGTTGGTAAGGTTGTGGAGAGACTGGAACACTGTTGGTTGTAATGTAAAATGGTACAACCACTTTGGAAATTGATTTGGCGCTTCCTTAAAAAGCTAGAAATAGAACTTCCATACTATCCAGCAATTCCGCTCCTTAGAATATATCCTAGAGAAATAAGAGCTGTCACACCAAGAGATATATGCACACCCATGTTCACTGCAGCATTGTTTACAACAGCAAAAAAGGTAGAAGCAACCAAGGTGCCCGTCAATGGATGAATGGAAAAATAAATTATGGTATATTCACATATTGGAATACTACGCAACGATTAAGAACGACGAGTCAGTGAAACATCTCATAACATGGAGGAATCTGGAAGGCATTATGCTGAGTGAAATTAGTCATATGCAAAAGGACAAATATTGTATGAGACCACTACTATAAGAACTCAAGAAATAGTTTAAACAGAGAAGAAGATACTCTTTGATGGTTATGAGGGTAGGAAGAAGTTTCCTGAAGACAACCAAATGTTTTGAAGGCCAGAGTAGCAGGGACAGGGGTATGGGGACCATGGTTTCAGGGGATACCTAGGTCAATTGGCATAACACAATGTATTAAGAAACGTTCTGCATGCCACTTTGGTGAGTGGCATCTGGGGTCTTAAACGCTAGCAAGTGGCCATCTAAGATGCATCAATTGGTCTCAACCTACCTCGAGCAAAGAAGAATGAAGAACACCAAAGACATAAGGTAAAGACGAGCCCAAGAGACAGAAAGCATCACATAAACCAGAGACTACATCAGCCTGAGCCTGGAAGAACTAGATGGTGCCCACCTACCACCAGGAACACAACAGAGAATCCCTGATGGAGCAGGAGAACAGTGGGATGCAGACCTCAAATTCTCATAAAAGAATCAGACTTAAAGGTCTGACTGAGACTAGAGGGACCCCAGAGGTCATGGTCGCCAAACTCTTTGTTAGTCCAAGACTGGAACCATTACTGAAGCCAACTCTTCAGACACGGATTGGACTGAACAATAAGACAGAAAATGATACTGGTGAGGAGTGAGCTTCTTTGTTCAAGTAGACACATGAGACTATGTGGACAACTCCCATCTGGAGGTGAGATGAGAAGGCACAGGGGGATAGGAGCTGGTTGAATGGACATGGGGAATACAGGGTGGAAAGGAGGAGTGTGCTGTCTCATTAGGGGGAGAGCATCTAGGAGTAATAGCAAGGTGTGTGTCTTAGCCATCTTGTGCTGCCATAACAGAAATACCACAAGTGGATGGCTTTAACAAACAGAAACTTATTTCCTCACAGTAAAGTAGGCTAAAAGTCCAAATTCAGAGAGCCAGGGAAAGGCTTTCTCTCTTTGTCGGCTCTGGAGGAAGGTCTTTGTCCTCAATCTTCCCCGGTTGAGAAGCTTCTCAGGTGCGGGGACCCCGGGTCCAAAGGACACACTCTGCTCCTGGTGCTGCTTTCTTGGTAGTATGAGGGCCCCAACTCTCTGCTTGCTTTCCTTTCCTTTTATCTCTTGAGAGATAAAAGGTGGTACAGGCCACACCCCAGGGAAACTCCCTTTACCTTGGATCAGGGAGGTGACCTGAGTAAGTATGATGTTACAATCCCACCCTAAGCCTCTCAACATAAAATTACAATCACAAAATGGAGGGCGACCACACATGGCCTAACCAAGTTGATACACGCATTTTTGGGGAGACACAATTCAATCCATGACAGCGTGTATAAGTGTTTGTATGAGGAATCGACTTGATTTGTAAACTTTCACTTAAAGCACAATAAATTAAAAAAAAATGTGACCAAAAAAAAAAAAAAAAAGCCAATTGTAATTTCCAGGGCAACAACCGAGAAATTAATTTTTTAAATGGTTTCAAATAAGTTTTGTAGTAAAACTTTTTAGGACTTATGTGCCTGATAATATTCTTATTTCATGCTCACATTTTAATAGTAGTTCAGCTGCTATAAAATTCTTGGTTTCATAAAGTTCTTGCTCTTCAGCCCTTTGAAAATATTACTCCATTGTTATTTTTCATCCCGTTTGATGTTGAAAAGTCTGATGTCAATATGTTTATTATTTCTTGTAGATAATCTGCCTTTTCTCTCTGGGAGATTTTAGAATTTTTTCTTTCAACAACAACAAATATAGTAACATCTGGAATTAACAAAAAAACTGTAGATCTATACAGTCGGCCTTCCACAGCCGTGGTTTCCACATCCACAGATTCTACCAACTGCAGATAGAAAATATTCAGGAAAAAAGAAAGTTCCAAAAGCAAAACTTGAATTTGCCACACAGGAGCACCCCACGGAATCCATGCGAATGAAGTGATACACAGACATACCCAGCTGTAGTCTCCTGCCATTTCACAGATTCTCAGTTTCTCTCCAGCATTTGTTGTTTGAGCATTGTTCCCCTCACCTCTTGTCATTACTCCCTAAACAAAACAGTGTAACAACGATTTACGTAGCACTTACATTGTATTAGGTACTATAAGTAATCTAGAGATGATTTAAAGTATATGGGAGGATGTGGGTAGGTTATGTGCAAATACTCTGCCATTTTATATAAAGGACTTGAGCGTCCCCAGATTTTGGTATCCACAGCGGGTATGGGGGGAGAGTTCTGGAATCAGTTCCCTGCAGACACAGAGGGACAACTGTGTGAAGAAAACTGAAGGATAAAAAAGAAGAGTTGAGCAAATGAAAAAGTACCTTTTTTTTGTAGGTAGGTTTGACATCACAAAGATGTCAATTGTCTCTATACATTTAGTGCAATCTCAGTAAGTATACTAACTGGGTTTTATTGTTTAGTTAGTTGTGTTCTTTGGAACTAGAAAATCCGATCCTAAAGTTGATCTGAGAAAATAAACTAGAATAGCCAAGAAGCTTCTGGAAAAGAAGCACACTGAGAGAGGACTATCCCTGAAACATATAAAAACACACGTAAAGCCTCAGTAGTAAAGGTGTGTGGACAGACAGGTCAACTGAACAGAGAGTGTCCATGGGGAAAAGCAGCACTAGTCCATAAATGGCTTAGGGACAGCTAGGCAGTCATCAGAAGGGAGGGAAAAAAAAAGTTTGATCCATACTATGGTAAACACCATACAGCTCAAAAATAAAAATGTAAAACACGAAACCCTAAAGGGATTTGAAAAAAACATGGGAAGACTCCTTAATAATGTTGTGATATGGAAACCTTCTCTAACTATGACTCAAAATCCAGATGCTATAAAAGAAAAGATTAAGGCATCTGACTACATAAAAATTAAAAAATTCTACAAGAAAAAAAAAAAAAAAACGCCTTAAGTCAAAAGACCAATAAAATAACTGGGAAAAGTATTTGCAACTCCTTTCTAATAAATAATGAACTCTTATAAATCTATAAGAAAACAGCCAACCAACCTAGTAGATTGGTGGACAAAGGAAGTTAGAGAGACAATTCATAGAAAAAGAAATACAAATGGATTGATCCAGAAATCCCACTTCTTGGAATTTATCCTGCCCATATGTGAAATGATATGTGAAATGATATGTATACAAGGTTATATACTGCAAAAAATTGGAAATAACCGAAATATCCATCAATAAGAGACCAATTAATTAAATTACAGAATATCCACATAATGGAACATAATGCAATTAAAAGAATGAGGAGACTTTTAATATATTGATATGGCAAGATCTCTAATATATATTATTAAGTTAAAAAAATAAGGAGCAAAACATTGTTTGTATGCTCTTTTGTGTAGAAAGAGTAAAAAATAAGAACATATTCCTATCTGCCTGCATTTGCATAAAGAAACTCCAGAAAATGCATAAAAACAGTTATTCGTGGGAAAGGTGTGAGAACTGGGTGGTTGAAAGAAGGGATAGTGATGAGGCTTTTCACTGTACACACTTTCTTTGAATTTTTGAACCACGAGGATAGATTATCTGTTTAAAACACCATATTTAAAATACTTTTCTATTTATCTCTGATATTCTTAAATTTCACTGTATATATTTAGATGTGTTTTTTGTTTGTCTCCTTAGATATAAGAATTTCAATCTCAAGTCTCCTCTTTCATACCCTCCATTTGTTTTTCCTTATGAAATTCCTATTATTATTTAGATTTGACATTTTTATTTCAATCCTCTGGACCTTAGCTTTTATTCTTTATCTCCTCCTGAAGCCTTCTGGAAGAGTTCTTAAAGATGGTCTTCTATTCATTAATTGTTCTTTAATTGTATCCATCCTGCCATTTAAAGCATCCATTGAGTTCTGTCGTCCACTCAGCTTTCCATTCAATTCGTTCTTCTCCATTCACGCTTGCTTCTCTTCATGTTCCCAACATCCTCCCTCATCTCTTTGAGGATATTTGTTATGTTTATTTTAAATTCTTATTCTATTGATCTGTTGGTTCTGTTTCCTTTGGACAGGTTGTTCAGTCTGTTATCTTTTATAAAGGTTGCCCCCCTCAGACATCTCATTGTTTTTCCTCATGAGCTCATGTGTGCTTGAGACTACGTTCTACCAACTACCTTGAACTGTCCCTGGAATGTTAAATGGCCTCCCTGCCCTGTTCTGCATATGTATGTATTCAGACAGCCTCTGGTGTTGCAGTCCAAGATCACCCACTCCTGTTTTGCCTCCCTTGACCAGGCAATACTGTTCCTCTGTAAACCTTCCAGAACCTTCCCCCCAGACATGGTTCTTTTCTAGGGGCTGCCTCCCTCTGTTGCAACTGCCTGCCCATGAAAGAGGGACCACTCAGGATTATCCAGCCTGAGTGCATTTGTGTCTGCTCCAGTGCTGCCCCCTCCTCACCCCACCACTCTGGGCTGACACTAAGTTGTCACTGGGATGATGCTGCAAGCTGTACAGTGAGCTTCCCAGGGCAATGTGCAGAAGAGAAAATGCCATGAGCTATCCACCATCCCTGGTACTTAGCCCTCTTCTGTTCTGGACTGCCATTTCTCACACACACACACACACACACACACAACCACATCCCACCACTTTCTGCCTCCCTAGGGTTTCCTCACAGTTTTTGTGTTCCGTTTGGTTAGCCATCCACCTCTCTCAGTTCTACAGAATCTCCAGGGACAGAAGCCCTGATCTGCAATCTTGTGGGAAACCTGAAGTTCACCTCATTTTTAATTGTGGCTTTTCTTAGTCTGCAGATGAAGCATAATCTTCAAGCCTCCATTTTTTTTTCTTCTATAAAGGAGACATTTGAAATAAACGATCTCAAGTTGTTCTAACTTTAAAATTCTGTGGTTCTGTGTGGCAAATGAAGTGACATAAAATATACCGAGATATTTTAAGACTACAGAGTTACCAAGGAAATAAAGAGGCACATGAGGGAATACCCACCAAGAGACAGTTATTAGCAAGAATGGATGTCAGGTTGAGAAAGTGGAGTGTCAATCAAGTTTCAGGGAACTAGGAGAAGGGGAGGATGTTGAGGGAGATACACAAGAGAAAGAGAAAGACACTGGTTAAAACAAGGTTTGGAGGAGAATCAGCAAATCTTGAGTATGACAAAAATAACTAACTACCATGGGGGCAGATGCAAAGATTTTTTTTTAATTTATTATGAGATATTTGAGACATAGGGAAAGGTGTAAAGAATAATGTAATGAACACTTGTGTTCCCAGTGCCCAAAATCTAACATATTACACATCACCAACAGCTTGCCCTTGGTTGACACCCTGGGTGCCTTCACCCAGCAACATGCCTTCTGAGCGGGATGACAGTGGGCAAGGTACTTAACCTCTCTGAGCATCCATCTTCTCATCCATAAATGGAGATGAAGATAATAACAGTACCTACCTTGAGGAGGTTGTTTTAAGAATTAAGTCAATTAGTGGGGTTAGTACTGTTAGTTCTGTTACTATCATTTATTCAGATGTTAAGTGCGCACCTTCATGGGTCAGAATTGTGCCAGGCTCTGGGGACAAACGATCAGAGAAACGTACTCTTCAAAGAGTTTACGGTTCTTATTGCCGTCGTTGCTCTTACCCTACTGGTTCTGACTCTCTAGGGCGCCCCGGGTGGAGAAGCCATCTCTGGTTTAGGGGTTTGTGGGGGGTGGGTGTTCTGGGTGGGAGGGGGGCTGTCCTGCTGTCTCTCCTGAGCCCGCCAGGCTGACTGAAAGCGACCGGGCTTGTGCTTCTGGCCTCAGAAATCCCCACTAAGCGGTCTATTCTGGGGAGGAGGTTGAGGGGAGGATGGAAAGGAGGAGGGTGGGGGGTGGGCAGCGCCCCTCCAGCACGTCTTTTCCTCCCCACGGGCGGGTGGCCAGCAGGGGGCGCCAGAGGACCAGCAATGCCGCTGAGAGGGCGGTTGCTGAGCTCCCTTCACGACGGGTTCGAGACCCCCACCCCACATGGGCTTCCCTTCCAGACAGAGAGCAGAGCCAGGACGCGTGGCCCGCGTGGGGCAGAGGAAGCCGCGCGAGAGCATCGAGGGAGCTTGGGAGCCTGTCCGCGGGCAGGAGCCAGCGGAGGGCCGGCCTGAACCTCCCAGCCGGGGTCTGCCACGGAGACCCAGGGCGCCTGCCCCACACGCCGGGTCTCAAATCTAGACGCTGAGCCTCACGGCCATATGAGTGCATGCATTTACCCTGACAGGGTCGAGGAAGGCAGCCATCACAAAGAAAACATTTGATGTGTGAAATATTCATAACCCTGCTTCGACATGTCTCCAAAATTTAATAATCTAAGAACTTCAAAATGAGGCACTGGTCCCGAATCTCTTGCCCCCTCCTCCACACCCTTGTTGGCCATATCTCTTCAGTCCCAGGCTTCTTGCATAGCCTCACACATCTAGACCGCACACACATCCTTCACCCACTAGCTAGTTGTCAACCTCAGGCCTCCTCCCACCTTCAGGAATCTCCAGCCCCTCTCCTGCACATCCCCAAAGGCCCATGTTTCTCTGTCCACCCTCACCCCTACCTCAGCTAAGCACCTCTTCTTCTTTCCTTTCTTATTTGCTATCTGTCAAAGGCTCACCTGAACCTGGGCGGGAGGCCTAGGAGCAGGGGTCCCTCAAAAGGACAATCCCATTTCTCAGCCAGGACACCCCGGCCCTGCCTCCCAGGCCTGGGCACCACGGCAGTACCTACTGAGGCCTAACTTCCTCCCAGAGTTCCCGAGGGGTAAGGGCAGGAGTAAGGAGCAGGACCCCAGCAAACATGAGGCCAGGAGGCAGAGGGCTAAGCACGAGTTCTGCGTGTAGTCCACAGAACCAAGCAGCCTGTTGCTAGGTAACCAGAACCTCACATCACCCCCCACAACACATCATCTGAGCCAGGGATTCTGTCTCCAGCTATCTTGGGCAGAGTCTCTCAAATACCTACCGCCCCTGTGGGACTCTGAAAGCAGGAGAAGAGAAGAAACCAGAGCCCAGCCACCACCCCTTGGGATCCGCCACCCACTATTTCACTGTGAGGACCCAGCTGACTGGGCCGTGAGGGCACCGCAGCCATGAGCCTGGGAATCATGGAAGAGGAAGATCTGGCCGAGTACTTCCGGCTGCAGTATGGGGAGCGGCTGCTGCAACTGCTGCAGTGAGTGTCTGAGAGCCCGCCCCATCTCTCTGTGCCTTAGACCACCGACCTATGCCTCACCTTCCTGCTCCCAGCCTGTCCCCGCCTCCTCCTATAACCCAGGGCTCCAGATCACCCTGACACCAATCCCCCCATCACCCTGCCTCAGCTCACTCTCCAAATGAGCACGCCTCTCTCTTCTCCACACCCCAGACCTTTCACTCAGGTAGGGGAGACACCCCCTTCCCTCCCCATGGGTATCTCTCTCCACTGGTTACTGCCCAGCCCCAACCTGCCTCAGGCACCCAGAGCCCACAGGCCCCTCTTGCCGGTGTCTTGGGCAGGAAGTTCCCCTCCACTGAGGAGCAGTCGGAGTCCCCATCCATCCGGCTGCTGGAGAAGAAAAAGGAGGCCAAGATCATGCACCATGCTATGGAGCAGAAGAAGGAGGTGGGCCAAGGGGACAGGGTGCTGGGGTGCATGTCTCTTCCCTCTGGGGAGAAGAAAAATGATCCGAGTCTCTGGTGCTATTGTTGTCCTGGGGTGCTCTGCTCCAAGCCAGCCATGGGACAGAGAGGGAGAGGTCTCCTATGAACCCTTCCGGGCATGGGAATAGCAGTTCTGGGCAGGGGATGCTGGGACCTTCCTCAGTACACATGTCTGAGGCCCTCTTGACCACTCTCCTTTCCCCACCCGCAGACATTTAAACGCAGGATGGAGGCCTTGAACCTGCGCTGGGAGGAGCTGGGCATCAAGGAGGCCCAGCTGACGGCCCACATCCAGAAGTTTGAGCAATTCATCCAGGTAGGTAGCGGTGTGACCTACTGTGGCAGCCAGTGGGACTCACACTCTGCTGTCCAGCAAACTGCCTTCCCTCCCTCCTCATCCCCCTAGCTTTTGCTGACCTTCTCTCCCTGGGTTCAATGGCTGGCTGTACTCCAGCAATCCTGATGCTTTCCCCCTTCCAATCCCTCATTTACAGCTCTGTTTGGAATTTCCTGTTTACCTGCCCCTTCTAGATTGCTGTTTCCTGTTTCCTTGCCAGTACCTAGTGAATGAACAAATGAATGAATATATCAGAATCAGGGCTGGGCCCTTGGGAATACAAAGATGAATAAGACAGGACCCATCCTTGCACTGAAGGTCCAGACAGGAAATGGTCAGAGGAGCAGGCACCAGAGTTCACTCCCAGACAACCCCTCTCAATGGGTCCTTAGAGGAGGGATTTAGTCATCTTAAAGTCCAGCCAGCACTTATCAAACCCTTAAGGGCCTGGCCCAGCTCCAGGGGCTCGTTGCTGCCCTTGGCCATAGAGGAGCCTACTCTTAAGCATCTTCCACCATGCTTGTGCCTAAACCAGACAGGAAAAGAAGCTGGCTGACTGGGGGCCAGTCCTTTTACTGACCAGAAAAAAGCTCATGGAGTGGTTGGAGCAGCAGGAGATTTGGGGGTGAGGGGTCCTCCAGATGGCTACTAGAGGACCAGCAGCACTGAGGTCCCTGAGAGTTTGTTACAGACGCCTGGACTCTCTTCTCTCCTTGCTTTCAGCAGGCGTGAGGTCAGTCCCAGGCATCTGTATTTTTACCAAGCTCTCCAGGGGTTACAGATGTACAGTCGGATTTGAAAACCATTGGCTTAGGGCCCTTGTCCTCTCCTGGGCTTAGGGAGCAGAGAACAAACCCCTGAGCACCTTCCTTCATGCCATCCAAATGCTGGGACCACACATGCCACCCATGGGGAATCAACAGGGCCCCAGGGAGGAAAGGGCCACACAAGTGCTGGGAGAGGGGTGGGTTTGCCTCCTACATCTTGGAGGGAGGGTTTGGCCGTAGGAAGGAGAAGGCAGGACTGGACACATTGCAGTAGCTGAGCCTCATGTCATTTTGGGTGTCAAATTGCCTATGCCATCTTCTCCAGCCCTGGCCTGGTGCCAGTCTGAGCCCCTAGGAACATGCTCCCTGGAATGCCTTATCCCCTCCGGTCCCCTGGACCAGGCCCATTGTCTGCCTCATCTCCCTGTAGTTCAAGGGCTGCTACCTCAGCTTTTGGAAGAAAAAGAAGGGCCACTGCCTTTCATTTATATAGTTGGAAAAACTGAGGCACCAAAGTTGGGAGAACATTCGGGCCTCCCAGCTATGGGCCCAGGAATTTACCCCATGACAAACGTCCACCACTAAGAACAGAAACAGGGGAAGCTTTGTCAGAAGGTTTGCTTCTGGAAAGTCCACTTCCGGGCCGTCTCACCCTTCCCCAGGGTTGAGCTGTCTCCAGAGACTGAGACGTGGGCCTCCGCATTTGGCCCCCTGAAGTCTGGAACTCCTCCCACAGAATCAGAATCATTTCCCAAGGCCACCTCTTAACTTGGGTCTAAACCTCCCCCCTCACAGCCTTCTGAACCCCAACTCACTCCACAGAAACCCCGTCAACTAGCTGCAGATAAGTTTGTAGACCCTTTTCCTGTGTGCCTCCTCTCCCAGTGGGCGGCCCAGCCTTCCCTGCCCATCCTCAGAGTGTCCAGAACTCAGCCAACCGGCCTTGCGAGGGCACCAGGGGGCTGAGGGCCCCTCCAGCCACTGGCAGTTCTGACTGGTGCCCCTGCTCCGGCCCCAGGAGAATGACCAGAAGCGGATCCGCGCCCTGAAGAAAGCCAACAAGGAGCGAGAACTCAAGAGGCAGCGCATGCGGGAGTTGGCCAAGGCCAAGCAGGAGATGGCAGCTCTGCGGCTGGAGCACCAGCGGCTGAGCTGCAAGCTGCAGGACTACTCCATCTTCAACAAGTACCTGGAGAGGGTGGTAGAGAACTCTGAGGTGAGTCCTGGGGTCGAGTGGGGAAGAGCCTTGGTGCCCACCTCAGCCGCACCTCCCCTTCCCCAGAGTGTGGGGCTATGGGTGGCATTTCAGCCTGAGCTAGCTGGGATTTAGGAGCTCCTGGGGGCTCTGTGGGAAACCCTGGTGATGTAGTGGTTAAGTGCTACAGCTGACAACCAAAAGGTCAGCAGTTCAAATGCACTAGGTGCTCCTTGCAAACTCTATGGGGCAGTTCTACTCTGTTCTTTAGGGTCACTATGAGTTGGAATCGACGTGACAACAATGGTTTTGGGGGCTCTGCAGTGATGATCACCCTGGAGGGGTGCTGGAAAGAGGCCTTAGATTCTAGTGCCTGGTGCCCTCAGAATGTTGGGGTTTGTGCCCATGGGGCCCAATCATGCCTACCTGATCCATGCAGACACTCTCTCCTCAAGACACAGACCCTGAGAACACCTACTGCCCTTGACACACACACTCACAAGGCAAAATGGAGTCTCCACAGTGAGCGGGGCTCCCTCCCCTCTTGAACCCAAGGAGCAGTGAGAGTCTACAGAGCCTCCAGCCTTGATCTAGAGCAGAGACATCACTTGCCCCCTCTCCCTTTCCAGAATATTCTATCTACCATGAGCTCATATCTAGTGGTTGGAAGGCCCTGGATATTCCTGTGGATTTTTTTTCCAGAGAAGCTTTTGTTCCACAGGGTGAGGCTTAAAAAGATGAAGAGAGGCTGCTGCCCTGGGCTGGGTATTCATCAGAAAGCTTGTGAAAAGTTTTGAGTCCCTGAGTGGCAGAAATAGTTAAGTGCTCAACTACCAACTGAAAGGACGGTGGTTTGAACGCACCCAGGGGCACCTTAGAAGAAAGGCCTGGTGATCTGCTTCCGAAAGGTTCACAGTCTTGAAAACCCTATGGAGCGCAGATCTACTCTGACACACCTGGGGTTGCCATGAGGCGAAATTGGCTTGACAGCAACAGGTTTGGATTTTGTTATTAGGAAGCCTCCAACACCACCCAATGCTTTTTATCTTATTTTATTTTTTGCTAACCATTAAATAGCACTTACTGCGTACCAGGTGCTGTTCTAAGAACTTACATACCCATCGCTGTTGAGTCAATTCCAACTCATAGCAACCCTATAGGACAGAGTAGAACTGCCCCATACGGTTTCCAAGGAGCGACTGGTGGATTCAAACTGCTGACATTTTGGTTAGCCGCTGTAGCTCTTAACAACTGTGCCACCAGGGCTCCTGGTGAACTTACATAGGTGTATACATTTGCTCCTCACAATAGCCCTATGAGGTAGCATCTCCATTTTACACATGAGGAAACCCTTTGTCCTCTGCCCCACCCCATTTTTTAAAATTCATTTGCTCCCCAAATTTGTATTTAGAATCTGCACTGTTCTAAGACCCAGCAGCCCTCCCTGGTTGCTGTCCCAGCTTTCCTGACCCTATAGCCAAGTCCCCAGAAGGAGTTGTCTACACTGACAGTCTCCACAGCTTCACTTCCTACTTATTCCTTCACCAGTACAGTCTGGCTTCTGCCACCCTCCCCAAAGTCACCCGTGACCAGACCTGCGGGACTCATTTCTGTCCTTAGCCTGGCATTAGCCACTGCTGGCTGCCCACCTCTCCAGGTGCTCACTCGCCCTTGGGTGCCTCTGTGACCACACCTTCGCTGTCTCCTGTGCCATCACCCTTATCCATCCTCCTTCAGGGCCCTCACCACTCTCACAGTGAGGCCATGCCACAGTTTGCAAAAGGTTGGTGCTGTGTGCTTTATCTCCCTCCCAGAGAGCAGCCAGCTCAGAAGAGGTTAGGACAGAGGGACAGAGAGGAGACTGGGAAGAGACTGCCTCATGGGGTGGGGCTTGTTTCTTAGGGATTGGGGCCTGGTGGTCTGTCTTTGTGTGTCCGTGTAAGTCATGTCTATGTAAATGTCTGTGTGAGTGTAAGTTCTGTGTTTAGATCTAGGTTTGTGTCTATGACTGTCTGTCTTCTGTGTGTGTGTGTGTCTGCTGCGGGAATGAAGTCTTAGAGCAACAAAGACAAGCTTTTAGACCAGGCCTCCAGCTGTCCCTGCTTCCTCTCCTCCCCCAGTGTCTTTGGCTTACTTGAGAATAAAATGCGGAGAGGAAGGGAGAGAAACTGGGTAAACGCCCAACCGAGTGCAGAGCAGGGAGCCCTGGTGGCGCAGTGGTTAAGAGTTTGGCTGCTAACCAAAAGGTCAGCAGTCTGAATCCACCAGCCACTCCTTGGAAAGCCTATGGGTCGCTATGAGTCAGAATCGACTTGACGGCAATGGGTTTGGTTTGGTTTTGATTTACCACAGAGTGAAAAGCCTCTCTGGTTTGACTATGCAGCATGTGCTGGGCACTGGGCTCAGGGTGTCCCTCGAATAACTTCATTCAGCCTTCTCATTAGCTGGCAGAGAGGCTCAGGGAGGTTGGGTGACCTGCTCAGGGTCTCCCAGCTTGTCAGTGGCAGAGCCTTGGCTTTTTCTCACTCCCCTGTGGGCGCCGCCATGTCACTGAAAACTGCTCATCTGAAGGTCACCTTGAGGCCAGGGCTGCAGGGACTCTCCGCCCTCATCCGCCCCTCCAGCATGGCAGCATGTGACACTGTTCAGGCTCCTCCTGGAAACACCTTAGCCCCACCTCTGTGTCACCTCACGCCATTACTGCCCTCATCCCTCTGGCCCCTCCCACTCAGTGTTCTCCGGGGCTCCTCTTCCTCGGCCATCTGAAACCCTGTGTTCTTTGGGTCTTTGTTGCAGACCCCCCACTTTTCCCTGGTAATTCTGGGGTCACCCACGTCCATGGCTACCCACCTCGTCCTCCCACTCAGACACCCTGAGGGGTGTGGCCAGCAGCAGCTGTGGCTCCCTGTGGCGGGTCCCCAGCCATGGTGGGGTATATCCCCATGCGGGGTGTGGAGAGACACAAATGTACAGCTTTTAAAGTCCCTTGGTGTCTTAGTTACCTAGTGCTGCTGTAAGACAAATACCATAAGTGAGTGGCTTTCAGGAACAGAAATTGATTTTCTCACAGTTCTGGAGACCGAAAGTCCATATTGGGTCTCGGCCATGTCAATGTGCGCATTGTAGGTGGTCCCAGGTGTTCCATGGTACCTTGGCTTGTACATGATTCTCACATGACATCTGTCTTCCCCCTGCCCCCTGCGTGCCATCTCTGTGTCTCATCTGCCCTTTTTATAACTCAGAAGTGATTAGATTTAAAACCCCCTTGGGTGGGCCTAATTAACACAACAAAGAAAGCCCTATTTCCAAACAGGTTCACATCCACAGGTGTAGGGGTTAGAATTCCAACACATATTTGGAGGGGGATACAATTCAATCCATAGTACCCAGTGACACTTGTATAGAACCACTCATCTAATTTATTTCTGCAGGAGTCCCAAATCTGTGTTATTTCCTGCATTCTAAGGTACTAACCCCTCCCCACCAAAAAAACCAAACCCATTGCCGTTGAGTTGATTCCAACTCATGGCGACCCCATGTGTTACAGAGTAGAACTGCTCCATAGGGTTTTCTCGGCTGTAATCTTTACGAATAGTTGATTTAATATTGGCGTGGTTTTTTATTTGGAGGGTAGTTAGGAAAAGAAGCTTTGGTGGCAAAAACGGTTAAGAGCTTGGCTGGTAACTCAAAGGTTGGTGAGTCGAACCCACCCAGCGGCTTCGTGCAAGGAACACCTAACAATCTACTTCCATAAAGATTACAGCCAAGAAAACCGTGTAGGGCAGTTCTACTCTGTCACTTGGGGTCGTTATGAGTCAGAATCAACTTGAGGGCACCCAAGAACAACAAAAAGTTAGGGAAGGTTACCGTATTAAAAAGGATTCCCAAGGTGGTGCAGACAGTTAAGTGTCGCCCTGCTAATCAAAAGGTTGGCAGTTCGAACCCACCCAGAGGCACCTTCAAAGAAAGGCTTGGTGATCTGCTTTCTGAAAGATTGCAGCCGTGAAAAAACCCATGCACAGTTCTACTCTGCAACACCTAGGGCCACCATGAGACAGAACTGACTCAGTGGCAGCTGGTTTTTACCCTATTAAAGAAGCAGATAAACAATATGGTATGTCTCAAATTCAGAGATAGCACAATTATATCTTAGAACTGAAGAACCTGGATATATCTCTGGCCAGCATCTTTCTCCTAAGCTTCAGGCCACTGTATCTATCTCCTTGCGACCACACCCCAACTCATCTGCTTCCTCCCACCCCCAGGCCAGCCCTCGTGCTGATGTGCCCTGGGCTGGGGAATGGCACGGCCACCCACTCACAGCCCGCCCAACTCAGGCCTCAGCCTGGGCTCTCCTCTGGCTCACTCCCCACAGCCATCAATCTCCAGATCTAATCTGTTCTGCCTCTGAGGTATTTCTGGAATCCATCCCCTGCCCCTGCCCTCATCCAGACTACCAGTGTACCTCACCCGGAGTTCAACTTTGTGTTATTTCTGGACAGCCTGTTTGGCGGCCTACAGCCAACGTGATCTTTCTTCTTTCCTTTTTTTCCTTGCCTCTTCTTTCCTTTCTTCCTTCATTCCTCTCTCCCTCCTTCCCTTCCTCTCTCTCCTCCTCCTTCCCTCCCCGTCTCCCTCTCCTCTTCCTCCTCCTTCCCATCCTTCCTTCCTCTCTCTCTCTCTCTCCATTCTTACCAGATTATTTTAAGCACAGGAAATACATGGCAGCATCCAAGTACTCACCACACAGCTTTGTCAGATCTTTTCCCTATTTGCCCTGGATTCTTTTTTTTTTTCTTAAGAAATAAAACACTACAGGTAGTTGAAGGCCCTTTTGTGCTCCTTCGAAATCTCATTCTTCTTTCCCTTTCCTCAGAGTTAATCGGTACCCTGATCTTCAAATTTCTCATTCTCAAGCTTGTTTTTATTCTTTTGCAACATATTACCAGTTGCCGTCGAATCAACTCCGACTCATGGCGACCCCATGTGTGTCAGAGCAGAACTGTGCTCCATAAAGTTTTCATTGACTGATTTTTTTCAGAAGTTGATTGCCAGGCCTTTCTTCTGAGGTGCCTCCAGGTGGACTCAAACTTCCAACCTTTCAGTGGGTTGCTGAGTGCATTAACCATATCCAAATTAAACCATACCTGTTGCCGTCGAGTCGATTCTGACTCACAGCGACCCTACAGGGCAGAGTAGAACTGCCCCCTAGGGTTTCCAAGGAGTGCCTGGTGAATTCGAACTGCCGACATTTTGGTTGGCAGCCGAACGCTTAACCACTGCACCTCCAGGGCTCCACCATGTCCATAAACTGTAAATAGTGTTACACATGTTCTCCTGCCACTTGCTTTTTCCTATCAACGATACAGTTTTTTTAAAAAACCTTTTTATTGTGGAAAATTGGAAACACATACAAAAGTATAGAGAGAATCTCTAATGAATATCCATTGCTCATCACCTAGTTCCAACAATTATCAACTCGTATCCCCACACTTTCCCACCTCCGCCATTCGGAAGCAAATGATATCCATAAGTATTTCAGTATGCATTTCTAAAAGTTAAGGGCTCTTTTTAGACATAATCACAATGCCATTATCACAGTTAGCTAAAAAGCTAACAGCAATTCCTTAATATCAAATATTCAGTCAATGTTAAAATGTCCCCAATTATCTCATAAATGCTTTTTGTACAGTTTGTTTGTTCCAATCAGGGTCCAGATGCGGTCTGCACACTCTATTTGGTTGATATGGTTCTTCAGTGTCACAGACATTATGCTGAGCAAAAGAAGCCAGCCACAAAAGATGACATAGTGTCCTATTTACAATTAAAAACAAGTTAAATTAACCTATTGTGACAGACAGGAGAAAAGTGGTTTACTTGGTGGTGGTGGTAAGGGACATTGATGGAAGGGGGAGAGGACCTTCTAGAGGGTGCTAGAAATACTCCATCATTCTTCCTTCTTTTATTAGCTGGAGTACTACTGTCCGGAAAAGGCCTCTAGAAAGAGACTCTTTCCTTCACCACCTGTTTGATTACTGTGTGGGCCTTAAGGAAGAAGCTTGTGAAACACTTGCTTCTCTATTTACAGTTTTCAAAAGTGACCTGTAAAGTTTTTAGTATCACAGTGAACTCATGGATTTTCACACATTTTATACATTTCAATTCTTTGCACTTATTTCTCACTCTGATATTCAAACTGCCCTGTCTTTGGACGGTGGGCGCCTCTTCAAGTTGGCACCTGAGTCCTTCTGACACTCTATTAAGTTTTAGAGATGTACCCCTGTTCCTGGGAGCTCTGAGCGAATTCATTCATTGTAGCCCCTGCATGGTGCTGCATTGTGTCTGGAGAGAATTTTCTGAAATGCAGATACGAAATTATCTTTCAGCTTCTTAAAATCCTTCAATAAATGAAGTCCACACTCTTCACAGGGTTTACTGGACACTTTTTTTTTAACTTCTCCAGGCCTATCTCTCCCTCCCCATCTTGAACTTATGCCATTCAGTCTAAACTACCTTTAGCATCATGAAGGTGCCACACACACCCCCACTCGTTTTGTTAGTTGCCACCGGGTCAGCTCCAAGTCGTGGCAACCTCATGTATAACAGGATGAAATGCTGCCTGGTCATGAGCCATCTTCAAGATCACTGGTATACTTGAGTCCATTGTTGCGGCCACGGTGTGTTTTTAGTGCCTTCCAACCTAGGGGGTTCGTCTTCCAGCACTGTATCAGACAATATTCTGTTGTGGTCCAAAGGGTTTTATTGGCTAATTACTAGAAGTAGATTGGTAGGCCTTTCTCCCTAGTCTGTCCTAGTCTGGAACTCCACTGGAACCTGCCCACTGTGGTTGGCCCTGCTGGTATTTGAAATATTGGTGGCATAGTTTCCAGCATTAGAGCAACATCACACCACCACAGGATGACAGACTGACAGTGTGGTGGTGGCATTCATCTTTACCTATGCTGTTTCCTCTACCTGTAATACTTCCTCACCTTCCCCCTCTGCTTTTGCCTGGCTATCTTCCATTTAACCCTCCAACCTCATTTTAGCCATCCTTTCCCCCCAGGAACCCTATTATGGCTGTTCCCCCCTCTTCCAAGCCTGAGTCGGGCTGCCCATCCCCACCGAGCCATACTTGGCAAAAGACCAGCAGGGCAGTCCTGGGACACTAGTCTGTCATTGGAAATGTGATGAGATGGAGAAAGCACTCAGGGCATGTCCCCTGGAGCCAGAGGTGCATGTTGACAACCCTGGGAAGGCAAGTGGGAGTCACAGGCACTGGTGCTCACACTGCTTTCTAGAGAGGGTGGTTACGGGGCTTCTGCTCTGGTGAATAGGCCCTATGGTTTAGGGCCAGAGTAGGGTAGTTCTGGATTATGCTGGAGGAGGCAAGCTGGACCCTCTCCAGCCCCAGCTTCTCCCAAATAAATACCAGTAAATGCTGAATAAATACTAGAGAGCACCATGTTTGAAGGAGCACCAAGGTACTACCCCATGTATCTCAGCTCAACCCTGTCTGCCAATCATATTGTTGCTGTAAGCTGCCATGAAGTCGGCTCCAACTCATAGTGACCTTATGTATAACAGAACAAAATATTGCCAGGTACTGCATCACCCGCACAATCGTTGGTATGTTTGAGCCCCCAGTCATAGATAGGGCTTATTATTCTGTGTCGCAATGGCCTGTTTACTCATCTGTCTGTCCTCCCTCCCTCCATACCACTCCCTATGTTGTAAGCTCCCTAAAAGCAGGGTCTGGCTTTCTTATCTCCTGCTGTGTTCCTAGCATTTAGCACAGGCCCTGGCTTGTAAGTGGTTCTTGGTACATTCTTTTTTTTTTCTTGGTACATTCTTGTTGAATAGAATAATTATTGCCTTGGATGGTTGTTGTTAGCTGCAGTAGAGTTGGCCCCTAGCTCATGGCGACCCTATGCACAGTGGAAAAAAACACTGCCCAATCCTGTTTCATCCCTGTGATAAGTTGTCGATTGGACCTTTGTGATCCCTAGGGTTTTCCCTGGCTAATTTTCAAAAGTAGATCACTAGGCCTTCTTCCTAGTCGTCTTAGTCTAGAAGCTCTCTGGAACTATTCAGCATCATAACCGGAACCATACCAAACCCATTGCCATCAAGTCGATTCCGACTCACAGCAACCCTATAGGACAAGTAGAACTGCCCCATAGGGTTTCCAAGGAGTGGAAGGTAGATTAGACCTTTTGGTGAGCAGCTCAGATCTTAACCACTACACTACCAGGGCAAACGTGCACTGACAGAGGCTTGGTGGCTATGCCTGAGGAGCACTGGCTATGAATTGAACCTGGGTCTCTCACATGGAAGGCAAGAATTCTACCACTAAACCACCACTGCCCCCATACTGGCTTGGAAGACATCTCAAAATGGCCTCCATCAGCAATTCTCACCCCTGGGTGCACTTCAGATCACCTAGAGAACTTTTGCAAAATTCAGATGCCAGGGGCCACCTCAGACCTGTTTATTAACCCAAATTTCTGGGGATGGAGCCTGACAGGTGTCTTTTTTTTAAAGCCCCCCTCCCCCCCTTCTAGCATGCAGCCAAGATTGAGAGCCCCTGGCCCAGTTGCACCTTGCCCAACACAGAGACCATGACCCATACCAACCCAGGAGAAGCGTAGGCAGGACTCCAACATCCTCACAATCTTCGCTCCTTGCCCGCGGCCCGGGGCCTCCCTGCCAGGCCGGTGGGCTGTGCTGGCTCTTTGGCGGTGCAATGACCCAAGTTTCCGGCCACAGTTTGAGGAGATCCACGAGGTGATCGCGCGCTACAAGACGCTGGTGAGCATGCACCACGACCTCATGCGGTCTGCGCAGGAAGGCCAGGAGAAGATTGAGCGTGCCAAGGCGCGTCTGGCGCGCTACATGGAGGAGAAGGATGACGAGATTCTGCAGCACAACAATGAGTTGGCACGGCTGCAGATGCGCTTTGACCGCGCTCGCAGCGATGTCATCGTCTGGGTGAGGGGCTCGTTAACCATCCTGGGGCCAGGGAAGTGAGGGCCGCCAGCCCTCCTCGGCACCCCCATCCCACACTTCTGGCCCTCATGCCCCCGTTCGGTTCCTTCCCCAGGAATCTCGCTGGGCGCACATCCAGAACACCGCTGCCAAGAAGACCCTCCTGCTTGGCACCATTAAGATGGCGACACTGAACCTCTTCCAGATTGTGAGCAAGCAGCTGAAGGAGACGGCCAGTGTGTCCCTGGACGACACACACAAACAGCTGGACATGGTAGGAGGAGGGGCAGGCGCCTGGGGGTGACTGAGTGGGCAGAACTTAGGAGGTTCTAGATTTGGTGAGTGGTGGAATGGACCTGATAGAGCAGTGAACCTCAGATTTTAACGCGCATCAGAATCACCTGGGGAGTGGAGGGTATTACTGGGTCCCACCCCCAGTGTCTGATTCAGTAGGCCTGAGATGGGAGCCAAAGATGCTACATTTTCACCGAGTCTCCAGGTGATACTACGGGTCTGTTTTCCACCCTTTGAGAACCACTGCATTAGTGCTAAGACCCTGTGGGCCTCAGTCAAGGTGGGCAGTAACACAGGGGCTGATCAACCAGTAAGCAAGGTACCCACGGGCTTACATTAAGCAAGGTACGAAGGGCTTACTTGTGTTTTCTTACTAACCTGTAGTGTACGATTTCACCTGTTTTTCAAGTGAAATTGTGCACCACAGAATAGTAAGTAAACACAAGTAAGCCCATGCTTACCTTGCTTGTTGGGTAATCTATCTACTACTAGCAGGGACCCACTATTGAATTCATTAGCTGTGCAAAACAGCCTTTTTAACTTCTTTCTAGTCAGGTACTGTGGCTTGTGCTCAAGGCCTATTTCGTTCAAAAGAGGAATTAGCAAGTTTAGAGAAGTGTTAAAATCATATTAATACTAACCTGACACTTTCTCTTTAAGGAAACTAAAAAGGAAACACTTTTTCACCTTAAGATTCAAAGTTATTTCATCCCATGTCCACGTGTCACCTAAAGTCACTTCTTCATGCTATCACTGTATCTGCCTCTAGGATTTGCAACTCCATACCTACTTAGTGCTTCTAGGCTGCTAAACCTGATATTCGATTTTGTGTAGGAATGTGGTTTCCTGAAGAAGTCAGTCACAAGAGAGCAGTGGACTCCTTACACATTATGCCTAGGGGGCTTCGTCTTGGGATGGGGGAGGCCTCTCGCTGGGTGGGGTTAACTCTGGTTCGTTTGCCTTGCTAGATCCAGCAGTTTATCCAAGACCTGTCAGACATCTGGGCAGAGGTGAAGAAGAAGGAACAACAGCAAATACGGGTTTAAGGAGGCGACCATGGTTCCAGAATGTCCCGAGACAGAGACTGAATAAATGCCTGGTGAGCTTGCAGCTCAGTCACCCTAGCCCACTGAGGATGCCTGTGCCTTTCTGCTGGCAAACACCTGCCATTTTCTCCTCCACTTCAGTCCATCCCAGCCCTGAAAACATTAAATTTTATGAGAAGTTTACTCCCAAGTTCTATTTTTGGTGGTTTATTTGTAAGGAAGAGGGCCAATGAGGGGGAAGCCCCCAAAAGGACCTCCTCTCAAAGTTAGTCACTTAGGCTGCACAGGGACTAGAAACCAAATCTAGGGTGTGGTGTTTTCTAGGCTTTGGACTAGTGAATGTTTGGTGGGCAATGGATGAGTGGGGTTAGTTAATACCTAGGACCCCTCTTTCCTCCACCACTCAAAGACTGAAAAAAAAAAAAAGTGTTTCTAATCTGAACGCAAAGACTGACTAGGAAGTATACAGGCAGCTTCTCAAGTCAGTGTCCAAAGTTGCTGAGTCAAGAACTCTTGTTTAGATACGGTGACACAAAGAAATAAAAGTTAGGTTTAAGTTTAGAAAAATAGGAGTAAATAATAAGGTAACCACAAAGGAGACAAACTATCCTACTCATCAAAATAAAATATAAGAAAAAAACAGAGACTCAGCAGAAACAAAATTAACAACAACAAATAAGAGGAAAGGACAATATGTAAAGATACTCTACTCAGCACATAAAATTAAGTGGGAAAAAGAAACTGTCAATAACACACAAAAAAAGACATCAAAATGACAGCACTAAACTAATACCTATCCATAATTACACTGAATGTAAATGGACTAAATGCACCAATAAAGAGACAGAGAGTGGCAGAATGGATTAAAAAACAAGATCTGTCTATATGCTGCCCACAGGAGACACACCTTAGACTTAGAGACACAAACAAACTAACACTCAAAGGACAGAAAAAAATACATCAAGCAAACAACAATCAAAAAAGAGCAGGAGTGGCAATATTAATATAGGACAAAATAGACTTTAAAGTCTAATCCGTCATAAAGGATAAGGAAGGACACTATATAATGATCAAAGGGACAATACACGAAGAAGAGATAACCATATTAAATATTTATGCACCCAATGACAGGGCTGCAAGATACATAAAACAAACTCTTATCAGTATTGAAAACTGAGATAACTCCACAATAATAGTAGGAGGCTTCAACACACCACTTTCAGTGAAGAACAGGACATCCAGAAAGAAGCTCAATAAAGACACGGAAGATCCAAATGCCACGATCAACCAACTTGACCTCGTAGACGTATACGGAACACTCCACCCAACAGTAACCAAGTATACTTTCTTTTCTAGTGCACATGGAACATTCTCTAGCATAGACCCCATATTAGGGCATAAAGCAAGCCTTAGCAGAATCCAAAACGTTGAAATATTACAAAGCATCTTCTCTGACCATAGGCCATAAAAGTGGAAATCAATAACAGGAAAAGCAGGGAAAAGTAATCAAACACTTGGAAACTGAACAATACCATGCTCAAAAAAGACTGGATTATAGAAGACATGAAGGATGGAATAAAGAAATTCATAGACTCCAATGAGAATGAAAACACTTCCTATCAGAACCTTTGGGTCACAGCAAAAGCAGTGCTCAGAGGCCAATTTATATCAATAAATGCACACATCCAAAAAGAAGAAAGGGCCAAAATCAAAGAATTATCCCTACAACTTGAACAAATAGAAAGAGAGCAACAAAAGATACCCACAGGCACCAGAAGAAAACAAATAAAAATTGGAGCAGAACTAAATGCAATAGAAGAAAAAAAACAATTGAAAGAATTAATAAGACCCAAAGCTAGTTTTTTTAAAAAATCAACAAAATTTTTAAACCACTGGCCAAACCAACAAAAGAAAAACAGGAAAGGAAGCAAATAACCCAAACAGGAAATAAGATGGGCGAAATTACAACAGACCCAACTGAAATTAAAAGAATCATATCAGATTACCATGAAAAATTGTACTCTAACAAATTTGAAAACCTAGAAGAAATGGGTGAATCCCTAGAAACACACTACCTACCTAAACTAACACAAACAGAGGTAGAACAACTAAATAGACCCATAGCAAATGAAGAGATTGAAAAGGTAATCAAAAAACTCCCAACAAAAAAAAGCCCTGGCCCGGACGGCTTCACTGCAGAGTTCTACCAAACTTTCAGAGAAGAGCTAACACAACTACTAGTAAAGGTATTTCAGAGCATAGAAAAGGACAGAATACTACCAAACTCTTTCTACGAAGCCACCATATCCCTGATACCAAAACCAGGTAAAGACACCAAAAGAAAAGAAAATTATAGACCTATATCCCTCATGAATGTAGATGCAAAAATCCTCAACAAAATTCTAGCCAATAGAATTCAACAACATATCAAAAAAATAATTCATCATGACCAAGTGGGATTCATATCAGGTATGCAGGGATGGCTCAACATTAGAAAAACAATTAATGTAATCCACCACATAAATAAAACAAAAGACAAGAATCACATGATTTTATCAATTGATGCAGAAAAGGCATTTGACAAAGTTCAACACCATTCATGATAAAAAACTCTCAGCAAAATAGGAATAGAAGGAAAATTCCTCTATATAATAAAGGGCATTTATACAAAGCCAACAGCCAACATCATCCTAAACAGAGGAAGCCTGAAAGCATTCCCATTGAGATTGGGAACCAGTCAAGGATGCCCTTTATCACTGCTCTTATTCAACATTGTGCTGGAGGTCCTAGCCAGAGCAAATAGGCTAGATAAAGAAATAAAAGGCATCCACATTGGCAAGGAAGAAGTAAAAGTATCTCTATTTGCAGGTGACATGATCTTTACACAGAAAACCCTAAGGAATCCTCCAGAAAACTACTGAAACTAATAGAAGAGTTCAGCAGAGTATCGGGATGCAAGATAAACATACAAAAATCAGTTGGATTCCTCTACACTAACAAAAAAGAACATCGAAGAGGAAATCACCAAATCAATGCCATTTACAGTAGCCCCCAAGAAGATAAAATATTTAGGAAGAAATCTTACCAGAGATGTAAAAGACTTATACAAAGAAAACTACAGTACACTTCCGCAAGAAACCAAAAGAGACTTACATAAGTGGAAAAACATACCTTGCTCATGGATAGGAAGACTTAACATTATAAAAATGTCTATTCTACCAGAAGTGATCTATACATTTAATGCAATTCCGATCCAAATCCCAAGGACATTCTTTAATGAGATGGAGAAACAAATCACCAACTTCATATGGAAGGGAAAGAGGCCCCGGATAAATAAGGCATTACTGAAAAAGAAGAACAAAGTGGGAGGCCTTACTTTACCTGATTTTAGAGCCTATTATACCTCCACAGTAGTCGAAACAGCCTGGTACTGGTACAACAACACACACATAGACCAATGGAACAGAATTGAGAATACAGACATAAATCCATCCACATATGAGCAGTTGATATTTGACAAAGGCCCCAAAACAGTTAAATGGGGAAAAGACAGTCTTTTTAACGAATGGTGCTGGCATAACTGGATATCCATTTGCAAAAAAATGAAACAAGACCCATACCTCACTCCATGCACAAAAATGAGCTCAAAATGGATCAAAGAGCTAAATATAAAATCTAAAATGATAAAGATGATGGAAGAAAAAAATAGGGACATTAGGAGCCCTAATACATGGCATAAACAGTATATAAAACATTATTAAAAATGCAGAAGAAAAACTAGACAACTGGGAGCTCCTAAAAATCAAACACCTATGCTCATCCAAAGACTTCACCAAAAGAGTAAAAAGACTACCTACAGACTAGGAAAAAGTTTCTAGCTATGACATTTCTGATCAGCACCTGATCTCTAAAACCTACATGATACTGCAAAAACTCAACTACAAAAAGACAAATAACCCAGTTAAAAAATGGGCAAAAGATATGAATAGGCACTTCACTAAAGAAGACATTCAGGTAGCTAACAGATACATGAGGAAATATTCATGATCACTAGCCATTAGAGAAATGCAGATCAAAACTACAATGAGATTTCATCTCACTCCAACAAGGCTGGCATTAATCCAAAAAACACAAAATAATACATGTTGGAGAGGCTGTGGAGAGACTGGAACACTTAAATACTGCTGGTGGGAATGTAAAATGGTACGACCACTTTGGAAATTGATTTGGGGCTTCCCTAAAAAGCTAGAGATAAAACAACCATACGATCCAGCAATACCACTCCTTGGAATATATGCTAGAGAAATAAGAGCCTTTACATAAACAGATATATGCACACGCATGTTCATTGCAGCACTGTTTACAATAGCAAAAAGATGGAAGCAACCAAGGTGCCCATCAACGGATGAATGGATAAATAAATTATGGTATATTCACACAATGGAACACGATAAAGAACAGTGAAGAATCTGTGAAACTTTTCATAACATGGAGGAACCTGGAAGGCATTATGCTGAGTGAAATTAGTCAGTTGCGAAAGGACAAATATTGTTTAACACCACTATTATAAGAACTTGAGAAATAGTTTAAACTAAGAAAACATTCTTTTGTGGTTATGAGAAGGGGGAGGGAGGGATGGTGGGAGAGGGGTATTCACTAATTAGATAGTAGATAAGAACTACTTTAGGTGACGGGAAAGACAATACACGATACAGGGGAGGTCAGCACAACTGGACTAAACCAAAAGCAAAGAAGTTTCCTGAATAAACTGAATGCTTCGAAGGCCAGTGTAGCATGGGCAGGGGTTTGGGGACCATGGTTTCAGGGGACATCTAAGTCAACTGGCATAATAAAATCTATTAAGAAAACATCCTGCATCCCACTTTGAAGAGTGGTGTCTGGGGTCTTAAACTCTAGCAAGCAGCCATCTAAGATGCATCGATTGGTCTCAACCCACCTGGATCAAAGGAGAATGAAGAATACCAAGGACACAAGGTAATTACAAGGCCAAGAGACAGAAAGGGCCACATGAACCAGAGACTACATCATCCTGAGACCAGAACTAGAAGGTGCCCGGCTACAACCGATGACTGTCCTGACAGGGAACACAACAGAGAACCCCTAAGAGAGCAGGAGAGCAGTGGGATGCAGACCGCAAATTCTCATAAAAAGACCAGACTTAATGGTCTGACTGAGACTAGAAGGACCGGGCTGGTCATGGCCCCAGACCTTCTGTTGGCCCAGGACAGGAACCATTCCCGAAGCCAACTCTTCAGACATGGATTGGACTGGACAATGGGTTGGAGAGGGATGCTGATGAGGAGTGAGCTTCTTGGATCAGGTGGACACTTGAGACTATGTTGGCATCTCCTGCCTGGAGGGGAGATGAGAGGGTGGAAGGGGTTAGAAGCTGGCGAAATGGACACGAAAAGAGAGCGTGGAGGGAGAGAGCAGGCTGTCTCATTAAAAAAAAAAGGGGGGGGCGAGTAATTGGGAGTATTTTCTTTTTTTTTTAGCAAGGTATATACAAGTTTTTGTGTGAGAGACTGACTTGATTTGTAAACTTTCTCTTAAAGCACAATAAAAATTATAAAAATAAAAAAATTTTTTAAAAAAGAACTCTTCCTTGACTCCAGGAGCAAGCCCTGTCCTCTTGCTCCCTGGCGCCCTACGGCATCAGCAATACTAATGAAAAAATACCAGGCTGGCTACTCTCTAACTTGCGAGGGAGGCAAATATGCCAGATGACATCTCGAAGCCTCAGGAGCATCTCAGCTGGCTAGAACAAGGGGTTAAAGCCAGCAACAACTAAACCAAATACAGATAGATGTAAAGTCTTGCACTTAGATTAAAAGACTCAACTGCACATTTCAAAGTCATCAATGACAAAATGCAAGTCAGAGACCCAAGGGATATGAGCAATAAAAGAAGCAGCCTTTATTGAGCATACACAGTACTTCCTACAGGCCATCTGTGTGAAAACACTGTGAAGCACCATTATTGCTGCTGGACAGGGAAGGACACTGGCTACAGGACCCCAGAGCCGGGATCCAAACCTGGGTGGGCCGGCCTCAAGCCTGTGCTTTCCCCCCAGTGGCCCAAGCTACCTCCAAAGCAGGCTGAGGAGCAGGCCTGAACCAGGCCTCTTGTTTCCTCCCTGGCCCCATGACCCTGGAGGCGCAGGATTCTTGTTGCCTACAAGGGAAGGTGTTGCTGCAGCCCGCCCTCCCGGGATCCCGGTTTGTGCTGCAGTAACCCCTCACCTGTGTGTACAGCACCGCACAGCAGTGGTTCTCAAAAGGTGATCCCCAGACCAGCAGCATCAGCGTCACCGGGGAACCTGTTAGAAATATAAATTCTCAGGCCCCAACCCAGAGCTGAGAATCAGAACCTCTGGGGTGGGACCCAGCAATCTGGGGTTTAACAAGCCCTCCAGGTGATTCTGGTACATGCTCAAGTTTCAGAGCTACTACCTTAGAGTGAACCAACACGCTCAAGGACCTGGGCTCCATCTCCTACCACGTAAGGTAACATATATTGCTACCTGTATTAGTCAGTGTTCAATCACAGAAGCAGAGCCACTAAAAGGTATAGATGGATGGATGGAGGGAAGGATGGAGGGACCGAGGGAGGGAGGGAGGGATGGATGGATGGATGGGTGGGTGGGTGGGTAGGTGGATGATTGGATGGGCAAATGGATGGGTGGGCAGGCAAGCAGAGGGTCAGGTGTGTATATAGATAGATATAAAGGTATTTGGTACAGTGACTTGAACTTGGGCAACTGGGGGGGCTGGTTAAGCAGTCTCTGTAAGGCAGCAGATGCTGAAGTTTGGAAGCCACAGTCGGGGTCGTTGGGAAGGAAATATGAATGTAAAGTGGGGGAGATCAAGAGCAAGCTGGAGTCCATGAGGATGGACAGGAACCCGTGTCAGTTCTTATTGCTTCTGTGCTTGGTGGTGTGGGTGAACTGCAGAAGCCAGGACCCTTTGTCACGGAGCTAAACACACACACCTGGCCCAGGAGTTGGAGAAGCTGAAGAAGGGTCCAAGAGAAGGTGAAGGAGTTGCGGCCTGGCCATAGCCTCACACCCAGGAAGTACATCAGCAAAGCAACAGCCCTGCTTCTCCCCACCCTCCAAACCTCCCACAAGAATCTCTCTGTGGCCCACCCTCATCTGAAACACACAGGAAATGGAATTCTGGAAAATATAGTTCAACCTAACCAAGTTAACATATTACAAAGCCACCACACAACCAACGTCTCCATTTTACAGGGGAGGAAACGGAGGCTCAGCCTCCTTTAGACGACAGGAATGGACGCAGAGGTCCCAGTAGGGCTGGCTGGCCCTGGCCATAAGCACTTCTCTCTAGAGGGGCTGGAGGGCAGAGGCCATCTCGCAGATATAAGTCTGCCAAGTTCTCAGGGGTTATGCTCATGAAGTAACAGAGGAAGTCTCTCATGAGGAGTAGAGGGGCTGGAGAAATCAGAGCCTTCCAGAAACAAATTTATGGGTGAAGTTATGCCTCTAAAATAGTTTCCCTTGACTGGTTTGCCTACTGAGCTCTGTCCTGGGAGGTTGGTGAGGGTACAGAACTGACATTCCCTCAGCCCCCCAATACACGCTTCCTACCATCTTCCACTGTCTCTGTGAGGGGCTGTTTGAGAAGTCAGGCCTGTGAGAACTGAACACACTCCCGGTGGGGTGAGAGCCCCACCAGCCCCGCTCCAAGGCCCTGTGTCAAGGAGCTATTGGTCTCTCTCTGCCTTCCTTCTCCACCTCGCCTCCTCTGGCTTCACCCCCTTGGAGTATCAAGTTTCTTGCTCAAGTGAACTGAGGACAAGTGAAGGGTCACACTTAGAATTCCTATGATCACACCAAGCACATCTTAAAACACTCATGTTTATACACATACGTAAAACTCGCTCTGATATTGTTGCATTTTTAAGGTTTTAAAAGAGGCCCAGCCCAGGGGCAGAAGAAATTCTGTGAGTTCAGGCAGATTTCTTGATTACAAGGGAAGCCACAAATCCACAAACTCATTCCCAAGCCAACAGAAAGAGGCAGAGCAAATCCAGAAGGCTCCAGGGATCCTGAGGGGTCTGAGTGAGAGGCTTCCTGTCAGGAGTAGGGAGGGCAGCAGTCAGGCACAGACCCCCCCTCCTCCCAGATCCGCCCTCCTCCCACAACCTCAGCCCCTCAGTCCCTCAGTGTGTGCATGCTGGGCCCTGAACCCACACGAAGAAACTCAAGACTTCCCAATCAAGAGAGATTTGGGCTTCCATACGAGTGAGATCATGTTCCAAGAACAAGAAGATGAAGCTAAGGGCCTGACTGGAGTTTTCCCAGCAAGAAAAGACTCTAGCTCATTAAGGCAGAAATAAGTGATTGGTTCCAGAAATGAATTCTTCTCATCAGCAAAGGCAGCAAGCAGGGCTGTGGGTGTTTTATGGGCAAAGGAAGGCAAGAGGAGGGAAGCCCTTCAGGGACTTGCTGTCAGTGCTAACCAAACCAGTTGCCATCCAATTCCAACTCATGGCAACCCCATGCGAGTCAGAGTAGAACTGGGCTCCATGAGGTTTTCATGACTGTGATCTTTCTGAAGCAGATGTCCAGGCCTTTCTTTTAAGGTATCTCTGGGTGGGTTCAAACCTCCGACTTTTGGTTAGTAGCCCAGCACTTAACCGTTTGCAGCACCCAGGGACTCCTCTGAATACTAGAGCACCCCACTCCCCATCAAAGCCTATTGGCTCTTCCTGATAGAAAGGGGTGCAGGAAGGAAGAAAGCAAACATAGCACAAGGAGGTGGAGGAGGGTAGGGCCTCGGGTGTGAAAAAGCCAACCCTGCAAACATCCCCACATCAGTCACATGTTCCATGCCATACACACAACCCCAAAACAGGAATTGGTGCCCAAAAGCTGCTGGTGAGGATAAGATTAGAGCTGAGAGTTGAAAGCTCTTTAGGCTGATGGCAGTCTCTCTGGGGTAGATGAAGAGCCCATGCTCCTGTGGGATTCTCTGTTGGTGGTCGAAATCAGACCCTTCCCTCGCTCATTCTTGCCCTCCAAAACCCCTTTCCCAAACTTAGGCCAGAGTTCCACATCTTCATATACAAGGTTCTCAGTCAGCTTGCTGGTCTCCAGAGACCTCTGCTTTCATTGCCAGCCATCTTAGAATTGATCACTCAGGCACCTGAGTGGGCTTCTATGTCCTGGGTCCTTTGATCCCAGAGATACTTACTGTTAAGTCTCCAGTCTTAGTTTCCTAGTGCTGCTGTAACAGAAATACCACAAGAGAGTGGCCTTCAAAAACAGAAATTTATTTTCTCACAGTTCTGGAGGCTAAAGGTCAAAATCAGGGTCTTGGCCAAGGCAATTCCTTCCTTGTCAGTAGCTCCTGGAGTTCCCTGGCTCCTTGGTTTGTAGAGGGTCCTCACATGGCATCTCCTTCCCAGTGTGTGCTCCAATCTGAATCTAATCCGCTCTTTTTATAACTCAGGAGAGATCAGCTTTAGGACACACCCTACACTGACATGACCTCATTACCATAACAAAGAAAACCCTATTCCCCTGACAGGACTTCATCCACAGGTATCGGGGTTAGAATTCCAGCACATATTGTGGGAGGACACAATTCAATCCATTACATCTCCACCGTGCAGAGCAGGGTGCTGAGGCCAACTTCAGTCACGCAAGGCCCTGCCTCAGGCAGCTTCTCTTCTGGGAGATGAGAACACATTGAGGATACCAGCTAGGGCGGCAGATTCACCTCAGCTTCCTCGCCTGCCATGGTCTGAGGGCCACTTTAGCTTTAACTTTTTGAAACTTGAGTGAGAAGGCCCCCGTGGTAGACCATGGAGTCAGAAACGGTAAGGGCCAGACTCACAGGTATCAAGAGTGTGCTATCACCCCCTAGAAGCAAACAACCATTTCAGAAAGTTTATGAGGAAAGGTGGAGGCAGTGGTGGTTCCGTGGGAGAAATCTCACCATCTACGCAGGAGACCCAGTTTCGATTCCCAGTCAACGCTCCTCACGCGCAGCCACCACCTGTCTGTCAGTGGAGGTTTGCATGTTGTTTTGATGCTGAACGGGTTTCAGTGGAACTTTCAGACTAAGACAGACTAGAAGAAAGGCCTGTTGGTCTACTTCCAGAAATCAGCAAATGAGAACCCTATAGACCACAACAGTCAGATCTGCTGCGTATGGGGTTGCCAAGAGTTGGAAGCCGACAACAGCTAACAACAACATAAGGAAAAGAGCTGGATCTAGGAAAACATTCAACAGAATGACAGCCAGCTGCATCGCAGTACAAAACTGATTGTATTTATTTTCTATTCTACAAAACAAAGTACTATAAACTTAGAGTCTCAAACCAGTGCCCATTGGTTAGCTCACAGTTCTATAGGGCAGAAGCTCATTCTAGCTTGACTAGGTTCCCTGCTCAGGGTCTCAGGAGGCTAAAATCAAGGCATCAGTAGGGCTGGGCTCTTATCTGGCTCGTTCAGGTTGTTGGCAGAATCCAGTTTCTTGCAGGAAGTCCACTGTCAGGCAGCAGTCTTCTCTCTGCTACTAGAAACCAACGGCCTTCCTTGTCACAGAGTTCCCTCCATCTTCAGAGCCAGCAACAGCACATCAAGTCGTTCTCATGCTTAGGATCTCTCTGATAGTCTCCTCCGATACCAACGATACCAACGGGTGAAAGCTCTCGTGTAATTTGATTATGTCCACCTGAATAATCTCCCTTCTGCCATAAAGCATGGGAGTAACACCAAGGGGGGCGGGCAGTGGTGGTTCTGTGGTAGAACTCTTGCCTTTTCTGTGGGAGGCCTGGGTTCCATTCCCAGCCAATGCACTTCATGTATAGCCCCCACCATCCGTCAGTGGAGGCTTGTGTGTTGTGATGATGCTGAACGGGTTTCCACAGAGCTTCCGGACAAAATGCACTAGGAAGAAAGGCCTGGCAATCTACTTCTATAAATCAGCCAATGAAAACCCTGTGGATCACAAGCCTGACCTGCAGCTGATCATGGGATGACACAGGACCAGGCAGCATTTCGTTCTATTTGCATGAAGTTGTCATGAGTCAGAGGCCAACTCAAGGACAGCCAACAACAACAGCTCCAAGGGCAAAGGTCATAGGGGCCATCTTAAAGCTCTGCCAACCACACTAATCAAGAAAAGATGTCAAAACTGCTTGAGAAAGACGTCCCTGGACTCAGCAGACCTAACCCATGACATTATGGGTCTCAAGGCCAAGGAGCTGAAGTCTCTGGATGAGGTTTTCACCAACGTATACAAAGCCAAACAGCACATCGTCAGCCACACAGTCTGAAGAATTCCTGACAAGATAGCAGCCCAACCTGAGCTTCAAGCCTGCATACCAGCCCCACTTTGACATAAAGGACAAGTTCCAATGTGGTGGGGAGGAGGGGCTGTGACTAGAGTGGGCCATGCCAAGGTGAGGGTCCATGATGAAAGAAATCATTTAGATCTGGACTTGACCTAGCATTTACTAGTGAAGTGTTCATCAAGGCAGGGTTCTCCACCTGGGGCTTATAAACCTCTAAGAAGTCAATAAATGGGCTTTAGACAGTCCAGGAACCCCCTGGTGTTTTAATGAAATATTTATATACTTGCATATATGGGTTTTTCATGGGAGGGGAGAAGGGTGGGAATGAGGGCAAGAGAGAGTCCATATCTCTCAGTAGATTCTCCCAGGACACTTAGATCCCAACAACGCTAGAGACTACAGCTTTTTTTCATAAAAACAGCTTTTTTTGAGATATAATTTACAATACCATAGAGTTTGCCCATTTAGGGTGGAAAAATCAATGGATTTTAGTATATTTACAGAGTTGTGCAACCATCAATACAAACAATTTTAGAATGTTTGCATCACCCCCCTCCCCAAAAAGTTTGTATTCATGAGAAGTTACTCCTCTTTCTCCCCAACCCCCACCCTGGCACCACTAATCTACTTTCCATCTGTATAGTTTTGCCTATTTTGACCATTTCAGATAAATAAAATCATACATATGAGGCCTTTTGTGGGTGGCTTTTTCATTTACTATAAGGTTTTCAGGAAACCCTGGTGGTGTTGTGGTTAAGAGCTATGGCTGCTAACCAAAAGGTCGGCAGTTCAAATCCACCAGCTGCTCCTTGGAAACCCTATGGGGCAGTTCACCTCTGTCCCGTAGGGTTGCTATGAGTCGGAATCAACTCAACAGCAACAGGCCTGGTTTTTTTTTCCCAATAAGGTTTCAAGGTTCATCCATGTTGTAGCATGTGCCAGTATTTCCTTCTTATTGCCAAATAGCATTCCATTGTATATATACACACCACATTTTATTTATCCATTCATCAGCTAGTGGGCCTTTGGGTTGTTGTAGGGTGAAGCACCCCTTAGTTTACAAGGACTAAAATCAAAGTTTGATTGAGGAATCTAACAGCTTGAGCTGGGCAACACAGTGTAACAGTGTGGAGTCACGAGCTCCAAGGGCGAAGGTCGTAGTGGCCATCTTAAAGCTCTGCCAACCACACTGATCAACATTCTGAGGGAGAGGTGAGCTTTTTACACAGAAAAGTGGAGAAGGGAGCACGTGAACACAGTCATGTTGGCTTGGGATTATGTGTAGTTACAAGACAATAGCAAGTTAAAAAGCAAGTTTATAAGGTTAGCTGATCTATTTTCTAACATAGACCACCTGGAGCCAACCTAGCAAGTGAATTTCTGGAATATCTACATACACATTCTTCCTGAGGCATGCTGCACAAGCATACTCTCGAGTTCATCTGGATAAATATTTCCTGACAAACATTTCTTCACAAACCACATTCTTACCCCCTCCATTGTTTGCTGAGGGTGGTTAGAGTTGCGCAAGAAGTTACATGGCATAAGGCTCTAAATCATAGTTTCTATTCATGGTAAGGCAGAAAGGAGGACTTAGGACAAGCTGAAGTTTAATTTTAAAAAATGGAGTTTTGATTCAGGTTTGGGGCCATCATTTTTAATCCTACCAAGCACCTCAGTTTTACAGTGTCTTCACACAGTGTTGTTTCCACTTTTGGCCTATGGTGAATAATGGTACTATGAACATTTATGTACAAGTGTTTGTGTGGGCATGTGTTTTCAGTTCCTTGAGTACAGACCTAAGAGTAGAATTGCTGGGTCATATTTTTTATGGTAACTCTTTTTTAGGAGCCCTGGTGGTGCAATGGTTAAACTACACTGCTGCTAACTGAAGGGTCGTTGGTTCAAAACCACAAGCAGCTCAACAGGAGAAAGATGTGGCAGTCTGTTTCTGTAAAGATTTACAGTCTTGGAAACCCTGTGGGGCAGTTCTACTCTGTACTGTAGGGTCACTATGAGTCAGAATCTACTCGATGGCAATGGGTCTGGGTTTTTGGTTTTTGATAACTCTATGTTTATCCTTTGGAGGAACTGCCAGACCGCTTGAAATGACTGCATTTTGAGATACTCTGGATGTGCTTTCATTTCAGGGATTAATAGAGAATTGTACATTTTGGTGGCACAGTGGTTAAGAGCTACGGCTGCTAACCAAAAGGTCAGCAGTTTGAATCCATCAGCTGTTCCTTGAAAACTCTGTGAGGCTCTACTCTGTCCTATAGGGTCAGAACTGACTAGATGGCAACAGATTTGGTGAGGTTTTTTTTGTTTGTTTGTTTTTTACAGGTATATTTTATACAAGCCCAGCAAGAAATATTCTGAAGAAAAACCAGGATTTGATTAAACAAAGACTGAGGAAAGTTCAGATTTATGAATACAATACCCAGTTGCCCAGACTCAAGTGGAAGGAGACTAGACCATGAATTAGAGATCAGGCTGGCATCACAGCCCTACCCATGATTCACTGCGTGAAGAAAAATTCACTCCACAAGTGTATAAAACCAAAACCAAACCCGTTGCCGTTGAGTCGATTCCGACTCATAGCAACCCTATAGGACAGAGTAGAACTGCCCCATACGGTTTCCAAGGAGCGCCTTGTGGATTCGAACTGCCAACCTTTTGGTTAGCAGCCATAGCTCTTAACCACCATGCTACCAGGGTTTCCCCACAAGTATGTAGAGACCGTTTATTAGTGTTTGGGCGGGGTGGGGGGTGGGGGGTGGGAAGGGGAAGAGGAAGACTTATTGCTTAGGGGACACTGTTAAGAGTGGTTGAAAAGTTTATAAATGGGTAATGGTAATGTTGAACATGATAAACATAATTAATGTCACTGAATTGTACATGTGAGGAATGTTGAAATAGCAAATATTTTGTTACATACATATTTACCACACACACAAAAAAAAATTCACTGCACAGTCCCCCACTTCCCATACCCCACCCTCATACTCAGGCCTCAGAACCTTGCTGTCAACAAACAAATATTTTTTTCAGTGTCTCCTATCTGCCCAGAGAGAACAGCCCTGGTGGTGCAGTGGTTAAGAGCTTGGCTGCTAACCAAAGTGTCAGCAGTTTGAATCTACCAGACATTCCTTGGAAACCCTATGGGGCATTTCTACTCTGTCCTATAGGGTCGCTATGAGTCAGATTTGATTTGATGGCAATGGTTATCTGCCAAGCACTGAGTGAAGCAAAGCGGACACAGTAGTAAATGACTGGTACTGTTCCTGCCTTTTGGAGTGTATGGACTCTTGCAAAAGAGAGATGTTAAACCAAAGGTTATGAATAGTAAGATAATTATCATTGCAATGTCTGTCAAGAAGTACTGGGTGCTTCAGGATCTTGTAAGTGGATGGAATGGGGAACCAACCAGGTTTCTCTGAAGAAGTAATGTGATGTTTAGGCAGAGGCCTGAAAAATGAATATGGTTGTTTGTTTTTAAGCTGGACAATGGTCAGAAGGAACAGGCGAAGGAGGAAAAGGGAAAGTGAGGCACCCTCACACAAATGAGAAAGCCCTGGGTCTGGGAAGGATGGACCAGAAGGCCAGTGTGGCTGAAGCAAGAGGGGTGAGGCTAAGGACAGAGAACAAGCAGGGGCTAGATCAGGTGGGGCCTTTTGGGTAGGATTTGTCAAGGATCCTGCATTAGTATTCCAACAGGACTAGAGAGCGCTAGAGGAAGAAATGAAGACTAAGTGTCATGGATTGAATTATGTCCCAAAAAAAAAGTATGTATTAACTTGGGTAGGCCATATTCCCAGTGTTCTGTGGTTGTCCTCCATTTTGTGATTGTAATTTTATGTCGGAAGGGATTAGGATGGGATTGTAACACCCTTTCCAGGTCACATTCCTGATCCAATATAAAGGGAGTTTTCCTGGGGTGTGGCCCGCACCACCTTTTATCTCTCAAGAGAGAAAAGAAAAGGGAAGTAAGCAGAGAGTTGGGGACCTCACACCACCAAGAAAGCAATACCGGGAGCACAGCACATCCTTTGGACCTGAGGTTCTTGCACTGAGATGCTCCCAGACCAAGGCGAGGCTGATGCATCACAAGGACCTTCCCCCAGAGCCGACAGAGAAAGAAAGCCTTCCCCTGGAGCTGGCGCCCTGAATTCGGACTTCTAGCCTATTGGACTGTGAGAGAATAAACTTCTCTCTGTTAAGGCCATTCACCTGTGGTATTTTTGTTATCGCAGCACTAGATGACTAAGACACTAAGAGACCAAAGATTGAGCTCTGAGTGGAAGTTTGTTTTTGTTGTTTGTTTGTTTGTTTTATATTGCCAGGCTCAGAAACCTAAAAGTTCCATTTGGCACAGAATCTAGGATCTGAGGAATGAGGCTTGGGGAAGGGCAAAAGAAAGGTGCCTTCTCTGTCCTGTTTTAGAAAGGCAAATCTCTGAGCACTGCCAATTGGCTGGTGACACCTGGGTTTACCAATCAGGCGAGCACAGGGCTGGCTGCAGGTGGCTTCAGCCCCGTAGGTGGAGCACTTGCCACGAAGGAAGTCCAGATGTTTGATGCCAGGTGAGCTGCCCAATTTGGGAGACTGGCAAAGTCAGGGCTGCACTGTTGTCAGCAGGCTACAGCATGTCAGTTTAAGCCGGGGAAGAATGTGATGAGATTCGCCCTTGGCAAAGGGCACTCTGGCTCCTGTGGAGAACGGACTGGATGGGCAAAAACAGAGAGAGGCCAGAGTGGGTGCAGGGAGATCATTTTGTTAAAGGATAATTAAAAAAAAAAAAAAGTAAAAGTCATAGCTCTCAGACAAATATAAAATGTACAAGCATGTTAAAGATTTTATTTAGCTCATTAGTATAAAAGCTGGTTCAAAAGAGAACCCAAAGAACAGACAGATAAATAGATAATCAGGAAGCTAAAATTCATTTGCTAATAGATGCAAAAATGGTCTCTTCGCAAGGCAGAAATCAATTGCCTGGTCATTGTACGAAATTCATTTGAATTTCTATGAGCAGGAATGGTTTGCATCACCTCCATAAGTTAATTTCTGTCTCTACAGAGTTGCAAAATGGTAAAAGACAATGAAAGGTGTACGCCACTATAGACTGGGATAACCTCAGAAGGGTCCTCTAGAGACAACACCCAGCTTTTCGTTGAAAGGAGATCCAGTAATACTTTTGCCTACTTCAAAGTCTTTCACACTTTCCCTGACAATTTGGAGACTAGTGCAGTGGTCCAGCAAGCCTGGAGTTACGCAGAGGAGTGAATGATACATAAAATGGATCCAAGTGGAGCTGCTTCACTTGAATTGGGGGGAAGATGATTGTCAAGCAGATCTCTAGACACCCACAGGATCCCAGGGGCTCTACAGGATCCATTTTGAAAGCTGCTGGCTTAGGTTGTCTCTTAGGCCCTGCCTGCTTAGCCTTCTATGTTACCTGGGACTCCTAGTTTCCTACATCTTGCTCTCAATTGTTTAAAGTATTTAAGGACCACAGCCTGCTTATGTTTAAATATCTTAAAACCATAAAGATGGATTGTGCAGTTTTTAAGAAAATATTGCATAGTGGCTTTGAGCACTCTTATGGATTGAATCGTGTCCCCCCAAAATATGTGTTGAAATCCTAACCTCTCTACTTATAAATATGACCCTTTTTGGAAACAAGGGTTTTCTTTTGTTATGTTAATAAGGTCATACCAGAGCCCTAATCACTTGAGTTATAAAATAAGCAGAATTGACACAGAGACACACACCGGGGAAGACAGATGCCGTGTAAAGACTGTCTACAGTCCAAGGACTTTTAGCCTCCACAACGATCAGAAAACAAATTTCTGTTTTTTAAAGCCAGCCTCTTGTGGTATTTTTATTACAGAGGCACTAGGTCATTACGACAAACATATACTCTTGGAATCCGGCTATGAGCTCTGTAATCTTGGGAAGTCTCTTGACCTCTTTATGCCTCTGTTTGCTCATCTGTAAAATGGTGATAATAGTAGTTCATACGGTTATTTTGAAGACTAGATCAATTCATACATGTGTATCATCTAGAACAGAACCTGACACATGGGAAGAACTAAGTATTTACTCTTACTGCAATTCTTGTGATTGAATGAACTCACAAAGCATCATTCTGTTCCACTGGGCTGCTGGTGAGAAGCCTGGTGGTTGGGATCGTGATGTCAGTCTATCCTCATAACTGTGACCATAACTAATCAACAAGCATCAGGAGTGAATACACAGCCAGTAGAAAGAGTCGGCCGTGTTCACACATGAGTTCATGCAGGTAAACAAACAAGTGTGGGAACCTTCAACATCAGCATCATCAAATATGTATATTTAAATAAAAGTATTAATTTGTAATCATCAAATTATTTACCGAGTGCGACGCATGAGGCAACAGAATGGGGGTGCTGAAGATAATGAATGCCCAGCCAGCCTGGGGAAGGATCACAGAAAATGTGGAGGCCCTAGAAGAAGCCAGTGATTCCTCTTCACCTCTTGGGACCTGAGACATGCCAAATGTGATGAAAGGAGAGGTTAAAGGTTGTTCTCATGCCAAGTTTTTGCCCAGTATTCTCTTTCCCCACAGGTTTTTCTGCTTATGCCCTCTCCGGCTCCTCTCAGGGCCTTAGTCACAGAAAGACAGTTAAGGGCCAGCTAGAGGAAGGTCTGCGCAGTCCCTCTCTTCCATGGGAGGGACTAGCAGAGTTAAGTATACTGATAATAATAATGATTAAAGAAACAAATCTTATATGGCACTTACAAAGAGTATTCTGTGAAACACTGCACTTCGAGACGTGGAGTTTAATTCCCCACCCCTTGAGTGTAGGCTGGACTTAGCGTCTCACTTCTAGAGAACAGAATATGGCAGAAGTGAAAGAGTATGATTTCTAAGACTAGGTCATAAAAAACATTGCATCTTCTACCTTGCTTTCTTTCTCTCTGGGTTCATTCATTCTGGGGGAAGCCAACTGCCATACCATGAGGATACTGAAGCAGCACATGGTGAAGAACTGAAGCCTCCTGCCAACAGCCATGTGAGTGAGCCATCTTGAAACCAGATCCTCCTGCTGTAGCCAAGCCATGAAATGACCGTAGACCTGGCTGACATCATGACTGCACTTCATGACCAGACCCAGAGCCATAACCAGCCAGCTAAGCCATTCCCAGATTCCTGACCTCCAGAAATCATGTAAGATAATAATTGTTTTAAGACTGTATATTTGAGATAATTTGTGACTCAGTAATCAAAACCAAACGAAACCCATTGTAGACTCTGACTCTTTAAAGTGTTGAAAAGTAAAGACGTCACTTTGAGGATTAAAGTGCACCTGACCCAAGCCATGGTATTTTCAATTGACTCATATGCATATGAAAATTGGACAATGAATAAGGAAGACCAAAGGAGAATTGACACCTTTGAATTATGGTGTTGGCAAAGAATATTGAATATACCACGGACTGCCAGAAGAATGAACAAATCTGTCTTGGAAGAAGTACAGCCAGAATGTTCCTTAGTAGCAAAGATGGCAAGACTTTGTCTCATGTACTTTGGACACGTTATCAGGAGGGACCAATCCCTGGAGGACATCATGCTTGGTAAAGTGGAGGGTGAGCGGAAAAGAGAAGGATTCTCAACGAGTTGGATCGACACAGTGGCTGCAACAATAGGGTCGAACATAGCAAGGTTTGTGAAGGTGGCGCAGGACCGGGCAGTGTTTCCTGCTGTCGTACATAGCGTCGCTATGACTCGGAACTGATTCGACGGCACCTAACAACAATGTTAATATTGGTTAAATAACATCTAATACATAATTTATATTTTAATTTCCCCAATTGTCCGAAAAAGGTCCCAATGGCTCCCTCACTTCATTCAGAGTAAAAGCCAAAGCCCTACAAAGGCCATGAGGCCCTCCATGATCAGCTCCCACCCCCACCCCCGACACCTCTCTGATCACATCTCCTTCTCCTCTCCCCCTTGCTCACGCCTCTCAACTCACTGGTCTCCTGCACCTACTCCCACTATGCCAACTGCACTCCCACCCCACGGCCTTTCTGTGTGTTACTACTCTCGCACCTCTTTAAAGTCTGGGCTCAAGTGGCTCAGATATCACCTTCTCAGTGGGGTGGATTTACCTTTGGGACATTTTTGAAAATTGCAATCCCTGCCCCTGGTACTCCCATTCCCTTGCCTTTGTCATCTAACATAGTGTATAATCGACTTTTGATTTTGTTTAATGTCTGTCTCTACTATTACAGTGTAAGCTCCTCGAGGGCAGGGGTTTTCATCTGTTTAGTTCACTGCTGTATCCCCAGTGCCTAGCACAGTGGCTGGCACCTAGTAGGTACTCAATGAACACTTGTTGAATGAGTGAATGAATGAGTGACCTCAGAGAAATGCCTCCTATGGGTACTGGCACAGGGGACATTGGGTGGTGTAATGACAATGAATTGAACACCACCCCTGCTAGAGAAGCTTAATGCATTTAGGGGAAACCCAGACAAGGTGAGGGTGAGCCTTCCTGTTTGGAGAGCAGCTGAGGGGTGAAGATGTGTGGTAGGTATCTCACCCCTGCCACCAGGATTGCCTGTGTCTTTGTCATACCCTACATTCCCTCCTATTTCTTAACATTTTCATTCTTTCCTTTAAGGAAGAGTTAATAACAATAATTGCTGCATGTTGTAGTGAATACCACGTGATAGGCATGGTGCCAAACACTTTAAACCCAGCGTCTCGTTTAACCCTCTCAACAATCCCACGAGGTAGGCATTACCACAAGTCTCATTGTATAGACAAAGAAAAGATTTTTCAGAGGTTTAACTTTGACTTTCAAGATCAGTATCACAATTCAAAAACCTAGTTCTTCCTTAAGCTTTGGCATACCCATCTTATTCTATTCGTGTCCAGCATATTTTAGCTATTACTTTTAAAAGGATTTTCAATGTTTGATCTCAGATACAAACAAACATCTTTAAACATTTTAAATTGCATTTAAACATTTATTGTGCTCTTTTTATGTACTTTAATGGCCCAACTTTAACAAACAAAACCTTTCCAGGGATTTAAATTTAAATGATTCATTTAATAAATTAAAATTACAAATGTGAGCTTTGAGTTCTCTGTAAATGCTCTAATATTGTGTATAAGTTTAGGAAGTTTTCAGTTTAAAGTCATAAGTCTGAATCGATTCCAAATTTAATGATTTTCAATGAGAATTTCAAGACTTTTACTCTAAATACGTCAAATTCTATTAAGCATTTTAAGTACATAAAATGCCAACTGTGCACAGATCCTTTTACATAAAAACATTAATATCATGGTTTGGATTTCCTTACACTTTCTGTGCTTAGTTTTATATCTTCCTGAGGTTAAAAAATACTTACTCATCAAGGAAGCTATACCATTTTACACAGTTTTGGGGGTTACCTTTGGGACCCTTCTGAGATTATGTAACAACGACTCTGCTCTATCAATCATCGTGTGTCAGTGACCCCATAATTCAAAGGAGGAGCCCACACAGCCCAGGGCACCCAGATGTAAGTTACATGCTGATGTCACTAGGTGCTATTGAGTCCATTTCCACTCACAGTGGCCCCATGTGACAGAGGAGAACTGCCCCATAGGGTTTTCTTGGTTGTAATCTTTACTGGAGAAGATCTTTCTCCCACCGAGCCACCATGTGGGGGTTCAAACAGCCAACCTTTCGGTCAGCACCAGAGCGCTTAACCATCGTGCCACCAGAGCTCCTTAGTCACATGTTACACCCTTGTTATGGATTGAATTGTGTCTCCCAGAAAAGTTATGTTGAAGTCCACACCCCCAGTACCTGTGACTATGGCCCTCTTTGGAAACAGTGTTGTTGCAAATGTGATTAGTGGACATAAAATCCAATTACAGTAGGGTGGGCCCTAATCCAGTATAACTGGTATTCTTATTCAGAGAGAAGAGACACAGGAACAAACAGACACAGCCAGAAGATGGAGGCAGAAATTGGAGTGATGCTGCCACAGCCAAGGAACAGCTGGGGTTACTAGAAGATGTTGGCCTAGAGCCTCTGGAGAGGACCTGGCCTGTCAACACCCTGGGCTCCGACTTCCAGCCTCTAGCCTGAGACAGAATACATTTCTGCTGTTTTAAGCCACATAAAAAGGTAATTTGCTACTGCAGTCCTAGGAATTAATACACTTCCCAGCTCAGGAGATTCTACCACTGGATTTGATTTTGCACATCTTTGGCTTTTAAGATTGGTAAAGCCATTTCCATTAATGCTAAAGATCTTTGAACCAGTTGGATTCCCGCAGTCTTTCATGGTCCACTGTCCCTTTGGACAGCACAAGTCTCAGAGATACTAAAATGATGTCTAGTTAAACCATGGCTTCCAAAAAAAAATACCCTAAACCCGTTGCCGTCGTGTCGATCCTGACTCATGGCAACCCTATAGGACAGAGTAGAACTGCCCCATAGGGTTTCCAAGGAGTGGCTGGCAGATTCGAACTGCCGACCTTTTGGGTTTGCAGCCGTAGCTCTTAAGCACTGCACCACGAATCATGGCTTACGAAACAGCTATTTTTCCTCCAGCGGTGGAACCTCAAGCATCTGTCAGCAACGGGAATGGACTCGGGGTCTTCAGTTCCTTTCCAGTTCACACCCTGTACTTCCATGGCTTGCAAGGCCAACCAGGACTTAGGACAGGAAATAGGGAGACTTCCTCTAGGAGCCCTGTGTTGGATTCTCTCCTGCTCTTCAGGATAAAGGCCACACAAGTGGAGCCAGGAAGACACAGAAGCAGGACAATTGCCATCGGATCTGCTCCAGGCACTGAAGGGCCTGGCTCCTCTGCGCGCTTCTCCCGTGGATCACAACAAGCCTGGTAGGCTGGTGGAGGAGGTGGCATCATTCTTCTTTCTTATCCATTCACTCTACGGCACTCATTGCGCATAGGGTATAAGCAAGGCCCTTGCCTCCAAGGATCTCACAGTCTACAAAAGAGACACACCAGTTCAGAGAAAGCTCAGGGCTGAAGGTAATCTTCACTGTAGGAGGGCTATGGGCGAAGGGCTGTGGGACATCAGGGAGGGAGAGACGAGGTCCAGCTGGTGGGAAGTAATCACAGAAGGCTTCATACAGGAGGGAACATTTGACGTTCATTCATTTAGTGAGTTCCTACTATATTCCAGGCACTGTTGTGGGGAGGGGGTAAGGGATGAAGAAGAATCAAGAAAAAACTAATGAAGGAAATTTCATTTCGGGAAAAGTTAGCATTTACTGACTGGGTACCACCTGCAGACACTGTTATAAGTGCTTTGCTAATTAACTCATGCAATCCTCCCAGCCCCTTGGTGAGGTTGTTGCTGTTAGCCGCCATTGTGTTGACCCCAACCCATGGGAGCCCATGTACAATGAACAAAATGCTGTCTGGTCCTGAGCCATCCCCATGATGGGTTGTGGATCAACCATTGGCAGATTTTCAGGAATAGATTGCCATTATTACCCCCATTTTGTAGGTGAGGAAACCATTTCCATTATCTATTGCTGCATGACAATCCACCCCAAAAGTTAGCAACATAAAACAGCAAACTTTTTACTTTCTCATGATTTGTGGGTCAGAAATTCAGACAGGGCTCAACAGAGACAGCTTGTCTCTGCTCCACGGTGTTTGCTGGGACACTGGCTGAGGCTAAAAGATCAAGATGGCCTTACTCACTTCACTGGAGCCTTGGAGCTGGCTCTCAGCTGGGGCATTTCAATTGCCCTTTGCGACTTCTCTCTCCAGCAGGCTAGCCCAAACTTCTTTATATGGCAGCTGGCTTCCCAGAGTGCAAAAATAGAAGCTACAAGCGACATAGTATCACTTCCACCACATTTAATTGGTCAAAGAATGTCACAGAGCTAGCCCAGATTCAAATAGAAGAGCAGTGGACTCTGCCTCTTGGTGGAAGGAAGGGTCATATTCTAAAGGGCATGCAGGATGGGAGGAATTGTGGCCATCTTTGGAAACAATTTTCCACAGAGACAGAATTTAAATAATTTGCTAGGGTCACGCACCTAACAAGTAGGGTAGGGGTCAGACATGCAGAAATGTGGAGAAGGACATTTCAGCTAAAATAATGCAGGTGAATGAGACATGCCCAGAGTCACGAAAACCTGGAGTGCATTGTTCAGTTTGCTGGAAGAAGTAGATGAGCAATGATGAGGCAAAAAAGATAGACTGAGGTCAGACAGTGAATGATCTTGAACACCAGGCAAAATTATTTGGGTTTGATTTTGTAGGCAGTGGGGAGCCATGGAGGGATTCTGAGCAGAAGAGTGACGTGATCCGGACTGAGCATTAGTAGATGAATAGAGGCAGCACGATAAATTAGGAGACTCCTGCAGGAGCAATGAAGGCCTGGCCTAGACAGCGTATGTGGGAGTAAAGGAATGGGCGAGAAGGCAGGAAACACCAAAGGGGTGGTTTTGATGCAACTTGTTGGCATGTTGGTATTTTCCAGATGAGGAAATTGCAGCTGTGAGGGGCTAATGCTCCAAGATCTCCCAGCAGAGCGAATGGCAAAGCTCTAAGTAGAGCTCAATGAGTAAAAGTAAGTAGAGAGTGGGGCCCAGGGAGGAATCCAAGTCTAAGTCATTCAATTAAGTGGGAATGTTCATGGTGGGTGTTATGAATTGAATTGCGCCCCCCAAAAGATATGTTGAAGTCCTAACCCCTGGGCTGTGCATATGACCCTGTTTGAAGAATGGGTCTTTGAAGATATTATCAGTTAGATTAACATGAAGTTATATTGGAGTAGGGTGGGCCCTAATCTTATATGTTGTTCTTGTTGTTATGTGCCATCCAGTCGATTCCAACCCATAGCATCCTATAGGACAGAGTAGAACTGCCCTATAGGGTTTTCTAGGCTGAAATCTTTACAGGGAGACCTGGTGGCGCAGCCGTTAAGAACTAGGCTGTTAAGCCAAAAGGGAGGCAGTCTGAATCCACCATCTGCTGTTGCTGTGAGTCAGAATTGGCTTGATGGCAGTGGGTTTGGTTTTTTCGTTCGTTTGTTTGTTTAATCTTTATGGGAGCAGATAACCAGGTTTTTTCTCTCGCAGAGTGGCTGGTGGGTTCAAACTGCCATCCTTTCTGTTAACAGCCAAGAGTTTAATCATGGCACCACCAGGGCTCCTAATCTGATACAAGTGGTGTCCTTATAAAGAGGAGAAGATCCAGAGGCAGGGAGCAGAGGAAGGATGCCATGTGATGCTGCAGCTGTGAGTCGAAGAACACCTGGAGCTACCAGCAGCTGGGAGAGAGGCATGTAAGTGATTCTTCCTCAAAGCCTCAGCAGAAATCACCACAGCGACAACCTGACCTCAGACTCCCAGTCTCCAGAACTGTGAGACGATCAATTTCTGTTCTTCTAAGCCACCCACCTCATTACAGTAGCCCTAAGAAGCCAATACAGTAGGGAATCCATAATGCTTGGGGCTCCAGTGACCAATCTCTGGAGCTCGTTGGCATCAACATAGTGCTGGTGTCAATCTCAAGAGCCGTTCAGTGAGGAGATTTTACCAGGTTTGAGCCAACAGAAAGGGTCCACTCTAGTGAGTAACCTTCCTTCTTCCTACTGTGAGGAGCTCACGTACAAGGGAAAGTCTGGGGGGTGGGCCTGGTACTCTGGGCTGGATCCTGAGGGGAAGCTGGATGTCTGCATGTGGCCTCCTCTACACACCTCCTAAGTTGTTTTGAGGGTCTTTCTGAGTGATAAAGGAAAAAAAGGCAGCAGGGGAGAGAGAAAAGGGAATGTGATATGCAGTTCTTTCAGAGCTCTTAGTTTGAAAAGACACAAAGTTAAAAAAGAAAAGAGCCTGACTGATCTCATTATTAACATCCTGGCTGAAAGGAGGCTCCCGCCCCCTCTCTACCAGTTGCCCCTTGGGATTTGGAGCTTCCATTCTTCTGACACACTTCAGGCAGGGAGAGCTCATTTTGGCTTCCTCAAAAATTGGACTCTAAATTTAGAACTGACCTCAAAACTTCTGATCTTTGAGCTCAACTTGTCTGGCTTGGCCCAGCCTGCAACAGCCACCTCTTATCACTGTGAATGTTGTTGTTCTTTTCTGGTTGCTCAGTTGTCTTAGAAACATGGATTGGTATGATCAGTCACAGCCAAGAAATGGGAGCCAGAGCCCACCAGTCTACCAGGGTAGGACCCTGTCCCTCCTGCCCCCTTTCTTGTAAATAATGTTCTTTTGGAGCAGAAAACGTTTCCTCCTCATTTTCTAAGAGCTGGGCCTTTCCGAATTCTTTCTGGTCTCCCTTCCATCTGTTGCAAGTTCCTCTCCTGCCTCTCCATCCCTGAAATCACCAGAAAGGGAAAGAAGCAGGCCTTGGTTTGTGCCTCAGCCCAGCTGCTTGCCATCTGGACTCAGTCCTATTAACCCCTGACCTTCAGCCATAATCTTTCACCTTACCTCCCTCCTCATATCCAGGTCAGGAGAAGGAGCCAAGAGCCAAGGGACCTACCAGTTCCTACTGGGAGGTAGGTCCCTCATATGCCCAGTTCTAACCAAAAAAACATTATCTCCCTCAGAGCCCAACAGCTTCCATGCCATGTGGACAGCCGGCTCTGAGTTCTGGGCTCTGCCCCTTACTTCTGTGCATCCTTGGGCATGTTACTTGGCCTTTCTAGCCGGGCCTCAGCTGTTTCATCTATAAAATGAAGTGGTTAAATAAGCTGGCCTCTAACCTTAGGGTCCACCCCACTTAAAACAGTCCACACCTCTGTGACCATCACCAGTTTTTACTGGTCCCTGAGCACTGAAGACCCTCACACAATGTCCTCCACAGTGTCCCTGCAGAGAACACAGTCATGGAATTCATTAGAGTTCCAGCACCCCTCGATAAAATCCAGAGACATAACTCTCCAGACACAGCTTCGTTAAAACGATTCTGCAGGAGGCCAAGCCATCTGGATCTCATTTGTGGTGCTTTTGAAGGTCCACAGTGATCTGCAGATAAAAGCTAAATTTTCTAGAGATGTGTTTCCCGAATTACTTTCTATACAGCACTGGTAACCCTTGTCTAGTTGTGTTTTGCAAACCTGTTGTCAGATAGTTTGGGGAAAGCTGGGTTAAATAGGCTTCTTGATTGCAGGATTCTCAGAGCCTTTAGGATGCTAATGTGCCTTGAACCTAGAGCCACTACAACAGACATTCTGCGTAACCTCATAAAAGTTCTTTTGGTCTTTGCAATTTTGCTATTTCCATTTTACAGAGGAGATAATGGGGCCCAGAGAGGTTAACTTGCCCAAAGTCCTGCAGCTTGGAAGCTGAAGGGGTCGGGATTGGAATTCAGGTCTGTCTGAATCTACAGCCCCTGTTCCTAAAGTTATGCGATATTTCCTCCCGCATTAGTAAACTCCAGGAATGAGTTACCGGTCCACTTTGTCCCAGCTCAAACGTCTCAGGGACAATGGAAAAACAGCAGGTATCTGAGAAGAGGGGGTGATTTTAAGGGGATGCTGTTTATGCATATATAAAAGCCCCAGGAATGAGGACCTCTAGCTGTTCCCTGGGGACAACTCATTCGGGGAAATAGGGACTCACGGATGTCTGTACTGCTCCCCACAAATGTAACAAGCCTCTGAAGTAAGTCAGGTGAAGGGAGTGCCAAGCCCTTTACAAAGAAGATAATTAAAATATATATAAAACCATAGAAAGGAATGGAGTTCCGATTCATGCAACAACACAGATGAACCTCGAAAACATCATGTTCAATGAATGAAGAAAGTCACAAAATTTCACGTATTGTATGATTCTGTTTATATGAAATACCCAGAATAGGTAAATTCGTAGAAACAGAAAGCAGATTGGTGGTTGCCGGAGGGAGGGGAAAGGGGAGAATGAGGAGTGACTGCTTACTTGCTGCAGGGTTTTCTTTTGGGGTGAGGGACATGTTCTGGTACACATTCTTTTGGGGTGATGATTGTACAACATTTTGGATACAGTATACTAAATGCCACTAAGAGGACAGTAGTGTTTCAGTGGTAACATTCTTCCCCTCCACGCAGGAGACCAGGCTCAATTCCTGGCCAGTGTATGTCACCTCGTGCACAGCCATCACCTGTCTGTCAGTGAGCCTTGCATGTTGCTCTGATGCTGAACTCACTACGTGTCTGTCAGTTTGTCGTATTGTGGTGGCTTGCATGTTGCTGTAATGGTGGAAGCCGTGCCACCAGTATTTCAAAAACCAGCAGGGTCACCCCTTGTGGACAGGTTTCAGCAGAGCTTCCAGACTAAGACAGACTAGGAAGAAGGACCTGGTAATCCACTTCTGAAAAAATTGGCCAGTCAGTGAAAACCTTATGAATAGCAGCAAAACATTGTCTGGTATAGTGCTGGAAGATGAGCCCCTCGGGTTGGAAGGCATTAGAAATACAACTGGGGAGGAGCTGCCTCCTCAAAGTAGAGTCAGCCTTAATAATGTAGTAAGTATAAAGCTTTTGGAACCTTCATTTGCTGATGTGGCATGACTCGAAATGAGGAGAGACACCTGCAAACATTCATTAATAATCAGAACATGGAATGTACGAAGTATGAATCTAAGAAAATTGGAAGTTGTCAAAAATGAAATGGACTGCATAAAGATCGATCTTGTAGGCATTAGTGAGCTTAAATGGACAGACTGGTATTGGCCACATTGAATCAGGCTATCATATTGTCTACTATACTGGGAATGACAAATTGAAGAGGAATGGTGTCACATTCATAGTCAAAAAGAACGTTTCAAGATCTATCCTGAAGTACAAACCTGTCAGTAATATTGAAGGAAGAAGTCCAAGCTGCACTGAAGGTTTCTGGTTTGGAGAACTGGATGGATGGTAGAGATGCCATCAACTGAGATAGGAAACATTGGAAAAGTACCAATTTTATGGGGAAAGATCATGAGCTCATTTTTGAAAATACTTAATTTGAGGTATTTAGGTATTGAGACATCCAAGTAAAGATGTATGAACAGTCAGATGCAGACCTGGAGCTTAGAGACTCAAGGCTAAAGATATAAATTTGAGAATTGTACCATTCAGGGCTGGCTAGCATATGCTATGGTAAAAAAAAAAAAAAAAAAAAAAGAAGAAGAAGAAGAAAAGAAAAATCAGTAAAGAGATAGGAGATCAGAAGAATGATATCAACCACTTTGACCTAATTGACATTTATAGAACACTCCAAGTGCACATTGTATGTCTGTCAAGATAGACCATATGTTGGACCATAAAACAAGTCTCAATACATTTCAAAATATTGAAATCTTACAGAGTATGTTCTCTGATCACGAGGGAATTAAATTAGAAATCAATTACAATGAAAGATCTAGAAGAACCCAGATATTTGGAAATTAAACACACATCTCTAAGCCACAGGTAAAAGAAGAAATCACAGGAGAAATTAGAAAATATTTTCAACTGATAGAAAAATGAAAATATAATCTATCAAAAGTGTGGTATCCAGCTAAAGGAGTGCTTAAAGAAAATGATTTTGTTTTATTTAAAAAAAAAAAAAAAGATAAAAATCAACAAGGCAAAGTTCTACTTCAAAAAGCTCAAAAAAGAAGAGCAAAGTAAACCCAAAGTAGAAGAAAAGAAATAATAATGGTAAGAGCAAATATTTGGGACATAGAAAATTAACAAAGTCAAAAGTTGATTAAATAAAAAAATTGATAAAGTCCTAGCTAGACTGATCAAAAAAGAGAACACGAATTACTAATACAAAGAATGAAAGAGAAGCTATCACCACAGATTCTGCAGATATTAAAATCAGAAAACACGATGAACAACTTTATGCCAATAAATTTGACAATGTAGATGAAATGGACAAATTCCTTGAAAATTACAACTTACCAAAACTGACACAAGATGAAATAGAAAATCTGAACAGCTACACTTATTTAAAAAATTGAATTCATTATGAAAATCCTTCCCACAAGGAAAACTCCAATTCCAGGTAGTTTCACTAGTGAATTCTATCAAATATTTAAGGAAGAAATAACACAAAGTCTTTCAAAAAATAGAGCAGGAGGAACACTTCACAACTCATTTTATAAAGCCAAAAAAAAATACCTTAAACCTGACAAAGATATCATAAATGATAGATACATGATAGAAGATAGATTAGATAGGTAGGTAGGTAGGTAGGTGGGTGGGTAGGTAGGTAGGTAGGTAGACAGGAAGGTATATAACTCAAATCTTAATGAAGCAAGGCTTGTTTCTCACGATGCTACAAGTCCAGCACAGATCATCGGGAAGGCTTTGCTCACCATAGACACTTGGAGAACAGGCTGATAAAACCTCCCTCTCAACATGAGCTTCTACTATGATTAAGGCAAAGAAGAGGGACATAGTGTATTGCACAGTGACTCTTAAAATTTCTGCCCTGAAATGACATGTGCCACCTAAGCTCCTGTTTATGTCCCAAGGAATTGGGAAATACAACCCTAACATGTTCTTGAAAAGAGAGGAAAACAAATGATTACCAGAGGAGTTGTGTTGTTGTTAGCTGCCATCGCGTCGGCCCCCAACTCACGGTGACCCCATACACGAGAGTACAAAATGCTGCCCAGTGCTGCCCATCCCCATAATTGGTTGCAGATCACATTGCTGTGATCCATGGGGTTTTTATTGGATGATTGTTAGAAGTAGATCACCAAGCCTTTCTTCCTAGTATGTCTTAGTCTGGAAGCTCCACTGAAACCTATTCAGTATCATAGCAACACGTAAGCTTCCGTTGACAGATGGATGGTCAATGAGCCATGACTGAGGTGCACTGACCTTGCAGTGAGGTGTTGTCTTAGTCATCTAGTGCTGCTGTGACAGAAATACCACAAGTAAGTGAATGGCTTTAACAAACAGAAGCTTATTCTCTCACAGTTTAGGAGGCTAGAAGTCCAAATTCAGGGTGCCAGCTCCAGGGGAAGGCTTTCTCTCTCTGTCAGCTCTGAGAGAAGGTCCTTGTCATCAATCTTCCCTTGGTCTAGGAGCTTCTCAGCACAGGGACCCTGGGTCCAAAGGATGTGTGCTCCTGGCTACCCTTGCTTGGTAGTGAGATCACCCTGTCTCTCTGCTTGGTTCTTTCCTTTGTATCTCAAAAGAGATTGACTCAAGACACGACCTAATCCTGTAGATTGAGTCCTGCCTCATTAATATAACTTTCTCTAATCCTGCCTCATCAACATCATAGAGGTTAGGATTTACAATTTATAGGATAATTACATCGGATCATGAAATGGTGGCCAACCACACAATACTGGGAATCATGGCCTAGCCAAGCCGACACACATTTTGGGAGGATGCAATTCAACCATAACAGGTGTATTTGCCAGGAATCAATCCTGGGTCTTCTGCATGGAAGGCAAGAATTCTACCCCTGAAGGACCACTGCTCTCACAGGAGTCATAGATGTATACATAGTAACAAAAAGGTCTGAATAAGTAACACAAATGACCTGCACAGTGAGAAAGTACAGCGTGAGATAAGAGGGGAGCCCTGAGGTCAGGCCTGGAGGAATGCCCACACTTAATGGCCTGAGAGAGGAGGATAAGCCTATGAAGAAGGCTGAGATAGAGCAACCGGAGAAAGGAGAAAAACCAGGTGAATTCAAGGAGGGATTGGCTAATTACGTCTAATGCTATTGAGGGCTCATGTGAGATGAGGATTTGGGAAACTAGGATGTCACTGGTACCATAGCAAGAGTTATGTTGGCGGAGTGATGGAATGAGTAAAAATCACGCATGAGGTGAAGAAATGCAAACAGGAAATATGGACCACTCTTTTAAGAAGTTGGCTGTGAATGGAAGGAAGGCAGTAGGAAGACTGTGAATGGAAGGAGGATCTGTGGTTAAAAGAGGTTGGTTTGTTATTTCAGTGGGAGAGTCTTAGTTTGTTTAAATGTTGACAGGAAGGATCTAGTCTGGAGAAGAGAGTCGCTGGCACTGGAAGGCTTCTGGAAGGCAGGAAGCGAAAGTTGGCAGTGGAGGATGCCATGAGGTGGAAATGGAGCCATGGCAAGCTAAGTGATGTGGGAACCAACTCAGCAGAGGAAGCCAGAAGAAGCAAAAGTGGAATAGACAAATGCATACTGAGGAGAGACGCGGGAGCAAGACAATCCACAGCTGCTGAGAAAGAGACAGAATCGCTGGCCCTGGGGCTGTCCCTTCTGACTTCCAGTTCTAGTTCTGGACCTTCTGTATCCTCAAAAACTCCCTTTTTCTTGAAGATATTTTATTCATTCTATACCTATTTCCTGAGCATCTACTGTGTGCCAAGCCGTGTCCTGAACACTGGGGTGGTTGTTAGCTGCTATCAAGTCACCCTGACTCGTGGAAGCCCCATGTGCAATAGAAGCGGAACACTGCCTGGTTCTACGCCACCTTCGTGATCGGTTGTGGACTGACCTGTTGTGATCAATAGGGTTTTCATCAGCTGATTTTTTTGAAAGTAGATCACCAGGCCCTCTTCCTAGTCTGGAAGTCCCACTGAAGCCTGTTCCACATCACAGCAACATGCAAGCCTCCACTGAGGAAGGGTTGTGGCTGTGAATGAGGTATATCATCTAGGAATTGAACCCAGGCCTCCTGCATGGAATAAGAAAGTTCTACCACTGAACCCACTGTCCTCCAGCACTGGGGTTAGAGTAGTCAGTAAGATAGATGCCAGCCTTTGTCCTCAGAAGCTGTTCCTTTTATCCAGAAAAGCTGAGTGACTCAACCACTTGGGCAAGGCAGGAGCCCTCAATTTTGACTGATTTACTGAAAGCAGCAGATAGACACAATAGATATGGGGGTCAGAGGAAGGGGGCTTTTGGATAAGACTCGTCATTTGGAAGGTCTTGGGGACTTGGGGGTGGGGTAACCAGCTATGTTTCTGGGGCAAATCAATACAGAGGATCATTCTATGTGTGTGCGAAGACAGACAGACCAACAAACTGCCCAGTCTCCTAAGAAGCCTCCCCATTTTTTGTTTTTGTGATAGAAATTTGAAAACATATGCAAAACTACAGAGAATAGTACAGTGAACCCGCATTACCTGTTGTCTCAGTTACCTACTGCTGCCTTAACACAAATACCACAAATGGGGGGCTTTGAAGAACAGAAATGTAATTCTTACAGTTGAGGAGGCCCGAAGTCCAAATTCATGGCGTGGCTCTAGGGGGAGGTCCTTCCTTGTCTCCCTCAGCTTCCAGTAGCTGCCAGCAATCTTATAGAGCATCCGTCCCTGTCATCTGTCTTCCTCTTCTCCCTGCATGCGTCTCTATGTCTCTTTTTATATCTCAGAAGTGATTAGATTTAGAGCCCACCCTACTCGGGTATGACCTAATTAACATAACAAGGAAAACGTTATTCCCAAACAGAATGGTACTTACAGGTATAGGGGCCAGGATTTCAATACATATGTTGGGTGGACACAGTTCAATCTGTAACACCCATCATTCTCACCACCGTTGACCGCTTCCTCCTACAAACACCTGTAACTCATCCATGCCTCCCACTTGGCAATTCACCATGTACTTTCTCATGAAAGCTTAGCTCCAGCCACTCCTGAAACCAGCACCATTTCTGGGCTTGTCTGTTATGTGGGCCAATAAATTTCTATCCTTTAGCCAGTCTGAGGTGAATTTTTGTCCCTTGTACTAGAAAGAATCCTTTCTAATATAGAGATCAGAGTTAAGGCCAGCCCAACCTTATTTGACAGTCCCTGTCAGCCACCTGCCACTTTGAGAGAGAGGGAAAAACCAGGTGAGTTCAAGGAGGGATTGGTCCATAGCGACTCTCTAGGACAGAGTAGAACTGCCCCATAGAGTTTCCAAGGCTGTAAATCTTTACAGAAGTAGACTACCACATCTTTCTCCTGCAGAATGGCTGATGGGTTCGAACCACCAACCTTTAGGTTAACAGCTGAATGCTTAACCACTGTATCACCAGGGCTCTTCACTTACCTATTGCTATGTAACAAATTACTCCAAAATTTAGTGGGTTTGGTAACCAGTCTCCAAGACGGACCTTAAAGATCATCACCTCCTAGTATTCAAAAAAAAAAGTATTCATGCCCCATGTAATCTCCTCCCATATTGCACCAGGACCTCTCTGAGTGACCAACAGGACACAGTGGAAGTGATCATGTGTGACTTCTGAGCCTAGGTCATAAATGACATCACAGCTTACACCTTGTCCCCCTGGGCATATCCCGCTGCATCATGACTCCCTAGTGTACACAGGAGGGGACCTGCCCTGGCTTAGGGGTCCACCGAGAACTTCCTGGTGGAACAATGCCTAACCTGAGTCCTAAAATCTTATCCTCCCAATGAAGACAGGTCCCTGAAGGCATGTTCAATATGTGACGCTCACCCCTCAGGTCAGGGACACATCTGGTCAAAGTACGCACACTGGAGGGACAAAGCCAAACAAGGCCCCAGGCCCCATGTCCCTCCTGGGCTCTACCAGAGCATTTTCACAGAGGTCCCCTGCCCTCAGTGCCCCAGCTCTGTGGTCAGCTGAGAGAGGGTGAGCTAAAGCAGGAGCCAGCGTTCCCACAGACGAAGTGTGAGGGGTTGTGTGTGGACGGGGTTGACCCCATGTGAAAACACAGACACGAACATCCTGAGCTGCCGTTGGGAATGCTGGGACAGCGCCTGTGTTTGCCCCCCTTACCTCTGCTGGCCAGCTGTCTCCACTCTGGCCTGTGCCTCCCCTAAGGAGGGGGTCCAGAGCATGCTAGAATGTCCCTTTCCTCCAACAACAGGCTCCTGCTCTCCGCCCACACACTTCCCACTCCCACACACACCCCTTCCTGGCTGAATGCCTTTACCCCCTGCCTCTCTCCTGGTTCTCATTTGTACTTCATTGTTCTTTTCTTCCCTTTTGCTAAATTTCCTTGCTTATGGGACGTGGTAATGGGGAGGCATGAGCTGGCGTCTCTGTACGCATTCCTAAGTATGTCTGTGTGTGTGTGTCTGTGTGTGTGCATGTACATTACGGGATGTGTATGTACACCATTGTACATGTGTGGGTATACCATGGAACATGTATGCACACCACAGGATATATATGTGTATAATCTAGGACATGTGTGTGTACATCATGGGACATGTGTGTGTATAACATGGGACATGTATGCACACCACAGAATATATATGTGTACACCCCGGGACATGTGTATGTACACCATGGGAAATGTATGCACACCACAGGATATATATGTGTACACCCCAGGATATACCACAGGACATGTGCATGCACACAGGACATATGTGTGTGTACACCATGGGACATGTGCGTGTATACCATGGGACATGTATGCACACCACAGGATATATACGTGTACACCCCACGACATGTGTGTGTACACAATGGGATGTATGTATATGCCATGGAACGTGTGTGTGTGCATACAGGACATATGTGTGTGTATATACCACTGGACATGCGTGTGTACGATGGGACATGTGTGTATGCACCACAGAACTTGTACGTGTGTACCCAAGGATATATGTGTGTACAACCCAGGACATGTGTGTGTACACCTAATTTGGCAAATGGGTATATGCAAATGCTCAGGAGTGGCGGCTCAGGTATGAGATATGAGGAGGGGAGGTGGGCAGAGGTCCAGACCCTTTAACACTTCCTGGAGATGGTCTCCATGCTCTGGGCCTGCCTGCCTCCCCAACCTCCTATCTACCACCCCCATATAGACTCTCTCTCGCTGTCTCCTCCTGACCTTTACGTGTCCTCTTCCCTCAGCCTGGGGCTTCCGTTCCTAATCCACACCCAAGATTAGGCCAACTACTGCTTGTTTTTAAAGACTGGGCTCCAGTGTCACCTCTTCCCAAAAGCTTCCTCAGCCCTGTGTCTCCCCCACAAGCCTCCCCTCTCCCCCAGGGGGAGTTGCTTCTGGGCTCTTGTCTGTGCTGATCACCTTCCCTCAGCACCTGGTCCAGGGCGCGTGAGCACGGGTGCAGCTGTGCATTGGTTTGGCTGCTGGGGACAGGGAACAAGGGAAAAAAATAAACGGAGGGTGAGGAAAAAATTTAAATACAAATATACCCAGCCATCTGGACTAGGGGTTAATGATCAAGCGATCTCGGGGGATGTTGGGGACCATGGTGGCCATTTCATCTTTGGAATTAGGGGTGGAAAGGACCCAGATGGGACTGTGCCCCACCCCCTACCCACATGCATACTGATTTCTCACTCTTCTGGTCTTCCTGGTTTAAGGCCCGGGTCAAAAACACGCGCAGGTTCTCACCTCTCTAACCACCCTTGCCACCCCAACCCCAACCCAAACACCGTGAAAATCCACCGGAGTTTGCGATGGAGGGAGGCCCCGCCCACTCGGCTCCCCCAGCCAATCGCTGAGCCCCTTTGGTTTCCGCAGGCGTAAGGTGGGGGCGGGAGACAGGGAGCAGGGCTGGATGAGGTCCCGTCGGAGCAGGCAGGCTGCGTGCTCCGGGGGCTGACACAACTGGAGAATTTGGCTTCTTTTTATCACATATATCATTTTGCCATATATGGTCACCGAGAGCTACTGGCAGCAAGGCTCTGGCCCAGATGGTGGGCTCCCAGAGTGAAATGAGCTACATACCAGCCCAGAACAAACAGACCATAGCTCACTCGGCGGGACAGGTGGGTGGGCCAAGAGCGGGTTATATATAGTTCTGGTCACATTCCTTCACTAATGCATGTTGGCCCCAAAATGCGCAAACAATCTCCATTTCTGGCTCTTTTGACTGAATTTGCTAATTGCTTTTCTTCTATAACCAAGGAAACTAAAAAACTCCAGGAGGAATGCAGGGGAAGAGATCTGCTGGCCTCCTTTCCCTCTCTTGATGGTCCCTCTGGCCCTCCCCTCCTCCCCATCTCCCCTTCCTGCCCGAAAGCCCCCCGAAGCTCTTCCCATACCCACCACCCCCAGAGGACACCCCTGCGACTCTCCTCCGTGCTCCTCTTGCCAACAGCACCCCCCCCCGCCCCATTCTCCCCTGCACCCCTCCAGCCCAGGTGAAGCAGGCCATATGCAGATAGCCCCTGAGGCTGAGCAGGATTCAAAATGTGGAGTCACAGGAGACAAGATCTCCTAGCTCCTAGAACCTTTCCTTGGCCCAGACAGATGGCTGCAGTCTCAACCTTCCCGGCTGGCCTGACCGTGCAAGAGGATCTACCTGAACTGAAGGGAACAAAAATGATGGCACATGAAACCAGCCCCTGAGATTCCAAGAGAACTGACTAAGTATTAAGCCAATTGCTGTACAATTGGCTCTGACTCATGGCAGTCCCATGTGTGTCAGAGTAGAACTTGCTTCGCAGGGTTTTCAATGGCTGATATTTTGGATGTAGATCACCAGGCCTTTCTTCCAAGGCACCTCTGTGTGCATTCAAACCTCCAACCTTTTGATTAGCAGCTGAGCACATTAACAGTTTGCAGCACCGAAGGCCTCTGAATAAATATTGGTTACCTCTGAGAGCCCCACAGGAGTCCCTCGATGGTGCATCAGCTAAGTTCTTCACTACTAGCCAAAAGATTGGTGGTTCAAATCCACCCAGAGGCTCCTCGGAAGACAGGCCAGGTGATCTGCTTCCAAAAGGTCACAGCCTTGAAAACACCATGGAGCAGTTCTACTCTGCATACATGGGGTCGCCATGGTTTGGAATCCATAAACAACAAAAGCCCCACTAGAAACCTCCTGACTTCTTGGGCCATCTCATCCGATGTCACGACTTCCCTTTCTGTGACTAGCTGAGCAAGTCAAGATTTACATCTCCAGCTCAGTCTCCCTCCAGAGCTTCAGACTCACATGTCTGAGGGGGCACTGTTTACTTGACAGCCTAGTGGTGCAAGCCTACTGCATAAACAGATGGGACAGGGTTTCGAGGAAATCCTGAGAGATGGGGGCAAGTTTGCAGGAGCTGGCCTTCCTGGTCAAGAGCAAGGAAGGGAGACGGTCTCAAAGCCATGGTCAGAGAGAGCGCACTCTGGGTCAAGTGAGGCTTCGTAATTGCTGTCTTCTAATGTGCTCCAAATAATAAACAATGGTCTTCCAGCATTGCACTCTCTGTGCCTCTAGCACGGGGGAGCTCAACCCTGCTGCATGCATGGGAGAAACTCCTGGGGCCGCCGTTACAAAGTACCACAGGCTGGATGGTGCCAAACAATTTATTCTCTCACAGTTGTGGATGCTAGAAGTCCAAAATCAAGGTGTCAGCAAGGTTGATTCATTTGGAAGGCTCTGAGGGAGAAACTATTCCATGTGACTCTCCTAGTTTCTAGTGATGGCTGGCGATCCTAGGGTTTCTTAGCTTGTAGACACAACACTCCAATATCTCTGTCTCCGTCTTCACATAGTATCTTAGGCTGGGTTCTCTAGAGAAACAAAACCAGTAAAGTGTATAAATATGTAGAGAAAGAGATTTATATCAAGGAAATGGCTTAAAAAAAAAAAAGGCGGTTGTAAATGCTGGAACATCCCAAGTCTGTGGGTCAGGCTGGAGTTTCTCCTGATTCATGTAGCCGCTGAGGCTGGTGAACTCAGGATCAGCAGGTCAGACAGCAGGGCTCTGGCTCACAGGCTGGGAAGACCAACGAATCCCGAGATCGGCAGGCAAGATGGCCAGTAAGCTGCTAGCTCAAGGCCTAAGAACTGGAGGTCAGACCAACAGGAGCCAGCTGTAGGATCTAGAGCAAGAAAAAGCCCACGAGCCTTGCCAGAAAGACCACTTATGTTGGGTTCAGGCCACACCCCCAAGGAAACCCCCCTTCAACTGATTGGCTACTCACAGCAGATCCCATCATGGAGGTGATCACATTAGATCAAATCTCATCATGGATGTGATCACATCATCATACAACTGCCAAACAACATCGTTCGTAACTGCTAAACCTCTGAGACCCATGGCCAGCCAAGTTGACACAACCTTAACACGTGGTATTCTTCCTTCTGGGTCTCTCTGTCTGTGTCTCTGTTTTTCTACTTATGAGAACACTAGGATTAGGGTCACCTGAGTCCATTATGACTTCATTTTGATCTATCTAATACATTTGCAAAGACGGTATTTCCAAATAAGATCACATTCCGAGGTTCCAGAAGGACATGAACTTTGGGGGAGACATTACTCAACCCAGTGCGGGGAACTTTTAAAAAACACTGGGATCAGACCCAGCCCAGGAATTCTGATGTAGTGGCCTTGGGCATATGATGGGAGGATAGGCATCTATTCCTCCAAACTTCCCAGGTGATTCTGGTGTGCGCACAGGTACAAGCCAGGACTCTGGGCCCCTTTCTGAGGTATCTGACCCGAATCCACCAGCTGCTGATTCCCCAAGCTGGAGAGTAGCCTTGGTTCCCCCAAAGGAAAGCAGGCAGAGGGGCCTAGTTGGCCAGTGAAGATGAAGGGAAAGAGCCCTGGCCTGGGAGTCGGATCCCGACTCCTACCTGGCTCTGCCCTGAATTACCTCAATCAGAGCTCCTAAATTTTTAAAACCCAATTTCTTGTACCATAAAATTAGATATAGAGAAGTTTTATACAGACCAAGGAAAATTGTTTACATGGTAGTAGTGATATGGGTCCCCATTTACTGGATTTACTGAACTGCAACCCACTGGCTGTTGACGACATTCTTTCCCTTGGTTCAGTTATGGGGGCAGTGGGGGTTCAGTAGTAGAATCTCGCCCTCTAGGCAGAGACCAGGTTTGATTCCCAGCCAGTGCACCTCGTGTGCAGCCACCACCCATCTGTCAGCGGAGGTTGTGTGTTGGTATGATACGGAACAGGTGGACTAGGAAGAAAAGCCTGGTGACCTACTTCCAAAAATCAGTCAGTGAAAGCCTTATAGATCACAAGGGCCTGGTCTGCAACCCACCATAGGGATGGTGCAGAATTGGGCAGCAGTCCACTCCATTGTTCATGGCATTGCCGTAAGCCAGCGCAACTCAACAGCATCTAGCAACATGACTCTGCCTGCTGTAAAGACTAGAGAACTGAGGCTCAGAGAGTTAAAGGACTTGCCCAAGGTCCCACAGCTAGGAAGTGGAGGAGCTGGAATACAGTTCCAGAACTGGCTTGCTTAAGCATCACCGTTCTTTCCGCCCCAGACTAACATGACGGGACTTATTACTGTTTGACTCTTTCCCAGGATGTCAAGTCTAAACCTGTCAGGACAAACTCCGGGAGGGAGCTTGGTTGTGCAGACAAAGCCCTTGGTGCATTCCTTGATTTTGGCACGAGCATTTCAGTGTCTCCCCTGCTCTTCTGGGCTGCCAGGGAGTGAACTTCAAAGCTCACCTCCTCTTTTAACATTGTTGTTTATAGCTGCCCACGAGTTGACCCCCAACTCATGGAGACCCCATGCGTAACAGAACAAAATGATGCCTAGTCCTGCCCCTTCCCCATGATGGATTGTGGATCAGACGATTGTGCTCCATAGAGTTTTCACTGGCTGATTTTTGGAATTAGTTCACCCGGCCTTTCTTCCTAGTCTGTCTTAGTCTGGAAGCTCCAGTGAAGCCTGTTCAGCTTCATAGTAACATACAAACCTCTGACAGATGGTTGGTAGTTGTGCATGAGGGGCATTGGCCAGGAATCAAACCCAGGTCTCCCACATGGAAGGCAAGATTTCTACCGCTGAACCACCAATGCCTCCCCAAAACGAGGTGACACCAGCTGCGGAGGGAAAACAGCAGCCACTTTCTGCCCGGCAGGAAGGTAAAGGAAAAGAGATGATAAGTGAACTGAGGGGCAGCCTCAAAGCCAGAAAGCCATTAGTGTTTAGTGTCAGGCCTCCCTCCATCCAACCACTCTGCGTTCCACCTTCTTTCCTCTTGTAGCAATGAACAAACTGAGAAGGAAGGGGAATTTGAGCTTTGAAGGATGTCGCGAAAGAGTAAAGGTAGAAGCGGCCTGAATCAGAAAACTGAGCTGTGCTAACTGGAATTGACAAGCCCAGGAGAATCCAAAAGGTTGTGTGAGAGAGGCCAGAAAAAATGGTTTTGTACCTGTGTGTTCTTTGTTGATTGGAGCCCTGGTGGCACAGTGGTTAAGAGCTCGGCTACTAACCAAAAGGTCAGCAGTGAATCCACCAGCAGCTCCTTGGAAAAAACTCTATCGAGTGGTTCTACTCTGTCTCCCTAGGGTCGCTACGAGTTGGAATCAACTCAAAGGCAACCGGTTTGGTTTTTTGTTTTTTGTTTTTTTTTTTGGTTCTTTGTTGACAGTACTTAATTGAACTTGGACTTGAGATATTCAAGTTCAAGTGGCTGTTGATTTCCTCTGAATTTAGGGCAAGCTGCAGATTGTTGTTGTATTTTTTTGCAGTGCACTTACTTTGGACATGTCATCAGGAAAGACCAATTGCTAGAAAAAGACATCATGTTCGGTAAAGTAGAGGGTCAGCAAGAATGAGAGAGACCCCCAATGAGATGGACTGACACAATAGTAGAAGCAATGGACTCAAACATACCAATGATCATAAAGGTGACGCGGGACCGAGCGAAGTTTCGTTGTGTTACACATAAGGTAATCATAAGTGGGAACTGACGCGATAGCAACTAACAACAACGAGCCACCAGTGTGACTTTTATAATTGTGTCCGAACAGTCTGACTGCAGTTACGGCATGGATGACTATAAAAGTAGCATCTTTCCTCTTGTCATTTTTATTAAACACTTATACACGCACGCGTACTCTTAATTTAAAAATTTAGCATCCCTTGAGTGGATAAACATGATGTGGCATATACATGAAAAACAAAAGCATACAGTGGGATATTTTTTTTTCAGCCATAAATAGGAAAGAAGTTTTGATACAGAACTGAACCTGGGAAACAGGCTGAGTGAAATCAGAGAGACACAAAGGGACAAATACTGTACGGTCCCATTTCTGTGCCATCTCTAGAATAGACAAATCATAGAGAAAGCAGAGGGGTAACCGTGGGCTGGGGGAAGGGGACATGAGCAATTACTGTTTAATGGATGTAGAGTTTCTGTTTGGGGTGATGAGAAAGTTTTGGAAACAAATAGTAGTGATGACTGGACAACATTGTGGCAGTGGTTAGTGCCACTGGATTGGATACGTGAAAATAGCAAATTTTGTGCTGTGCATATTTTACCACAATAAAATATGTGGGGGCATCGTCTAAGGAAACAGTTTGGAGAAGAAATAGCTTTATAAGACAAGGTACAGAAAAACCAGTCCCTCCATACCCTGTGGCTCCCTTTCCCCTAAGGCTGGACTCACATGGTTCTGGCTCCTGTCCCTCTCTGAATGTGGACTGTGAGATGAAGCCTCGCCCGTCTGCTTCACCTACGTGATTTGATGATCCCAAGCGTCCTCCCCGAAGACGCATCTGTGGCTTCGCTCCACAGTTTCGCTTGGAATTCAGATCCCTGTCGCTCTAATCCAGCGCTCTCTGGGCTGCACCACTGATGGAGCTGATGGAGGGAAAAATCAAGACTAGGTCTGAAGGTTGAAGAAGGAAGCCGCTTGCGGAAGCTCTGCTGGTAAGGCTCTGGCCCTGACAGCAGTTCCACTATATTACGTTGTTGTTGTTGCTGTTGTTGTTGTTGTTGTTAGCTGCCACCAAGTCAGCCCCGACTCATGGTGACTCCATACACAACGGGATCGAACCTTTGTGATCCAGAAGGTTTTCAGTGGCTGGTTTTTGGAAGTAGATCACCAGTCCTGGAATCAAACTTGGATAAAACCAAAAAACAAAACCCAAACTCATTGCCATGGAGTTGATTCTGACGCTCAGCAACCCCACGTGTGCAGAGCAGAATCATGCTCCATAGGGTTTTCAAGGCTGTGACCTTTCGAAGGCAGATTGCCAGGCCTTTCTTCTGAGGTGTCTGTGGGTGGTTAGCAGTCAAGCACTTAACCATTTGTACCAACCAGGGACTGTATTATAAACAAAAACCAAACCAAACCCATAGCTGTGAAGCTGATTCCAACTTGACTGAGTAGAGCTGCCCCATAGGGTTTCCAAGGAGCAGCTGGTGAATTCAAACTGCCGACCTTTTTGGTTAGCAGCTGATCTCTGAACCACCGTGCCACCAGGGCTTCTCACTATACTGTAGAGGGTTTAGTTTCCACTTCCCTCTGAGGGAAAGAAGCAGGTAGGAGAACCACAGGAAGAGCCTCCATAGTTACGTGATTCAGTCAGGCACACCCCAAAGGAAATAAGAAACTGCCAAAGGAAGGAGCTGACGAGGCCCAGGTGAGACTGGGTCAGGAAAACCAGGTGTGGTTGTCAAACCCTTATGGATAGTGTCATTGTATAGAAACAATTTCATTAACTGAAATTTTTACATAAAGTAAACAGCACAAAGAACCCCTCTCATGCCTATCTCCCAGCTGCCATGGTTATTGACTATAAAAATGGCGTGGGAGGACATCTGACCGACCTCCTCTAACTTCACGGGGCGGAGAATCAGCATCAGCAGCCCAAGGCTGATTCCTGTGAGGCAGAGGTCAGACACACCTCCTCTCTCCAACCTTTGTACCAGTTCTGACACCAGCTGTCCCTGCCACAGCACTTTCTACTTCCCTGCTGGCTTTGGTAATCAGTTTCAATGGCTACACAGAACTCACAGACCATACTCACAGTTATGGGGTTTGTTAGGGAAGTACCAGGTTACCATTCAGGATCAAGAAGGTCTTGGGATACAGTTCTTTGATCAGGACAGCCTCTCCTCAGCCGTGCCCGCAGGCAGGCCTCTCTCTGGCCCTCGGCCCCTCAGCTCCTCGACCTGGCCTCTGCCCTGCTTGGGCAAGTGTTACGAAGCTCTGTAGCTCCACCAATAAGTGCCCAGGGGCACCCCACTCCACCAGGAAGCCTCCTGCCTGAAGGCGTTCCGTTCTCTCACTCTGTGAGTCAGTATACCCACTATAACTGCCTTGCTCCGTAGGCTGGGAAGCCCACCACACCATCTCACATCAGTCTCCTGGTTCTGCCCCCTCCATATCTCTGCCGCCGCTTCTCACCATCTTGTATCATCTCTGGTGTTACAGCTCTCTCTCTGTCTTCTGGGTCTAGGAGGTTCTCAGCCCAGGGACCCCGGGTCCAAAGGACGTGCTCCGCTCCCGTCTCTTCTTCTTGGTGGTAGTCAGGTTCCCCCCTTTCCCCCTCTGGGATGGCTTATTTCAAGCCTAGCAGGGTGCAAAACTGACCAATTCTGCCATTAGGGTTCCATACACCTTATTTGCATGGTTTCATCCGCACAGGGGTGCCACACGCCTTATTTATATTACTAGTGAGCTGTCCAATCCTCTTGGTGAGCCACAAGCACCCTTATTTACATGGCCCCACCCAGTCATTTGGTGGGAGTTACAAGACTATGGCGAGAAAGTGATATAAAAGCAGTCACTCACACCACATCGACACTGATATTCTTGCTTTATCATATCCTCCCGCATGTTTTTTTCTTTTCAGAAACATTTAAAAGCAAATCTTAATATGTTATGTCACCTATAAGTATGTATTTATCTCTAACAGATACGGACTTTGTGTTTTAACACAACCATCATACCAATATCACCGTATCAATAAAAATAATTCTGCAGTGTAAAATAACCTGTGTTCCATTTTCCTTAATTGTCTCAAAAATGCCTACTTTCAATTTGTTCTCCAGGATCCAAACACGGTATACACATTGTGTTCGAGTGGCATGTCTCAAGGCTTTTAATTTATAACAGTTCTCATCCCTCCCCCTCCAAGTTTTTTAAGCCATTGATTTGTTGAAGGAACGAGGTCATTTGTCCTGCAGAATTCTCACATTGGGAGACTGTATCCTCATTGGGGCCTTTAACTGTCCCTCAAGGGTAAAGTCATATGTTAAAAGTTACGAGTAGTTATAGGAGTCCCTGGGTGGTGCGAACAGTTAACCCACTCAGCTGCTAACCAAGAGGTTGTTGGTTCAAGTCCAACCAGAGGCACCTTGGAAGAAATGCCTGGCGATCTACTTCTGAAAAATGAGCCATAGACAAGCCCATGGAGTGCAATGGTCAGGGTCCCCTCGAGTCAGAGGCAACTGGACAGCAACTGGTACAGTAGCTATTCCCGACCGACCGGGGCTGCGGGCCGTATCACCCGGGGAAATTTTCAACATTTCAGAATTCCTGGCCCTACCTCTGGTGATTCTGATTCAGCGAATCTAGGTTGGAGCCCAGGAGGCTTTTTTTTTTTTTTTTTGTTAAGCTGCCAAATATTTCTGCTGTGTACCCCCCAGTTGAGAGCCACTGACCTCAATAATTGGGCTTTTCTCAAATGGGCTAATGAGTATTCAGAAAGAAGAAGGAAAAGGAGGAGGAAGAGAAGTCAGCAAGTACTTACTGAGCACCAGCTTAGGCTTACACAGCGTTGTTGAGCAGAAATAAGAGTTCAACTCAATGGTTTAAGAGTTTAGAGCAGGGAACCAAAACTCTTACTTTAAAAATGCACCAGGTTTCAAGTCCAAGATCTACCCTGTGGTTTAACTCCTCCTCCCTCCAAGCAAATCTGACGGGGAGATCCTAGATCATTTGGTGACTAACAACAATAGACCATTGGTGAGAAGTCCTTGGGTGGCACAGATGATTGGCAGTTCAAACCCACCTAGTGGCACTGAGGAAGAAAGCCTAGCAATCTGTTTCTGTAAAGATTACAGCCAAGAAAACCCTATGGACCTCAGTTCTACCCTGTAACACGTGGAGTCACAATGGGTTTGGTTTTCTTTTGATAGATGATTGGTGGGAATGAAGAAGGTGGTGGGAATCAGAAGCCCAGAATGGGAGTCTGCCCTCCCATCAGCCCTGTTGGCTCTCTACCTTTCTTCGTATTCTGAGCCACATGCCTTGAAGACAGTTTTTAGTTAGTACGACATATTACTTTCATCCTTAGTCTGCTTGTGAACGATAGAAAGAATGAAATGAAAGATAAAGCCAAATAAGTTAAAATGCTCGCTACATTGAGAGCGTGCCATAAATTCCTTATTTGGCATATAAAGAAGGCCATGTCCCATTCTAATTAAAAGAAAATTTGCTTCTTTCTGACCTTTTAAATAAATGTTTAGCAAGTATTCAAAGAATATCAGTTTGAAAGGGTAGCCTTTATGGTTGAGTATAACAAATTGCTCGTTACTCACAGAGCTGAGTCAATAGATACTAATCAAGATTCAAACTGAAAAAATAAATAAGCAAATAAATAAATAAATCTGATAAATTAACATGTACCTTACATATTGCAGACCAGAAAGATACCATAGACAAATTCAAATCAAAAGCCTTAGGAGAAAATATTGGCCATATATTTAACAATTTTTGCTCCAAAATGAACAAAAATCTCCCACAAATCAATAAGAAAAATATAAGCAAAACAGTAGAAAAAAGGGACTAAAAATATGAACAAGTAATTCACCGTAATTCACAAAAACATGATCAACTGTACTAGTAATCAAAAAAGTGCACATTGAAACAGGAAAAGGATACATTTTTTTTCACTCATAAATTGGAGGAAAAGTTAAGTTTGTTTGTAGCAAATGGTGGCAAAGGTGTGAGGAAGTAGATTCACTTGCATGTTACTTGCAGAGATATAAATCAGTCCAACTGTCTGGAGGTCAATTTGGTGATATCTGTTGAAATGTTGGGGTCCGTGGGTGGTACAAACGGTTAACACGCTTGGCTGCTAACCACAAGGTTGGAGGTTCAAGCCTACCCAGAAGCACCTCAGAAGAGACTTGGTGATCTCCTTCCAGAAAGTCGCCCACTGAAAACCCTGTGGAGCACAGTGCTACTCTGACGAGCACGTGGGTTCACCATGAGTAACCCTGTGGAGCACAGTGCTACTCTGACGAGCACGTGGGTTCACCATGAGTAACCCTGTGGAGCACAGTGCTACTCTGACGAGCACATGGGGTCACCATGAGTAACCCTGTGGAGCACAGTGCTACTCTGACGAGCACGTGGGTTCACCATGAGTAACCCTGTGGAGCACAGTGCTACTCTGACGAGCACATGGGGTCACCATGAGTAACCCTGTGGAGCACAGTGCTACTCTGACGAGCACGTGGGGTCACCATGAGTCAGGATGGCTCCACACCAGCTGGTTTAACTGATTCATTAAAATGTGAAATGAGAATGTTTTGACTCAGCACTTCTACTTCTAGGTGCCTAATCTGACAATGGAAGCATTGGTGGCATAGTGGTTAAGAGCTATGGCTGCTAACCAGAAGGTTGGCAGTTCATGTGCACCAGGCGCTCCCTGGAAACCCTATGGGGCAGTTCTACTCTGTCCTGTAAGGTTGGTATGAGTTGGAATCGACTCGACGGCAACGGTTTGTTGGGTTTTTTTAATCTAAAGACACAACTTCATTTAAAGCACAATAAAAGAAAGAAAAAAGATACAATAGCATGTATGCCTAAAGAGCCTATTAAGGATTGAATTGTGTCTCAAAATTCCCTGGTGCCTGGGAATGTGACCTTGTTTGGAAATAGGGTCTTTGAAAATGTTACCAGTTAACTTGAGATCATTACAGAGTACAGTGGATCCTAATCCAACCTGAATACTGTCTTGTAAAAGAGAAGAGACACAGAGAGACAGACAGACAGAGGGAAACAGCTACCTGATGACAGAGCTGCAGCTGCAACCCAAGGAACACCTGGGGCTCCAAGAAGCTGGGAGAGACCCCTCGTTGCCCTCAAATGGATTCCAGCTCACAGTGACCCTATAGGGCAGAGTAGAACTGCCCCCTAGGGTTTCCAAGGCTGTGAATCTTTACGGAAGCAGACTGCCACATCTTTCTCCTGCAGAGAAGTTGGTGGGTTTGAACTGCAGACCTTTCTCTTAGCAGCCAAGTACTTAACCACTGCACCACCAGGGTTCCTTTGGGAGAAACAAGGAAGGATCTTTCCCTAGAGCCTTCAGAGAGATCATGGCCCTGACCAGCACCCTGATTTTGGACGTCTAGCCTCCAGAACTGTGAGACCATAAATTTCTGATGTTTCAAGACACCCACTTTGGGGTACTTTATTACAGAAATCCTACGAAACTAATACAGAGCCATTTACAAAGATGATCTTGTATTCATCCATTTCAAGGGTCCCAGGGTGGTGCAAATGGTTAACACTCTTGGCTGCTAACTGAAAGGTTAGTGGTTCAAATCCACCTCAGAAGAAAGGCCTAGTGATCAACACCCGAAAAATCAGCCATTGAAATCTCCCTGGAGCAGAGTTCTACTCTGACACACATCGGGTGGCCATGAGTCAGAATCAATTCGATGGCCACTGGTTCAGTATTTTAGGCAAAGCCGGAGCAGGCATAAAAAGGTTTTGCTTTGAGGGAGTTAAAGTTCTAATGAGGAGAGACAGAACAATAAACAAATGAATGGATTTAGCAAACAAATCACTAAACAGGATAAAATGAGGCAGTAACCAGTGCTACAAAATATACTTATTGCAGAATTATAGTGAAGGAAAATTGAAACCCACTTAAGTGCCCCTCAGATGGAAAGTACTTTTAGATAAATATAACCATACACTGGGTATGGAACATTATGTAACATTTAAAAAGAACGTGATAGGTTTTTATGTACCGAAATGGTGAGCTCTCCAAGACATAATTTGGTTAAGTAAGAAAAAACCCACGAGACACAAAAATTTGCGATTCATTATGTAGAGTGTAATCCCATTTATGTAAAAAAAAAAGTGCCAAATTAAATATAGGTACCTATCTGTGTGGAAATGAAAAGAGTCTAGAACAATGCATGGCAAATGAATCACAGCAGTAATTTCTAGGCAGATGATTAGGATTCGGGAGAAGGGTTGGGGGACTTTTTCTGCATGATCTGCAATTTTTACAGTGAGAAGGTTTTATGGCTCACATATTAAAAGGAACAAAATAATGAAAAAGATGGAAAACTGCCCAATTTAATTTACAAAGCTAACATAACCCTGATATTAAAACCTGACAACGTTAGCACAAATAAAGAAAACCAGAGATCACTTTCGCTTATGAATATGGATGGAAAATTCCTACACAGAACATTGGCAAATGGAATCCAACAGTATTTCAAAAACCATGACTAAGCAAGGTTTATTCCAGAATGACAAGTGTCTTAGTTATCTAGTGCTGCTAGAACAGAAATACCACAAGTGGGTGGCTTTAACAAACAGAAATTTATTCTCTCACAGTTTAAGAGGCTAGAAGTGTGAAATCAGGCTGCCAGTTTCAGGGGAAGGATTTCTCTCTCTCTTGGCTCTGGGGGAAGGTCGTTATCTCCTTTCAACAACTGTGGACCCAGAATTCCTTAGATTCTCCATGTGTCTTTACATCAATCTTCCCCTAGATCTGGGAGGTTCTCAGCACAGGACCTCAGGTCCAAGGGACAAACTCCACTCCCAGCTCTTCTTTCTGGGTGGTAGTAAGGTCCCTCTCTTTCTACTCGATTCTCTCTCTTTTTACCTCTTGTAAGATAAAAAATGATGATGATACAGGTCACACCCTAAGGAAACTCGCCTTACATCGGATCAGGGCTGTGACTTGAATAAGGGTATTGCATCCCACCTTGATCCTCATTAACATGACATAATCCGGCCTCAAGTATTTCATTTTACTTGGATCCGCAATCAACACCCATGGAAGCAGCAGTCAAGAAATCAAAAGATGCATTGCACTGGGCAAATCTGCTGCAAAAGACCTCTTTAAAGGGTTGAAAAGCAAAGATACCTCCTTGAAGACTAAGGTGTGCCTGACCCAAGCCATGGTATTTTTAAACACATTATATGCATGCGAAGGCTGGACAATGAATAAGGAAGACTGAAGAAGAATTGACACCTTTGAATTGTGGTGTTGGTGAAGAATAGTGAATATACCACGGGCTGTTAAAAGAATGAACAAATCTGTCTCAGAAGAAGTACAACCAGAATGTTCTTTAGAAGCAAGGATGGCGAGACTGCGTCTTACATACTTTGGACATATTGTCAGGAGGGATCAGTCCCTAGAGAAGGACATCATGTTTGGGAAAGTAGGGTCAGCGGAAAAGAGGAAAACCCTCAACGAGATGGATTGACACAGTGGCTGCAACAATGGGCTCAAGCATAACAACGATTGCGAGCATGGCACAGGACCAGGCAGTGTTTCATTCTGTGGTACACAGGGTCACTATGAGTCAGAACTGACTCGATTGCATCTAACAACAACAACAATCCTGCCTCATAACATAAATGAACAGCTCACTCCCAAATGGAACCATAATCACAGGCATAGAGAGGCCAGGATTTAAAACACATCACAAAATGGAGGATAATCAAATCATAAAATGGAGGACAACCACACAATACGGGGAATCATGGCTTAGCCAAGTCGGCACATATTCGGGGGGGACACAATTCAATCCATGACGACAAGAATGGATGAATATCAGGAAATCTGTTAAAACAATTTATCAAAACAATCACTGTTGCTCTTAGACCTGGGATACAGGGGCCCCAACCTTCTCCAGCCATGCTTCTCCCGAAGGGTAAAGAATTCCCTTGGACCAAGGGAACTTGCCATGTGTACTCCTTCCCTTCCAGACCACATTTTTGATACTGTAGTTGTAGTTGTTAGGTGCCATCAAGTCGGTTCCGACTCATAGCAACCCTGTGTACAACAGAACAAAACACTGCCCGGTTCTGCACCATCTTCACAATTGTTGCTATGTTTGAGCCCATTGTTGCAGCCACTGTGTCAGTCCATCTCAGAGGGTCTTCCTTTTTTTCACTGACCCTCTGCTTTACCGAGCATGATGTCCTTCTCCAGGGATTAGTCCCTCCTGATAACCTGTCCAAAGTACGTGAGAGGAAATCTCGCCATCCTCTCTTCTAAGGAGCATTCTGGCTCCTTAGAAGCCAGAATTCCAAGACAGATTTGCTCATTCTTCTGGTAGCCCATAGTATATTCGATATTCTTCACCAACACCATAATTCAAAGACATCAATTCTTCTTCAGTCTTCCCTATTCATTGTCCAGCCTCAAATTCATATGAGGCAATTGAAAACACTATGGCTTAAGTCAGGCACACCTTAGTCCTCAAAGTGACATCTTTGCTTTTCAACCCTTTAAAGAGGTCTTTTGCAGCACATTTGCCCAATGAAATGCATCTTTTGATTTCTTGACTGCTGCTTCCATGGCTGTTGATTGTGGATCCAAGTAAAATGAAATCCTTGATAACTTCTGTATTTTCTCCATTTATCATGATGTTACACATTGGTTCATTTGTGAAGATTTTTGTTTTCTTTATGTTGAGGTGTAATCCATACTGAAGGGTGTAGTCTTTGATCTTCATCAGTAAGTGCTCCAAGTCCTCTTTGCTTTCAGCAAGAAGGTTATATCATCTGCATAACGCAGGTTGTTAATGAGTCTTCCACCAATCCTGATGCCACGTTCTTCCTGATATAGTCCAGCTTCTCGTATTATTTGCTCAGTTTACATTTGAATAGGTATGGTGAAAGGACACAATCCTAACACACATCTTTCTTGATTTTAAACCACGCAGTATCCCCTGTTCAACAACTGCGTCTTGGTCTATGCACAGGTTCCACATGAGCACAATTAAGTGTTCTGGAATTCCCATTCTTTGCAATGTTGTCCACAATTTGTTATGATCCACACAGCTGAATGCTTTTGCATAGTCAGTAAAACACACGTAAACATCTTTCTGGTATTCTTTACTTTCAGCCAAGATCCATCTGACATCAGCAATGATATCCACATCCTCTTCTCAATCCAGCTTGAATTTCTGGCAGTTCCCTGATGATATACTGCTGCAACCTTTTTTTGAATGATCTTCAGCAAAATTTTACTTGTGTGTGATATTAATGATACTGTCTGATAATTTCTGCATTCTGTTGAATCATCTTTCTTTGAAATGGGCACATACGTGGACCTTTTCCAATCAGTTGGCCCGGTAGCCGTCTTCCATATTTCTTTGCACAGACGAGTGAGCCCTTCCAGCATTTCATCCATTTGTTGAAACATCTCAACTGGTATTCTGTCAATTCCTGGAGCCTTGTTTTTCACCAGTGCCTTCAGTGCACCTTGGACTTTTTCCTTCAATACCATTGCTTCTTGATCACATGCTACCTCCTGAAATAGTTCAATGTCGACTGATTCTTTTTGGTGCAGTGATTGTATATTCCTTCCATCTTCTTTTGCTATTTCCTGCACCATTCAATATTTTGCCTACAGAATCTCTCAATATTGCAACACGAGGCTTGAATTTTTTCTTCATTTCTTTCAGGTTGAAAAATGTTGAGTGTGTTCTTCCATTTTGGTTTTCTGGCACCAGGTCATTGTACATTTCATTATAATACAGTTGGCCCTCAATATCTGCGAGTTTCACATCCATGGATTCAACCACCTGTGGATGGAAAATATTCAGGAAAAAAAAAAAAGAAAGTTCCAAAAAGCAAAACTTGAATTTGCGGTACTCTGAGCACTACACGGAATCCACGCAAATGAAGTGATGTGCAGACACACTCTGCTGGAGCCTCTTGCCATCTCACAGATGCTCAGTCTCCAGCATTCATTGTTTGAGCATCGTTTGCCTCATCTCTTGTTGGTTCGCTACTTGTGTTGTGTGCACACTTTGTTTCTGTAAAAAAAAAAATGGCTCCTAAAAAACAATGAAGTAGTCAAAGCAATCCTTCAAAGGCTCAATGTGAGAGGGTTGAGAAGAGTGAAAGGAAGGAGTTGAAGGCTGATACAGGATGGCTGCCTAGCTATGTAAAGGGCTACAGACTCAAGAACTTCAAGATCACCAGAGAATTGGCGTTGGCCCGGGCAGCATCAGCGTTCCCAGAAAAAAGAACTCAAGAAACTCATGGAAGAGAAAGGCTACCTTCCAGAGCAAGTCTTCAATTATGATGAAACAACTATTTACATAGCATTTACATTGTAGTAGGTATTATCAGTAACCTAGAGATGATTTAAAGTATATGGGAGAATGTGCGTAGGTTTTAAGCAAATACTACACCATTTTATATAAGGGACTTGAGCATCCACAGATTTTGGTATCCATGAATACTGAGGAACAACTGTACTTTACTTTGTCTTCTCAAGCCACCCTCTGAAATTTTTTGTTAAAGCTCTTTTACTTCATCATTTCTTCTATTTGCTTTAGCTACTCTACTTTGATGTTGCTCTTACAAGAACAAGTTTCAGAGTTTCTTCTAACATCCATCTTGGTCTTTTCTTTCTTTCCTACCTTTCTGATGACCTTTTGCTTTCTTCATGTATGATGTCCTTGGTGGCATCCCACAACTTGTGTGGTATTCAGTAATTAGTGTTCAGTGCATCAAATCTATTCTTGAAATGGCCTCCAAATTCAGGTGGAATATACCCAAGGTTGTATTTTGGCTCTTGTGGACTTGTTTTAATTTTCTTCAGCTTCAACTTGAACTTGTATAGGAGCAATTGATGGTCTCTTCCACAGTTGGCCCCTGACCTTGTTCTGACTGATGATAGTGAGCTTTTCCATTTCTCTTTCCACAAATGTAGTCAATTTAGTCCTGTGTATTCTATCTGGCAAGGTCCACATGTATAGTGGCCATTTATGTTGTTGAAAAAAGGTATTTCCAATGAATAGGTCATTGGTCTGGCAAAATTCCACCATCTGATCTCCAGCATCATTTCTATCGTAACTTACATAGCTGCAGAGCCTGACGAACCAAGATCAGCAGGTCAGATGGCAGGCCACTGGCTCATGGCTGTGGAGGCTGACAAATCCAAGACAGGTAAGTAAGATGGCACGCTGCTGGCTCACAGACTGCAGAAACTGATGAATCCCAATGTTGGCAGGCAATACAGCAGGCCACTGGCTCAAGTCCCAAGAACCAGAGGTCAGATGATGATGAGCCAGAAGCAGGATCTAGATACTAGGATCCAGATGGTAGATACTAGAGCCCCAGAATGTATACAGTTGTGTAGCCATCACTACAGTCCAGTCTTAGAACATTTCCATCACTGCAAAGAGTTCCTTTGTGCCTATTTGTAGTCAGTCCCTGCTCCCACCCCATGTCCCAGGCAACCACTGATCTGCTTGCTGTCTCTATGGTTTTGCATTTTCTAGAAACTTTATACAAATATAATCATGCAGTATGTAGTCTTTTGCATCTGGCTTATTTGACTTCACAGTTTATTTGGAATATTTTTGAGGTTCATCCATGTTATAACATGTATCAGCTTCATTCCTGTTTATTGCTGAGTAGTATTTTGTTTATCCATTTTATTAATCCATTCATCAGTTAATGAACATCTGAGTTGTTTCCACATTTTGGCTATTATGAATACTGTTGCTATGAACATGTGCAACAAGTCTTTGTGTGGACGTAAATTTTATTTTCTCTTGGGAGTGGAAGTGCTGGGTTATGTGGTAAGTTTATGTTTAATTTTTTAACAAACTGCCGAACTGTCTTCTGAAGTGTCCACATCATTTACATTTCCACAAATGATGAATGAGGATTTCAGTTTCTTCACATCCTTGCCAACATTTGGTATTTTCAATCTTTGTGATTACAGCCATCCTGGTGGGATTTTTTTTTAATTAAGGAATCCCTGGATGGTGCAAATGGTTAAGCACCAAACTACTACCTGAACAGCTGGCAGTTTTAACCCACTCAGAGGCACCTCAGAAGAAAGGTCTGGCAATCTGCTTCCAGAAAGTTACAGCCTTGAAAACCCTATGGAGCGCAGCTCTGCTCTGGCACACGTGGAGCTGCCATGAGCCAGAATCAACTCAATGGCAACTAGTAGTGGAATTTTTCATTGTTGTTTTAATTTGTATTTCCCTCATGTGTAGTGATGCTGAGTGCCTTTCATGTGCTTATTTGCCATCTGTCTTAATTATCTAGTGCTGCTGTGTCAGAAATACCATAAGTGGATGGCTTTAACAAATTTATTCTCTCACAGTCTAGTAGGCTAGAAGTCCAAATTCAAGGTGCTAGCTCCAGGGGAAGGCTTTCTCTTTCTGTCAGCTCTGGGAGAAGGTCCTTGCCATCAATCTTCCCCTGGTCTAGGGAGCTTCTCCGCACAGGGACCCTGGGTCCAAAGGATGTGCTCTCCTGGCTCTTCTTGCTTGTTAGTAATGAGGTCTCCCTGTCTCTCTGCTCACTTCTCTCTTTTATATATCAAAAGAGATTGACTCAAAATACAACCTAATCTTGTAGGTTGAGTTCTACCTCATTAACTGTCTCTAACCCTGCCTCATTAACATCATAGAGGTAGGATTTACAACACATAGGAAAATCACATCAGATGACAAAATGGTGGACAATCACACAATACTGGGAATCATGGCCTAGCTAAATTGATACACATTTTTGAGGGACACAATTCAATCCATTACACCATCCTTATATCTCCTTTGGCAAAGTGCCTATTCAAATCTTCCGCTAATTTTTAAATTGGGTTGTTTGTATTCTTATTAAGAATCATCTGTTAAAACCATGGATTGAGTAGTGAGGTCATGGAAGATGATGGTAGAGTAGGAAGATCCAGGAATTGGTCCTTTCACCAAAATAACTACTGAGCTGATAAGAACTGTGAGACTCAATAGTTTTAGAATTGGAGAGTCTAGTTGAATACTTGCATCATAATTAGGAGAGCTTGATGAAGAAAGAGGCTGGTAAATTTTGATGAATTTCAGCATCTTGCATAGCATCTACCTTCCCCATCGCCTGTTTCCACAGCTGCAGCCTCCACATTCCTGGTATGGCCGGCAATAAGGACCACATCTGCCAAAAAATGAAATTGTGTTTTGATCTATCTAGTAGTTCAGTGGACGATCACAGAGACTGGTCATTGTTTCAACTCTTAGGACTGAGGCAGCTGGAACGTTGGTCAGCTGTCAGTCAGTTTAAAAAATTTAAAGAAGCAGAACACTTTTTTCTTTTCCATCCTTATTGCATCCAGGCATCCAAGGAAATCTCTGTCAGGTCACTAGCTGACCACAGACATAACAAAACAGAGATTTCAGTGACCACACACCACAAGGAATATAGTTTTTGTAAAAATAGTTTGAAAAAGTTGCTAAACAAATGGATGACTGCAGCTCTCAACAAGAAACAACAGTAACCTCTGGGTAGGTGTGGGGAAGTCTGATTTCCACAGTTACCACATTATAATATTAAAAATGTTAAGTTCTCAGCAAAAAATTACAAAGCATATGAAGAATAGAAAAACATAGCCCATTTCCAAGGAAAAAAATTGGCATAAACCATTCACACACTGGAAACCCTGGTGGCATAGTGGTTAAGTGCTATGTCTGCTAACCAAAAGGTTGGCAGTTCAAATCCACCAGGTGCTCCTTGGAAACTATAGGGCAGTTCTACTCTGTCCTATAGGATTGCTATGAGTCAGAATTGACTTGACGACAATGGGCTTTTTTTTTTTCCCACACATTGGACTTACTAGACAAAGACTTCAATTGTCTTAAATACGCCCAAAAAGCTGAAGTAAACTATGGCAGAAAACTAAAGGAAATCAGGAGAATGATGTATGAACAAGTAGGGACTATCAATAAAGGGATAGAAACTGTTAAAAGGAACCAAATAGACATTCTAGAGCTGAAAAGTACAATAACCAAAATGAAAAATTTCCTAGAGAGATTCAAACAGCAGATTTGAGCAGGCAAAAGAAATATTCAGCAAACTTGAAGATAGGGCAGTTGTAATTACCCAGTCAGAGAAGCAGAAAAGAAGAAAAATGGACAATGCCTAAGAGATCTATGGGACCAAAAAAAAGAGAGAAAGAATGCTTAAAGAAATAGTGGTTGAAAGCTTCCTAAATTTGATAGAAGACATGATTCTAAACATCCAAGAAGCTCAATCCAAGCAGGGTAAACTCCAGGAGATTCACATCGATACACCTTATAATCAAACCATTGAAAAACAAAGAGAAAAAGAAAGTCTTGAAAGCAGCAAGAGAGAAGTGACTTGTCACATACAAAGGGGCACCAATAAGAGTAAAAAAAACAAACATTGCCATCAAGTTGATTCTGACTCATAATGACCCTACAGGACAGAGTAGAGCTGTCTCAGAGGATTTCCAGGGCTGTAAATCTTTATGGACGCAGACTGCCACATCCTTCTCCTGAATCAGTAAGATTAATAGCTGATTTCTCATCAGAAACCAGGGAGGCCAGATGGCAGTGGAATTATATTTTTAAAGTCCTGGGGGGGGTGGGGGAACTGTCAACCAAGAATTCTATATCCACCAAATTATGCTTAAAAATGAAAAAGAAATTAAGATTTTCCCAGATAAACAAAACTAAGAGAGTTTGCCAGTAAATTTGCCCCACAAGAAATGCTAAAGGGAGTCCCTCAGTCTGAAATGAAAGGAACAAGATGATAACTTGAAGCCATACAAGAAATAAGGATCTCTGGTAATGGTAACTACATAGGAAAATATAAAAGCAGGTAGTTTTGGCTTGTAACTATGTTTTTGTTTCCTGTATGGTTTAAATGACAAATACATGAAACAGCAGTTATAAATCTATGGACACAAAATATATAAAGACATAATTTGTAACAGTAACAACATAAAAGAGACGGGAATGGAGGTTGATAAAAACAGAGCTAATGTATGCTGTTAAATGTCGCTTGGTATGAGTTCAGACTAAATACAGAAAAGGAAATAAAGAGGGTATCAAAATGGCACACTAGAAAAAAAATCAATGAAGCAAAAAGGCAGATTGAAGGAATTAAGGTACAAAAAAGATACAAGATATACATTAAAACAAATAGCAGAATGACAGAAGTCATTTATTATCAGTAATCACTTTGAACTTAAATGTAAATGAATTAACTCACCAATTAAAAGACAGAGATTGGCAGAGAAAAAAAAAAAACCATGATCAAACTATATACTACTTAAAAGAAACTCGCTTGGTTTTGTCGTTGTTGTTCTCTAGTAGTGTAATTGTAAGTTTTGGTGGTACACCTTTTGTGTGTGTGTGTGTGTGTGTGTGTGTGTGTGTGTGTGTGTGCATTAGGTGAGAGTTTACAGAGCAAATTAGTTTCCCAAAAGATAGTTTGTACATAAAGTGCTTCATGACCTTGGTTTCATTCCCCACAATGTGTCAGCATTCTCTCCATTTCTGTCCTGGGTTCCCCATTTTCTTTTGTCTTCCTTTTCTACCTTCTCCTGCCTTCTCATCTTTGCTTTTGGACAAATAATGCCCTTTTGATTTCAGATAATTGATTGTTCTAAGGAGTACATTTCTCTCAGGTGTTATTGTTTATTTTATGTGCTTGTCTATTGTTTGGCTGGGAGGTGGTCTCCGGGAATGGCTTCAGTTCCAGGTCAGAAGGGTGTATTACGGCCATAGCCTCAGGGGATCCTACAGTCTGTCAGACCAGTAAGTCTGGTCTTTTTTGTGGATTTAATTTTTTGCTCTACAATTTTCCCCTGCTCTGTCTTGTGATCCCAGTCAGAGCAGTTGGTAGTGGTGGTAACTGGGCACCGTCTAGTACTTCTGGTCTTGGGGTTGTGTAGGCTGTGGTTCATGTGGTCCTTTGGCCCTTTGGACTCATTGCTACCTTAAGTCTGGGTTTTCTTCACTCTCCTTTGCTCTGCATGGGAAGAGACCAATCACTGTATCTTAGATGGCTGCTCACAAGCTTTTAAGACTGCAGATTCTACTCACCAAAGTAGGATGCAGAACATTGTCTTTATGTACTCTGCTGTGCCAGTTGACATAAATGTCCCCACAAGTCTACGTTCTTTTGTCTCTAGCATAGGAAGTTCATCCTGTGAGGTGTTTGGTTATGTCTAAGAGGCTTCCCTGACTACCCCCTTTGTGTAATCATATGAGCTGAACCTACAGTCATGTATGTAGAAATATCCACCATTAAACACTTATCTGCCGGTGGGTATGTTCCCTTATACCCTTCTACACCTCTTGGAGTATCTACCTACCTATTTGTCCATTTGTAAATTATTGTTTGTTCATACTATTGCTGCAGGTTTGTCTAAACCATAATAGTTACTGTGCTGTCCTTTATTCTTGCATTCCTCTCAGTGTCCTCTCTTGCCTTAGTCAGGTTGTGCTGACTTCCCCCATATTATGTATTGTCTTTCCCTTCACCAATATTACCTAATGTCTTCTATCTAATTGGTGGAAACCCTGGTGGCATAGTGGTTAAGAGCCACAGCTACTAACCAAAAGGTTGGCAGTTCAAATCCCCCAGGCACTCCTTGGAAACCCTTTGGGACAGTTCTGCTCTGTCCGATAGCATCACTATGAGTTGGAATCAACTCGACAGCAACAGGTTAGGTTAGTTTTTCTATCTAATTGGTAGTTTTCCTTCCATCTACCTCTCGTCCCTGGTAACCATTAAAGAATGTTTTTTCTTTTTTCTTTTCCTATGTGTAAACCTTTTGTTGTTACTTTATAGTAGTGGTCTCATACAATATTTGTCCTTTTGTGATTGATTTATTTCTCTCAGCATAATGCCCTCCAAATTCATCCATGTTGAGATATTTCACAGATTCATCATTATTTTTTTATCACTGCATAGTATTCCATTATGTGTATGTACCGTAGTTTGTTAATCCATCCGTCAATGGGCACTTAGGTTGTTTCCATCTCTTAGCTATTGTGAATAATGCTGCAAAGAACATGGGTGTGCATATGTCTATTCGTGTCATAACTCATATTTCTTTAGGGTATATACCTAGGAGTGAGATTGCTGGATCATATAGTGTTTCTATTTCTATTTTTTTTTTTGAGGATGTGCCACACCATTTTCCAAAGTGGTTGTACCATTTATATTCCTACCAACAGTGTATAAGAGTTCCAGTCTCCCTACAACCTCACCAACATTTGTTATTTTCTGTGTGTGTGTGTGTGTATTTGATTAGTGCCAGTAATATCAGGGCGAGATGATATCTCATAATAGTTTTGATTTGCATCTGTCTAAAAGCTAACGATCATAAGCATTTTTTCATATGTTTGTTAGCCACTTGAATGTCTTCTTTGGTGACGTGAAGAGACTCACTTTAGATCCAAAAACACAAATAGGTTGAAAGTGAAAGGATGAAAAAATATATTCCATGCAAATAGCAACCAAAAGAGAACAAAAATGGATTTTAAATTAAAAAAAAAATTGTTACAAAAGATAAAGGACATTATATATCAATAAAGGATAAATTCATCAAGAAGATATAACAGTTATAAACACATATTCACCAATCAATACATCCCTAAAATATATAAAACAAACATTGACAAAATTGAAGGGAGAAACAGATCTACAATAATAGTTGGAGGCTTCAATAATGGATAGAACATTTAAACAGAAGATTAGTAAGAAAGTAGAGGAATTGAACAGCACTATAAACTAACTGTGGTGCAGTGATTAAGACCTATGGCTACTAACCAAAAAGTCGGCAGTTTGAATCTACCAGCTGCTCCTTTGAAACCCTATGGGGCAGTTCTACTCTGTCTTATAGGGTCACTATGAGTCAGAATCGACTCAAGGGCAATGGGAAACCAACTCAGGAGCCCTGGTGGCACAGTGATTAAAGCACTCAGCTGCTAACTGAAAGGTTGGCCGTGTGAACCAGCCGCCCTGTGGGAGAAAGACGTGGCAGTCTGATTCTATAAAGATTTATAGCCTTGGAAACCCTATGGGGCAGTTCTACTCTGTCTATAGGGTTGCTATGAGTCAGAATCAACTCAATGGCAGTGGGTTTTATAAACCATCTGGAGTTCCTGGGTGGTGCAAATGGTTATACACTTGACCACTAGCAGAAAGTTTGGTGATGCGAACACACCCAGAGGTGCCTCAGAAGACAGGCCTGGCAATTGGCTTCCAAAAGGTCACAGCCTTGAAAACCCCATGGAGCAGTTCTACTCAACACACCTGGAATCATCATAGGTTGAAAGTGGCTCAAGTTGCTCTTGAACGTTGAGTAGCTAAAGCAAACAGAAAAAATAATGAAGCAAAAGAACTTAACAGAAGATTTCAAAGGGCAGCTCGAGAAGACCAAGTATTATAATGAAATGTGCAAAGACCTGGAGTTAGAAAACCAAAAGGGAAGAATATGCTCAGCATTTCTCAACCTGAAAGAACTAGAGAAAAAAAAAAAATTAAGCCTCAAGTTGCAATATTGAAGGATTCTACAGGAAAATTTTAAATGACCCAGGAAGCATCAAAAGTCGGAAGGACTACACAGAGTCACTGTACCAAAAAGAACTGGTCAACATTCATCCATTTCAGGAGGTGGCATATGATCAAGAACCAACGGTACTGAAGGAAGAGGTCCAGCCTGCACTGAAGGCACTGGCGAAAAACAAGGGTCCAGGAATTGATAGAATATCAATTGAGATGTTTCAATAAGTGGATGCAGTGCTAGAGATGCTCACTTGCCTATACCAAGAAATTTGGAAGACAGCTACCTGGCCAACCAGCTGGAAGAGATCCATATTTATGCCTAGTCCAAAGAAAGGTGATCCAACCAAATGTGGAGATTATTGAACAATATCATTAATATCACACACAAGCAAAATTTTGCCGAAGATCATTCAAAAGCAGCTGCAGCAGTATATTGACAGGGAACTGCCAGAAATTCAGGTCGGATTCAGAAGAGGACGTGGAACCAGGAATATCGTTGTTGAAGTCAGATGGATCCCGGCTGAAAGCAGAGAATACCGGAAAGATGTTTACCTGTGTTTTTTGACTATGCAAAGGCATTCGACTGTGTGGGTCATAAAACATTACGGATAACATTGTGGAGAATGGGCATTCCAGAACACTTAATTGTGCTTATGAGGAACCTGTACAAAGAACAAGAGTCAGTTGTTCAAACAGAACAAAGGGATACTGCATAGATTAAAGTCAGGAAAGGTGTGCATCAAGGTTGCATCCTTTCACCATATTTATTCAATCTGTATGCTGAGCAAATAATCCAAGAAGCTGACGGTATGAAGAACTGAGCATCAGGAATGGAGAAAGACTCATTAACAATCTGAGATATACAGGTGACAAAACCTTGCTTGCTGAAAGCAAAGAGGACTTGAAACACCGATGAAGATCAAAAACTACAGGCTTCTGTATGGATTACACCTCAACATAAAGAAAACAAAAATCCTCACAACTAGATCAATAAGCAGCATCATAATAAACGGAGAAAAGATCGGAGTTGACAAGGATTTCATTTTACTTGGATCTACAGTCAACAGTCATGGAAGCAGCAGTCAAGAAATCAAAAGACACATTGCATTGGGCACATCTGCTACAAAAGACCTCTTTTAAGTGTTAAAAGGCAAAGATATCATCTTGAAGACTAAGGTGCACCTGACCCAAGCCATGGCGTTTTCAGTCACCTCGTATGGATGCAAAAGCTCGACAATGAATAAGGAAGACCGAAGAAGAATTGACACCTTTGAATTATGATGTTGGTGAACAATCTTGAATACACCATGGACTGCCAAAAGAATGAATAAACCTGTCTTGGAAGAAGTATAGCCAGAATGCTCCTTAGAAGCAAGGATGTTGAGACTTCGCCTCACATACTTTGAACATGTTATCAGGAGGGATCAGTCCCTGGAGAAGGCCATTGTGATGGTTAAGCTTTTGTGTCAACTTGACTGGACCATGATTCTCAGTGTTTTGGCAGTTGTATAATGTTGTGATCACTTTCCTGGTGAAATTTGATATGTGATCACCCCCATGATGGAATTTGCTGAGTGGTCCTGGTGGGCATGGGGCCTGTGGCAGCTCACCACCCCCTCAGCCTTCATCTCTCTGCCTTCTGCCACCTACTTCCTTCCTGCTGGCCTTACAAAGGTGGTTGGCTTGTTCCGTATCCAGAAGCTGTCTCTTGTCTGACCTCTGGTTCTTGGGACTTGAGCTAGCAGCTTACCTGTCCATCTTGGGATTCGCTGATCTTCACGGCCCACGAGCAAGAGCCCTGCTCCAGTACCTGCCTATCTTGGGTCCGCCAGTCCCTGCACCTAATTGACTCAGGAGAAACCTTGCAGTCTTGCCTGCCAACCTTGGGGATTCCTCAACCGTCACAACCTGTGACCGCGATCCCTGCTCCTCAACCTGCTCATCTTGGGTTCAGCAGCTTCTGTGACTCCCTGAATTGGGAAAGACTCTATCCTGATCCAAGGACTTGGGACATTCCAACCCCTACAATCACGTGAGCTGTTTCCCTAATATAAATCTCTCTGTATATATTTATACACATTACTGGTTTTGCTTCTCTAAAGAACCCAGCCTAAGACAGACATCATGCTTGATAAAGTACAGGGTCAGCAAAAAAGAAGAAGACTCTCAAGGAGATGGATTGACACAGTGGCTGTAACAATGGGCTCGAGCCTAACCATGATTGTGAGGATGGCACAGGATCAGGCAGTGTTTGGTTCTGTTGTTGCTATGAGTTGGAACTGACTCAACAGCATGTACAACAACGAAAGCAGAGATAAATGAAACATGGGATGGGAAAACAAAAGAGAGTCAGCAAAAGCAAAAGCTGGTTCTTTGAAGAAAATGAGCAAAATTGACAAACCTTTGGCTAGACTGACTAAGAAAAAAAGAGATGAGGCAAATAACTAAAATCAGAAATGAAAGTGGGAACATTACTACCAACCTTCCAGAAAGTAAAATGGTTATAAGAGAATACTGCAAAAAATTGTATGCTAACAAATTAGATAATCTAAACAAAATGGAAAAATTCCTAGGAACACAATTGCCAAAACTGACTCAAAAGAAACAGAAAATCTCAACAGACCTGTAACAAGTAAAGATATTGAATTAGTAATCAAAAACCTCCCAACAAAGTCCAGCACCAGATGACTTTGCTGATGAATTCTACTACACATTTAAACCATTTAGAATTTAACACCAATTCTACTGAAACTACATCAAAAAATAGAAGAGGAAGAAATATTTCCTAACACATTCTATGAGGCCAGGGTTACCATGATACCCAAGCCTGACAATGATACAAGAACAGAAAACTGCACACCAACAATCCTTAAGAATATAGGTCCAAAAATCCCTAACAAAATACTAGCAAACTGAATCTAACAGCATATAAAAAGGATTATACGCCACAACCAAATGGGATTTATCCCAGGAATGCAAACGTGGTTCAATATAAGAAAATCAATCAATGTAATATACCACATTAACAGAACAAAGGGAAAAACACACACACACAATTATCTCAATAGACACAGAAAAACCATTTAGCAAAATTCAACACCTTTTAATGATAAAAAACACGCAGCAAACTACGAATAGAAGGGAACTTCCTTAACATGATAAAGGACATTTATGAAAAACCCGCAGCTGAAATCATACTCAGTGATAAAAGACTAAAAACCTTCCCCCCTAAGATCAGGATCATGACAAGGATGCCCGAGCTTACCGCTGCTATTCAACATTGTAATGGAAGTTCTAGCCAGAGAAATTAGGCAAGAACAAGGAATAAAAAGCATTCACATCAGAAACAAAGGAGTAGAAGTATATTTGCAGATGGGATGATTCTATATACAGAAAATCCCAAAGAATCCACTAGAAAGTTACTAAAAAAAAAAAAAAAGTTACTAGAGGTAATAAATTCAGCAAAGTTGCAGGGTACAAAATCAATGCACAAACATCAGTTGTTTGTATATACCAGCAATGAAGAACCCGAAAAGGGAATTAAGAATATAATTCCATTTATAATAACACCCCAAAGAGTAAAATACCTAGGAATAAATATAACCAAGGAAGTTCTGAATTCATACCTTGTACACTGAAAACTAAAAAAATCATTGAAAGTAATTAGGGGAGACCTAAATAAATGGAAAGACATTACACGTTCATGGGCTGGAAGACCTAATATGGTTAAGATGGCAAAACATCCCAGGTTATCTACAGATTTAATGCAAGCCCTATCACAATTCTAAATGGGTTTGTTTTTTGTTTTTTTGCAAAAATGTACAAGCTGATTCTAAAATTCATATGGAATTGCAAATGTCCCAGAATAGCCAATACGATCTTAAAAAAAAGAACAAAGCCAGATAACCTGCATTTTCCAATTTCTAAACTTGCTACAAAGTTACAGTAATCAAAAGAGTGTGATACTGGCATAAGGATAGACATATAGACCAATGGAATAGAACTGAAAGTTCAGAAATAAACTCATACATCTATGGTCAATTAATTTTCAGTAAGGGTGCCAAGATCATTCAATAGGGAAAGAATAGTCTCTTCAGCTGGGACAACTGGATATTCACATGCAAAAAAATGAAGCTGGACCCTTACCTCACAGCATTTATAAAAATTAACTCAAAATGGATCAAAGACCTAACCATAAGAGCTAAAACTATGAAAGTCTTAGAAGAAAACATAGGGTAAATCTACATGACCTTGGATTCAGCAATGGATTCTTAGGTATGACACCAAAAGCAGAAACAACAAAAGACAAAATAAATTGGACTTCATCAAAATTAAAAACATTTGTGTACCAAAGGACACTATCAAAAAACCGAAAACACAATCCACAAAATGAGAGAAAATACTTGCAAATCATATATCTGATAAGGGTCTGGTATCCAGAATATATAAAAAAAATAAAGAGCTCTTAATTCAACAACAAAAAGACAAACAATCTCTCTTAGTTTTCTTGTGCTGCAATAACAGAAATACCACAGGTGGGTGGCTGTAACAAACATAAATTTATTTTCTCATAGTTTAGGAGGCTAGAAGTCCAAATTCCGGGTGCTGACTCTAGAAGGCTTTCTCTCTCTGTCTGCTCTGGAGAAAGGTCCTTGTCTTTTCTGAGCTTCTGCTCCTAGGCATTCTTTATGTGGCTTGGCATCTCTTTCCCCCCATCTCCACTTCTTTTGCTTGCCTGTTTTATATCTCAAAAGAGATTGACTTAAGACACACCCTACACTTATCCTATCTTATTAACATAACAAAGACAACCCATTCCCAGATGGGGTTATAACCACAGGCATAGAGGTTAGAATTTACAACACATATTTTGGAGGAACACGGTTCAATCCATATCACAACCCAATTAAGAAATGTGCAAATAACTTGAATAGACATTTCTCCAAAGAAGATATTCTAATAAACGTTCCAAACCAAACCAAATCTGTTGCCGTCGAGTCAATTTCTACTCATAGCAACCCTACAGGACAGAGTAGAATTGCCCCCTAGGGTTTCCAGAGTGCCTGATGTATTCGAAATGCTGACCTTTTGGTTAACAGCGTAGTACTTAACTACTACGCCACCAGGGTTTCTAATAACCATTAAGCACATGAAAAAAAAGCCCAACATCATCGTTAATCATTAGGGAAATAGAGATCAAAACCACAATAACACTTCACACTCACTAGGATGGCCATACTAAAAAAAAAAAAAAAGATAGCAAGTGTTGTCAAAGATGTGGAGGAACTGAAACCCTCATACATTTCTGGTAGGATTGTAAAATAGTGTAGCCACTGTGGAAAACAGTAAAATGACCATATGATCCAGCAATTGCACTCCTAGCTATATACTCAAGAGAATTGAAAACAGGTGTTCAAACAAGAACCTGGACCCAAATGTTCATAGCAGCATTGTCCATAATAGCCCAAAGGTGAGAACAACTGAAATGCTCATCAATTGATGAATGGATAAACAAAATGTGGTATAGCTATACAGTGGAATCTTTTTCACCCATAAAAGGGAATGAAGTTCTGATACATGCTACGAAATGGATGAACCTGGAAAATATTATACTACGTGAAAGAAACCAGACACAAAGTCTACATGTTGTTTGATTCTGCTTATATGAAATGTCCAGAATAGGCACATCTGTAGAGACAGAAAATAGATTAGTTGTTGCCAGTGGCTCGGGGAAGGGGAAGTGACTGCTTAAGGGGTACTGGGTTTCTTTTGTGGGTTATGAAAATGTTCTGGGTTTAGATAGTGACGGTAGTTGCATAACATTGTGAGTATACTGAGAATCACTCAATTGTACACTTTAAAATGGTTAAATTGCTCATTTTTATGTTATCTGCATTTTCCCTCAATTAAAAAACAACATAAATTAGATGGAATTACCCTCCTTGTTGAACGCCTTTCCATGGTGTCCATCACTCTTAGGATGAAGACCTAGAGCCTTCATGTGGCCCCATGTGGCCTGCATGATCTGTCCTATCTGCTCCACTCTTCCCCTCTGCTCTTCACTCAGTGTTTTTTGTTCAAGGAAAGCATCCAAAATCTTCCCTCCCTGAGGCCTTTGCTTGTTAATTGCCTCCCCTTCCACCTCGTCTTCTTCCAGTTAACTTCCATCCATCATTCTGCTCTCAGCTCAGGTATTTTTTACTCAGACTAAGTTCATCAGGAACCTCTGAGATGATACACTTGTCATGGCCACCTGAACGTCTACTTCATGGCACTTACTACCATTGTGATTAAATATTTAAATGTATAATTTAAATCTTTTTCCCCTATGCCATTCAACAAACCTCATGAGAGTGGCAAGGATGCCATCTTGATGCCCCACTGTATCCTCAGCACTTGGCCAGTGCCGGGCACACAGTGGACATTCAGAACATATTTGTTGAATGAATAGTTGAACAAAAGAGGCCCTCCTTCCCTAAAGTATGAGGTCCTTAAAAGGCCAAATTCCTTCCGGCTAGGGGATAGCAGCAGTGTGAAATAAGAGAAGAGTCAGCCGAGACCATGGTCAGAGCCACGGGCATGGTCAGCACCACAGGGAAGAAACTGTGGACTGAAAAAATAACAGACTATCTCTGAAAGAAACCTTTAAATCATTAAATCATATGCCAACAGTCTGTCCGAGGGATGGACCTCTGACAAAAAGGAATTTGTGTGCTCAGAATTCTGTCCTAGGGAATAACAATCTCACTCTTGAATTGAGAGTGGATAAGGAGTTGTATATAGGGTCGCTATGAGTCGGAATCGACTCAATGGCAGTAGTAAGGAGTTGTAGTGGATGAGGTAAGAAAAAAACTCCACCACAGAAGAGGAGACTTTGGGAAAGACCTTTGTGACTCAGTCTTACATGGAGAAATTCTCTCTTTTCACTCCCCAGATTAGAGCATAAAAAGTTGGCTGGACTTCTCTTAAGGATGATGGAAAAATTTGGGAACTGTTGCTGGTAACAGTTGAACAATGTGATGAACATATTTAAGGTCACTGAACTGCACATGTGAAGATTGTTGAAATGGTAAATATTTTCTTACCTATATATTTACCACAATAAAAATAAACTAGAAAAAAAAATTAACATGAACCATTATTGTCAGCCCAACACTCACCTGTCAGTTTGTCAGATTGTGGTGGCTTGTGTGTTGCTGTGATGCTGGAAGTTATGTCGCCAGTATGTCAAATACCATCAGGGCCACCCATGGTGGACAGGCTTTAGCAGAGCTTCCAGACTAAGACTAGGAAGAAGGAGATCTCGATCTACTAAAAAATTGGCCAGTGAAAACCTCATGGATAGCAGCAAAACATTGTCTGGCAAAGTGCTGAAGATGAGTCCCTGAGGTTGGAAGGCACTCAAAATACAACTGGGGAAGAACTGCCTCTTCAAAGTAGAGTTGACCTTAACGACATGGAGGGAACCAGACTTTTAGGACCTTCGTTTGCTGATGTGGCAAGACTCAAAATGAGAAGAAACAGCTGAAAACACCCATTAATAATCGGAACATGGAACGTATGAGGTATGAATCTAGGAAAATTGGAAGTTGTCAAAAATGAAATAGAACACTTGAGGATACATATTCTAGGAATTAATGAGCTAAAATGGACTGGTATTGGCCATTTTGAATCAGGCAATCATATGGTCTACTATGTCAAGAATAACAAATTGAAGAGGAACGACATCACATTCATTGTTAAAAAGAACATTTCAAAATCTATCCTGAAGTACAACGCTGTCAGTGATAGGACAATATCCATATGTCTGCAAGGAAGGCCAGTTAATACAACTGTTATTCAAATTTATGCACCAAACACTAATGCCAAAGATGAGGAAATTGAAGATATTTACCAACTTCTGCGATCTGAAATTGATCAAACATGCACTCAAGATCCATTGAAAGTTACTGGTGATTGGAATGCAGAAGTTGAAAACGAAGAAGAAGGATCTGCAGTTGGAAAATATGGCCTTGTGATAGAAACAATGCTGTAGATAGCATGATAGAATTTTGCAAGACCAACTACTTATTCGTTGCAAATCAACAACATAAACAGCAGCTATACGCATGGACCTCACCACATGGAAAATACAGGAATCAAATCAGCTGCATCTGTGGAAAGAGACAAAGGAGAAGCTTAATATTATCAAACGGAAGAAGGTCAGGGGCCCACTGCAGAACAGACCATCCATTGCTCATATGCAAGTTCAAGTTGAAAATGAAGAAAATTAAAACAAGTCCACAAGAGCCAAAGTACAACCTTGAGTATGTCCCACCTGATTTTAGAGACCATCTCAAGAATAGATTTGACATATTGAACGCTGATGACCAAAGACCAGACAAGCTGTGGTTCGACATCAAGGACACCACACATGAAAAAAGCGAAAGGCTATTAAAAAGGAAAGAAAGAAAAGACCAAAATGGATGTCGGAAGAGATTCCAAAACTGGCTCTAGAACATAGAGTAGCTAAAGCAAATAGAAGAAATGGTGAAGTAAAAGAGCTGAACAGAGGATTTCAAAGGGTAGCGCAAGAAGACAAAGTAAATTATTATAATGAAATATGCAAAGATCTGGAGTTAGAAAACCAAAAGAGAAGAACATGCTCAGCATTTCTCAAGCTGAAAAACTGAAGAAAAAATTCAAGCCTCGAGTTGCAATATGGAGGGATTCTGTGGGCAAAATATTGAATGATTCCAAAAGTATCCAAAGAGGATGGAAGGAATACACAGGGTCACTGTACCAAAAAGAATTGGTTGATGTTCAGCCATTTCAAGAAGTAGCATATGATCAAGAACCAATGGTATTGAAAGAAGTCCAAGCTGCGCTGAGGGGAATGGTGAAAAACAAAGCTCCAAGAATTGAAGGAATACCAATTGAGATGTTTCAACAAACTGACGCAACACTGGAAGCGTTCACTTGTCTATGCCAAGAAATTTGGGAAACAGCTACCTGTCCAACTGACTGGAAGAGGTCCAAAATGTGCCCATTCCAAAGAAAGGTAATCCAACAGAATGAAGAAATTATCAAACAGTATCATTAATATGACACACAAGTAAAATTTTGCTGAAGAGAATTTAAAAAACGGCTGCAGCAATACATCGACAGGAAACTGCCAGAAATTCAAACCAGATTCAAAAGAGGATGTGGGACGAGGTATGTCATTGCTGATGTCAGATGGATCTTGGCTGACAGTAGAGAATACCAGAAAGATGTCTATATGTGTTTTATTGACTATGCAAAGGCGTTTGACTGTGTGGGTCATAACAAATTACGGATTACATTGAGAAGAGTGGGAATTCCAGAGCATTCAAATGTGCTCGTACGGAACCTGTACATAAACCAAGAGGCAGTCGTTTGAACAGAACAAAAGGATACTGCATGGTTAAAATTAGGAAAGGCGTGCGTCAAGGTTGTGTTCTTTCACCGTACATATTCAATCTGTATGCTGAGCAAATAATCCAAGAAGCTGGATTATATGAAGAAGAACAGGGCATCAGGATTGGAGGAAGACTCATTAACAGCTTGCAATATGCAGATGACACAACATTGCTTGCTGAGAGTGAAGAGAACTTGAAGCATTTACTAATGAAGATCAAAGACTACACCCTTCAGTATGGATTACACCTCAACATAAAGAAAACAAAAATCTTCACAACTGGACCAATAAGCAACATCATGAAAACAGAGAAAATTGTCAAGGATTTCATTTTACTTGGATCCACAATCAACAGCCATGGAAGCAGCAGTCAAGAAATCAAATGATGCATTGCACTGGGCAAATCTGCTGCAAAAGTCGTCCTTAAAGTGTTAAAAGGCAAAGATATCACCTTGAAGACTAAGGTGCTCCTGACCCAAGCCATGGTGTTTTCAGCCACCTCATATGCACGCAAAAGCTGGACAATCAGCAAGGGAGACTGAAGAAAAATTGATGTCTTTGAATTATGGTATTGGCGAAGAATATCGGATATACCATGGACTATACAAAGAATGAATAAATCTGTCCTGGAAGAAGTACAGCCAGAATAGCTCCTTAGCAGCAAGGATGTCAAGTCTTCGCCTCGTGTACTTTGGACATGTTATCAGGAGGGACCAGTCCGTGGAGAAGGACATCATGCTTGGTAAAATAGAGGGTCAGTGAAAGAGAAGAAAGCCCTCAACGAGATGGATTGACACAGTGGCTGCAACAGTGGGCTCAAACATAGCAAGGATTATGAGGATGGCACAGGACCAGGCAGTGTTTTGTTCTGTTGCACACAGGGCTGCTATGAGTCAGAACCGACTCGATGGCACCTAACAACATTATTTTCAGGAGACAGGCACTCTCACCCCACCCTGCATGCCCAGACAGTGCATGAAATTTCCTCTCTACTTTTTTTCATCTGTACATTTTTCTTTCTCACAGTCACTGCCTTATCTGTCTCTACCTTAACTTAGAAACATATTTGCTGATGATAGTATTCATTTGGAGTTACTTGATTTTAGTCACCAAATAAAGCTTGGATAAATTGAATGTTTTGAAATATCACTCTCAAAAAAAGGAAAATCCAAATGTCCCCAGAGGACTTTCTTATATTTTTTCTATGAGTTGATAGCCTTTGGTAGATGAGCTATTTGAGCAGAAATTCCTTTTATTTTTGCAAAGCCTTGTAGTTTAATCACAGAACAGAGAAAGAGGACTGAATTGAGAGTACTAGTTGCTGACCTGGATAAGGTCAGCTGTGAGCTAGGTGCCCCATACTCCAGGCTAGGAGTTCCCAAGAGCTATGGAGATGAGGGACAAGTATCCAGAGCTGGGTTTTGAGCAAGATTTCAAGATCCTCTAGTGGACTGTGATTCGGAGACCCTAGTATTAAAGAGCGCCTCTTAAGTTGTGGACATCAGCTTATTCATTCTTATATCTCAGGGCTTCGCACCGGCTCTTCCTGGTCCCAACCTTTGCTGAGAATTTGCATTCCCACCCCAGGGATACTGAATCAGAATCTACAGTTTAACAAGATCCCCAGGTGATTCTTATGTATAATAAATTTTGAGAACCAATGCTCTACTAGTGAAGCCCTAGTGACACAGTGGTTAAGAGCTTGAGTACTAACTAAAAGGTCAGCAGTTTGAATCCACCTGCCACTCCTTGGAACTCTTAGGGGGCAGTTCTACTCTGTCCTATAGGGTTGTTGTATGAGTCGGAATTGACTCAGTGGCAACAGGTTTATGGTTTTACTGAATGCTTGGAGATACAGGGTGTCTTCACAGAGGTCCTCTTCTTAGCCTTGCCAGATTCAGTAAATGAAAATACAGGACACCCAGTTACATTTGAATTTCAGATAAACAACAAATACTTTTTTAGTATGAGTAGGTCCCATGTAATATATAAAGAGCCCTGGTAGCACAGTGGTTAAGTGCTCAGCTGCTAACTGAAAGGTCCACAGTTCTAGTCCTCTAGCCACTCCATGGGAGAAAGATGTGGCAATCTGCTTCCACAAGATTGACAGGCTTGGAAACCCTGTGGGGCAGTTCTACTCTTTTCTGTAGGGTTACCATGAGTCAGAATTGACTCAACAGCACAGAACAACAACATGTATTATATGGGACATGCAATATTAGAGACATACTGATATTAAAGAATTATTTGTTAAATGTTTTGGAACTAGGTAAGGGTGGTGGTTGCCCAATGTTGTGGATGCTACTGAATTGTTCCATTTAAAATGGTTAATTTTATTTTATGTGAATTTCACTTCAATACATTGTGTTATAGAAAATTTGTTGTTTATCTGAAATTCAGACTTAACTGCATGTCTGGCATTTTATCTGGCAGCTCCACCCCTTCTGGGTATAGGGCTGTCCCTGTGGCCCTTCGCATGCCCCTGGGACTTCTCCCACAAGGGAAGTTTCCTAGAGAAACCTTCCCAGGAGTCCAGGCTTCTCATTCCTCAAGCTCCAAGAACAGGAAGCCGGTTTCCCCTCACAGAGCCTAAGGCTTCCTCCAAGTCCCCATTTCTGGCCCCAGGATGACTGAGAATAGAAACATCCATTCCTTTCAGGAGAAACTCCACCCCCATCCCCAAGTATGCAGTCTTGCCCTTTGGCCCCTACAGGCATCAGGACAATACACATTGCCTACAGTCTGGGTTGCACAAGTTGTTCTGGAATGACCAGCCTGGGGAGGTGTCAGCAGGAGAGTCCAGGTTGCTGGGCACTCACCCCCTGCCTGCCTTGGGGACCTCGGTCAGCCTGGTGGGCTTACAGCTGCAGCCCTAGCTTCCTGTCTTCCCTAGATTTCTGATCGGTGTTCCCTGTCTTGGACAAGATCACATCACACATGCCCCAGAAGAAACAATTTCAGGAACAGTGCTGTGAAGCAGCTGCCCCTCAGGAAGACGATCTTTAATGTTACGCGGAACATGACCCTCCCCATTCCAGAACATGACATTTACTTCGCCCTTACAGAATCAAAGACTCCTTAAGGTATTTTCCCTCAGTCAACATTGCAAATTCCGGCAACCCTAAAATTCCAGCCTCTACCTAAATTTAGAGCCCTCGTGGCGTAGTAGTTACGAGCTCGACTGCTAATCAAAAAAGGTCGGCAGTTCAAATCCACCAGCTGCTCCTTAGAAACCCTGTGGGGCAATTCTAGAGGGCACACAACTACAACACAACAACCTAAACTGGGTGGCACTGGTTAAGAGCTCAGCTGCTAACCAGAAGGTTGGCAGTTGGAATCCACCAACCTCTCCTTGGAAACCCTATGGGGCAGTTCTAGTCTGTCCTGTAGGGTCATTATGAATCGGAATGGACTTGACGGCAACAGATTGGGTGGCACAGTTGAGCACTTGGCTACTAAAAGATGACGGTTTAAACCCACCCAAAGACGTCCCAAAAGAAAGTCCAGTGATCTGCTCCTGAAAGGCCGTGGCCATGAAAACCCTGTGAAGCAGTTCTACGCTGCACACATGGGGTCGCCACGAGTCAGAACGAACTTGACGGTAGCTGTTGTTACCTAAACATAACGACTGACTGTGCTTTTACAATATCCGTGTTTTCTACACAGAACAAACCTGCATTCACACAGTCTAGGGGTTCAGTCTTAGCCAAGACGTCACCCCCGAGCGCACCCCTGAAACACCATTAGGGATTCATCCAATTGATAAAGTGTAATCTTTGCTTGAATGCCCTGCTAAGTTTTTTGGTTCGAAGCTTAGGTATGCCTCATTTATGAGCTCTCTTGGCACTGAATTCTTCAAAAACAAGTGAGTTTTCCAGATCACTGAAGCTTATCTCTACAAAAGCCAGCACTTTGTGTATTTTAGTCATCTTGGTTGGAATCTTTCAAAAATGTCACAGCATAGTTCTTTTTCTGCTTGTTTTTCCCAAAGTTTTTCTGTCTCCTTTGCAGTCAAGCTACTAGATGGCTCAACGAGGCTGTTAACGTGTCTGTCTCTAGTAGTCCCCTCCCCAGTTTGACTGACTCTGGAGAGGGGTGTGTTTACAAAGAACAACTGAAATCTCAGGGTCTTTCCCTATTACTGTTAGGGATTGTCTAAAGAAAAGAAAGACTGTTCTGACAAGTAGAGCTCTTGTCTTCTAGTATGGGACTTTGTGAAGATTGTTCCAGGGGATCTAAGGGATTTTTCTTTTCTTTCTGCCTTTTTTGTTTTTGTTTTTTCTCTTTATGGCTTAATTTTAGATTTTCATCATTCTGAAGGGTTAAGATTTCTTCTCTTCTGGATCAGTGGGATATTACTGTAATGAAATAGAATGAGCTATTTTTTTTCTAGTTATGGCAAGCTATCAAAGTTAGAGCTGTTGCTAAGAAACCAAGCAAAGCTTGCTTAATGTATAAACCTGGTTATTATATTTAAAATCCAAGTAATAGTCAGAGAGTCCTGTTGGGAGAGGGAAGACTCGCCTTTTGAAGAAGAAAGTGGAAAATTAGTCGTCTCTAATAGGAGAAGGGTAGTTCCAGAGGGTCGTCCTTAGTAGCACAGAGATAAACATATGTGACTAATCTGTGTGTGTGTGTTTCTCACAGTGGAAAAAAGGGAAGCCTCTCTTCCAATAGGTAAGAGGGAGGAAATACAGCTGCTTTCTCTTCCCCACTGGCAGTTCAGCAGGCTGATTGAGGAGGAGAAACTGAAATAGCAGAGGTCTAGAGATGGTTTGAAGACTCTGGTGGTGTCGTGGTTAAGAGTTGTGGCTGCTAACCAAGAGGTCGGCAGTTCAAATCCACCAGGCTGTCCTTGGAAACTCTATAAGGCAGTTCTACTCTGTCTTATGGGGTCACTGCGAATTGGAATCGACTTGACGGCAGTGGGTTTGGTTTGACCTTAGAGATAGTTTGCGCTAATCTACTAGCCTAAAGGTTGGCAGTTGGAACCCACCCAGAGTTGCCATGAAAGAAAGGCCTGGCAATCTGCTATGATTACAGACAACAAAACCTCATGCAGCAGCTCTATTCTGTAACACATGAAGTTGCCAGGAGTCAGAATTGACTCAGTGGCAAAGGGTTTAGAGAATTCTAGAGACTTAAAGGTCAACTCTGAGATTGCGAGAATGATCCAAGAAGTGTTTGGATCCTGAAGCATAGAGCTAAAGATTTTTTTCCCTAATAAAAGGTAATAGGTAAAAATATAAAAAAGTTAGGATGCAGGATAAAGACGTTAAGTTGTTCCTCATCGTTGTAGTAGCTGCTCTTGACTCACAGCAACCCCGTGCACAATAGAACGAAAGGCTGCCCAGCCCCTGTGCCGTCCCCATGACTGGCTGTGGGTCAGACCATCATGATCCATAGGTTTTCATTGGCTGATTTTTGGAGGTAGATCGCCAGGCCTTTCTTCCTAGTCTATCACCTACCAGAAATTCCTGGATTTTCCTGATGCTGAGACTCATTGGGGTGCTTACTAAAATACAGATTCTCAGGGCTTTCCCCCTGGAGATTCTGCCCCTGCTCTGGAGCAGGGTTTGGGAGAAAAAAAAAAAAATTTTTTTTAACAAGTGTCTCAGGTGATCTTATCTTCAAGGTGGTTTGGGTACCCTTGACCTTAGCACTGCATGAGACCTTAGAACAACATCTGATTCAGTTCCCTCCTTTCCCAGATAATGCAGAGAGCAGAAGAGATTGCCCAAGTTCACACGGTCACCTTTTCTAACTGCCTTTAAAACAGAAACAAAAGCAAAATACTAATTTCCCCAAGGAAAGGTCAAGACTAGATGCGAGTCTGTTATTTTTATATAAAATTTGATCTACATGCTATCCTCTAGTCATCCCAGCAAACCCTACCCTGTCCCGTTCCTTCCTGCCCAGCAGACACCGTTCCTTTCTAGATTCTCTGGCTCTTGTCCTGTTCCTTTGGGCAGCCCTCACCACCCTGGAAAACATCCCGGCTGCCGTCTCCCTGCTATAGACCCAACTCTGCCTGCAGTGTTGACCCAAGTTGCTTTCTGAGCATTGATGGAGACCAAATGGTGTTTGGCTTTCTCCGTCCACCACATTTCCTCCTGAACACACAGACTATCTCAGGCTCTAACTAAGCTGCAAAAGGAAGCTGGCAGCCTCCAAGTTCTCCTTCCCGGAGGAGCTTACCCCCACCCACCCCAGCCCTGCCACCCCAGCCCAGCCTGTGAGATGGATGAGCCGAGACAAGGCTGGGCACACACACAGCATTCCGTCGTCACTTGGCAAGTCCTTGTCAAACAGCAGATGGAAAAGTCTGAGGACACTCCATTCCCCAAATTCCTTTTCTGAGAGTTTTACCCTGTCTCAGCCCCAACACATCAGATTATTTTCAAACAAGTTAAAAAACCCAGCTCGTCCTTACCCACACGTACACCAAACCAAAAAACCAAACTCGTTTGCCATCAAGTCGATTCTGACTCATAGAGACCCTGTAAGAGTAGAACTGCCTCGTAGGGTTTCCAAGAAGCACCTCGTAGATTCAAACTGCCAACCTTTTGGTTAGCAGCCGTAACTCTTAACCACTGTGCCACCAGGGTTTCCACACCTACACCAGTTTTCTTTATTTCACATCATAGGAGAGAGGCGGCTAAGAGATTGGCAGGCCACTAGGTATGTGGTTGCTCCCTGAGCTGTCTGCCAGGCTCACTGGTGAGGTCGCTGCTGCTGATCCGAAGATTCTAGGGGCATAGCACCCCAGTTTGCAGGGGTCTTACTGGCCGGAAGCCTGCCCCAAGTGGGCCTCATGGCTTGCAGCAGACCTGTGTTCAAACCCTGACTTTCTGGCTGTGTGATAATAGCACTTAGTCTTGAACCTCTCTGGGCCTGTTTTCACATCTGTAAAATAGGGATAATAATATCTACTTCACGAGGTTGCCGTGAGAATTAAATGAGATGCTACATGTAAAGTGCTTGGCACGCAGTTAAATGCTCAATGAAAGGCAGCGATTATTTCTTTGAGCTCTCGAGACACTGTTTCACCTTTCGATGGCTCCCTTTTGCCACGTGGAATGCCACGAAGTACACTGAGATTTGACCTGGTCTATGGCCATCACATGGCCATCATAAACCAAGAACCAAACCAGTTACCATTGAGTGGACTCTGACTCGTGGCGACCCCTTGTGTGTCAGAGTAGAACTGTGCTCCATAGGATTTTCAATGGCTGTTTTTTTTCAGAAGTAGATCACCAAGCCTTTCTTCCAAGGCACCTCTGGGTAGAATCAAACCACCAACCTTTTGGCTAGCCGCTGAACATGTTAACTATTTGCACCACCCAGGGATCCAGTGACCATCAGCGAGCCTAAATACTGGCATTCAGGTGTCTTAATCTGTGGGTTTTTGTGTAAGGTAAACACGGGAGATATAAGAACACCTGAAATTTGACTCAGTAATGTGTAATTTGATTGATAATACTAAATTGCTTTCCAGGAAGGTAAAATCAATTTATGCTTGCAGCTACGATGTAGGAGAATGCCTGCTTCCCTACCCTCTGCCAGCAACGGGTAGAGCAACATTTTTTAAGTCATCGATAGTTTAATAAATTATCTCATTGTTGTTCCTTTTTTTAAAAAAATAATATTTGATCATATTTTTTGTGAAAGGTTACATAGCAGATTAGGTTCCCATTTAACAATTTCTACACAATTTGTTCAGTGACAGTGTTAACATTTTTCACAGTGTGTCAACTTTCTCATTATTTTCATTCAGGTTGTTCCGTTTCCAGTAATCTAGTTTCTCTGCCCCTTTGTCCTCTCGTCTTTGCTTTAGAGTAAATGTTGACTGTTTGGTCTCATGTAGATAATTCTTTAAAGGAGCACAGTACTCATGGGTGATATTGTTTAGTTTAGGAGCCGATCTGTTATTTAGCTAAAAGGTGGCTTCATGAAATAGTTTCAGTTCAAGGTTTAAAGAGTGTTTCAGGGCAATAGTCTCAGAGAATCCTCCAGTCTCAACTGGTTCAGTAAGTCTGGACTCCTTCAGAATTTGAGTTCTGGTGCACATTTTGATCCCCTTCTGTCTTTGGTTCTGTCAGGATCCATCTACTATGTCCCTGATCAGAACAGTAAGTAGTAGCCAGTAGTAGTAGACGAACATCATTTAGTTCTTCTGGTCTCGGGGCAGACGAGGCTGTGGTTCGTGTCTACTATTAGTCCAGTGGACTAGTTCCTTCTCTGAGGCTTTGGTTTCCTTCTTTCTCTTTTACTCCAGATGCGAACAGACCAATAGTTGTATCTCAGATGGCCGCTCACAAGCTTTTAAGACCACAGATGACACTTACCAAACTAGGATATAGAAGATAAACTTAATGTACTATATTATGCCAATTGACCAGGTTGTCCCATGAGATTGCGGTCTTAAACCCTCATTGTTGAATTTGTGATTGGTGAAGTTGAAGTTTTTTGTGTGTGTGTTTATTGGACATTTTGCATTTATTCTTTTGTCATTTGCTTATTCATGTTCTTTATTTTTCCAAGGCATCTTTTCATTTTTACCAATTTATAATATTTTATTGTATTTTTGGTGAAAGCTTACACAGCAAATTAATACAATTTACAATTGTGTTAATTTATAATCTGTATATCAAAGATACAAATTCCTTTTCTGTTACATCTGAAGTAATTTTTTTATGGCTTTATCTTTTATTTTACTGTATTTCAGGTATTCAGAAGTTTTACATTTTTAGGTATCTGAAGCCGTCTTTTCTTTATGATTCCTGCTTTTGAGATCACACTAAAGAGGACTTTCTTCATCTCAAGAGTATATAAATACCTACTTATATTCTAGTAGTTTTATTATTTTCTTCCTTACATTTCAAGTGCTCAGTAACCACATATGGCTAGTGGCTACCATATTGAACAGCGTGGGCAAAGAATATGTCCATCGCTGCAGTGCTGACATAGAGTTTATTTTGTGAATGATGGGGGTGGGTAGGGAATCCAGCTTTTTTCTTTTTTTTTCAAAATAGTGTAGGTATTTGTTCTAACATCATCTTTTGAGTAACCCATCATTTTTGTCCTGAGTTGAGAATGCCACATTTATAATATTCATACATCTAATAATACATGCTTGGATTCGTTTCTGTCATTTCTGTTTTAATCCTTTATCTGTCTTTCTAATCCTCACCAGGCCACACAATCTCAGCCATCATGATCTTATAATATATTGTAATATTTAGTACAGTAATGTGTTTTCTTTCCTTACTTTTCTTAAAAACAAAAACTTGGCATTTCTCACATTTATTTTTCCAGACAAATTTTAGAATCACTTTGTAGTTTAGAGTTGGAATTATATCCATACATTAACGCAGCTCATGAAGGGCCTTTATCTGGCCCCTGTTTGCTCAGCTTCCTCCACTTCCCATCAAACTCTACATTCCAACCGGACTTAACCACTTGCCCTGCCAAAGGACACCCACACTGTCCCTTTGTCATGGTGCACGTGCTCCTCTGTCTGGCTCTGGTGCTCTGGCTGAGCTTCTTGTCATGTAGATGAAGGGTGAGAGGAGCCCTTTCTGATGCCCCTGGGCAGATGCAGGAGCTTCTTCCCCTGTATTGTGCACATTCCCAAATCGAAACAATTCTTTTATTGTGTTAAATTTATTTACAAGCCTGTCTCCTCAGTACGATAACCAATTTGAGGACAGAAACCATGTCTTTTCAACTCTGTATTCCCATAACTTACCATTATACTTTGGCTCAAGGTTAGAAAAAAAAAAAAAACCCTGTTGCCATCAAGTTGATTCTGACTCATGGCGACCTCATTTATTACAGAGTAGAACTGAGCTCCATAGGGTTTTCTTTGCATGTGGTCTTTACAGAAGCAGGCCATTAGGCCTTTCTTTCGTAGCACCGCTGGGTGAGTTTGAGCCACCAAGCTTTAGGTCAGAAGACAAGCCCAAACCTTTTGGCTCAAGATAGTCATGCAATAAAAACATACTGAATCTGAAAGCACGGGCTCTAACTGGGGTATGCTGGAAATGTTGGCTGTGGCATGCCATGGAAGGCCTTGAGTATAGACAAGGATAGGCTTCGAGCTGGCTAAGGCTAGTACAGAGCTATGCTGTGCAAATTCAATCTGGCAGCAATGCAATTGGAGTGTGGAAGTGATGGCAAGCCAGGAGATCAATTAAAATGCCATTACAAGAGTTCATGGCAGACAGAATAAAGACCTGAATAGGGTGGTGACTGGAGCTTGGAAAGGAGGGATACTGTTGAGGGATAATGCAGGGTTAGAACTGTCAGAGATTAAGGGAAGACAGAGCTGAAAATGTGACCAGGAGCCCAACCAGAATGTTCCGTGATTTATTCTCACTTACTACTGTGTTTTGTACAATTCACAAACATTGTAATGAGATTTTACTATGAAATCTATATGAGTTTTTAAAATGTGACCAATAATTGTCCTAGAGCTAGCTGTGTTATCCTGGTCAACCAACTTCGCCTATTTGCAACCATTTCCTCATCTGTAAAATTGGCACTGTAACAGTACCTTCTTTAAAGGGATCTTGTGAGGATTAAATGAATTAATACTTGTGACGTGCTTAGAGTACATTGTAAATGCTCGGAAAGTCTTCACTATTTTAAAAAGTATTATTCATAAGTTTTTATTCAAAGAAGCAGTCATTTGTTCTACCCCTAAGGTAGCTCCCTACATGTGACAAAAAGCAACCAACCATCCAGTGGCTCATGGCGCCCTACGTGTGGCAACTTGTAGAAGGCTTTTTGTATTTATATATAGCATGCAATTGGGAAAGAAATTGTCCTTCTCTTGTCAAATTTTTTCAAGGATATTGTTACCTTACTCTGTTCAGCAGTGTAAACTGTAAGAACTGGGCTCCTCGTCTCCTTTGAGAGAAGATGTGGGTGCAGCTAAGCAAAGTTGGGACTCTTGGGGGGTGTCGAGTGTGATTAGGGGAGGAAGGGCCATACAGATAGTGAGAGGAGGCCATCCCAAGTGAGACCCACCTGTATCCCAGAAGCAGGACAGGATGCTGTTTTCCCACTTGGTTCTGGGGTGCTTTCGTTGGAGAGTTAGTTGGAGAGAGAGGAGTTGGAGGTTGAAACTTTCTTATTCTTCCCGCTTCCAGACAGGGATGCAGATGGAGCTATTAGCCCATATTAGCCAGAAACTGCCACTGCTAGCAGATTCTAAAATCACGGGTCTTCAGGTCAAGGGTATCTCATCCTGGACATTCCTTTGTTGGCTTCTCAGAGTCTGTGGGCCCCAATGCAGCTAAGGACTGTGTCGGCTTCTTTTCACCCATTTTTAATATTAATAGTGCCATTTTACTCATAAAGAAAATGAGATGGGCCAATGTGTTTATTATACCTCGTATCATCTTACAAGAAAAAAGTGAAATATTTCACAGTGTCTGTTATAGATGCTCATATCTCTTGATGTGACACATCTCATGGCATGTTGCTGATGTTGAAAGTAAGACACATCACAGTGTTTATTTTGGATCCTGTCCTTCTATCCAGAAAAAAAGGGGAGCTGCTATTGTCTTTATCAAAGCTCTTGTTGGTCCTCCTTGTGAATGGAGGCAAAGGCAATTTGTCCAATGCCAAGTCTGTTGGGCTGTTCTGGAACTCCTTCCCTCCATCCATTCTGTCCTTGCCTTCACACTTGCCTGTCTCAGTCCTCCAGGACAGGACTCTGATGCTTTCAGGTCTTTGGATAGCATCGCCATGTTCATGAGGGGTCACACGAACAGTTAATGCCTTTGTGTGGGAACAAGGTCTCCACTGTGCCTCTCTGGGTGAAAATAAAATCCCTGAGACATGGCGTTTACTTCCAGAAAGGGCTCCCGTGCTAAATCAGCCAACAGACTCCAGAGCTAATCGGAACCAGATGTGAGTTCTTTCATTTAAATATATGGCAGGTCACAGATTTACTTTTTGAAAGCACCTATAATAACAATTAAAGTCATAAAATGTGTTTTCCCTAGATATTTCTTCCTGGTCTACCCAGCAATATAGTCTGATAAGTTGAGGCCAACCTGTGCCAACATCAACATACTTGCTTTGTTAGAATTCTGCAAAATGTTTCTGTCTGTGGAGGTGTGCTCTGGTCAGGCCAGGGACAGCTGCCAACATGCAAACAGTTTCCTAAAATATCTCGTGCACGCAGGAATGATAAGCAGACTTCATGGATTTGTGGCTGAGAGGTGGAGAGGGAAGAGCCTGGGGGAGAGGAATAGAATCAGTGGCATTAAGCATAATTCATCTAATTTGGCAGATACTTCCTGCGTTTGAAAAATGGATCCTACAAGGAGTTCAGCAACTGCTGACAGCTTTCTCCGCACCAATATTGCTGTCAAAGTTCAAACGCCAGGCTGATATTCACCTCTGGGAAGAACTATTAGCAAATTCATAGGTCGTCCTTTCATTGAAAGTCTCTTACCAAGGCAAATTATTTTTTGGAGACTGCTATGC